>NC_089822.1:215811418-216436418 GCF_035046505.1 Tiliqua scincoides
TCAAAACAATAGGATATGCATATCCCTCAGCAGTGATTATCCCCATGTAGTACAAAAACTTAAAATAATTTGTGCTTTGGAAAATGTGATGATTGATTGGCTTCCATTAAGCTGGGGTTTTTAAAACATTCCATGAACTCTTAGATAAAATGGCACTAAAATGTTATTGCAATAACCAAATGAATCATCTCAGACCATGGGGTATGCAAGTACTTAAAAACATTATAGAGATGACCTTATGTGTATAATAAAAAGGAAGGAGTCTTACATATTTGTCTTATATCTGACCTAATCACTGTAATTCACACTTACCCAAACACAGCTATGTGAAGTGTCATTTGTCCATACCCACTTTTGATGGGGCATCTTCATTTTTCATGTTCACAAAGAAGGTTATGAAGAGCTCCAAAAGGACCTCACCAAACTGGGTAAAAAGGCAATGAAATGGCAAATCTAGTTCAATGTAAATAAGTATAAAGTCATGCACACTGGACCAAAAAGGCCAACCACATATATGCTGATAGGGGCTGCCGTCAGTGACAAACCAGGAAAGACCTTGTGGGGTTGTGGTGGATAGCTCAGTGAAAATATCAACCCCATGAACAGCAACTGTGAACAAGGCATTAGGAAAGGGACTGAGATTCAGACTGTCAATAGTATGATGCTCTGACACAATCTATTATGTGGCTACATTTGGAATACCATGTATAGCTCTGGTCACCACACCTGAAGAAGGATGGTGTAGAGGTAGAAAAAGGTGCAAAAGAAAGCAGCCAAAATGAATCAGCGAGCTGCAGCACCTTCCTTATGAAAAGGATTATAACATTTGGTAGCTCTTAGCTTGGGAAAAAGGCGATTTGGTGGAAAAAAAGGTTGAATCTTATAAAATGATGCAGGTGAGAAATATGTTTTTGTTGCTATCTCACAATACTAGAACCAGGAATCATCCAGTGAAACTGACTAATGGGAGATATACTGAATGGACAAAAGGAAGTACTTCTTCACACAGCACACAATTAGTCTGTGGAATTCATTGCCACAAGATGTGGCAATGGTCATTGGCTTGGATGACTCTGAATTTCAGAGGGAGAAATGGTGAAAGACGGATATACCTTCTCTCTCTCTCTCTCTCTCTCTCTCTCTCTCTCTCTCTCTGTGTGTGTGTGTGTGTGTGTACATAGTATATGGGAGGTCTGAGCATCTGACCTGTTTTACTAATGGTCAATTCCTCTATATCTTATTACCCCACTGCTCAACTACCCTTGCTCAAAAGTCAATCGCTGTCATGGGTTTAATGCTTTTGCTCATACCATGGAGAATTTAAACTGAACTCACTGCAGCACTTTCCACTTAATTTGTAACCTGCTACCTCCTAAGTGCTACATTACAGGAAATACTTCCTTCCAAAAGGGAAAACAATAATTTTTCTAATAAAACACTACTTTCTTCCTAGTACAAATGAGACAATGGGGAACAGGAATATTGCAACATTTCTTACTCAGCCAGGATTTTGTTATTCTGCAAGGGAAAGCAAATGTGAGAGCAGGCTCACAAAGCAGGTCTGACTTCAGAATGGGTTTTCACATGTACTAGAGCAGTCATTTTCAACCACTGTGCCGTGGCACACTGGTGTGCCACAAGTGGTCCACAGGTGTGCCACAGGAATTTGGGGAAGGTAATTAGTAGGACCAATGGGGCATGTGTCAGCCCCCACTGGCAGCACGGTGTGCCTTGTCAATTGTCAAAAACCTGATGGTGTGCCTTGGCATTTTTAGTGCCTTGTCAGTGTGCCATGAGAAGAAAAAGGTTGAAAATGACTGTACTAGAGTGTCACATGGCATGGAGCTATGCTGGCTTTTATAGCACCTTGTTGGATTAAATGGGCTGTGGATTGCTACCCTTACGATTCCTCTGTAGTTCCAAGCCCAATTCCACCACATTTCTGGCAATCCTGTAGGATTTTTTATTACTCCCAGATGGCCATTGCCTCTTTAAGTCAGGCTGCACTGATAGTTGCGATCAGGTCTCCAAGCTGCCAATGGGTCCACAGTTGCCCCAGTTTTCTGTGTTCACCAGAATATTTTCATGAGCTCCATCTGGAACCCTGTGGGGTGGCTAGGATGCAAGCCAAAGATATCTGAAAGGCGTGCTCGCTTAATCATGCCAATAGTACTCATGTTATTTCTAAGACACAGGTGTTCGTCAGAGGGGAAAAAAAGAATATTTTGTAACATTGCTTTTAGCTTTAGCATATTGAAATAAATTTTAAGACCCAGAGTTGCTTAAAAAAAAACAACACCCTGAACAAACTCTTTCTTTTATTTAACCTTATTCAGAAGCTGAAAATGTAGAATGTGTGAAGCTATTTTCAAAATCCTAGAGGCTGGTGGTCCCTCCTTTTACTATCAGTTGATTTACAGTCCTCACATAGTCCTGAACATTTGGAAGTCTTGATGCCTTCCTGACCCAGACAATTTTTTTTCCAGACTACAAAACTCAGCGAGTCTTAAAACCCAATCTGAGTCAAGTAAGGAGACTCCAATGTAAAAACCTTTTCCACATTTGGCCATTCTCCTCAGACAGTTTTATTTTGCAGCAAATCCTACTGGATATGACTGTGGCTGCTTTCCCATGTCAAAAAATGGTCTCCAGGCAGGTTCAGCGAGAAGGTTGGACACATATAAAACTAAAATTTGGGAGGGGCCCTTATGAATGGGCAGGGCTGGGGCAGACCCCCTGCTAAAAACCCTGTAGCACGTAAAACAAGTTTTGTGTAGACCAGAGGTCTCCAAACTGTAAGAACCACATTTTGTATTTGACACATTTTCATGGACCAAAAAATAAAATAAAATAAAATCGGTTTCATAGATGAATGAAAGAGGGCGCAATCCTATCCTGCCCTGGAACAGGCAAGCCAGGAGGCTTGCGCTTTATCCAGCACAGGATTGTGGCCATAAGCAGCTCAGCCAGAGGTAAGGGGAAACTTTTCCCCTTAGCCCTGGGTAAGGGCTGCTGGCCCCAATGGGTCTCCCTGGACTTGTGCCACCTCTGGAGGTGGCACAAGTCCAAGGAGTGCAGAACGACTTGAAGCCGCTCTGTTCTCCCCAGAAATGGGGGTTCGGATCTGGCATAACTGTTGGATCCCAGCCCCGTCTCCCCCTCCCAGCCCAACCGCCCCCTGGGTAGCCCACCACCCGCCCAGGAACGCCTCCCTCGCTCATCCTCCCCACCTCCCCCATGCCTAACTTTCATCTTTGCGTTAGCTCATCTGAGCCATTGAAAGGAGCTGGGAGGAAGCCGGCACGGAGGCTTCCTTCAGCCTCTGCAGGCCGGCACTTCTTAGGGTGCTGGCCTGGCTTCCTCCCAAGGAGGTGCAAATGTGCCTTATGGCATGTTTGTGACCCTCCCAGGCCAACCCAAGGGACTTGGACCGGCATAGCCCAAGGACCGCAGGGCAATCCTAACTGCGCCCTGATTGAATGAAATTGTAATGAATGAGTAAGTTTTACTTGGATCTTTTCTGTAATCAGCACAATATTATTCAGAACAAAAGAGAAATGTGACAATTTCAAAGAAGCAATGCCATGACTAATGTCAAACATTAGGAAAACAAGCAGATTGCTGTGGGGTGGATAAAATCTTGTGGCGAGCTGGATTTGCCCCCTGGTGTAGACAGTACTGAGCAAGATGAACCTAGTACTGAATGCACTAGAAGGCAGGTTTCTATGTACCTAATAGCTAATGTCAGGGCCTAGGAGAGGGGGGTAAAGGGGGTAATTTGTATCCGGGCCCAGAGTAAAAAAAGGGGGCTCAGGAGCCAAAGGAGGGGGGCCTGAAATTTTCTGGGATCTGACATTTTCCTATATACTCAGACTTGTTGCCTGCATGGGATGCTGAGGACACTACCATGAGCATGTAGCTGCAGCTACTGGCAAGCCATATATGCTGGGCCAAGGAATGCGTACATGACGCTTCTTTGACAAAGTGTCAAATCTGGGAGGAAACGGGCCTGCTACAATAGCTCCTTGGCTTGTGGATCTGCTAACCAAGGAGTGGGTAGGAGCTCAGGGACACAGCTGCAAGACTACAGCTGCTGCAGAAGCAAGTTTTGGCTCACACAGGACACTTTGCATTCTAGTGTGAACCTAAATATGATGATGCTAATTTTCTGCAAGATTTTCTATATGTAAAAGATTTTAGAGAGACTTAGGAGTGCATTTGATTTTCCGTATTACTGTAGCTAGCTGCTGATGCCACATGGGTGGGTAGACCTGGGCTCCAAAGACTTTTCCAGCTGTCTCCATCCTCCCCCATCTTGTTTTGCCCCTCCTTGCTCCCATTCTGCTCACCCATCACCAACCTCCCCCGCTATGTTTTACTCCTCCCCTTTGTAAAGGGGCTCCAAAGAAACTTTGTACCCCCTGATAAAATTACTCTCAGAGGCCCTGGCTAATGTGCCAATAACAGCTGGATGGCTCAGTACAGTCTCATGTTTATAGGGAAGAATGGAGCCTTCTACTCATCTTGACCACTGTCCTGAGGACAGGAATTCTCTATAATGGGCAGGAGGTCTGGTCTAGAGGGTTGAGCCTCCGTTTGCCTGAAGATAACATCTGCATGTCACCAGTTTGAGGCCACCGGCACCGTGCGACCTTGAAGCAGCTGATAAGCTGAGCAGAGTTAGTCCATCTGCTCTGAGTGTGGGAGGATGGAGGCCAGAGTGTGAAACCAGTTCAGAAGGAAACATCTGAAGTGTTGTGGTTCTTGAGAGATAGAACCTTCTTTCAATTGTAAAAAAAATTTAAATAGCCTGCCAATGTAAACTGCCTTGAATAAAGTCTGAGGAGAAATCTGACTACCAAGAAAGGCGGTATATAAATACCTGTATTATTATTATTATTATTATTATTATTATTATTATTATTATTATTATTATTATAAGACAAAAACATTTTGCATTAAAGGATTTTATAAGAATAATTCAGCACTTATTTTTCTATTTGTGTGGAAAATGTACTCTATAATAGGTGTAGACTGTTTAAGATTTGATAATTTTTTGTTTGATTTTGTAGTAGAACAAAGAAATGTAATTCAAGATCTCCACACTTGCCAATTTTTGTACCAATTGTACCAACTTGTACCAATTTCTCTCTCTCTCTCTCTCTCTGTGTGTGTGTGTGTGTGTGTGTGTGTGTGTGTGTGTGTGTGTGTGTTTGCTTTTAATAAAACTAAAAAGTATTTTTAAAAAAAGAATCATTCAGCACTGATGCTCTGATGCTGATTTTAGGATGCACATAAATGGAAGCTTTGTTCCTGACTACAAAAAATCATGTATGGCAACTTACCCAATATCAGGATAAAACAGTGACATGCAGTCAGGAGTGGCAGGGGAGGCAGAGTCTCACTGGACCCAACAAGTTAAAAAAACAACACACACACACACACAGCAGCCAACAAGTAAAAATAAAGTACCTTACCTCTCTGTGCTGTTCCTTCCTTCTCCAACACAGTGAGTTAAGCAGTACACACACATTACAATTCACAGAGACAATTAGCTACCTCTGCTACAATTGCAGAGGTACTTCAGTCACAGCGCAATCCTATCTTGTGCTAGAATAGGCAAGCCAAGAGGTTTGCTCTGAATCCAGTGCAAGATAGAGTGCCAAAGGGGAAACTCTTCCCCTTACCCCCGGGTAAGCCATGGATGTGCTTTCCTGTCCATCTGTGTTCTTCGGATCATGGGCAGTGCTTTATTTTTGTAAAAAGGTTTCTCGCAAGGTCCAAGATGGCAGCACCCAACTCTCATGAGATTTAAGATGCTGATATCTGGCTGAATCAGGAAGAAGAGGATGCAGGGGCATCCGTGACCCACATCAATGTGGTTACCACTGATGTAAGAATTTTTTTCCTTCTGAGTGGAAACTACTGATATTTAGGGCCTTGTTGGAGTGATTATTCTGAATATTGCATTACCTTCTTTTTGATTTTCCCTCCAAGTTATTGTACATTATCTCCACAATAAAGACAATATATTTTTGCACCTTGAGCCTTGCCTCCCCCTTCAGTTCATTCCATTGCATTGTGCCATGAGCCACTGCACTTGGTCCTGCCACATGCAGCAGCTCCCCATGCTCATGCTCCATGTCTCTCAGCGCATGGGCAGTATCAGTTCCATTAAACCAGCAACAGTCAGAAGGGAGTGGTACACAGGGAAAGTATGAAAGGCAATGGTGGGAGAACCTGAATTCTTGAACCTGTTTTCTTTTTGTTAACAGAGGTCAGGAATTTGGTTCTGAGACCAGGTTGGGCCTATTCTCGCCTAAAAAATGTGTGTAGATGGCTTCATTTTAAGTGCTTTGCTATAATATGGAGGCAAAGAAAACACAGCTAAACATGTTGCAAATATATTCATTTCCTGTAAGAAAGAACAGTGACTGAATGAACATTTTGTATCTATTAGTATTCATTCTCTCTGGGGTCTTTTAGGGTCTTTGGAAAAGGCTATGTGAATACTGTATCATTTACTGTTTTGCTGCTGCAGGCTACATCTTAACTCTGCACAATAAACCCCTTCTGCTTAGAATTAGCAGAATACATTCATAGATTACTATCAATAACTTTATGGGGGTGATTATCGGCTCCAATTGTCCGACAAACGGCATTAGGATTAACTTTTCCATCCGCCTCATCATTAGGCACATGTCAAAGTCTAAGTAACAGTGGTAATTTTTGCCATTAAGGCCCCCATTATTGTTTCCTTTACTTAAACAGGGAGTCAAAATTGCACATTTTAAATGTAACCACAAGTTGCTCCAAATGCACCTACTGCCCAATAAGGCAGCAGAGGCTTCTTTATATGTTTAAAGTGATGATCATTTAAGTCTACTACTGGAATACTTTCTGATAGGTATAGGGACCCACTCTCCTCAATGCGCATCTCTAGAAAACATTGGACTTCCTCTGGTTCTGAAGGATGAGCAAGCTGTGTGATGCTCTGGGTTGTTTTCTTTTGAAGTCTTTGAAGAAGAGTGGAAGAATGGAGGGCAAAATAAATATATCTAAAGGCACTCAAATATTAAGCATTAGGTACATATTTGTATAGAGGCAGATTCTCTAAGTGAGGCCTGGGTTAGCCAAGGTCATTGAGCTACAAGGACCAAGCACTGCAGCTTCCAGTTTCTAATGTGTTCTTCACTGCTGGACTTAACCACAGGGAGGGAGATGCATGGGCTCAACTTTACTCGCTGTAAACAAGCATGGAAAGAAGAGAAACAACTCACTTGTTCTTCTTTTCTTCTCCCCAATGCTATGTTGAATGTTCATGATGTTCACTGTAAAAGTTGCCATTTCACAGGACACTGAAATGTTCACAAGAAAAACTCCTACCATTCATTCTTGCGCTATTTTTTTCAGGTCAATTCACAGCTATTGCTTTCCCTGCTCTGCTGCTGCTTGGGAGGAAGGAAATCCAGTCCCTCCAGGCCTTTTGACCAATGTCCCCTTCCATAGTGCTGCCTTGTCCACCATCACTGTGTACCAAGATTTAGTACATAATCTGAATATACATCAGCCGAGGTTCTCCAACTTGGAATTTGCAAAATTTGCCAACAGATGACCCATCATTTCAGTTCTTGTTTCAGGGAATGCAAGATGAACACTGCCACGGCAGCAGGGAGGTCAGCTGCGAGTCCTTCCGCAGGCATACTCTTGGTTTACATAAAGCCCCTTATCTCCCTCCTTGAACAAGCAATGTGAATTTCTTCAAATAATGTTTTTTTTCCATAATGAAAAGAGTGCCTGGCTAAAGTGCTCCATATAGTATCCCTTGGTTTTGACATTGTCATTGCAGCTTGTGATAAATTAGGGCTGTGCTTGAACCCAAAGACCAGCAAATTAACAGTTAATTAGGAGTTGATAAATAACAGTCACAGAGGTCCTCTGATTCAGCATGTTTTCAGCTGCAGCCCTTCTCTCATATCTTGAAACAGCAAAGTGTTTATGTGCTTGTAACAAGTGCCTGAGTGGACTGTTATGTCTGCAGTTTGTCATGCCTTGGGATTGTTCTCGCATGTTCACTTCCCATTCTCCTTCTCTTAGTACGTTTACTAGTCTCTATCTGGCAGAGTAGCTTTATTGGAAGTTAGTCCTAGATCTTTAAGAAACAGGGCAATTTTTAAAGGATGTACATCTCTCTTCTGCAGAGAAGGGAGACCGTGTTTTGCTCATTGAACATGGCTCTGCTACTTTCCAGGCAAACCAACAAACTGTGTGATACTTTGTCCTCAGCTTCAGTCCGATGGATCAAATAATTTTCTCTTTTAGTCACACAAGTTTTGTCTGGTCTGAACTCAGAAATCTCGCTGTATTTAACAGGTGCCAAATCCATCACTTCAGAAATAAAGCACTTAAGTGCTCATACTTTTTTTAGACAACTCAGTAATCTCACTAAAAGCCTGTAAGATGACTTCCATTTTCACAGTCAGCTAAAGGATGAAATTAAATGTGTGGATTGATAGCAATGTATGCGTGATAATCCAAATTGTAAAATCATAATGCAGTAGGATTCTTGCTTGCTTCAGAATAAGATGTGTGTAAAACAAGATATGGGGTGTTGGTTGTGAACCCAATCCTGAGCTCTGCACACCAGCTTACCACCAGCACACATGGTCGCAAACATGCCATTAGACATGTCACGTTCTGGCAACTCCTTCGATGCCCCTGGAACCAACCGTATTGGCCTCTGCCCTTCTATTGGACCATTTCAGTGACGTGGAGAGGGGGGATTTGCTGCATGGGAAACAGTCTATCCTCCATATCTACTTTACCTATACTTCGCGCACTGGAGAGGACACTCTGTTCCAGAACCACCATTCAGAGCGCGATACCATAGTCTTCCGAGACTGAAGGATGCCAATGTGACACTCAAAAAGTGCTACACATATGCTAATGCAGTGGTTCTCACGCATTTAGCACCAGCACCCACTTTTTAGAATGAGAATCTGTCAGGACCCGCCAGAATTGATGTCATCACCAGAAGTGATATCATCAAGCAGGAAAATTTTTAGCCATCCTAGGCTGCAATCCTATCCACACTTACCCAGGAGTAAGTCCTATTTACTATAATTTCTAAAAGTATATACATAGTAGCTTGTTAAAAGTACAGGTCTGTAACATTTCCCCAGATGCAGTCACATAGCATGGTAGCTTCAAGTCTGATATATTAAAAATAAAATATTGAAATGAATGGGGACCCACCTAAAATTGCTTGCGACCCAGCTAGTGGGACCTGATTATAGAACCACTATTATAGAACCACTAACTTAAAATTTGGTGTGAAAAGGCCAAGTCTAGCTACTCCTCTATGATTTCTTAGAGGACTAAAGAAGAGAAGGTGGAACATGAGAACACCAATAACAAATTCCACAATTGGAAACTGGGGCAGTTTTACATTTTGGAGAACTTTCATTTCCTTGTCATGTTGTTGGCCAACTTGAGGCAGCTGTTGCCTTTTCCATCTGAGGGGACAAGAATCTCTGAGTTCCTCTTCACTGGATCTTTTGTACATGGGTATGAATATTCAAGTAATAAATACGTGCATGTTGTGTCATTAGTGAGTGGCGTCTTTAAATAGTTGTGCTTTTTTGGCAAAATACATGCTACTAGGTCCCAAATTGTACCCTCAACATATACATGGAAATAAATTTTATGCATTTTGCTTAGAACCCCAATGATTAGACAAACATGCGTCATTCACGACTGATATGAAGTGCATTTGTTTTGTATTTGAGTATTCTAGACTGCACAATTTATCCTGAGAAGCAGCCCTCTGTGGTATGAATGAAAGAGCCCTGAGCGAGCAGTATCATATGAGAGAAACTTTTATTGTGGAGGTATTGTAGGGAGCTCCCAAACTTGCTACTCCATATCCCCTTGTTCTGGCACCTTGTTAATGTTTTCCCTTTATGGCTTTTGAGGCCTAGAACACCTTGTTAATCTCAGCCAGGACAATCTCCTTTGCTATGGTTGGCAGCTGGCGGCTAATTCAGGTTTAAATGTGCTCTCACTTCTTGGAGATAATGATTTTTCGGTGGGAATTGTGAATTAAAAGTTTGGGGAGAAATGCTTTGTAGGCTTTGATAACATAAAATTGCTTTATTGTTTACAGTGAAACTTGGCTGGGTGCTGGCACTTTTTTATTTAGCATTAGGGACTTTCAAAGCCAAAAGTCCTGGCTTGTTGAGAACTGAGTAGCACCTACTACAACATAAACACTCATTATTCCTTCAACATTTCAGTAAAAACACTTCAGTTGGTTAGGGGACAACCAAAAGCAGTGCTTTCCTCCCTCTTTCACACATGATTAATTCCCTGCGTTTGCAAGAGGTGGGGTTGTTACTGAGGCATATCTTTATAGCAGCTCAGAATAGGAACGCAATTAAAAGGGCAGGACAGGGATTTGGTGAATTACACAATCCTCTCCCCCCCCCCTTGTATAAAGAACATAACTATAGTGTTAATACTTTGCTTTTTTTAATGCAGTAGCCTAAAGAGTCGTATAACACTCATGATACGACTCATAAGAGTCGTATAACAATAATGGAGGAAAAACTTGATCATTACATCTATGCGAATATAGTTGGATGAAAAAATCAGAATGCTTGGAAGCCTGTGCTGGGGAAATAAATGCCTATTTTAATTGAGAGTCAATTGACAAAGAGGGGCTCATTAGACCTTCTGATAACTCCCCATGCGCACACAGGTATACACCCAGATTTGGGCTAGAAATCTCCCCAAAGAGATTATCCAGAGTTCAAGCAGAGCACAGGTGCATTGCAGAAGAGATGTTTGAAAAATAGAAAGTTCTAGATGTCTTAAACCACCCACTGCAGAGAAATTCCTATGGATTCTTTAGCTAATTTGACCTAGGGGAATCTCCTTTCTAATTCTGAATATAATAGAAAGAGAGAATGAGGGTCCAATCCTATCCAACTTCGCAGCACTGATGCAGCTGTGCCAACAGGGCATGTGCTGCATTCTGCAGTGAGGAGGCAGTCAGGGAGGACTACTCAAGGTAAAGGAATGTTTGTTCCCTTAGCTTGGAGCTGTAAAGTGGCTGTTCCAGTGCTGGAAAGTTAGTAAGGATTGGGACCTTAGAAGGATTACTATTTTTAGTTTCTTTTTGTTAGCCATCTTGAGCACCTCCCCAATGGGTATAAATTTTTAAAATAAAGAAATTTGGATCTCATGATTCAGCCTCTGAAAACTACATGGATGCAACTGCATCACTCAACAGTCTATTTCTAACTTTGGCACTTCCTGAAATCAATGTTCTGAATCAACAAGCAAAAATAGATCATGCGGAAAGGCACTGTCGGCACACACTGCTGGCGCGCACTGTCACAAACGTGCCATAAGGCATGTTTGCGGGTCCTAGCGCTGGGTGAGCGCTGGTGTTGGCCTAGCACTGACCGGTGCTGGCTAGCACCATGTGGGTGCCCGATCTCTCCCGCTCAGTGGTCACATGGACCACCGAACAGCGGAGAGATAAGTGTAGGCATACAATGAGGCGGGGAGGAGGTGTTCTGGGGAGGATGAAGGCGAGCAGAGGGTGTTGAGAGGGTGGAGAGGAGGCGTGCCAGGGAGGTGGGAGGTGGTGGGAGGGCAGGGAGGAAGCATGCCTGGGGAGGGAGTGGGGAGGGAGGGAGGCAGAACAGGTGAAAGCCTCCACGTCGAGCTCACCGCCCGACACTGAGGCACTTGATTCACTACCGACTTTTTGATTGGCAGTGAATTGAGTAGCCCCATTGTGGGACTACTCTGTTTACCCGGAGGAAGGGAACAAAAGTCCCTTCTCCCAAAGAGCTGCCTCTGGCTACCTGACCACCCCGGGCAGCTCAGGATTGGACTATAAGGCCAAGGTTCTCAAACCTTTTAGCACCGAGACCCACTTTTTAGAATGTTGGGACCCACCGGAAGTGATGTCATTAACCTGGAAGTGATGCCATGGCCAGCAGTGACATCATCAAGCAGGAAAAGTTTTAACACCTCCCATATGTCCAAATCAAATCAATCAGGTAAATAAATCAAAACTTTACAATAACTATAAGTTGAAAAATTTATTTAAAATAAAGAACCCTTCTAATCCTTCCCAGCACTTGCTGATTTATTTTAAAAAAATTTCCCCAAACATCCCAAAGGCTGCAATCCTATCTACACTTACCCAGGAGTAAGTCCCATTGACAATCATTGTTAAAAACATATATATAGTAGCCTATTAAAACTCAGAACTTTAATATTTTCCCAAATGCAGTCACATACCATGGTGGCATCAAGTCTAATATATTACAAATAAAACACACCTTGAAATGAATCAGGACCCACCTGAAATTGGCTTGCAACCCACCTAGTGGGTCCTGACCCACCATTGGTGTATGGGGAGAAAAGATTAAATGCTCTCCTTGTGCGTCATTGTCCTGGTGGAGCATTTGCACTTCTGCAATTTGAGATTTAAAAAACAAAAAATACACAGGACCAAACTCCTTAAGCTTAAAAAGTGTATTGCACAGGGCAAAACTATATGTTTGACACAAAGTGTTTTCTTTCCTTTACAGTGAAAAAAAAAAAATTAAGGTGCTAAGGCAATAGCTAAGGCACCAAGTTGGGATGAGTACTCACTTGGGAAACTTCAAACAATCCCAACAGAACTGTTATTGAGAAGTCCTGCGTATATCCATGGACAGCTCACTTCACACTCTATATGTTTCTCCATATGGATATATCATCCTCAGGGATAGACATGGTCCATCTCATGGAGGCTTAAATAAACTGCTCATCCCCCCCCCCCACACACACACACACCTACACATCATAAACGTGGTAGAAGAGGAAAAAAGTCTCAATGGACACCAGCTAAAGAATTACTATTGGTGCTGTCAAGGCTTTGTACATGTCCACTTTCAATTTTTTTTTATTGTAACATTAGACCATTTGATATATTAATACCAAAACTGGCTGTATTTATTCTGACCTGTACTTATCCCCTGGGGGCTGGGGATAAGAATAGCCCTCAGATTGGCTGTGCTTGTTGTAAGAGGCGACTAAACAGCCACCGGGTAGATGGGACTCATTAGCCTGGGAAGGCAGCTCATCTGAGAGAAGGAAAACTCTGACCCCAAACCTCCACTGCCTTGTGGCTACATCCAGTTATGGAAAAGGCTTCAGGAGTCAACCTCGAGGCAAAATCCAGAGCTGGAGTCCCTGAGGCAGTTCATGGCTGAACACAGTCACGTTCTGGCAACTCCTGCGTCGCCGCTGGAACCAACCAAACTGGCTTCTGCCTTTCCATTGGACCATTTCAGCGAAGTGGAGAGGGGGGATTTGCTGCATGGGAAACAGTCTATCCTCCATATCGACTTTACCCAGTCTTCGCACACTAGAGAGGTCACTGTTCCAGAACCACCATTCAGAGTGCGATACCATAGTCTTCCGAGTCTGAAGGATGCCGACAACTTAGTCAGGAGATACTATATCTTAGGGATATATGACACCAGCTTCTCCATAAATTCTTTTTCAAAAATTAATCATAATTTTTGGAAAAATACATTTCCTTGGAAATATATATTTCTAACTCCCAACTAACTCACTTGGAAATATACATTATGTAAAACAAATGTTATCTAGAATGGCCCAATCTAGATAGTCCTCTTAAATCCTATCCTACTGAAGTGAATGAAAAATTAGAGATAATCTATGTGCTTGAATAAATAGATCTGATATTAATTCTGAAGATTAACCATTAGCTCAGATTTGGGTTTTGCATCCAAATTGCATCCAAGAGCATTTACACTACTTCATGTTCTGAAAAAAAGGATACCTCTAATTTTTATTAAAATGCATTATCTAAATAATTAAGAAATGTGTGCAGTATTATTTTGCCTCTTTTATATTCTCCACAACTGAAATGTTTCATATACAACTAGACTAATGCCACAAACAATTATCTTTGCAGTGACCACAGTACATCTCAGATACAAGCACAGCTTATCCGCAGCATGCTTTTCATTAATGTGCTAGGTCGACAATGAGCTACAGACAGAACATGAAAGTGAGCTATGGACAAATAACCTTCTAACAAACTTTGATGACAGAAGCCATCATCTTAATGGGTTCAGCCCATCTAAAACGCAACTGTTGACAGCCATGCACTTATGATCACGAAGGAACAATGAAAATTCTCCATCTGCACATTTTCTACTGACTGAATCATCATTTTTAGTTTTCCATATTCACTCAGCATGGAAGTCTCTTGTTGTAAAGCAACTCTTATCATCCCTAATAACACACATAGAAAAAAGAAAAATTACAATTTTCCTCATGTGTTATAAACTTGCCTATACATTCTTAGGCTACCTGTCAACTTGAGAAGCGGCCCAGTGCTTCTAAATAAATGAATCTTGCTAGGTAATAAAAATGTTGCTCCCCATCTCTTTTCATGCTTAAGGAAGAAACTGTAGCTCAATAGAAGAGCATCTGCTTTACATGCACAAGGTCCCAGTGTCAGTCCTTGGCACTCTTCACCAAGGGCAAAGAAAACTTGCCTGCTTTCCATATTGTTCTAAGTATCTGAGAGCCCAATCTTATACTTACTGCGGAGAGCTCCCTATATTCATGGCCCCCCATGAGTATAGTGGTGGGAAGCGGAATGGGGGCAGGGAGGGGGAGAAACAGGGACAGGGTGAGGAGGGGGCAGGAATGGGCGGATCGGCTCCCAGGAGGGGAGGCATGATGGTGGTGGTGATGGTGACGCCAATATCCTAGCATCCTTCCTGGGCCTGATCCTCCAGCATGAGTCACTGCAGACTTGCAACAGCTGTTTAACTGTTGCAGGTTCAAGTGGACCTGTCTGTGCTGCAGAAATGTATATCTGGGTAAGGAAATTTTTGCTCCCATAGGAGGCGGTGGCCAACATTTTGGCTCTGCTGCATCAATGGGGAAGAGGTGGAAAGAATAGGACTGGGCCCTGAGTGTCATATTTGATAAGAGATCTCAAATGTTTATAATCAAATATTACATGTTTCCTTTTTATTGCCTCTAGGAGTACTTCTAAGAGTAACAGAGAGGTAGGTAATGCTGCTGGACCAGATTTGGACTCTAACATATGCCAGAATTATAAATATTTCCACCAAGTCACCAATGGCAATACTTATCTAGTCTTCAGCCTGGGGGACGGGGGTGGGAATCTCTTAATCTTGGCCTATTAATTGATCCAGACCAGGGGTGCTCAATAGGTGGATCGCAATCTACCGGTAGATCGCGAGGCAAAATGAGTAGATCGCAGAGTGCCGACCCCCCCCCCCTTCAGGTGCCTCTGGGAGGAAACGCCGGGAGTAAGGCCCATTGTAGTCAATGGGGCTTACTCCCAGGTAAGTGTGGCTAGGATTGCAGCCTCACAGCCTAATCCTAGTCATGTCTACTCAGGAGTAAGTCCTGTTATACTCAGTGGGGCTCAAGGTACACCAACATACATTGTACACATAAATGTTTTATGTTATGATGGTGCGAGCATTGTAAAAAAACTCTGGTAGATCTCTGGGCCTTGCTGGGTTTCATAGTAGCTCTCGAGCCAAAAAAGTGTGAGCACCCCTGATCTAGACAAAAAATTGACCTGTCAGTCTAGGTCTTCCACAGAAAGGATTCCTTCCCAATCTGCAATTCTTGAGTGGCCCGCAGAGTTAATTTAGTGTGTGAATAGGGACCAAATTCATATTTCAAAATATACACTTGTCTCCATTCTCTCAAATAATTCACTTTTTTTTTTCCTGGCCACAATGAGCACGGCCATGCTTATTTCATAGCTGTGCTTGTGTTTTATTTATGCAAGTTTCCAAATCTCTTCCATAAGCGTTCAATACTGTCGCCACAAAAGATTTTCCATAGAGGGCGGTGAGTAGGTTGGAGAGAGACCACAGTCACTAAATATGTCATTAAAACAAATATTTATAGAATTTTATAATGTCATTCAACTAACGTAACATTCAACATGTCATTCAACTAACATAACGTTAATCATATTTAGAATTAAAGGCAACACTCAATTAGATCGTCTTTCCCAAAAACATGGATTAGGGCTGGAGATTACCTCAAGCCAAATAGTTATTTCTGGGCCATTTGAGGTAGACTTTCATGTTATTTCAGTTGGACTTTGTATCTAACACTCTTAAATATGACCCTCTCCACAGCATTACCCACTTTTGTACTATGTTTTCAGCCAGCTTCAGTTTGCTCCTTCAGATGCACCTACATTTGGAAGGACAATGGTCACCACTTACGAATGTTGTCCTTCCATCATTATCACTACTCCAATTGATCAAATATTCACTCTGTCCAGGCCAGCTTGTCTAGAATCACCATCGCAAAAGAAAGGGTACCCTCCTCCTTTTTTTTTTTTTTTTTGGTTGAACTTAATCAAAATTGAATGTAAATAACACTTTGCAATTATGAGTGTTTAAATTCCAAATTTTTCAGGCTAATCACTTTCAGAAACAAACAAGAGATTGAATTTATATCGCCTGCAGTTGTTATTGGAAAGGTACGGCCCGGGATTGCTAAATGAAGTCAGTCCCACTGCAATTATGAGCACTCAAGCGTGCTTTCAATGTATCGTGCCAAATTAGGTAGATTTGAGCAATTTGACTTCCTGTAACAAATCTCCAGGGCACCTTTGAGAAAGTACAGACTGTTTACAAACACTCTCGGATTTCATGAGTAACTCTGGGCAAGAGCCGTTTCAGCAGCGCCCAGGCACACACCTGTCAAACCATGACAGCACTTTTTTTTTAATGCCACATGTGCTGCAGAGAAAGATACCCCCACTCGCACATGTTTCGTTATCTTTTATTCGTAATTTTTAAATGAAACAGCCACCAAAGCATCCATTACTTTTGACTAGGGAAAAAAACACACCAGAAGGACTGAAATCAACAAAATATAAATGTTGGTAGCTGGTGGAATCTTAGTATTTAATCATTCAATTAATCACTGCTATAGTAAGCTCCTCTGGTATTTCTAAATGAAATAAATATCTATGATAAACTTGCCATCCAGAGCAACCTCAAATTCAGATGGCCACAGAGTGCTCTTAAATTAGTGTGCTTAGATGTGTACTTAAAACAAACCTGGGTAATAATAAGTCCAGAGCTCTTCAATGGCAACTTACCTGGGGCCCAATCCTATCCAACTTTCCAGCACTGATGCAGCTGCAATGCAGTCCTATAGTAAGGGAATAACATTCCCTTACCTTGAGGCCTCCAAGACTGCTCTTCCACCACAGAACCCAGTACACATGCTGTTGGTGTGACTGCATTGGCACTGGAAAGTTGGTTAAGATTGGGCTGTTAGCAACTGTTACTCTGCAGATGCCCAGTCTCGTCTGAACTCAGAAGCTAAGTAGGGTCAGGCCTGGTTAGTACTTGGATGGGAGACCACCAGGGAATACCAGGTGCTGTAGGCTTATACCATAGTCTTTCGAGACTGAAGGTTGCCAACCATTTCTGAGGACTCCTAACTTACAGTTTTAACACCAGCCTTGACCTTAACCACTCAGTCACCACTGGCAACTTGGACTTTTTGACAGACAAGTGGATGTGGCAAGGCTCCTGTCTCTTTTTAAAAACTCTTTCCACTGTGCCACAGGTATCAGGGAAAGCTTCAAGCACTGATAGCATTCTTGGCTTGGGACAAGAGTCCCGTATGAAGCAACCAAACTAAAAATTATATGCAGATTTGAGTTTTTTAGCTGAGGACTCAATCAAAATCCAGGTGATCTTTCCCACTATAGGTGTTAAATTAGCAAAGCAAAGAAGATTGTTTTCACTTTCACTAGTTAATGCTGTTATGAGTACGCACAGGCTTGTCTTGTATATTTCACTTTGTTGTTGCTTGTTTTGCTTGGATTTCTTTTTTTATAGTTTAATAATGTTTCAGTTTATTTTTTGGCAAGCTGCTTTGTAAGCTTTTCACCTTTTTCAGGTGAAAGGCAATATATGAGCTATTATTAGTAATAATGTTGAGCTAAACAAACGCATTGGTAAAGCAGCTTTGTGAGTTTTCCAGACTCACAAAGTTTTTGGTCCAACAAGAAACTGACAGAACATACCAAGACCCAGGTCTACAGAGCTTGTGTCTTGAGTACATTTCTGTACTGCAGTGAGTCATGGACTCTTCGTTCACAACAGGAGAGGAAAATGAACGCTTTCCACATGCGCTGCCTCCAACGCATCCTCGGTATCACCTGGCAGGACAACGTTCCAAATAACACAGTCGTAGAACGAGCTGGAATCCCTAGCATGTATGCACTGCTGAAACAGAGACACCTGCGTTGGCTCAGTCATGTCATGAGAATGGATGATGGCCGGATCCCAAAAGATCTCCTCTATGAAGAACTCGTGCAAGGAAAGCGCCCTACAGGTAGACCGCAGCTGTAGGGTAGACCACATACAAGGACATCTGTAAGAGGGATCTGAAGGCCTTAGGAGTGGACCTCAACAGGTGGGAAACCCTGGCCTCTGAGCAGCCCGCTTGGAGGCAGGCTGTGCCGCATGGCCTTTCCCAGTTTGAAGAGACACTTGGCCAACAGTCTGAGGCTAAGAGGCAAAGAAGGAAGGCCCATAGTCAGGGAGACAGACCAGGGTCACACTACACTTGCTCCCAGTGTGGAAGGGATTGTCACTCCCGAATCTGCCTTTTCAGCCACACTAGACGCTGTTCCAAAACCACCATTCAGAGCGCGATACCAGAGTCTTTCCAGACTGAAGGTTGCCAACTATTATAAAATACCACAGATTGTGAGTCTTCCATTTCATGCTCCCATTCAGTCTCTATTGCTTATAGCTTCTTTTTTTGGGGGGGGAGGGGGGAGTATATTTGCACATATGTATGCAACCTCTTTTGCAAGCACAATAAAAGCTAGGGACTGATGGCAAAAGCAGACTCAAAGGTAAATATTTTACAAATAAACTGCTATGCTATGTATACAAACAATCATTACAAACCCACTTTTGTGCAATGTCTCCTGCAACCATTCAAAACAGCAGTGCAAGTTAACAGTGGCCACTCCAAAAATCTCAATGTATGATCCATCTTCCTCTCGGAGAGCCAGCACAGATTATATACATGTCCTTGTAGGTTGTCGTCCAGAAAGCCAGTATCTGGCAATATTGTCCATAGTTTCATTTGCAGAAAGTAAAGGCCCAATCCTATGGCCCTCAGTGCTGGTGGTACACTTGTACCACCAGCACTGGGTGACACAAACATGCCATAAACATGTTTACAGCGCCCAGGGAGTAAGTGGCACTAGTGGGGAGGGCTTCACTGCCCAGCCAGTGCCACGGAGGAAACTTCAGTCGCCACCTGCAACCATGTAAGCGACAGGTGGCATGGGTGTGTGGGGAGGGTGGGGGCAAAATGGGGGGCGAAGGACCAGTCCAGGAGGGGGATGGGACTGGCAAAGGTCAGTGCTGGACTTGGGGCTTCTCAAGTCTGTGCCAGCAGTTTAGCAAGGGCTGGGGCTTTACTTCGGGTAAGGGGACGAATGTCCTGTTCCCCTAAGGAAACCTTCACTGGCTTCCTTGGCCCCACAGGATACAGAGGTGGCCATTTCAGCACTGTGTAGCCTGCTGCTCCAGGAAGCTTAGGACTGGAGTATAAGTTCAGATGTGTTTTAAAAACAATAGTCCAATACAATAAATGGGAGAAAGAGAAGGTCAAAAATCCTGCAACAATTTAGGGGGAAAAAAACTTTGGACAGGATGAGGCCACTCGCAGAAGCAAAATTATTTCAGTATAACATCTTTGTTCTTTTTAACGCTGCACATTTTTTTTTCTTCCAGAGCCAAGTTGTTCAGGGTTTCAGTTAGCTCCCCACAGCCTATACTCTCAGCAGCAATGCCTGCATGAGAGAAACTGGGAAGACAAAAAACAAAGAAATCCACAATGAACATGTGCAACTCCAGGGGTATCCTGTCCCTCTCCTTTTTTGAACTTCAAGAGCCACACAAGGGGTTCATCATTTTCTACCAAGTGAGGAGAATACTATGAATCTGGTGAAGTGGGCTCTTGTTACAACAATAGATCTGTTAGACTTTAAGTCATTTGTGCCCAATGTTGCATATATACAACAGTGCTCAAATGTGTACACCTGTGGGCTTGGCAGAAATGGGTTCTAAAGCTCCTTTTTATTTTAGGAAAAAGTCCTTGTCAAGATTTTGTCTGGCACAGCCCAGAAATTCTTATGTAACGAGACAGTGAAAATGTCTGTTTTCTTAGAACATATATATAAGCCAACGAGTATATTCAGGGGCCAATTGCTGTTTGGAATAGTTTGTCAGGCGGTTCCGTGCACGATAAATAAGCACAAATAAAACAGAATCCTGTCCGGGGATATATTATTTCACACATATAACCTCTTTGGCATTCAGGAATTCTCATGTGCCTATCCAGCAGTTCAACAAAACTAGTAATAAGAAGGGCTAACTAGCTACCACCTGTCCAAAAGGTTTTAATTTTTGAATGGTATGCCAAGCCACTTCTTGCACAGGTTATGTTAAAAGAGGTGTCAGCAAATAGCTACACTATAGCTTGACTTTCAGAAGTTGGCAATGGGCCTTTTCCATTTTGAGCTCAACTGGGCAAGCTGGGCAAGGGTCTTCCTAAAATCTTCATTTTTGAAGTTAATTTGAATAGTTTTTCACTAGGCGTATATATACTGGGAGCTGCTATATAATTGCAGTGTATGCCCTAAACTGGCCAAGGTGAACTTCAGTAAGTCCAGTGTTGCTTTCCCATGCCACACCTTTCTTCAAGGAGCTGGATCATCACAGCGAGACTGGAAGTAAAGCAAAACAAATATAAAGTTAGTTTCCAAGTCAAATTTGCTTTGCAAGAATGAAAGACTGGTGGATTTCTGTCCCATAATGTATAGCTGTGTTGGGTGTTTTGTAATTAAATATATTATATACCATTATTTCCACAATACTATTCATATTGAAACATAGGAAATTGGTTTGGAAGCCCTTCTTCAAGTCCCAGATGTGGGAAGACTTCCACTTTCAGTGGAAAAGACACTCTGCACTTGTTCTCAGGTACTTTGGGCTTTTAAAAATATATGTATATATTATTACATCATACTTTCAAGGACAGAGCCCTGAAATTGAAAACAGGTTCCAGGGTTTAGATAAAAGATTCTGAGAAAAAAACCCTGACTCTAGTTAAGGTCTGGTTTTCCTCCATAATGTCCTGCATCTTACTCCACAAACTGCTAACCAGAAATGGAGAATGTTAACAAGTTAGTTAAGAAATTTTAAGTTTACTGAAAGTTTCAATGAGCGAATTAAAGAAAGTAATAGTCATCACTACATTTTTAGCCTGAAGTATCATTCAGATGTTTTTTATTCTCAATATATTTCTAGAATCATTTCTTCCTATGTGTACAGACCAAACATTAAGAATTCCTAGTAAAGCCCAAGTATGTGTATATAACTGGTTTAAAGTTTAACACATTCATAAGATTTCAGTGGAATACTATATTTTGCCAACCACCAGAAACATTTTTCTCTGTAATAACAGACAAGCTGAAAACATTTTCCTGTGAATTAATGAACTAATTTATGGATTACACTCACGGCTGTTTCTGGAGACGCTGGTTTAGGTCATTGTAATATATTCTGATAGTCCCTGTAGCCAGGAGTAAAGGAACCCCACAAACTACAAAGAGTTCAAAGCTTTTGATTACACACAGATCCTTGAAGCTTCCAATCAACTGCTTTCTTGTACGCATGAACTCAATTGTGAAGGAGCACCCAAATGACAGAAGGCTAACTCCAGACTTGCAAGAAGGGCTGCTGAAAAAATTCTTTCAAGATGTCTGTAATCAGCTAACAGCAGACATCAGCCTCTCACAATGGTCGCAGCACAGGTTTTCAGATCTGCTGTGTTTCCTCAAGAACCTTTACAGCTAATCTCACTACTTTGGAATATCAGACTTGCAAAAAAGGAGAACCAGACTCTGCATGTATCACCTTGTTGGCATCCTTCAGTCTCGGAAGACTATGGTATCGCGCTCTGAATAGTGGTTCTGGAACAGTGTCCTCTCCAGTGCGCGAAGCATGGGTAAAGTAGGTTTGGAGGATAGGCTGTTACCCATGCAGCAAATCCCCCCTCTCCGTGTCACTGAAATGGTCTAATGGAAAGGCAAAAGCCAATATGGTTGGTTCCAGCGGCATCGCAGGAGTTGCCAGAACGTGACTGTGTTCAGCCATGAACTGCCTCAGGGACTCTGGCTCTGGATTTTGCCTCAAGGTTGACTCCTGAAGCCTTTCCCATAACTGGATGTAGCCACAAGGCAGTGGAGGTTTGGGGTCAGAGTTTTCCTTCTCTCAGATGAGCTGCCTTCCCAGGCTAATGAGTCCCATCTACCCGGTGGCTGTTTAGTCGCCTCTTATGACAAGTACAGCCAAACTGAGGGCCTATTCTTATCCCCAGCCCCCAGGGGAGGCTGTATCATAGTACCATTTCAAATAGTAACTATTTTAATTTGGCTGCTAAGGGGATATCTTTATATCATTTTTTTCCAGTCTGAGCATATTGTGGTTTGTAGGATTTGACTCCCAGAGCAGATCATTAGCACTTAGAGCCCCCACATGCTTTCTTCCCACTGGTTATTCATCTATAATTGGCATCACAAAATGCCGCTCAACCTGCTCAACCTCCAGGTTGTCCTTCCTGATTGAGGGCTGCGGGACCAAGGCACTCAGGCACTTCCCCATGCACTGAAGCCACTGTCTACACTTGTGGGTAGGTTGCCAATGCAGGATTGGCCTGGAGTCTCTAGGAAATGGCATCAATCTTCAAGAGATCACTGAAAGCAATTCTGGAGACTTTAATAGGGCCTCCAGGAATTTCCAGTATTATGTAGTGAAAAAAATCTCCAGGAATAGCTTAAATCAGAATTGGCAACCCTACATACAGGTCAAAAAAACACCTCCCCCCAAGTGACATAGCACTGAAAACCCACAAGCACCATTATTCCCTTCTGAGGGGAGTTTGTGGACTCTCTGCCATGGACTTGCATAGCCTTAACTTTCCCATATAAGTTAGTATTGCTTCTATTCTGCTTAACACACAACTAGCCCGGTTTTGTACAGCTGCTGATAAAACTGAGTTCTGATTTCTAATACAGTATACATTTTAGTTTTGCTCAGTTTTCTTCTGAAATTCCCAGTTATAGAAAAAATAGGAACTGATATGCTTGTTTTAAAATTATTTATTAATTATACTTATGTAAAATTTCAGTTCATATTATATAGGACCCACAGGAAGCATGCCTCTTCTGTGTCTGCTATTGCTAACCACAGTGTAACAGCAACCATCGACAAGACAAGAAATATTGCCAACAATCATAAAGTGTGGAAGTGTGTCATGAATGACACATGGATCCCAGCAGCACCTTTAGTAGCTTATTGACTGAGAGGGCAACCTGCTATCCAAGTACCAGCGAGGAGGAGAGCACCACCACCACTACCACCAGGAGGTTCATGGTTACAATCTTTACTTAGCCATGCACATGGTTTACTGAGATAATGTACGTACAGTGCTCTGAACAGTCTAAAAGTGTGAAATAAATTGTTATGATAATGATGCCATAAATGGCTTTTACCCTGCACATGCCCGATCTTGTCTGATCTCGGAAGCTAAGCAGGGTCAGGCCTGTTTAGTACTTGGATGGGAGACTGCCTGGGAATACCAGGTGCTGTAGGCTTATACCATAGTCTTTCGAGACTGAAGGTTGCCAACCAACCAAATGGCTTTTAAGAAACTCTTTACGGCAATGGTGCACAGCAGGAATGTAACCACTTGCTTGTCCCATGGAGTAAATATTTTCAGACAATATTGAATAATAGATGTGGCTCCCTTGAAATAAGACAAAAGGAAACTTGAAGTTTCTGTCTAGGAGACATGGGGGGACATCAAAATGTCACTTATGTACTAGCCTTCCTATTGGTGTACCAATCACCAGGGATGGTTAAATCCAGCACGGCTTGACTTGTCAAGTCTAGAGTTACTGCCCCTCTGCAACTCAACCCTGAAAACAAGTCATAACGCGGACACTTTTTGAGTCACTGAGTCACCTTTTCGTGACTCTAAAGGACTTGAGTCAAGTCACCCCCTTTGAAAAGCCTGCTGTGGAAAAAAGGGGCTGCTGCCAGGGTGTGTTATGTGTGTGTATTGGAGTTCTCTTTGTCCCTGCCCATCCGTAAACAAGGTGGGAGGGGGTGGGATGGACTGCAAGAGAGCCAGGACAGAAGCGGTAAGAGGGAGAAGGGTCATGCGCAGCAACTGCAAGGCTTACCACGGTGACCTGATCCTTGGCAGTTCTGCTCAGAAGTAGTCCCACTGCAGCCGGTCACTCAATGAGCCTGCTGAAACCACGCATTTCTCTGAGATGGCTAGGAACCATCTCCCCCCACCTGCTCCCCTCACTAGTCCAGGGAAAAAACCTACTTCCCTGAGCTTCTGCAGCCAATCGTAAGGCAAGAATGCCCTTGAATCCTCCTTTTGCCCTCCCTCAGCTATAGGAAAAATGAAATGCCCAGCCTCTGTCCAGTGATTATCCGTTCCTTCCTATCAGAGGCAGGTTAAAAAAAAACCCTCTCCCACCTCCCCCCCTCCTACTTGGATGCAAATGCAAACATTAACCTTTCCCTGCCTTCTGGCTGGAACCTCCCTGCTGCTCGCCTGGTCTGAATGATGGCCCCACAAGGTTTTTCACACCATGAAAACAGTAAGTAAGCAAACCAGGCACAGGCAGACTCGAGTCTGCATGTGTGAGGATGAGTGCTGAGTCAAGGGGCTGTTGACTCGAGTGTTTTTCCGAGTCTTCCACATGTGTGACTCATTAGTCCACAAGTCAGCAAAAAACACACATTTTCATGACTCAAATCCGAGTCACCAGACTCGAGTTCCCATCCCTAACTATTACTATACCTACTGAAATTAATCAAAAGACTATGTAGCTGGCTTAGTAGCTATACAGATCCTAAACAGAATGTCCCCAAACAGAATTTTTAAAAAAATCTCACCTGGATATCTCAGTATTTTAAGACCTTGTTGAATCAGCATAATGGTTTTTGTTTTTTTCAATGACTGTGAAATTAGTACATAATTATTTGCAAAATATTTTTACTCTTTAAGATGTAGCCAACTGAACCATAACTCTGTGCTTTTCCAATGCATGCATTCACTTGCACACATGCAGAAGCTATGATGGGGAAAAGAATCTTTTCAGTTTTGCAACAGATCTAGCCAGCATTGTTCTGATTTAAAACAGACTTTCAGGGCATTTGGGTATAGTGTTTTTATTCAGACTCAGATCTATTTCATATGCTATCCTAAGCTATCAGCTTCGGTACTAATTATCGTAAGCATCAGAGTTTATGACTAAATCTTAAGATTTGCCTTTGATGGTGACTTTTTATTTGCTCTTTTGTTGAAAGCAACATTAATTTTCCCAGTTCTGAAGAATTCTCCTCTTAATCAAAGGGTTGCAGCAAGAGGTTATTTATATCCAATTGGTTCCTTAAATGGAAAACAATGCTGTTGCATTTGTGTAATGCATTTATAATTCCTGTCAGCTGGTGTAGTTGTGTGTGTGTGTGGGGGGGGCTGTTTAAAGAGCATAAACCATTTGCTCAGAAATAAGGGCTGAATTTTGTGTATATTTCACGATATACACTGCACAGAAAGTTTGAAATCATAAGATTTGTATGGCTTACAGTTCATTTACCCAAGGAAGCTGGGCTCAGATAGAACATCTGTTTCTCAGCATGTTTCTGATTTTTGCTTTCTTTTGGGGCAAACTGATTGAGACATAAGGACACCAGGTGACTTAAGGTCACCTATTGGGAATATGATACAGCTGGTATGTAAAGTTAAGATGCTTTCTGTCTATTCATTAGTGGCCATGCCTGAGTCCCTTTATGGCACTGAAATGCTCATACTTCTGTAAGAAATACCAATCAAACCAGTAGATTTAGTAACAGAAATAATTATTTAATCTGCTCCTAATCTAAATTATAGTGGGTTTGTTTTACATGCTTCTTAAAGATTTTCTACACTATTTTTTTTTTTTTTTTTTTTTTTGAGAATCAGTGTAACCAGGACTGCCCTGTGTTCCAACTTACTGCTGCCATCTTTAAAGGGAGGGATTTGAACACATGTGCCCCCTCAAAAAAAAGCTCCTTACCATTCACCACGCTCTGTCCTTGTGTGTGCTTTCTAATTTAGTGTTCTGATTAATGTAGCCGAATCAATGCACTTTGAAGCTCTGTCAAACTGTCTCCAATTTTGCTCCAAGTCCTCTCTCCCCACACCTCCTTCCTCTGCTTCCTCCTTGAGAAGTACAGCTCTTCTGTTCCTTGCTTCTACTTTCCCTCTGAGAGCCTGTATCTTGCCTGCCTGCCTGCCTGCCTGCCTGTCTGTCCCAGTCTGCTCCCTTCTTCTGTCCATCTAGTTCAGGGGTGTCAAACATAAGGCACAGGGGCCAGATGCGGCCTCCGGAATCTTTTTATCTGGCCCACAGGCTCTCAGCTGCTGAGGTGTTACCACTGAAACGGCAACCAACATGAAAATTGGGCTTTCCCAAATCTTGAAATATGCTCAAGATTTGCGTATTTTCTCTTCTGTCATTTGCAGTTAATGAGATTCTATATGAGAACATGGTCTGATTTCTGACCACTAGCTGCTTAATGATGTCACTTTCTGCTTAATGACATCACTTCCGGCCCTCAGCAGGAGCCCTGAATGCTAACTTTGGCCCTCTGTATGAAATGTGTTTTGACACCCCTGATCTAGTTGGTCTCTCTCAAGACTGTGTCGGGCCTTATAAACACTTTGGCCCTGCTTTCTTTATCCAATCAGTACATGACATATCTGAAGCTTTATTGACCTGTAACCAAAAATCAAGGATATTAGAGACATTGACCAATCCCTGATTGACTTTCAGCCTCTTTTATGGTTTCTTTATGCTGTATTATGCAGAGGACAACCATAGTTTCAGTGGACTAACATGTTACCCTGCCAGCCAGCACTCAGAGCCATGCCCTTGGCCACAGTACATGCTCCTCTTAAAAAGTAACCATTTACCCTACGCATGTTACCAGGAACAGGTATAACCACTTATCCTAGGAAAGCTACCAGGAACATTATAACCTTCAAACGTCAATCAGAGGCTAAATATCAACATTTTAACCTCAGGATAAAACTTTCTCTCCATATAGCCCAGGAGTGCCCAAACCCCAGCCCTGGGGCTGCATGTGGCCCTCGAGGACTCTCAATACAGCCCTCAGGGAGCCCCCAGTCTCCAAGGAGCCTCTGGCCCTCCAGAGGTTTGTTGGAACCCGCACTGGCCTGACGCAACTGCTCTCAGCGTGAGGGCAACTGTTTGACCTCTTGCCTGAGCTGTGGGATGAGGGCTTCCTCCACTGCTTGCTGTTTCACCTCTGTGATGCAGTAGCGGCAGCAAAGGAAAGGCCAGCCTTGCTTTGTGCAAGGCCTTTTATAGACCTTGAGCTATTCAAAGACCTTCATTCATTAATATAAGTTCATCTTTAATATATTCATTTATGTAAACTTATGTAAATTTATTCAAATTTTAAATGTAAATTAATTCTTTTTCCCTCCCCCGGCCACCGACACAGTGTCAGAGAGATGATGCGGCCCTCCTGCCAAAAACTTTGGACACCCCTGATATAGCCTAAGACTAGCCCTTTGGGTGAGAGACCAAAGGTTTCTCATAATCGTCTTTGGAAAGCTCACAATCAGAACATGAAGGCCATGACCCTGTTCTGCTGTGCCTTCTTCTGGCCAGGCAACTGCCATTCACTTTGAACGTGGACTTCCCTAAAGTCATAATGACTAACTAGTGACAGACTAGTCTAGACATAGACTCTATGAATGTCTATGTCATAGACATAGACATAGACATAGACCTAGTCTAGACACAGACTCTATGAATGTGTCTAATTTGCTTTTGAATGCATTATATTCTGTGACAGAGAATTCCTTAAATTAAGTATGTGTTATGTAAAGCAGTATTTTCCCTAGTCTATCCCGAGTCTCCTGTCTCCACTGGTGTACCGGGGGGGGGCATCAGCGCAAGTGCTTCTGGGTGGCACAGTAGGGGTTATGCTGCCACGCCCCCAGCCATGCTGCTCCAGTGGCCCCCTGCTTCCCTCTCCAGAGGCATTCTGAGGGCTGGGGAGGCTACACTCAGCCTCCCTCATACTCAGAATGCCTTCTAAGATCTTTTGAGGTCCTTAAAGCATCACTTCCCATTTTGGGGGGAAAAACCGTAAGTGACATTTTAAGGTCTTCAAGAGGCTTAGAAGGCCTTCTGAGGGCCGGGGAGGTCACTTTCAGGACCCCCGGGGGCAACACAGTAGACAGGACCTGCCTGCCTCTCTATTTCATTGAAGGAAATGATGCTGAGAAAGTGATCAAGAGCACTCTCTCGCTCTCTCTCACCCACTCTTAATAACAACAGTATTTAACAACAGTATTTATATACCGCTTTTCAACTAAATGTTCACAAAGCGGTTTACAGAGAAAAATCAAATAATCAAATGGCTCCCTGTCCCAAAAGGGCTCACAATCTAAAAAGATGCAAAAAGAATACCAGCAGACAGCCACTAAAACAGACAGTGCTGGGGTGAGGTGGGCCAGTTATTCTCCCCCTGCTAAAAAAAGGAGCACCCACTTGAAAAAGTGCCTCTTGCCCAATTAGCAGGGGTTCTTACATAACATTATCACTTTCTCCACACCATTCATAATTTGATAACCCTGTATCATGTCTCCTTCCCCTCCACTTTTTTTTTTCTTTTCAAAACTAAGGAGCCCTCAGAGCTTTAGCTTTTACTTCTAGGGAAGCTGCTCCCGTCCCTTGATCATTTTCATTGCCCTTTCCAGCTTTTTTTGAAAAGCACAACTAGTATTGTGCACAGTATTCCAAGAGTGGTTGCACCACAGATTATGCTTGTGGGCATCATGATACCAGCATTTTTCTTTTCAATAAAATAATGTTTAGTTTGGAATTTATCTGCTTCTCAGCTACTAAAGGCTCGGTTACAGTTTTTGCATTATTTACCGCAACCCTTGGATTTATTTCCAAATTAATTACTGCCAGTTCAGACTTCATCAGTGCATATATGGAATTAGGAATGGTTGCCCCAATATGTACCCAGCTACCCTTACTTACAGATATTAGATGTACCAGAACAGTTGCCATGTTGCTGTCTATTCACCCAGTTTGAAGAGATCCTTTTCAAATACC
Organism: Tiliqua scincoides; assembly: GCF_035046505.1. Taxonomy (NCBI): domain Eukaryota; kingdom Metazoa; phylum Chordata; class Lepidosauria; order Squamata; family Scincidae; genus Tiliqua; species Tiliqua scincoides. The sequence continues at coordinate 215,840,799 of NC_089822.1, forward strand.
ACTTGGGTTGTCACCATCCTGAATTACAGGCCAAACATCTGCTGGGCTGTGACACAACTATAATACAGCAATTACATTTGTTATTATTTTGCCTGATTAGGAGCCAGCATTTCCCCTAACAGGCTATAACTTTCAGATCTTGCTCAGCAGTGTTGGGAACTCAACTCAGATGACCCAGACTTGAGTCGTGAAAATGCGTGATTTTGGGTGACTTGGTGACTCATGAATCACGTGTGTGGAAGACTCTGAAAAAAAACTCGAGTCAGGGCCTCCCCTGACTTGGCACTCATTCCCACACATACTGACTTGAGTCTGCCTGTGCCTAAGTGTGTTTGCTTACTGTTTTCGCAGCATGAAAAACCTTGTGGGGCCAGTATTCAGAAGGGGTGAGAAGCAGGGAGGTTTTAGCTGAGAGGCAGGAAAGGGTTAATGTTGCATTGAATGGGAAGAGGCAGGACTGGGCTCTCTTTTCCACTTTCTGATAAGAAGGAAAGAATGGATGATCATTGGACAAAAGATGGGCATTCTGACATTTTCATTGGCTGATGGAGGGCAGGAGGAGGAGCCCAACGGAGTTTTTACAATTGGCTAGAAGGGAAAAAAAGGAGGTGGGAAAGCAGAGGGGGGGAGGTGGTTCATAGCAATCATGAATGCCATAGCTTCTATGGGCTTGTTGTTATTTGGGAGGGGGAAGCCTCATTGTTTGCAGTGGGACTACTTCTGAGTAGGGCTGCAAAGGATCAGGTTGTCCTGGTAAGCCTCCCAGCTGCTGTGCCCTCCTCCCTCTTGCCACTTCTGTCCTCACTCTCTCGCAGTGCCTCCCACCCCTCCTGCCCTGTTTATAGATGGGCAGGGATAGTAGGGGAGTGAGTAAAGAGAACTCTGACACACACACACCCCTCAGCAGCAGCCCCGTCTTTTCCACAGCAGGCTTTATAAAGGGAGAGGCAACTCGACTCAAGTCCTTTAGAGTCACTAAAGGGTAACTCTGAGACTTGGAAAGTGCCCCTGTTGTGACTCTTTTTTGAGTTGAGTCGCGGCGGGTGGTGAATCAGTGACTCGACTCAAGTCAAGCCCCGCTGGACTTGCCTATCCCTGTTCAGAATTCCTGATCAATTCGTAAGATGCCCTGTGCAAATGAAAAGCAAGGCTTTTTGGTGCCACAATAGAGCAACAGACTCAGACCTACCACCTTCTCTACCAAACCCCTGATTGAATTTGCCCTGCCTATGCAATGGAACAAGATCACTCTCAATTTCTTGTTCAATCAAAGAATCTTCTCTTGCTCCAGACTTAGCCCAATTCTATCTTGAAAGGTTGGTGATCCTCAGTCCTCAGGCACTGGGAGCACACAACAGATCCAACCTAATATCCAAGTTTAAAAGACAATAGGGTGCTGGAACAAGTCTCAAGACTTGTCTCAAGGACCACATGTTCATTTATGGTGGGAAACCCTATAAAAGTTCTGGCCAGAGAACTACAATTTGGGAATCTGTCTCTCTCTAGTTGTAGTACTGCACTGCATCAACCTTTCAACTTTAGGGCTCCTGGACCTTTAACAACTGTGCAGAAGAAGGAACTTCAGCAGGTGCACATTGTCATCTCATACATGACAAGTTCTACCTGCTGAAATTCCCTTTTCTACACAATCATTAAAAGGTCCAGGAGCCCTAAAGTTGAAAGGTAGCCAACCCTCTGCTACATTATAGCACCCCACATTCTCAGTCATTCTTCTTTACCCATGTGACCTCTTTTCCTTCTCTGCCTCCCACTGCTTCCCCCCTGGTTCCAGCTTGCTCCCTTCTCCCTTGAAGCACTGTGCCAAGAAAACTATCCACCCCTCATTTCTTTTCTTCCTTCTCTCTCTAAAACTATAATTTGCTTGTGAAGCACCTCTTTCCCAATAAATTACTGCAACTGAAATAAAGCTGAAATCCTTATGAGCTAAAATCATGCCAGGTTAGAACTCAAGCATGCTTGGCTGATCTTCTTTCTCTCTATTCCCCTCTCCTTCCTGGGATATTCCTGGTCACTGACTTGGAACTTTTCTTGCTGCATAAGTTTGAGCAATATAAGTCATTTCTCCAAATACCAACTCATCTCAGAAGACTCGGATAGGTAATCTTGGCCAGCAGCCCACTCTAAAGTAACTTCCTCCTTCCCATGGGCATCTCGTTGACTGTACAATCTCCCCCCATCTTCTCTCACTTAATATCTTCCCTGTCTATTCTTCAACACATAGGCAAGAACCTGAATAGGCAAGAACCTGATGAATCAGACTGACTAGAACACCGGTCCCTTTAACCAATCTAGCAAGAGCTCTGACCATATAAGGTTTGCCTGTACTGGATGACCCTTTTATTCAGAGTGAAAACAAATCCAATCTTGGTCCATCAGAGGCACTGAGGCATTGGTTAAGAGCTCTTGTACTGAAAAACATGGCAATTTAGATCCACCCTCTGCCCTGTTTGTCTCTGCTTTCCAATTCATTGCATGCATCTAGCCATCAATATACCCTTGTGCCTTGGCTGTGCTCTCCATTTCTTTGGGCCACACACTCATATCTCCCCCCCCCCCCCATTTGTTTCCATGGTTTTATATTTTACACCTTGGGACCTTAAATGACAGATGGGATAAAAATGTAAAACAAACAAATGAAAGATGAATAAAACAAACATCATGTGATGTCGGAGATCCCAACATCTTATACAAAGCTTTATGGCTCCCTCATAAAAGAAAGCTTTGCCAGTGTCAATCCAAGTTAATTTCTCCTGCCTACCCATGGCTGCTTTTCAGTTTTTCAAAAAGACATTGGGGGAATCTCATTTGCCCCCTTCCATCACATGGCCTTGAACTCTAGCACAAAGAATGGGATTCAAATAGAATAGTTACACCACAAGTAGGGGATTGGGTTAAGCATCACCCTTTTTAGAATATGTAACTGTATTCAGTGCTAACCTTTTTAGCTCTTCCTTTCTAGGTCTGAAAATGAAGCACCATTATGCAATTGGAGGTGTGCAGCTTTACACCCTTAATTGTATTCTCTTCCTATGTCCTTGAGCTCTAACCAATAGTAAAATAAAATCGTGCTACTTTTCCAAATCAACATTCAGTCATTATACTGTATCTGCAACCAATTAGCCTAAAATGGTACCAATTTGAGCCATAATCGTCTTAATCTTCCTATGCTAGTAAATTCCTAAATCCCAATTCAATATTTTGACAGTTCATTTATTTTGTTTGAAACACTGGCATTCTATACAGCAACACAGTGGAGGACATGCAGTATCCATAATTAATAGAGTACTGGATTAGAGTCTGATACAACTTCAAAAAAACTAATAGGAAAAGAGACTGGAACCAGATTTTCATGCTATCACTTTAAGGAGCCTGTTTTATTTTCACTTCTTTCCATTGCTGAACTACATTGCTCATTATTTTATTACTGAAATTACTGAAGAACTAGGATTCAACATTCCAAAATAATTTGCATTTCAACATCCTAAATTGTTACTAATCTTTCAGTTCCTTCTTTGTTGCGTGCATTCTTATGTGTCTTCCCCACCACTTATTGTGATGTGTCTCCTAAAATGCACATTTTCATATTTCAGATTTTATCTGGTCAAGCAGACATCATGGGTGATGCTTTCTTAAAAGAGATTACCAAGCTTTCCAAGAGGTAAGCCTTAGTGGCAATGGGAGACTAGATTATGAACTAGGACCAATAGGTTGAAACTACAGGAGGAATTCCCTAAATGTAAGTGCTATCTGGCACCAGAACAAAATGTGTACTACTGGACTCTCCCTCATGGGAGATGTTCTAGCAATGACTGGATGGCCACCTGCTCCAGCAACTGAGCAGAGGGTTGGACTAAATGACTTCTGAGACTCCTTCTAATTCTAACATTTTATAATTCTGTGATACTTTCAAAGCTTCAACTCATTATGCCATTTTGTTGTTATGGAACAGAGTCACTCCCAATGAATTTTTTTTTTCTGTTCGAAATCATTGGTAAATGGAAATAGGTACAGAGCTTTGCCCTTTGGTATAAACTGCCGCATTTATAACTGATGGGTCAAGCTATATGATGTGTTTGGATCCCTTGACATTGTGGGTGGGTGTGTTTTCAGTGGTGCCACTATTGCACATTGGACTGTTTTTTACGGCCTATACAGACAGTGTGATAAATGCATGTGCAATTATCCCCTACAACAATGGAAATGGAAATGCTTTACGTGCATGGATTTTCTCATGTCAGAGGGGACTTGAAGTCTTCAAAAGAAGAAATTTGCGGAAATTTGTCAAGGCTGTAAGCCAAAGTGCTGATCTTCAGCTGTCACCAGAGAAAGTGAATGAAAGAGATTTTGTTCAAGTGCTATTATTCTGGTGCATTAAAACTAATAGTAATTTATTTGACAGCAGGCATGCATAATGGAGTGTGTCAACCCTGTGGTGCAGTGCTGATTGTTTTAGGCCATGTACAGGCATAACCGTTTGAGATAGTATCTCTTCAGGTTGGAGGTTCATAAGCAGATCGCCCTTTTTTTCCCCAAGTGCTAAAAGCAGCCAGGGGCAGGGATGTTGGAGCTAAGGGTGGAGGAAATTTTTAATCCTGCATCCGACATTGTTATCTCAATCCAAATTGCACTCCTCAAGTTGCAATTTGCCCATGGGGAGAAAAAGCTGACAGGTACCATATTAGGGAAATTCAAATCAGGAAAATACAAAGCAGGAAGAAATGTTCAAGCCCCCTCCCCCGCCCTAACAATGCTGTGGCTCCAATGCAATCAGGTGCCCCCCTCCAAGGCTTTTGAAATCAACTGAGGAAACAAATCATGGGTGTAGTAGTTTGGGAGGTGAACTTAGAACTGGAAGATCCAGGTTCGAGTCTCTCTTCAGTCATGGGTGACACTTTCTCTCAGCCTCACCTACCTCACAGGGTTGTTGTGAGGACAAAAGGAGGGGAGCAGCTGTGTACAGCACCCTGAGCTCTTTGGAGGAAGGGCAGTATAAAAATGTGAAAAATAAATAATAATAAAATAATATTGTGTTTAACCCTAAGAAATGAAAAGAGGCAGGAAGCGGGAAGGGATATTCTCCTTGCCCCACCACTGAAGCCAAGACAGCCCAAACTACTGCTGACATTGGTGAACAGAGGGGTAGCATAGCTGGAGCAGCCTGCCCCCTGAAGTGATCCGGAGATTTGCCCGTTGTATTCTCTTCTGGGCATAAGAGTGGTGAGTGGAGCATTGAGAGGCTGTCTTGCCCACACTTGCATCTGTTCGGCTCAAAATTGGAGCCATTCCAGAGGTGGAGGGGCTGACACGATGGTGAGGTGAGGGGGTGATGTGATGGCATCATTGTGTCATCCCACCATGGGCACTGGTTGACCCAGCAACGTCACTGTTGTTGAGGGAGGAGGGCAGCTTCATTAAAGCCCTGCGGCCTGTGAAGAGTCCAAGTACCATTAAGCCAGTGTGACCGCCCCCCACAACGTAGACATCGGTTATAAGATGGAAGATCAAAATCTGCTGAAAGGGAATACAACTTGATCCCTTTGAATGCTGAAATGCTAGGAAGCAATTTTTAATTGCCGCATTTAATAATTAATATAAAAGATAATAAATACAACGCTATGAAAATATATGTTCCAAAACATAAATCTTAACTTTTCCATGACCAATGCTGTGCCTTAGCAGTGTCCAAGTTCACATTCTAATGCATATATAGCCACACACCGCCGTCGTTTAAAGGAAATAGAGCTTCTCTTCCAAGGAATGTCATGGTTGATCTGCTTCTTTTCATCTTAGGCCCCTGCGCTTAGACACTTAGCAAAACCTCTGCCTATCAGAAGCTGACAGACTCGCTACCAGAGCATGAATGTAATTGAGACTGGGTGTGCATCGCTGCTTTGTTCTTTCGGTTAACTTCACCATTTCCGTGCCCTCAATTCTGTGTCTTTGACATTGGAATGTGTGAATGAACTTGTAAGAATATCTAAGAGGCTGGTAAAGAGATTGATTGTGTTTCTCTCTCTCCCAGCATCTGAAAGGTTCTTCTATCAATCACTAAAAATATATTCAGATCTTAATGTAGCAAAGGACTTAGGCATGTAATTAAGTTAAATGGTTCCATTTGGTTTCAGTGTAAATATTTACCTATTTCAGTTTAAAACCCTGCATAATATTTTGTGGAATGCTGCACTTGGTACTGAAAACATCGACACTGAATATGCATTGAAACCTTCTTGCACCTGTACTAGACAGTGGTTCTGACAAACATTAACAAAGTTCCTGCACTTGTGCAGGAAGTCAATTCTGGACTGGTTGCCAGAGAAAGCAAGAAGATGGCCACACTGGGTGTTTTCCTTTCTTGTACTCTGTGGCAGTTGCTCTTGCCTGCAATTGAGACAACAGGAAGGAAAGCAGATGTGGTGGTGATTTCATTATTCCTAGCTTTACACAATTCCCATTCATTTCAATGGGGTTTGGCCTAGGACAGGGGTGTCAAGGAAAAGGCCCACAGGCCGGATGCGGCCCTCAAAAGCTTTTAATCTGGCTCATGATAATTGGGTTCTTCCAGTGTTCTCCTTTCAGTAGCGCCACTTCTGCTGAGTCTCTGGGAGGGAGAGATGGAAGGGGCATCAGAAGGCAAGGAACACGATGGGGAAAGGTGCACTACCAAGAAGGATGAGAGAAGGAGACACTGCTGAGGCTCTGGAAGGGCCAAATTATGATGCAGGCCATCCTTTCAGTAGCTCTGCATCTGCTGAGAAGTCATTTCGCAGACTACCTCTCAGTTGCTGAGCAGTGAAGTGACACCTTGACAAAAGCAGCACTGCTGAACACACAGCCCATCTGATAATTGAGTTCTCCCTTCTCTTGAAGATATGTTCAAGATTTGCAGTTTTCTCTTCTGACATTTGTAGCTAATGAGTCTCTATGTGAGAACAAAGTGCTTATTTCTGGCCATCATCTGCTTAATGACATCACTTCCTGCTTAATGATGTCACTTACAACACTCAGCAGGCACCATGAATGCTATTTGACTCACTATATAAAGCACGTTTGACACCCCTGGCCTAGGAGAATGGGACAGTGCTCTTCATGGTTCATGCCAGGCATGAGATCTCCTGGAAGTGTCACTTGCTCTCCACTTCCCTCTAAACATCCATGTAATTTCTTATGAGTGCAACTTATTATTAGGCCTCAGCAAACATCAACTCCAGGACATCACTTTTCTGGGGCTCTGGAAGCTGGCTTCCACTACAGGAGGCTGGAGACAGAGGCACAGACAAAAACAGACAAATTTGAGCTCCAGAGAAGGTAGGTCAGAATTGTAGGGCTAGAAAAGGGGTTCAGTGTGTGAAAAACAAGACAGAAAGTCACAGCATCAATAGAAGGTTGGGGTGGAGGGTCCAAAAGTAGAGGAGATGTCTGGGGTAGAGTGCAGGGGTCAGAATTCAAAGTATAGCCTAAGTTTTTATAGAGGCACCAATAAAGAACCACCAAAGGTGGCTCTTTACCTGAGGCCTGAGGTCTATAGGGCTTGGTGTGCTCCATTGACCTTCAGTAACTGCTAACTGGATGTTCAGGATACTGGCATGTAGCCTAAATGACAATCTTGAAATAAAAAACTCCATCTACACAAGGTTCCTGCCCTGCCCTGAGTAGCTCAGTGCAAGACACCCCATCCCCCTGGTGCCTTGCATCTATTTTCACTTGGCAAATATTGGATATAACCTGATTGTGAACAGATTTGGTGGAAATAAACCTAATTTTGCAAAGGTGTTTACTTCCATGTAAGATTTTAGGACCTGGTTGTCAGTTTCCATTAATTCAGAGAGCTTGAATGCTTCCAGTGGAAGATTCCAAAGTTAATTTTCAGGCTGGATTTTCCGATAGATAGAGAACCACAAAGAATCAGAAGGACCCTTTCTCTCCAGCACAGTTCTGCTTTCAAAACTGAAAACAGCTCAGGTACCTCATGAGCATTTTTAAAAAGTATACTTTGGCCTCAGTGCACACATTTTTTCAAATAACTCATAACAGTCATGTAGTTATGCCCATTTTGAAATCAATATTCTGTAGGTTTTTCAACATTTCCTAAAATAAACATATTTTCTGCCAAGAGTCCTTGTAAATTTCTCTAACACATTTATGCCCTAAATGTGGGTTTAATTTATATTTAATAAGATAGTTAGAGCATAGCACATTCACCACATATACTAAGTGATTATTACAGCTTGCTGAGAATTAGCACCTCAAACCTGATGCGAGCAATGCTGCCACAAGCTATTTAACTACCTTATTATGATTTCATCCCAATTCAGATCCACACGCAATACTAAAGAACTAAAATATTTCCTTTGCCATGGTCCAAAAATCCAGGTTATTATTTGCATTGGGCACACAATAGCACAGATATATTTCTCCTATGTAGCTGTGAATACAAATTGTACTGGGGCAGGTGGTTATGCCAGTCCATCATTTTGCATAATGTTTGATGTGCATATCATGAATTTGTCCAAAATCTTCTGAAAACCATTGAAACAAGTAGCCATCCCTGCATCTTCTGGCAGTGAATGTCGTGAGATAATCATGCACTGTATTTATGAGCACACCTGTGTATCTCTACAGCAGTGTCTCAACTTTTGAGCTTTTACATCACACCATATTCTTGTGCTGATTCAGCAAGTTGGGCTTCATGCAATAAGTAACATGAGTCAGTGCAAGAATGACAATCAGGAATTGCCCATATAAGACAAATCTGTCAACTGACTAATGGCTAGGTTACAAACTGCCGAACCTAAAGCATACTGCCTTTTTAGAAACCTACCAAGCATTAGACAAAACATTAGAAATATCAGACAAAACAATGAGGCAAAACTTGCATTTCCCTTGCACAATATCTATTTTCATTGTTGATCTTAGACTGACAACATCTTTTAGTGTGCTGCTTGAAAAATGAAGATTATTTCTCTCAACACTGAGGCCAGGATATGGTGCTTCAATAAATCAAATCAGTTACAACACGCACAGCTCTCCACCACAAATTGATAACATCAAGTCATTCAGTCTTCAAAATACCTGCCAACAGGTCAGCAACAGGAAGTTGTTGAGCCATTGAATGAAAGAGTGATAGAATCTCAGCAGGCTGTTCATAAAAAGCTCAATAAATTTTTTTTTTAACCATGGCTTTTGTCTAAATGGTAATTAACTCTGTGTGTGTGTGTGTGTGTGTGTGTGTGTGTGTGTGTGAGAGAGAGAGAGAGAGAGAGAGAGAGACCTTTGTTTAAAAACTGGAGCAAAATGTTTAAATCATTCTTAAATTATAACTTGAGTTTGAAACGTTTCACTACAGTACTGCTGAGGCCTTCAACAATAATGACTCTAGGTTAAAAAAATGAGCTTTTAATGTGCATTCTGGTATTCAATTATTGCAGATATTAATAACAATAGAACATTATACTGGCATGCTGACTGTGCTGAACTTTTAACCACTTACAAGTGAACACTCTTGGAGTTACCAAAACCTTTCTGTAGACTGTATGTATAAGTTATTATTTATTACAGTCCATATACGTTTGCAAAGGGATTTAGTCTAGGTTAAGAATAAGTTAGAAGTAGCTTATTCAAATGGCTCCATTGAAAATGTTACATAAAGATACTGTCACAAGTTTTGGTTGTTTTCTTTAGGAAGAAATCATGAGGAACTCCCAGCAAGCCATGGAAACAGCAGCATGACTTCAGTGGCAATTAGAATGAACTCCAGGCTGGGGCACCAATGATTTTTCTGTTTTAAATCAACTCACAAATAAAGGTACTAAAACCCCAGGGACAGTTTCTGAAGTTTCTTGGTTTTAAATATTAGGTGGAAAATGTCCATTGCTGAAGCAGTGGAATCTTTCACTGAAATGATGAAACTCTGAGAGTGATAAGAAGTGCTATAACAGGAAGTGTGACCGTAAGTCTGTTCTATTTCCGATTGTTGTGCTTCTTCGATATAAAGCACAGAAAAGCACTTTCTTTTGCAACACAAGATAACACATGCTCACACATGCATTACATTTCAGGGTTTGTTATAATGCGTGAAAAAGCCCTAAGATTTTATATACGCTGACCATTAACAATTCGCTTAAAATAAATTTTAACTCTAAGGGCCAAACTAGATGTCCAAATAAGATGACCTTTCAACAGGAAGTACATTTCCCCCCCCCCAAAATAGCCATGCAGAGGGATGAACAGATGGACAAACCCAGTCATAACCACGTTGCATGAGGAGGCAGAAATTTATTCCCTCGAAGTATACCATTTTCGTGCTGAAGCAGTGAGTTGCTCCCAAATTTCACCAAGAGTCATCATAAAATCAATTCAAAACCAAAAATCAGCATTGAGTTTTATAGTACCATTGGACAGATCTGTCTTTCCAGCCTTGTTCATTAACCAGTCTTTCCCACAACCTGACATGGTCAATGATAAGACTTTGGAAAAGATGTGGGAGGGGGGGAGGAGATTTGCCATTGCAACTGCTTTTCTGTACTGACCCCTACTCCGCTCTGAATCTCCTGAAATCTCCAGGTGATATGAAGATAGGCGGCCAGGAAAAGAAATATTTCATGTCAGGGGATAACTAGTGCACCCAACTTGGGAACACTTTGTTCATCAGTGTAAGTGGACACTGGGGGAGTTCATGAGGCAGTTCATGGCTGAACACAGTCATGTTCTGGCAACTCCTGCGATGCCGCTGGAACCAACCGTATTGGCCTCTGCCTTTCCATTGGACCATTTCAGCGACGTGGAGAGGGGGGGATTTGCTGCATGGGTAACAGCCTATCCTCCATACCTGCTTTACCCAGGCTTCGCGCACTGGAGAGGACACTCTGTTCCAGAACCACCATTCAGAGCGTGACACCATAGTCTTCCAAGACTGAAGGATGCCAGCAATGTAAGTGGACATGACATGCCTTCCTAGGATAAAGAACATTGAGTACTTGGAAAGGATACCACAGTGTAATCATTGGAGCATTGCAGCAATCACATCTTTCCAGTCTGTTAGGATTCATTCGGGCATATGAATTCCTCTATTTTTATCTGGTAACATTGTTATGCTTCAGACTGTTCTGGAATGTCATTCATGGCCTGTCCATCAACACTTGCTAAATAAATGGGGGGGGGGGGAAGGTGCTGGGCATGTTGTTATCTTTTGCCTTCTTAATTTTAAAAAGTAATAGCACCGATAAACAACATGCCACCAATCTGAACATATCTGGAGTTGGAGAAGCTTTATTCAGACCCTTAACAAGAAGTTTCTTTCATTGCTCTGGCATGTCAGTGATTATTCTAATGCTGATGCTTGATGTAAAAGGACTGAATAATGACAGCATGTACCCGCTGGAGGCAATGATTTTCTTTAAACGGGCCTCCAATTAATTATGCTCAGCAGGTTCAAAGGTCAAAAGCATGGGCTCCTGTGATTGGGCACCTTGCATGGAGTGCACAGTCCTCGGAGGAGTAGTTGACATCTTTGATTTTTCCCACACACAAACTGTTGGTACAAGATGTAATCTGCAGAATGAAAGGGCTAGGCAGGGTGATTGGGACAGCTCCTCCCGGAGGGCTGGAACTGCTACTCTAATCGTAATGTTCGCTTTCCCTGGCCCCAGGACAGGCGAGGTGTCAGGCTACGAAGAGGCACACATGGAAATGAATAGGATTAAACTGCCTTGATTACAAATACATCACTGCTAGCAGGACAGTGTGGTTTGGTGGGGGGAGGGATGAAACCATATTTCATGTTAAACTATTTCATTCACAAAAAGCATACATCAATCACATGGATCAACTGAAAATGTCTTCTTTCAATTTGTTGTCTGTTTTTAACATTGCTTTATGTAGCCTAGCTTTTGCATGCTCCACCTCTCTCTCTCTCTCTCTCTCTCTCTCTCGCTCTCTCTCTCGCTCTCTAGTTAGCTTTTTAATTGCTTTTTTAGGTATAATATTTCAGCTAAGTCCATCTGAATCAATGGTAAGAGGGACATTTGCACTGGCTGACTTGTGGATGATGTCTGTGAACAGCAGGTTCCACAATTATGCTACATTATTCTTCATTTCCAGTGCATTTATTTCTGTTCATGGTAAAATAGTGTAATTTTAAAAGCCTGGAATACCAGTTTGCTAAATTATTTCTAGTTTTTCTAGTTTTATTGTTGAACCCAAAATTACCGAAAGGAAATTTGATTTACATATTCATTTTTATTTATTTAGTTTTTTAACCCAGGAGACAGAGCAATCCCTTCCCTTCTCCTAGTAAAACATAATAAAATGTTAATAGATCAATTTATATATATATATATATATATATATATATATATATATATATATATATATATATATATATATATATATATATATATATATATATATATATAATAGTTTAATTTCATTTAACTAACCACCCAACAGTTGGCATGACATTTTTTTGTAAAAATACACAATCTAATATTGCAATAGCCCTGAAACATGACCTATTAGCATTACAATTTAACTGTGTTGTGAGCTTATGAAAATCAACAGTTTTGGTGATGGCAACAGCACAACCCTAGGCATATTTACTAAGAAGTAAGTCCACTGAGTTCAATGGGACTTCCTCTTAGGTATTGTGTATAGGATTGCAGCCCAAGCCTTATCTGGTTACTAAAGTGTCAGACTTAGATTTGACGGACATTGGCTTAAGTCCCAACACCTAAGAGCTACGGAAAAAAGGTAGAGACAAAGTTAAGCAAGCATTTCCATCCATATAAAGTGTATAGAGAATTACAAAGAATTATCTGGCTAGACTACCATTTCCAGAATATTTTGAAAGTGAAAGCAGTCTGACTCCCTGAGTCCAGATCCCTGAGGCATCTGGTGGGCCAGGATCTGGCCAGGCCAGGTTGGATTAGATGGGTCTTAGGCCTGATCCAACCAGGCTGTTGTTATATTCTTATGGCTCCTTTCAAGTTTTCCCTTCCTATAATAATTCCAGTTGCACCTTAGTACATCCATTATAGCCTGAAATGGCCTTTGAACACATATGACCCAAACTGGACTATGTGTAGACATGTTCTCACCCCATTATAGAGATAGTGACATCTCTATTCCTCAACAACTACATCCAAAAATTTCATTCACTCCACTGTTACAGCTACATCATACTGTAAGATTCATAGACTTCTTGGGATCAATTCAAGTAAAATCTATTTCTATTATTTGCCCTTTTGTGCTAGATTCCAAGAAGATTCCTTCCTGTTCATTTATTTATTGAAACCGCAACCAAAACCTAGGTTGGGTATGCTGAAGCCTATTTACGTCAATAATGCATTGATGCTTGAAATGAATTGTTTTCAAAATAAAACGTTTGCCTTCATGCATGCACACGTGCATGGTTTTTTGTTTTGTTTTTTGTTTTATTGAACACATTTCATCATTCAGTTTGATTCTGGATTCCAACTTACTTGCCAGTATGATGAAGCATTACTCAAGAAGTCAGGTACTGAAAGTTCACCTGGAATCTATTTTGCTGGCTGGTATTTTCCCTTGCTATCTTAAGTACTGAGTTAGAAGAAACAGTTAGATGACTTTTCAATCTGTTCTTAATTTTATTTTATTTTTTAAGAAAGGTACAGTAATCTGCATTTTGATAAATTGCCATCAGCGTCCTTTGTGTGTCTGGCTTGCCAGCTGGGAAGAAGTAAAACTGAGAAGGATTTCTAAAAATATAAATTGATCATTATTCATATTGCTAGTCAGTCTAAACCAAAACCTTCTAGCTGAAAACAGAAAGATTTTAGAAAACTCAGTCTGCGTCGGGAACCAAACTTATCTCAAAATTAAAAATGACATAATGACCAGGGCACCAGCACTATAGATCAAAGATTTTATTTCAAATCTGAAGAAAATTGTCCTTCTAACAATTTGCAGTCCAAGGCAATTATGGAACCTAAATACCCAAATTATAACCATAATAACATCATTAGGGGTTTTGGCAAAATCCAAAATCTCATTCAAAAATGAAAGCAAATTATATTTCCAGTTCCAAAACGTATCCCTGCAGCAGCTAATAAACTAGTAAGTGTTTCTATTCTAATTGCCTGTGCTGTCATTTACACCACAGTATAGTCTCATCAGGATTACTAACAATTTCCCCCAAATCAGTGATCATTCACACTTGACATGTCAAGATTGTCAACTGGACATATTTTTTTTTTACACTAGTTTCAAAATATGTCCAGGGATAGCACTTTGTTTATTTTGATACTAAACACTCTAGAAGTGCTGAGTTTCCCCCACTCTCTTGTTAGAGTTATAATTACCTTCCTTATGCTGTCCATTTTAAAAAGGACTCCAGTAAAAAAAGAAGAGCCACATGAAGCAATAAGGCAGTGCAGGGCAGGTGCCCCCAGTCATTGGCCAACGGGGAAGAGAAGGAGAAAAAAGAGCATCACCTCCTTTCCCAGTTATTTGTCCCCCGCAGACAGAAAGCTCTTGCTTGTGCTAGCTCATGCCACTAACAAAGCTCATGCCATTAAGAGCATTACAGCCCAATCCTATGCATATCTACTCAGAAGTAAGTTCCACTGAGTCCAATGGGACTTACTCCCAGGTAAGTGTGTAATAGGATTGCAGCTTCCATCACTTCCTCAGGTAATCACAGAATTAGCTCTCTCCTACTGCAGGGATCATGCACATCATGGTGCACTGCCATCTGGAATGAAAGATCCATTGAGTGCCTCTCCATAATGCCATCCAGTCAACTTCATGCAAACAGGCTGCTTGTACCTGTTTCTCAAGGGAATAAAGATTTACAAATAAACCAAGGCCTTACTCATCTTAACACCTCTTGATGAGGATGGTTATGACAACAATGTCTTAAGCTCAAATAGCCACATTCATTGATTAGCACAGTGGTTCTCAAACTTTTTACCACTGGGATCCACTTTTTAGAATTACAATCTTTCGGGACCCACCGGAAGTGATGTCATTAACCTGGAAGTGATGCCATGGCCAAAAGTGACAACATCAAGCAGGAAAATTATTAACACCCCCATACAACAAAATCAAATCAAATCAATTAATCAAGTACAAAAAATAACAATAAGTTTAAAAATTTATTTAAAATAAAGAACTTTCCTAAACCTTCCAAGCAGTTGCTGATCTGTTTAAACAAGATCCTCAAACATCCCAAAGGCTGCAATCTTATCCACGCTTACCCAGGAGGAAGCCCGATTGACTATTATTGTTAAAAGCATATACATAGTGGCCTGTTAAAACTACACATACTACAACATTTCCCCAAATGCAGTCACATACTATGGTAGCATCAAGTCTAATGTATTAAAAATATACACATAAAAAGGAAAGGGGACGCACCTGAAATTGACTCACGACCCTAGTCCCAACCCACAGTTTGAGAAACACTGCATTAGTAGATTCGAACTCCTATGATTTAAGCATCCTTAACAATGATATACCCCTGGGGGCTGGGGATAAGAATAGGCCCTCAGTTTGGCTGTACTTGTCGTAAGAGGCGACTAAACAGCCACATAAGAACATAAGAACAGCCCCACTGGATCAGGCCACAGGCCCATCTAGTCCAGCTTCCTGTATCTCACAGCGGCCCACCAAATGCCCCAGGGAGCACACCAGATAACAAGAGACCTCATCCTGGTGCCCTCCCCTGCATCTGGCATTCTGACATAACCCATTTCTAAAATCAGGAGGTTGCGCATACACATCATGGCTTGTACCCCATAATGGATTTTTCCTCCAGAAACTTGTCCAATCCCTTTTTAAAGGCGTCTAGGCTAGATGCCAGCACCACATCCTGTGGCAAGGAGTTCCACAGACCGACCACACGCTGAGTAAAGAAATATTTTCTTCTGTCTGTCCTAACCCGCCCAACACTCAATTTTAGTGGATGTCCCCTGGTTCTGGTAGATGGGACCGGGTAGATGGGACTCATCAGCCTGGGAAGGCAGCTCATCTGAGGGAAGGAAAACTCTGATCCCAAACCTCCACTGCCTTGTGGCTACATCCAGTTATGGGAAAGGCTTCAGGAGTCAACCTCGAGGCAAAATCCAGAGCCAGAGTCCCTGAGGCAGTTCATGGCTGAACACAGTCACGTTCTGGTAACTCCTGTGACGCTGCTGGAACCAACCATATTGGCCTCTGCCTTTCCATTGGACCATTTCAGTGATGTGGAGAGGGGGGATTTGCTGCATGGGTAACAGCCTATCCTCCATACCTACTTCACCCAGGCTTCGCGCACTGGAGAGGACACTCTGTTCCAGAACCACCATTCAGAGCGTGACACCATAGTCTTCTGAGACTGAAGGATGCCAACAACAACAATGATAGAATCCATTGGTTTTTAATAGATTGGAATGATGAGCATGTTCCAGTTGCCTTCTTTTATTTGTAAAGTTTTATCTCTTTAGAATGCATTCCCCTCCAAATACGTCTGGAAGAAAAGATGTGAGGTCATTGAGTATTTTTTTTTTAAACGCAGCTGTCTTCTTAGTTTGGAGGAATTACTACAAATCTGTCTGATTACGTTTTTGGAAGCTACATAGGAAACAGAAGAAGCGGATATACAGGTCACTCACTTGTCTACTCTTGCTGCTTCCACATACTGCCTGAAGAAACCATCTACATTTCCAGAGGAGCTCTGAAAGCTTTCCAAAGTTAGGCAGCTTTCAAATCTGACCACAAGTGTAGATAGTTCCTCATAATGAGGATTCTGGAGAGCACCAGTGGCTGAGCGGTGGCAGGAAAGTCTTTTTAACCAGTTTCAAAGGCCTGAGCCTGTAAGCAGAATACTGATGATTTCATGCCATTGCCAGATGGAACAGAATACATGGGCCTGCTAGACGACTCCTGTGCATTCAGTCTCGAAGGCTTTTTGTTTCCAGACAAACATGGTGAGTTACTGTTTCCCATATGTCCTGAAAAGAGACCTGCCACAAATTGTCTGCTATTAGTAATCCACGTATGGTTTCTCAGAAGAAAGCTTTTACAAAACAGGTGGGGTCCAGTCATTTCTCAAGTAGGTCACTAGGGGGGTTAGATTTCAGACCAGCACCTATTAAGATAAGGTGCATTGCCATGCTAAAGAATTCCAGGTGTCATTATTTCCCCCCTGTTTAAAGTGAAATAAACATGCTTTGGACTTTCTCAGAACTGGTAAGAGTTAGCCATAGCAGATCCCCACTGACTGGACAATGAGGGACTTCGGAAAGAGGAATTTTTTTATATTTAGAAGGGAGAGAGCAACTGCCCCTCATCACCACAGCATAGCATATTTCTTGGTGACTGTTTGCTTGTGTCTCTTCTGCATCATTGTGCATTGTGAGCTCTTTTTGAGACAGGGACAATTTATTTCGTTAATTTGCTTTGTTAACCACTTTGTGACTGTTTTTTTTTTAATAAGTGGTATATAAATATTCATCATCACAATAGCAGAAGGACATAGGTGCACCACACATAACATGCACATTTATTTTGTCAAGTGCTTGCCAATTTTCTGCCATTTTAGATGATGCTGGCAGGTATTGTTCAATAGGTCATTCATTCAGTGTCTCGTCTTCACTCATCCTTGCCTCCATGTTGTCTACCTATAAATAGAGCCTGTTTCTTCATTTATCCTACCAGATCAAGAAGCTGAAACTTAAAAAGCACAGATTGGTCCACTTTTCAGTCTTGTCCAAAGAGACTAGTCACCAGCAATACACAATAGAAGTTAATTGCCTAATAAAATATATGGAGATCAAAAGGTTATAAATCTGCTGCACAGGTGCTATCCATTTACGTAACAACTACCTGAAATGTGAAAGTACAAAGAAATAACTTCAGAGCTCAAGAGAGGAGGACGTGTGTGTACGTACATGTGCCCCTAGAGAGAAGAAGGGAGGGAGGGGACGTTCAGGACTTTGCTTCATATATATCAGAAACTGACAAAAATATTATGATAAAAATTTCTCGCACAAAATCTATGGCCGAATTTGGTCCAGGTTTCATTTGCTCATTTATTTTGTGATTGTAGGGTTGCAAGGGGTTGAGTGGTGAGGGGGCTAGAAAGAACAGACTCCAGATGTTGGGGTTTTTTTTTCTTTTTTTAAGAAAAAGAAACCAGGTTAATCCCAACAGAGAATGTTCTTAATCAATAGCCTACATATTCTGGTGGCATATGAGGCTTACATCAGACTTGTTCCCATTAAACACAGGCATTATCTGTGCCAGGAGTGATGCTGTTTCGCACTGTATTTGTGTTGCAACCTCATTCATATTCAAAGGAAGTGCCCTAGGTCAGTGAGTGTTCAGCTAGGTAACCCCAAGGTCAGCTTTAATTGCCCCAAAAGGTGGCACATGGCAACCAATGATCTTTAATGATTTAGATAGTATCTATTTCACATCAAGACATTTGGACTCTGAAGAGACCTCATCGAAAGTAATCTGAAAATTAGAGAAAATAAAAACCATGCACAGTTACCTAAATACCTATTTCCTTTCATTTCATGCCCTAAACGACCTTGTCATGGAGGCATTACATTTTTTTTTATTTCCACTAATAGGCAGCTGCCTGAGAAAGAAATGTTAGATGATAATCACTCATTATCAAACTGACACATTGAAAATATTATTGTTCCAATTGAACACCAAGCACAAAAAGGGAGTTAACAAAAAAGCCTTTGTATTGGTTTTCCATGGAAAAGCCTCTCAGGTCAGATAACAGCACTGTTTGCATATGTGCTCCTGTTTGTCCTCTTTTATGTTGCATGCTCAAACCGCAAACAGTTCCACAGATATCAGACAACAACAAAACAATTCACTATCAATGGAAATGCTTAAGGCTGCTGTATCCCCCAGTGTCTGTTCCATACTGTGTCATGTTTTGTTTGCATAAACAAAATTCGGTCTTGTGCGTCTGATGAAAATTGGGTGCTTCCTTGTATCCAACCTGCAAAAAAAGGAAGACAAGAGGTGGAAGAAGGATAACAAGCTGAAATTAAATCCAGGCAAGGCAGAGGTTCTTCTGATTGAGGGACCTGCAGGAATGGCAATGTGGTGTCGACCTGTTCTGGATGGGGTAGCACTTCCCTTGAAAGATTGGGTGCTTAGCTCGGGAGTACATAGTTTGTTCCTGGCCTTTCTCTTTGATATTCAGGTAGCAGCCATAGTCCCAGGAGCTTTTGCTCTGCTTCAGGTGGTACAACATTTGCACCTGATGCTGTTTCAGTCAGGCCCTGTCACAGAAATCCACACCTTCACTGACTCACATTTGGAATACTGTAACACACGCTACATTGGGCTGCTTCTGAAGATCTTTCAGAAACTCAGACTGGTACAAAATATAACTGCTTGGGTACTACTGAGGAATCATCAGCATGATTATTTAGCACCACTGTTGCAGCTGCTTTGGCTAACTGTTTCTGGGCATAAGTCCAGATTATAAGTGTCCCAAGGACACTTAGAACAGAAGTATCTTAGGAATTGCCTTCTCTCACATGAATCTGCCCATCCCATGAGATCTTTAGACAGATCCATCCCATGAGGTCTTTAGGCTTCCATCTATGAAAAAGATGCCATCTGGTAGCAACCTGCAAGGGAATTCTTGGTGGTGGCCCCCACCCTGTGGAACTTTCTGTCCTGAGATGCTTGGTAAGTGCTTGGAGATGCTTGAGTTTCACAATCATCTGAAGACTTACTGCAGTTTAGAGATGGGGCTGAGATTGGGTTGGATTTCTAGGAAAAGTTCACCCACATAAAACAGCACTTGCGTTGCAGCAATGATTATTCTGCTTAAATTGTGCTCTCAGGCATCTCCCAGTCCCAATTCAACACATGCAAGCAAGTTGCATGCAAGCAAGTTGCAAGTTCTGATCCAGCAAGTTGCATGCAGTTGCATTTCAACTATAGATGTTTAAGCATCATTAAATATATAAATTCTCCATATAGAATGGAAACAAATTTAGAAAGAGGGGGAGCTTCTGTCTTTGCTGTAAACTAACTTTAGGGTATGGGTCCAATCACACCTCTGCTCAGATCCTGGATTTCTCCATTGCATTCAATGGGCAGCTCTCTCATTTCAGGAGAGGAAATAAAACTGTCAAGGAATCCGAAGTCAGGATGCTCTGGTCATTAAATTTGTGGCTGATCCGGCCTCAATAGATTTTTCCTGTCACATACAGGAAGGTGGGCAAAGAGCTGCTTACACATTAATTGGTTCCTTCATCACCCTTGTTGACCCTTTCTGGACTACTGAAAAGAGCAGTGCTGAGATAAGCTTTGTTGCTTTCTGGAGATAAACACCTGAAGGTGGGAATTAGGTGCAGGTCACTCAAGAATGTCTGGATGCAGTGGCGTAGCTAATGATTGTGTAGCCCGGTGCCAAGCTCAAAATGTGCCCCGAAAGTGATGTCACAACTGGAAGTGATATCATACCCAGGTTTTTTAAAAAGTGAAAATTAGGAGGAACCCACCTCCTCCCCCAAGCAGCTCACCACCCACTTGCTCTGCTGCCTCCCCCCAGTCAGTGGCATAGCTAAGGCATCTATCTACAACCTGGGGTCAAAGAACATTTTGTAGCCCCCCTGCATGACAAAATCAAATTTAATTAAGTAAATAAATAAAAAGTTATTAGTTCCATGCTGTATCATAATAACTTCTCATTGGCACTCAGAACAAACTGTCTCATAGGTCAGTTTGGAGTTAAGCAAAACCACCTTTTGTTCCACAAGGCAGTTGTGTTTTCATTTTCTGGTTAATTGGCCATAACTTTTGATAGAAAACAGATATTCCAGTGCAGTTTGTTTCATTGCATTCTGCATTAAATTACCTTTCCAATGATATATAACATGATGGTATTATTCATACATACCAAGATTTTCACAATTTTGGTCACTAGTGTCAAGCTCAGCTTGTTGCCCCCCTAAAGCTTGATGCCCAGTGCAACTGCTACCCCCTGCACCCCCTTAGCTATGCCACTGCCTGGATGGCTGTATAGTTTGAACTGCCTCTGGAAACAAGCCTTCCAGCACACGGACAAAACTACCGAGGAGTAACTTGTGGCAAGAGAGATTTATTTTTATTCGATTCTCCACCCCCCCCCCCAGAGAAGGACATGAAAGTGCTATTCCCCCAGTGCAGACATTTGCTCTTGCAGTCGCTGTTGGATGTGTTTTGAAGGACATGCCTGCACTGTGTTTAGGGTTTCTGTGCAACTGTGTTTGATAAAATAGTGGCAGGCCAGGTATGACTGCAAGTGGGAAAGCGTGTACCACAAGAAAGCATACTAAACATGCCAAGTGTGGTCTCTTGGCAAGCACTCCCCTCATGTACAAGACATGCCTACTTGCAACCCAGGAGGTAGTGCTTTGCACACTACAAATGAAAATACATAACAAACCCCAATCCCTAACTCTCCCAGTCACCAAAACCAGACTGTTGGAGGTCTGAGCTCTTTCAGATCATCGATTTACCGCTTCATGTCTGTGAGTTACCACGTTCCCAGCTGTGTCAAAGAAATCCCGCCTATGGAAAGCCTCAAAGCCTATAAAAGCAGTTTTGGGGGTGGTTTTAATGATCCTTCCCTGCCTGAACTAGCCCTACACAATACTTTGTACTGTGTGTAGAAGAGACAAGTAACAGGGAAGCCAGGGGAGAGGTGGGGCATGTCGCTCCAGACACATTTTCAACTGTGCTAAGGGTACTTTGGCCCAAGCATGAACCAAACCAGCCCAGTCCTCCTCCAGGCAGTTCCACCTCATTGTCCCCAAGAAGCTAGCTTATTCTTCAGTTAGGCAGAGTTAAACCCACCTGATTAATTCTTGAAGCAAGTGACATGAATATAATTCTTGGGTTATGAGGAAGCATTTAATGGCTGATTTGCCCCAGACTTTTGTGCTGATTGCTTCCTATTCTATGAGAAAAAACGTTCTTCAAAGTGGAAAGTTTGTACTTCATCAAGATTTCACACCCAAGATGGGCAGAAGAGAGTGTTCTTGAGTGAGGGTTGAGGAAGGAATAGCTATTTCAGGTCCAGCCAAAGCCCTTTTGTGTCCCACCTCATGGCACTGCACTCCCTGATACATTTGGCCCATGCAGCCATGCCAATGAGGCATGCACTGCATCCTGCAGTGGGGGTGGGGGAGTCACAGAGGTCTTCTCAAGGAACATTCATATTAGAATCTCTCACAGTAGCAAGAGCAGAACAGAGCAAGGTGATGTGACAATCCACTGAACCTCCCCATGATCAAGGACCAGGCAGACCAGGGGTTAAAAGAGAACCAGTTTTTATTAAAACATTTAAGCAACAACAGGGGAAGAAAGGTGATTGGAAGGATTTTGCAAAATGAAGCAGAACACCTGACGTGTTCTAACTAGCTAGACTTTTACCCTTAGCTACATCATCTCACCTGAATGAATTTCCAACTCTTTGCTCCTCTCTGTCCCACAGGGTGGCTGGGTGGGTTCTCAGGATGTTGGGATGCAACTAAGTCAGTGCTACAAACTGGGGCGCCGCAATGGACCAGCCTGAGGGCCCTGGTCTCTGCCCCCTTAAGGAGCGGGGACAGCCTAGAGATGGGGGGAAGGCAGCGGTGCGATCCCCAGGATCGTGCCACTCAGCCTCCCTAGGGTGCGGGGAGCCCGGCGCGACTTCTAGCAGGGCTCTCCGCAGGAGGGAAAGTGGATGTGGAGTGATCGCGCCCTGCCCCCGCTAAAGCAGATCGCGCCGCTGCCTTCCCCCCCGCCCCTGCAAAGACTTACTGCCTCTCAAACTCTCCCAGAGAGTCTGAGAACCACTGAACTAAGTGCTTCCTATGTGCTGGGAGTTTTGCATTTCCTGGAGTGACATCGTGGCACTCCCTGGTTGGAGTTGGGAAACAAAATAGGCAGGAGTGTGAGGTAATTGGCAGGCACATTCTAATTTTTGGAGACAGAAACCATGGAAACAGGGATCCATTGTACCTCTCTTTCTCAACAGCAGTGCTTTTTCTTCTGCCACTGCTGCCTTCTCCTGCCCATTTTCTCCACAGCCAACAACTCTTGTTCTTGCTATTCTGCCATCTGAAAGCTAGCAGCAGGGGGAGGAGGAGAAAAAGGGAGTGAGGAAAGTAGTAGTAGTGGCCGGTCGAGCGGGAGCAGCTACTACTGCAATTCTTCCTCTCTTCCTTTTTCCTGGCCATCTGGGGAGATGCCAAAGGCCTGCCATTCTGGCATCAGTGGTGGAGCTCCCTGGCATCACAGGGAGATGTAGAGGGTAGCCCCAGCGGCGTGATTTCAAGCCTACCACCCATTCATCACCATCCTGCCTGTGGTGCTCTGAACAATTCATTGGCAAGGGTCAACAGGGAGACGGGGCACTTGGCTGGGTGCTGGAAGTCAATGATTGGGATTCCCACTTCTTTATATGGTAACCATGATCTGCCATGGGATATGCTACAAGAGGCATTCTCTGAATGTTAAGTAATGCACATTTCTCCACTTGCTCTTTCCATGCAATATGTGAAGCAAGAAACCTGTGATAGGATGCAGCCACCCTGCTCTGCTTCCAATGCATTACATCATGTCTAAACTCAGTCCCAGTTGATCTCTGCTTTGCTTAGCGGAATAGGCAGCCTCACGGCATCCCATTTAGGACTTTGCAAGTTGTCTGTTCACCACAATAACAGTCTGACATCTAAAACTTTGGAAATAGGTTGTAGTACTAGGTTTTTAGTAAGGCTGCAGCCAGCATGGTGGAAAAAGACAGAAGAAAGGTCCTTGTTAAACTCTTGAAGCACCCTGTTTTTTGTAAACCCAGAGGATGAAATTTATCTCCGGCTCCAATAACATTAGGAGCTTGTTACAAACGATTGCATTTGGAGAAAAAAGGAGAAGGGAAATTGAAGCCTTTCAGACTATTTAATGTGCTTGAATGAGATCCGTGGCCCTCAAGCGTTAAGAAAAGGGTTGAAGTAATAAGTCGGAAATTCCTTGAAGATGTTCCAAGAAATATTAAACATAAAAAAGAAGAAATACCATGCAGTCTGCTTGAAAGAGGAAAAGAAAACTAAAATGGAATTTGTCATATTTACACAGAAATGGACAGTTGTATATATACAGGACTGCAAGACTCTTGGATTCTTGTTACATTTTTCTTCCTGTAATGCTGAACGGATTTCACTAGAGTGTTTTTAGCCTTCTACTTATTGCCAATGTTGTTATATCCCCTTGAAAGAATAAGTAACCTTCCTAAATGGCAATGTATAGCTTTAAAGAACATTTACTTAGTGCAATGTATGAATATAATGATGTGTTGACTGACTGCCAGAAAGGGCACTCCACCCTCCTGATCTGCCCTTTCTATCTGCTGGTGAAAATTTAGTGCAGCAGTTCCCAAACCTACTATGGTCACTGCACCCTTTTTTCATGGCAGCCTTTCTTCCAGGCTCTTCTGGGCACTGCCTTCTTGGATCGTGCGAGATTTCGAACAATCCAAGATGGCAGCACCTGGGAGAAGATGAGCACCACCATCTTGGATCATGTGAAATCTCATGAGAATTGTGCAGGATCTCACACAATCCAAGATGATGACACCCATCTTCCAGGCTCTCCCAGGTGTCACCACCTTGGATCACATGAGATCTTGCATGATTCTCACAAGATCTCGCACAGTCCAAGATGATGGCACCTTGGAAGAGGAGATGCCAGGGACATCCTGCAGTGCCCTTCTGAGTTTGCCATGGTGCACAGTTAAGAAACCACTGGTTTAGTGTTCTGGTCTAAAAGCTGACTCACATAAACTTGAAAACACTTGCATGGTTTGAGAGAGTGCAGATAGTCTGATCAAAAGTATCATCTGATTGTTGTGCTCCAATTGTTGTGCTCCAATGTTAAGATTCCAGTCACACATTATTATACAGCTGTGTGGGAACCCATGCATTCCAGGCCGATACAGGCCTTCAGTAATATCTAGATGAAGGAAGCTCACTCTCACATAACACCAGAACCAGGGGACATCCACTAAAATTGAGTTTTGGGAGAGTTAGAACAGACAATAGAAAATATTTCTTTACTCAGCGTGTGGTCGGTCTGTGGAACTCCTTGCCACAGGATGTGGTGACGGCATCTGGCCTGGACACCTTTAAAAGGGGATTGGACAAGTTTCTGGAGGAAAAATCCATTACGGGTTACAAGCCATGATGTGTATGTGCAACCTCCTGATTTTAGAAATGGGCTATGTCAGAAGGCCAGATGCAAGGGAGGGCACCAGGATGAGGTCTCTTGTTATCTGGTGTGCTCCCTGGGGCATTTGGTGGGCCGCTGTGAGATACAGGAAGCTGGACTAGATGGGCCTATGGCCTGATCCAGTGGGGCTGTTCTTATATTTTTATGTTCTTATGAAGCACATGAACTGACTGAATTTCTTCCCATACACATGAAAGTCCTCTTTTGAGATAATGTGACTGGTCTCACTCTTGGATACCAATGTCCCCCTCAGCCATGCACCAACCAGCCAAAATCTTGTCATTCTTGAGAAAGGAACTGTAAATACATAAACAAAACTGGTGGGAACCCAAATCCTTCAGTGTTGTTACTAAGAGCACTGTACAGTGTTCAGTGTTCTTACTAAGAATGCTGTATAGAGATCAGCAGCATACCTGCCCTGGTGTCTGGGGCAATGAGGTAGCAATGACACAACATCATGTGACATGGTGATGTCACTTCTGGGTTCTCTTGGAGAAGGAGGCACTGACAGCTGCCACTTCATGATCTGGCTGCCACCTCCCCATTCCTTTTCCTGGGGAGGCTTCCACTTGAAGAGGCACCTTCAAGTTTCATGGACAGCAAGGCCAGCTATAATCTGTCACTTGCCTAGGCCAGCAGTGCACCTGTCACACTTGTGCTGCTGCATAGTACGGTCTTACACTTCCCAGAGAAATGTGTCAGAGTAATAGGATGGTTGCACCCACAGCTGTCTGTCACCCCTTTCTATCTATTGCTTATTATAAATTTAAAGAAGAAGGAAAGCAAGAGTAACAGGAGGTGGGAAGGAGAAATGGGAAGGAAAGCGAAAGACTGATATATATATATGGGAAGAACAATGGGGCCACTCCATTTTGCAAAGTGGAGTGAAAGATCAGGTCTCTTCTATAGTCAGGAGTGATTTGGAGCAGACAAGTGGCATCAGGGGAAAGTCGCAAGAACCTGCACCCCTTGCAAGTTTTCTGCCTTGGTTTGCAAGCTCCAGGGCTGCATTTTGGAAAACAAGCCAACAAGCTGTGACAAAGTACATGTGAGTGAGCATCAAGTTGAGTTGGCTCATGGTCGATGCCACAGAGCAGAGCCACATTACTTAGAGGCAAAAAGACAGTACTGTGGTAGAAGCTGGGGAAAAGGAAGGCTGGAAGAGGAGCAGTAAACAGTGGGCTGAATGGGAGAGTATCCAGGCCACTGACTAGAGCAGGGGTGTCCAAACATTTTGGCAGGAACGCCACATCATCTCTTTGACACTGTGTCGGGGGCTGGGGAAAAATTAATTAATTTACATTTAAAATTTGAATAAATTTACATAAGTAAATTTATTAGAGATGGAACACATGAATGAATGAAGGTCTTGCAATAGCTCATGGCCTATAAAAGGCCTTGCACAAAACATGTCCAGCCTTTCCTTCACTGCCACTGCTGCATCACAGACGTGAAACAGCAAGTAGTGGAGCAAGCCCTTGTCCCACAGCTCAGGTGAGAGGTTGAACAGTCGCCCTCATGCTGAGAGCAGTTGCATAGGGCCAGCATGGGCTCCAGCAAGTCTCCAGTGGGCCAGAGGCTCATTGGAGACTGGGAGCTCCCCGAGGGCCAGATTGGGAGTCCCCAAGGGGTTTGGGCACCCCTGGACTAGAGCATGAACTGTAATAACTCCCCTCCTCCAAGCAGTTATTCAGAAGGATGGAATAACCAAAATGAAGAACGGAGTCATTCTCCAGATACCCTTCATATGCTGAAAGAAATATACCTGTTACTATTTCTGTCTCTTTTTATGGTGCAGGCGTTTTGTTGCAAAGCAAGGACATTTTAAAATATAATTTGCATTTGTTAAGATATTGATCCCAATTGCACCACTTAAAGCCCACAAGTCCGCCCAAATTCAATAACTATGTTTACACGCAGTAGTCAAAGAGGAAATTGTATGTGAAAGCACTTTCTAAGGAGATGGTATTTTGTTGCAATTATACATAAGCTGTATGTTTACATGGGGTTTTTAAGGAGAATTCAAAGCATATCTCCTTTTTGTGATGCATCAACAAGCATATCAAATGAGGGTTCAAACGCTTGTTCGTTTTATAAAATAAGAAACAAATGGCTGAGTCATGTCCAACCCCCCCCCCCCAAATTACTATAGCAATTCCATGGTCTATTTAGAACATATTTATAAAACCTTTTAAATAATAAAACTCTGCACTTTGACTTTTAAAAACCTACCAGATCTGTTGGACTCACATTTCCAAACAATTGTGCATTACAGGACCATTATATTAGATGCAATTTGGTTCCCACCACCCATCATCCATGCCACACTTTCTCTCCATAAGACTTGTGCCATCTCCTGAGATGGCATTTATTTGATCAGCTGTCTTTTGGCAGACCAATAAATATCATAAAGAATTTGCATTCCAGGGTGATCCCATCTAATCCTTATTTCCACCACGTACACCAGGCACACGTTGTTTTGAAACATCACATTTTCAAGTTACTGTTTTCAGAATTTGAAATACGGAGCCATTCACAGTGAAGGTATATGCAAGCTAAAGAAAAGCATAAAGTAAACTGAATTACAGTGTGCCATGCTACATCTGATCCCCAGCCTCCTGTTGTAGCACTTGGCCAAACAGATTTGCAGCCATTTCTGTTTGAAGTTGGTCTGCAAACAAAAGAAATGGGAATTTGTTCAGAACAGTATTGGTTTTCAAAAGGAGGGAAAGAATTGGGGGGGGGGGGGATTAGGCTGCAATCCTATCCACTTACATAGGAATAAGCCCCATTGACTATAAGGCTTGGCAGAGGAGGGGGGGAAGGAAGCTGGTTGGTGCAGCCCCTGCACCTGAGACAGCCTAGGCATGTCTACTGAGAAGTAAGTCCCCTTGTGTTCAGTGGGGCTTACTCCCAGGAAAATGTGGATGGGATTGCAGCCCAAGCCTATGCATGTCTGCTTAGAAGTAAATCCCCTTGTGTTCAGTGGGGCTTACGCCCAGGAAAATGTGGATGGGATTGCAGCCCAACCCCATGCAGGTCTACTCAGAAGCAAGTAATTCATTCATTTGTATAGTTATAAGGCTTGGCTGATCTAAATTAATTAAACAAAAATTATTACTAATAATTTAGTAGCTTTGTAATGTCATCAACAGGAGATTTAGGTTTTTAACTATCAATGGGGAAGCTTAAGTGTCCTTGCTGCATTATAATAACACTTAGGAAATATGTATTCCTCTGTGCAGTAGGTCAGATCACTGTTGTCTATTAATTTTTGGTTTTTTTAGACTATATTTAATCACTATTATTATAATGGGGACATAGTACACAGGGGAAAGGGGGGAACCACAAAAGATGGGTTAATGAATTGATTATGAAGTTATGAATCAAAAATCATGTGGTCACACACCCTCTATTGGTTCAAGATGAGTTGTAAAATAGATTATATTCCGTCATTATATAATTTATCTATTTTACAATTCATCTTTTGTGTTTATTCTTCTGCTCCCCTCTTGTGTGCTTATATTGCACATTCATTGTTATCTGATCACATATTTCTCTCTTTTTTTTTTTGCACCAATCATGTTTCAATGTCTTGAGCCAACAGAGGGTATGTGACCACATGATTTTTGATCCATAACTTGTTTATTAATCAATTCATTAACCCATCTTTTGTGCACCCTCTCCCCTGTGTGCCAATTGATTTGAGTTCAAACAAATCTGTAGAGTGATGTCATGTAATCATTTTTTATATTTTGCCTTCATCAATTGTTTTAACCAATATTTATTAAATGTTTTAAAAGTTTTAATTAATTTTTTTGGTTGTTACATATTTGCAAATACATGCAACAAGCCATGATATAATCCTTGGTGTGCGCTCCCGAGGTGGTCCGTCTCTTTTTGTTCTTCTCTCTTAAAGATCTCCCCCCATTTTCTAGTTCTTAAGTAGTTGGGGAATGGGGATTTAAAGAGAGAGAAATGAGATGAATAAATAAATAAATAAATAAATAAATAAAAGATTTATTTTATTTTAAATAAAAAAATATTTTATATATTTATAGATACATATTATATATATATATATATATATATATATATATATATATATATATATATATATATATATATATATATAATTTTAAATAAATTTTAAAATAAATAAATAAATAAAAGATTAACAAGTCGTGAGTTCCTGCATCTTTTTTTTTAACAAAAAAAAGCACTGGTTAGACTGCACACCAGTTCAGACATTCCAGCTCCATCCTGCAGGGATGGGGATTACAGGATCTGCCATGCTGAGGCTACTGCAGGTCTGCCACTGATCTGATAGCACAGCTTCCTGAAAGAGTGCAAAATGGGCAGAAACAGAAAGCTGACATTCCCTCCAAGTACTGTGGTCTTGCCAGGCTTCAAGCTTTTTTTTAGACATTGTCTGGCCAAGCTGTAAGTGGGCAGAATTCGAGCCAAGGACCAGCAGTTGCTAACAAAATGAATTACTTCCCAAAGGCCTCTGTTTGCCATCCTGATTTGTAGAGTTCTTGTCCAGGATAATCTGCTGTTCTGCTCCAGGCCTCAGTCTCACACTATCACACTGGCTGTCCAGGTCATAATATTCAGATCATAATTTCATATCATATAAAAAAAAAGAGGATTACAGTTCCTAAGTGGTAAATCACTGCACATCTAGAAGTAGGGTGCAGGCAGGAAGTTTTTCCTTTGTTTTTCATGCAAATAAATCAGTGCTGACAAGAATAATCTGTAACCAAGTCTGAAGGCCTCACTATTGTGGGTTGGACAAAAACAGGCAAGACAACAATGATTGATAATGAATGACTATGAACCTGGGAAATTGGTTTGGTGGAAATGTTCATGGACAAGATCAAACAAGGAACTTTCAGAACTTTCTGTGAACCTTTTCTTTACAAAACAAAGTCAGGTATATTAAAGCAGGGAGGGAAAACATTTAGAATTATATGCCTGACAGGAGGCTTATCTTTTTTATCCAGTCTCTGGATGCCTGTTTGATTCAAAAGTATATTTTTAAGATGTTGCTCTAAGGAGTTGACAGTAATACACCTGTTAATTATGCCGAGGCGTTTACGTCTAATAAACGAACAGCTTGCTTTTTAGAAGGTGGAAATGAATGGTCTGCTTGTTGTTTGCTTCTCTGAGCTGCTAGGAATGTGGCAAAGCTAACATTTTGCATGGCCTGTTGGGCTGAAGCCGACAGTTGTAAGGTGTTTCCTAAATCACCCCGTTTGCTGCTGTGTGTTTAACTGCAAAGCATCCACGCCCAGGGCAGGGGGCTTTGCAAAATGGCTTACAAAGTCCCCTCCAAGATTAGAATGCCAGCTCCACTCCCTCCAATAAGGTGAAAAGGTAACGTTTTATGATGATTCTTTTTCATTGCAGGGATAATAAGCCCTCTCATAAACAATTTGACGCAAATGATTTTTGGCTCCTATTCAGACCCCAGATGCCTAAGGATATCCATACGTACAAACGGAAAAAGACAGTCTACAGGTCCACAAGCCTTTTTTTTCATTTCTACTTAACCATGAATTAAAAAAAAAACAAAACACAGTTTGCATGCTTCTTTGTGACAGATTTATTGTTGTTCTCATTCAACAGGTTAAGGTGCTTAAAAACAAGAAGGGGGAAAAAAAACATTTCATGCAGGACTTTGCCTAAAGAATAAAGGCCATGTTGTTGTTGCTGAGTAATACAAAAGATCACCATCCCAGGCCAAAACAGCTTTCGGCAGGGTACCAAAGAATGCTGCCATTCCAGAATCAAGAGTTTACAGGCCCATAGAAGAGGAGAACCAAGCATCAATAACATTCTTGTTGTGATTATATTACAAGAACATATCATAGCACAAGAACATCTTTCAAAGTTTTTGTGTTAGCTTCAATGGTAGATTAATGGCTGACATTAATACTTAAGCAAACACATCTTTAATGACTACCATCACTGTCATCTGAATGCCAAAAGAGTTTGACTTTAAGTTATTTTATTTGATCCCTAAGCAGTTTAGGTTAATGGCATGCACATGCCAGACATTCTGGGCAATAATCAGGATCAACATGGCTCCTTGGTCAAAATTGTTTCCTAGACCTGATCTTCTTTTTGAGTAAGTGTGAATAATTAGCTAAGTAGTTAGTTACAGAAGGATCTAATGAGGGCCTTACAACACTGAAAGGGGGTGTAAGACCCTTTATGGCTGTTGCAAAAGGCGACAAGCCATTTGGCATGGCATAGCCTTTGCCACAAGTGGTGAGCAGTAAGCAACCTGGTCCACACGCCAGAGGACTGGGAAATGTACTACATCAGTACAGGGGGCTAGAGGGAGGCGGAGAGGGTGTAGAACTGGACAGGAGGGGCGGGAATGGGGCAGGAGTAAGGCAGATAATAGGGTGGATGAGGGCCAGAGTGGGGGTGGTTTTGGCAGCAGCTGCACATGTCCACCCCCTGGTTCTTGATCCCTAGACCAAGTTCCATGCAGATATATGCCAGCTGTATAACTGGAGCAGGTCTGAGTAGATCTGGTGGCCTGGCACAGGCTTACTCTGTGGGAGGCCTCCAGATGCCAAGACACCCAGTATGCGCCACGTTGGTGCTGTTGCATCATCACTGTGCCTGGACTTAAGTAGGATTGGCCTGTTAGATAGCCATTGCTATCCCTGCTACCACTCTCAGGAACCAACTGCCCCTGCTAAGAGGATTATTTTTCTCTAACTAGTTCCTAACTGTAAGAATGATGAAAGAACATTAGGCTGCTATCCATGTTCCTTGAAACAAAAGCAACAACTAGCCTGTGCCTGTTTCTTGTGATGAGGTGCATATCAGGAAATGCAAACTACTGTCATATGACATTATGACAATAGAAATGTTAACATTTGTAGACAGCCATTCTCAGAGGCGTAGCTATCATGGGTTCGGAAAAGGCACCAGAAAGACTTTAGCATAGCCATAACATTAACAAATTCTTAAGGCTGGCTCGCTGGTATTTTTTGAACCAGAAACATGCCTAGAAAAGGAAAAAATTGAGCCACATTGGTCATTCTTCACCTTGAACAGTAACAGACTTTAAGTGGGAAAGACTTGATCCCGAACTTCCATAAAGAATTTATAGTCTTGGCAGAAAATAATAAGTGATGCTAATTCCTAAAAGAGCTGAAGAAGACTCTGGGGCCTGAGGATCGACCTCTGTTGTCAGTGAACAGCGAAACTAGTGGTGCTGCCCCACCACCAACTGAGAGTCCCTCACCACTCAGCCAGGAGAACGGGCTGCCCCTTCACCAACCGGGAGTCCCTCGCTGCCCGACCAGGAAAGTGAGCCATGTGGAAGAAGACGTTGGGGCCCGAAGACCAACTCCCTGTCACCAGAGAGCAGCGAAACTAGCAGTGCCACCCCGCCACCAACTGCAATTCCATCAGTGCCCAACCAGGAAACTGGGGCCGCCCCACCGCCAACTGGGAGTCCTTCACCTCCTGGCCAGGATAGCGAGCCACACAGAAGCCGCCAGTCAAGAGCTTCTCACCCCCTGGCCAGGAGAATGAGCCATGGTGAAATAGATGCCAGGGTAGGAGAACTTACCCCCAGCGCCAAAATGCGGGAAAAAGTGGAAGAAGATGCTGGAGCCCAAGGACCAAATTCCCGTCACCAGAGCGCCTGAAAAACGGTTGAAGCCAGAGGCCATTAAAATAAAAATCTTGTAAAAATGTTTAAAAAATTTAAAAAGAATGTTTTCAAAGATAAATGCAATGCTTACCAGTTTAAATGCTTACAAAACAAATTGTTAAAGATAAATAAAATATTATAAGTTTAGTGCTAAAAAAAGGATTATGCATTTTTGCAGTATACTGTCCACCTTCGCATATCCATACAAGACTCTTCCCTGGGGCATTTGGTGGGCTGCTGTGAGATACAGGAAGCTGGACTAGATGGGTCTATGGTCTGATCCAGCAGGGCTCTTCATATGTTCTTATGTAACTTTAGGTTCATTCAAATCACACCACTGGCACTATATCACACAAGCCACCTGCCCCCGTTCTACTACAACAGAGAGATGTAGTTCTAAGAGTCCTCCACTTCCAGATACTAACCAATCTGGACCCAAATGAACCCAGAGCCTTCCAACACCAATAATAGAAGGGTGATTTATTTCCATACAATCAGATAATATTAAGAAGGTACAGAATAACAATATTCCAAACAAACATTCTTAGAAAAAGTCACTTAAAAAACTACTAAGAAAAATATTAACCCTCATCTGTCTTCCGCCCCCCAATATAATCTATGTAATCATTAGGTGAGCCACTGTGAGATACAGGAAGCTGGAGTAGATGGGCCTATGGCCTGATCCAGCAGGGCTGTTCTTATATTCTGAAGTAAGAACTCACAAGAGGCTCAACAGAACCCAGGAAAAACTAACTTCTCCCTTACTAGCTGGGGGAAATTTTAAGGGTATTATAGGTCACACCTACTTCCTCCCAATTTAACCTCACAGATGTTTTGAAGTCCCTCAATCATAGGCTCAGTCACCCCAAGTCAAGAGAGAAGAAAGAAGTGTTTTCTTGCCTAGAAATGTTGCACTGGCCAAGTGACTATTTTGTTTCCAGTTGCTGTCATCAGATCTATATTTTGTCCATCATATATTCTGAACAACAACTACTAATTCAGAACCCAATCCTGTGCTCGGTGGTACGGCTTCATGCAACCAAGCACTGTCACAAATTTGCCGTAAGGCATGTTTGCGAGCCTCTCCGCCAGGCTCCCGCCTGTGTTAGCCCAGCGCTGGCCAGTGCTGGGCTAGCATGGGGCGGTTGCCCAGCTTCCGTGGCTCGGTGGTCTCACGGACCAATGAGCCGCGGCACGGTAGGCGGGGGCGGGGACAGGGGTGGGGAGAAGGCATTCTGGGGAGGGGGGAGGCCGGCGGCAGGCGGAGAGAGGGTGGAGGAGGCATGACACAGAGCAGTGACACAGGGAGGGGGTGGCCTGGAGCCGTGCAGGGAGAGGGAGGGAGGTGGGTCTGCGGAGCTCTGCTCCGCAGGATCCAAGGTGCTCGTGGAGGGTTCTGTGCACTACACGAGCGCCTTTACCTTACCGCTGACTTTTCGGTCGATGGTAAAGTGAGTAGCCCCATTGCAGGGCTGCTCACCTTACCGGGGGAAGGGGATGAAAGTCCCCTTCTCCCGAGGTGCCTCCAACGGTAGCCCGGGGCGCTCAGGATCCGGCAGCAGCCGTTCTCGGTGCCACTGAGCCTGGGCACCCCGGGCAGCTCACAATTGGGCTGTCCGAGATGTATTCTGCCTACATAAAATCTAAAGTGTTGAAGGCATATGAAAAGAAAAGATACTTCTTTTGGATATATGTTTCAGCTTTTTGTTTTTATAAATCAGGAGCCAGAATGGTAGAAAAGAATGTGACCTTATCTTTGGGAACGTGCCCTGTCATGGAAAAGGAAGAATTAGGGCTGTTTCACTTTAAATGTCAACTGTAAGATTCATTTCCGAAGTGGCTTGCCTGCTGGCTTAATCCCTCCCTTCTAGATGGGTTGCATCCACAAAACACTTTCACTGATGCTTATGCTGAACAGTGTCCAGGGAATGTATTCTGTCAAAACTTTTCAGAAGATAACAAGCCTGTTTCTATTCCCTTTAAGTAGACAGGGACCATTTTGTCCATGCCAGTTTTCTTCCAGGGTTTCTTTCAGGGACCACTTTGTCCATGACAGTTTTCTTTCTTGCCATTGTTAGATGTGACAAGAATGAAGAAGTAATGGAATTCCATGAACAAAAGCTCTCTCTAATGGAAGTATTTCAGTTCTCCAGAGCAGCAGGTGTGGGGGTAGAAACTTTTAAATTCATAGAGGCCACAAAAAGTGGCAAAGATTATATTTTGTGTTTGGTCTAATCACTACTGTGTCCATAGTTATTTTCAAGAACCCCCTTGAGATAAAAGTGCACATGTTTTAAGTAGTTGTGCCAGCCTGAGTGTGGTTTATATAAACCCTTGTGACAGAAATTATAGCTTTAGTTCTGAGATGCAAACATCTAACACCACCATGTTCCATCTTTCAACCCACCCAGTGCCCTGTTTTATGAGTTTGCTGATATGTATATCTGCAGCTGCCACTGGGCTATGTTCAGCTTGTTGTTCTACCATCTCACCCACATCGTCCACCTTCTCTTGTCTGGGGCATGTTAGATTTTATATTCTCTTGAAGTGTTCATTTTTCACCCAAACTTGCCAAAAATGTTTTATGACAGCCATAAAACTTTGTGGTTGTGTGGCTGAAAGAGCTGAGTTCAGCAAGGAAAGTTACGAAATGGATCCTGCAGTATAGTGTTGTATTGTCTCCACTGATGTGAGGAATCTGAATAAGAAACAGAAACAGGCTAATAGTTTTGGGGAGGTTTTTCCCCCCTCTGTGGCTCAGAGCTTTAGGCTAGAACTAGATATTATGGCAGTCATGAGACTATCACCTAGTATTTATTTATTTATTCACAGTATTTTTTTCCCCACCTTTGTCCCTAAAGGAGGGAAAGTATCTCCTTTTCTTCTGTGGTATCTAAGCTAGTGTCGGTTAGAAGGTAACACAGAGCTACCAATAGCTCTGACCATAACCTAAAGTCACTTGTGAATCTTCTGGCACCTTGGCATATAATTTACCTCTCAGCTTATCATGGCTCAATACTTTTTAAACCACCACAATTGTAACGGAAAAGGAATTTAAGCCATCTAATTGCTCCACTGACAGTGATATAATGCCTATTTTATTCTCATGGTTCGAGATATCTCAAAGACCTCTCAGTAGAATCAGACCCTTGTAATGCATCACCCGATTACATTATCCCTTTCTGTTAACATAAGTGGAATACTTAGGTGGAAATAAACAACATTAGTTTATTAAGCCAGGCTTCAAACCTTGCAGATGTTTATGCAAGACTTTGTTCTTGTGAAAGCCAACTGATTTTAACAAGAATTAAGCTAGTTGAGCACATTAAGAATTTGAAAGATCATGTCCTTTGTGATGTCATTGTCATCATTAGTTAAATCCAAGCCATCATTCTTGTTAATGTTAGCATTTCCTAATGACCCCCATCAATCTGATATTTGGGTTTTGATCTGCATATCAAAGCATCTGGGCAATTTCAACTCTAATTTTGTTTCTTTTAATCAACTACTAAGTACTTATTGCTGTAGAATGTGTTGTCTGTTTTTTATTGTTTTTGACAAGCAGCTTGGAACAAATTAGGACCTGGTGTAAAGTGATTCAAATAAATTGCATGTCTTTCAGGATTAGTCTATTTTTATTCTTGCAGCCTTTTGGTGTAAGATGCAATTGCAAGAGTAAGTGTTGCAACTAAAGAGCAAATTAATTCCCCCTGATGACTTCAGCACAGAACATTTGGCAATCTGGAGTGGGTCAACTGATAGGGATAAGTCCATTCACACTTCCATGCAACATTCAGTGATGACTTACAGGTGTGAAGCAGCTGCCACAGGTCAAACATCATAGACAAAACTTTTCTATTACCTCAGATACTTTTCGGAGGAAGCAGATCAAACATGAAGAACCAGAACATATGTTGCACAAGCCACAGAGATTATGATATTACTACATTACAAAATATTTATATATTACTTTTCAGCAAAATAATTCAGAAAATGGTTTACATAAAAAAGTAATGTTGAAATGCTCATAATCTAAAAAAG
Organism: Tiliqua scincoides; assembly: GCF_035046505.1. Lineage (NCBI taxonomy): Eukaryota > Metazoa > Chordata > Lepidosauria > Squamata > Scincidae > Tiliqua > Tiliqua scincoides. The sequence continues at coordinate 215,877,793 of NC_089822.1, forward strand.
AGGGCTCACAAAAGAGGGCTTATAATTTAAAAAAAAATACATGGGACATCCACAAACAGTCACTGGAAAAATGCTATGCTGGCCTGAATAGGGGCAGAAGCTCTCTCCCTGCTAAATATTAGAGAACCACCACATTAAAAGGTGCCTCTTAAGTCAGCAGGGGTTTTCATCGCTTTGGTAGCTTACCCACTCCTCTCCAGACTGAGTTTCCCTGTCTGATCAATTTTATTCAACGGTAACACATTGAGGGCGCAATCCAAACCCACACTGGAGCAGGCAAGCCAGGAGGCTTGCACTGCATCCAACGCGGGTACTGGCCAGCAGCGGCTCAGCCAGAGGCAAGGGGAAGCTCTCCCCCTTACCCCTGGGTAAGGGCTGCTAGCCCAAGGTGGGTCCCCTTGGTCCTGTGCCGCCTCTGGGAGGAAGCTACATTGGCAAATCCAGATGCACCGATGCACAAAGGCTGGCAGAAGCCTCCGCAGCAGCTTCCTCCCTGCCACTTGTGCCAATGCACCCAAAAGTGGCGCAAGTCCGAGATGAGCGGAGCAGCTTGAAGCCACTCCATTCTCCCCGGGGACAGGGGTTGGGTTCTGGCATAACCACCGGGTCCCAGCCCCGCCCCCAGCTATCCGCACACCCGCACCTGGGGCCACCCATCACCCACCCTCCTCCCACCCAGAAACACCTCCCTCCTGCCTCCTCCACACACCCCTACACCTACCTTCGCCGCTTGTGACAGTGCTGGTGCACTGGCACAAGTGGCAGGGAGGAAGCCGCTGAGGAGCCTTCTGCCAGACTCTGTGCATCGGCACATCTGGATTTGCCAATGTAGCTTCCTCCCACAGAGGTGCAAACGTGCTTTATGGTACATTTGCGACTCTCCCAGGGCTCCTATGCTGGCATAACTGCCAGTTAGGATTGCGCCCTGAGTGTCCTGCTACATGGATTACCATCTCATGTCCTTGATTCATAGCCCTTGTAGCGACGGATTGGTGGGGTGCTGATTTGGGCTGTAATACTGTGGCAAGCTGAACATACGAATCATTGGGCAATGAGCTACTGAGTGATATGCACGCATCAGCATATTATTATTGGGGACAGGGCCGCTGAGAGCTGGTATTGGGCCTGGGCCAAGATGCCTGATTGGCCCTCCCCCTTCTTAAATTTTCCTACAGACCAGATGCTACTATATTTTTAAATAGTTTTTTAACTGACAGTTTTACAATTATATACTACACAGATAAAATATATAGGTATTTTATAAATATAAAATTTATATTTTATCTATATACTCTCTTGAGGGATTTAGAAATGCCTGCCTATGTAAACCGCCTTGAATAAAGTCAGAGGAGTAATCCAGTGACCAGAAAGGTGGTATATAAATACCTAGTTATTAATTATTATTATATTTCATATGTCATCTGAAATACTGGCCTTTATCTAGGCTGTATGAAAGACTAGTACTCTCCCATATAAAGATGTGAGAGAGCTTTTTCTCATTCCCACCTCCTCTTACTGTGAGTAGTATAAGAGCCCAATCCTATCCAACTTTCCAGCACTAGTGCAGCTGCAATGCAACCTCAAGGTAAGGGAACAAATGTTCCTATACCTTGAGAAGGCCTCTGTGACTGCCTCTCCACCACAGGATGCAGTTCACACCCTATTGGCGTAGCTACATCGGCCCTGGAAAACTGGATAGGATTGGGCCCTAAGACATCCTAACTTTGAGTAGTGCTACTGCATTTCTACCACCTCAGGAAAGTCCTCCTCATTTGATTTTTCTTCTTCTAATAAGACACGGGCATCCAAGAACTGGCTTTCACTCTCTCCCTAATTACTAGGTGATGATTTTGAATCAAAATAAAAATAAACTTGCCTGGCTTTTTAAAAAACTCTCTCTCTCTCTCTCTCTCTCTCTGTGTCTGTCTCTTACTTTTCTCTTCTGTGTTCTAGATTTATATCTGTACTCCATTTTGTTAATTTCATCTTCACACAATGCCAGAACACATGTAGATTTGATCCAAGGCCATGTGCTAAACTAGAAGAAGGGTTGGAGCCGACTATTGGGGCCTGGGAATTCTGTGAACTGGGTAACTTACTGCTGGAACTTAGTTCTTGTCTGATGGTGTAAAATTTCACTTCCCCATGTTTGAATTATACTAATATGTGTTGGTGCTTACGGAGAAGACTTGGGCTGCATTTCCAATACAGCTTTAACCCACTTTCAATGCATTCTGGGAAAACTATGCAATAGTTTGATAAGAAATCTGAGAGATATTAGAGCTACCTTTAACATGGTCTCCAGAATGCACTGGGGTAATAGAAGTGTTTTGAAAGTAGATTAAAGCTGTAGTGGAAATGCAGCCCTGGATAGGCTTAGATTGAGGTACCCAAATTTATTTTGTATTAAATTTGTTTTGTCGTGGCCCAGGCACCCTGGAAGCCTTCCCCCTAGGGATTTTGCCCCTTCCTCAGGCCTGATTGAAGAATAAACGTATATACTTCATTTTGGCCTTGCATTTACTTACAATCCATTCTTGTTATCCGCTAGGGTTAGGTTCCTGGAAAACCTAGTGGATACCAAATGGGGAAAATGGGATTAGGTTCCAGGCAACCCTCTTCACCATACACTCAACAAACTTTATAAACTTGAATCTTAACTTGAAGTCTATGGGGCTGCATGATAACGAGGGCTGATCAACATCTCCAACATCTGATGCTTCTTCCTTCGTGCTCTGCAGACGCGTGTGGCCTCTGGGAAACAAGTGCCTCGGGAACTAAGTGCCAGGTAAGGCCCGAGAGTTTAGCATCTGGGTGAGGAGAAGGCAAGGAGACCTCTGAGTTTTGGAGAAGGAGAGGAGGAGGGGCAGGAGGAGGAGGTAAGTGTACTCATTCTAACGCTTTGTCTTTCTAACTCCCTGTCTTCTAACCTTAACCTTACCTTTAAATCAACCTTAAATCAAAATTGAAAGTTAGCACCTAAGGGAGGTACATAGGTCTACTTGTGAGTAAGAGCAGAGTCCTACTTGTGAGTAAGAGCAGAGTCCTACTCGTGAGTAAGAGCCCAAGAGTCAGGCATTTAAATCAAAGTTGAAAGTTAGCTGCACCTAAGGTAGCACCTAATCGAAGGAAGGGAGGAGGATAAAGTGAAAAGCAGGTTTTTCTACTTTAAATTAAACCTATACTTAACCCAGGTTAAACTTAATCTAAGTTAGAACATAACCTAAACAGGTCAGTAAATTGGGACACAGGATCTAGAGAGCAATAAATAATTAAACAAACCCAAATAAAAACTAGCTTGAGGTTACAAAAACAGTCCAGCCTAAGAGAACAGAACTAGGAGGGAAAGAACCTAGGAAGGGCCAATTCCCAACCCATTAAGAGCCCCATTAGGATAATCCAAGCAGTCCATTCAGGAGCCTGCAGAGTAGGTCACGCCCATCAGCAGCCTTGTTGCCTTCCTGAGCTTTTGTAAACTCACCTGGGAAGGCCAGCCCCCTTTCAGTCAGGAAGGAAGGAGGGAGGAAGAGCCAGCCAGGAGTATAAAGCTAGGCGGGCCATCATGTGAGGCTCTCTGCAGACGCGTGTGGCCTCTGGGAACCCAGTGCCTCGGGAACTAAGTGCCAGGTAAGGCACGAGAGTTTAGCATCTGGGCGAGTTCAGTAGCAGGGCGAGGAGGCCAGGGCCCCATACACTGCCCTTCCTCTTCCCTTGAGAAAAGGGCTGCTATCCAGTGTACGGTTTTTAAAAGGACCCCTAAATAAAACAACAACAACAAAAAAGCTATGCAGTCAGACAGCCAGCAGCAGGGTGGGGGCTATCCAGTGTTCTGCATCGAGTGCCACATGTATGATTATATGCCTCTGGGGCATAAGTCATGGGTGTGTCCTCGGTGCAAGGAGCTCCAGGGTCTCAGGGAACGCTTCCGCTCCCTTGAAGCCTTGGTGGCCGACCTGGAGAAGCGCAGGCAGGCAGAGGAGGACCGTGGGGAGACTTCCGGGGACGATCAGGCTTCGTCCCAACCTCAGGCGTGCAGCTCCTCGGCTGCCCGGGTGGGAAGTCTCGGGACTGGAGGACGTCATCCTGGAGAGGAGGGGAATAATCCCCTAGGGGGGAATCCTTCTCCAGGGGATGGGCCCGTATCCGAGCGCACTCGGGATACTCCTCGGTGGGAGGGGGGACGGGGGCTTCTTGTAGTGGGGGATTCGATTATTAGAAACATAGAGAGGGGGGTTTGCGGTGGATGTGAGGACCGCATGGTGACTTGCCTGCCTGGTGCGAAGGTTGCGGACATCACTTCTCGTCTAGACAGGCTAGTAGACAGTGCTGGGGGAGAGGTAGCGGCTGTGGTGCATGTCGGCACCAACAACGTGGGCAAGTGTAGCTGGGAGGTCCTGGAGGCCAAATTTAGGCTTTTAGGCAGGAAGCTGAAAGCCAGGACCTCAAAGGTAGCGTTCTCTGAAGTGCTACCTGTTCCACGCGCAGGGCCAGCTAGGCAGGCGGAGATCAGGGGTCTCAATGCGTGGATGAGACGGTGGTGTAGGGAGGAGGGGTTTATATTCGTTAGGCACTGGGGAACTTTTTGGGACAAGCGGGGCCTGTACAAAAGGGACGGGCTCCATTTGAACCAGAATGGAACCAGACTGCTGGCGCATAACATTAAAAAGGTGGCAGAGCAGCTTTTAAACTGATCCCTGGGGGAAGGCCGACAGGAGCCGAGGGGCATCCGGTTCGGGACTCCTCATCCCTATGGGATGAGGATGGGGAGGTTAGAGAACAACAAGACAAAGGCAGAGTAGGAGAAGAAATTGGGAAAGGTAGGGTGATGGGATGTGATAGACGGTTTGGCACAATGAGAGGATGCGGGGACAAAGGAGCGAATAAGCAGCCCGTCCTGGCGCATTCCGTGTATAAATGCTTTTATGCGAATGCCCGAAGTCTACGAGCAAAGGTGGGAGAACTGGAATGTCTGGTGACAAGGGAAAATATTGACATAGTGGGCATAACGGAAACCTGGTGGAATGCGGAGAATCAATGGGATACTGCAATCCCGGGCTATAAACTCTACAGGAGGGACAGGCAGGGGCATGTTGGAGGTGGGGTGGCCCTTTATGTTAAGGAAGGGATAGAATCCAGCAAAGTAGAGATTGAAGGTGGGTCCGACTCCACCGTAGAATCTCTGTGGGTAAAATTACCAGGCTTGTGTAGCGATGTAATACTGGGGGCGTGCTATCGTCCTCCAGACCAGAAATCTGATGGGGACCTTGAAATGAGGAAACAGATCAGGGAGGTTACAAGGAGGGACAGGGTTGTAATCATGGGGGACTTCAATTATCCTCATATTGACTGGGTCAATTTGTGTTCTGGTCACAATAAGGAAACCGGATTTCTTGACGTGCTAAATGACGTGCTAAATGGCTTAGATCAGCTACTCACGGAGCCCACCAGAGGACAGGTGACTCTGGATTTAATATTGTGCAGTACGCAGGACCTGGTTAGAGATGTAAACGTTACTGAGCCATTGGGGAACAGTGATCATGCTGCGATCCGTTTTGACGTGCACGTTGGGGGAAGAATACCAGGCAAATCTCTAACAAAAACCCTTGACTTCCGACGGGCGGACTTCCCTCAAATGAGGAGGCTGGTTAGAAGGAGGTTGAAAGGGAGGGTAAAAAGAGTCCAATCTCTCCAGAGTGCATGGAGGCTGCTTAAAACAACAGTAATAGAGGCCCAGCAGAGGTGTATACCGCAAAGAAAGAAGGGTTCCACTAAATCCAGGAGGGAGCCCTCATGGCTAACCAGCCAAGTTAGAGAGGCTGTGAAGGGCAAGGAAGCTTCCTTCCGTAAATGGAAGTCTTGCCCTAATGAGGAGAATAAAAAGGAACATAAACTGTGGCAAAAGAAATGTAAGAAGGTGATACTGGAGGCCAAGCGAGACTATGAGAAACGCATGGCCAGCAACTTTAAGGGGAATAATAAAAGCTTCTTCAAATATGTTAGAAGCAGGAAACCCGCCAGAGAAGCGGTTGGCCCTCTGGATGGTGAGGGAGGGAAAGGGGAGATAAAAGGAGACTTAGAGATGGCAGAGAAATTAAATGAGTTCTTTGTATCTGTCTTCACGGCAGAAGACCTCGGGCAGATACCGCTGCCCGAACGGCCCCTCCTGACCGAGGAGTTAAGTCAGATAGAGGTTAAAAGAGAAGATGTTTCAGACCTCATTGATAAATTAAAGATCAATAAGTCACCGGGCCCTGATGGCATCCACCCAAGAGTTATTAAGGAATTGAAGAATGAAGTTGCAGACCTCTTGACTAAGGTATGCAACTTGTCCCTCAAAACAGCCATGGTGCCAGAAGATTGGAGGATAGCAAATGTCACGCCTATTTTTAAAAAGGGAAAGAGGGGGGACCCGGGAAACTATAGGCCGGTCAGCCTAACATCCATACCGGGTAAGATGGTGGAATGCCTCATCAAAGATAGGATCTCAAAACACATAGACGAACAGGCCTTGCTGAGGGAAAGTCAGCATGGCTTCTGTAAGGGTAAGTCTTGCCTCACGAACCTTATAGAATTCTTTGAAAAGGTCAATAGGCATGTGGATGTGGGAGAACCCGTGGACATTATATATCTAGACTTTCAGAAGGCGTTTGACACGGTCCCTCACCAAAGGCTACTGAAAAAACTCCACAGTCAGGGAATTAGAGGACAGGTCCTCTCATGGATTGAGAACTGGTTGGAGGCCAGGAAGCAGAGAGTGGGTGTCAATGGGCAATTTTCACAATGGAGAGAGGTGAAAAGCGGTGTGCCCCAAGGATCTGTCCTGGGACCGGTGCTTTTCAACCTCTTCATAAATGACCTGGAGACAGGGTTGAGCAGTGAAGTGGCTAAGTTTGCAGACGACACCAAACTTTTCCAAGTGGTGAAGACCAGAAGTGATTGTGAGGAGCTCCAGAAGGATCTCTCCAGACTGGCAGAATGGGCAGCAAAATGGCAGATGCGCTTCAATGTCAGTAAGTGTAAAGTCATGCACATTGGGGCAAAAAATCAAAACTTTAGATATAGGCTGATGGGTTCTGAGCTGTCTGTGACAGATCAGGAGAGAGATCTTGGGGTGGTGGTGGATAGGTCGATGAAAGTGTCGACCCAATGTGCGGCAGCAGTGAAGAAGGCCAATTCTATGCTTGGGATCATTAGGAAGGGTATTGAGAACAAAACGGCTAGTATTATAATGCCGTTGTACAAATCTATGGTAAGGCCACACCTGGAGTATTGTGTCCAGTTCTGGTCACCGCATCTCAAAAAAGACATAGTGGAAATGGAAAAGGTGCAAAAGAGAGCGACTAAGATGATTACGGGGCTGGGGCACCTTCCTTATGAGGAAAGGCTACGGCGTTTGGCCTCTTCAGCCTAGAAAAGAGACGCCTGAGGGGGGACATGATTGAGACATACAAAATTATGCAGGGGATGGACAGAGTGGATAGGGAGATGCTCTTTACACTCTCACATAATACCAGAACCAGGGGACATCCACTAAAATTGAGTGCTGGGCGGGTTAGGACAGACAAAAGAAAATATTTCTTTACTCAGCGTGTGGTCGGTCTGTGGAACTCCTTGCCACAGGATGTGGTGCTGACATCTAGCCTAGACACCTTTAAAAGGGAATTGGACAAGTTTCTGGAGGAAAAATCCATTATGGGGTACAAGCCATGATGTGTATGCGCAACCTCCTGATTTTAGAAATGGGTTATGTCAGAAGGCCAAATGCAGGGGAGGGTGCCAGGATGAGGTCTCTTGTTATCTGGTGTGCTCCCTGGGGGCATTTGGTGGGCCGCTGTGAGATGCAGGAAGCTGGACTAGATGGGCCTATGGCCTGATCCAGTGGGGCTGCTCTTATGTTCTTATGTGCTGACTATCCTTCAATGTGTTAAAGGTTGCTGGCCCTTTAGAGTTGAGCAGTGGGATGGTGATTGCTTCACCATTCCTCCCTCTCCACCTGTCTCTAGGGCTTCTTCCTTGGGCTTGCACCAGCCCCAAAGTAGTCCTCAGGTAGTCGTCCTGAGACCTCTCATCATCACCAAGATTATGAAGGCTCAGCTGGAGTCCCCGAGATGGTGCCCAAGATAGTGGGACAAGTCTGGAAGCAGACACAAATGCATGCAGTGAATCTTCACGGGCCAATACCAATGCCTGTTTAATGCAGAAAATGGACCCAATCCAGACAACTTTCTAAAAAACAAAGAGTATAATTGGCTGGATGTGATTACCGCAAACCCCTCCTTACCAGTCACATACTGTATTGGAATCTCTTTCTCTCCCCCTAGCTCGGCCCTGGCACTGCCTTCTGTTTGCGAGAAGGCAACTGTCGCTTCTCTTTCTCTTCCTGCAACCTCTCTCAGCCCTGCCCACCTGCTTTAGCTGTGCCGAGCTCCCCCACTGTCACAGTATTTGCAGATAAGGAGAACAGAATTGCAGATAACAAGAAGTATGTGCAGTTCTGCCCCTCACAGATAAACGAATTCACTGGTAGTTAATTTGCATATAAGAAGAACTCTGCATGTGTACATTTATCACTCAAAAAAATTATAGTAATAATCATAAGAACATAAGAACAGCCCCACTGGATCAGGCCATAGGCCCATCTAGTCCAGCTTCTTGTATCTCACAGCGGCCCACCAAATGCCCCAGAGAGCACACCAGATAACAAGAGACCTCATCCTGGTGCCCTCCCTTGCATCTGGCATTCTGACATAACCCAAGCTCACCTAAAAATCTGGTACTATTTATGAAACCTGTGCACCATGTATACATAAATAACCTAACTCTGAATACCACTAGTAACAGTTCTATTAATCTGCACATTCAATAATGCTTTATTAATAAAGCCATAGACTTAATTGAGAAATTCAGCGCCCCCCCCCCAACACAAAAGGAGCCTTCAGTGCAAGTTCAGTACTGTATTTCCCTTTAATTTATTTCATTGAAGGAATTCTTCAGAAAATCAACACAGGTGATCCTGGAAGACCTCCTGGTCTGAACTATAAATTATGTAGGATATCAACTGAAAGTTATAAAATAAAATAAGCACTGCATATCTCTGATGGGTTTAATGTTTGTCTGTACCTAAAGGTTTTGCCAAAATGGGATTTAATCCAATTGAAATAACTTTTTATCACTGTTGGATCTTTCTCATGCAAGGTTATAGCAATATTTTATATGCAAAGGGCACTATCAAGCATGGCAGCTGCACATACATCAGGTTTTCCTATGGAAAGGTTGAGAGCCAGATCTGATCATGGGGTTCCACCCTGTGGAGCTACTACCCAGCTAGCAAGAGGAGTTCCCATCAGGCTGAAGTTCAGGTTGCACCTAGGAGTGGGGAATTGCAGCACAGGCAAATGAAGTCAAGGCAGACTGGGATCAGGTTTAAGGCCAAGCAGATTATGATCAGCAGAGTCAGAGGCAGAAAGTGTAGTCAGGGCCAAGCCCAGATAGCAAGACAAGGCAGTCTGTATAGCTACTCTGAATGAGTTGCTCAGTGTGAGGACTTACAGCAAACATTATATAGAGCCAACCATGACCCCATTGGCTCCTCAAGTCACCTGAGTAGAAAAAGAGTAGTACCAGCTCTGGCCATGGGAAGCTATGCTGCAGTAGAGAACAGCCAACATTTTCTTCCCATGGTGCCTTACAGTCCCTATTCCAGTGGTTTTCAAACTCTCGTGAAGGGTTTGAGCCACTGTAAGTTCTTGTGGGGGGAGGCAGCAGGGGCAGGGGGAAGGCAGGGGGGGCTGCAGCCACTTGGGTGCACTTACCCAAGCCACCTGCAGCCTCTCCTGGGGTGCGGGGAGCCCAGCACGACCTTCTGCAGGACTCCCCACAGCTGTGAAAGTAAAAGCAGAGTGATCACACCCCACCTCCACTAAAGCAGAAGTAGAGCACGATTGCTCTGCTTTCACTTTCACAGCTGCAGGGAGCCCTGCAGAAGGTCACCACACCCCGGGGCAGCTGCAAGAGGCTTGGGTAAGTGCATCCAAGCCCCTGCAGCCCCCTAAGCTGCCTCCAGGCTGCCCTCGCCCCTTAAGGGGGCAGAGACCAGGGCCCACGGGCTGGGGCATCACAACACCCCAGTCTGAAAAGCCCTGCCCTATTCCATCAGCTGATAGGGTCCTGGGTGTCACAGCTATTGTTGCCTATATCTTTATTCTAGATGAAATTATATTTCAGGTAAAACTTTGCCAAGTGGTACGTAAAAGCAAGGAGAACATCAATTAAAAAACACTGACCAGATTAAAGCATACTAAGTATGCTGGGGGAATAAAAAGGAACCAGAAAGGAAGCAGAGTTGGTGCTAAACAAGCCTTTCTGGGGGCAGCCTTTGAAAGATGGGGTGCACTAGAGACAGTGAAAGCCTTAACATAGATCACCCCCCAGCACTCCTCAGCTGTCATATAGAACCAAGAAGGACCTCTGATGAGGAACCTAAAAACACAGGTAGGTTATATACCCTGTTGGAAAAGGGTATCCTGGATATGAGAGCCAGGGTGGTGTAGTGGTTTAGGAGGTGGACTTTGTTCTGCCAAATCCCAATCCACTGGGCCTTGTGCCTGCTTAAGGCTGATTAGTTTCCCTTGTGAAACTCACCAGTGCAGCAAGCAAAAGTCAGAGTCCAGTTCCAGTCCACAGATTCCAAGTAAACCAGTCCAATCAATCAGAGTTGCCAAATCAGAGTCCAGAGCCAATAAGCCGAGTTACAGTCCAAGGTCAGGTTCCAGGTAAGTCAGTCAAATCAGTCAGGGTATCCAAGTCACAGTCCAAGGTCCAATTCAAAAGTCAATAAGCCCAGTCTGTCCTCCCTTCCAACCTACACTCCTTCTACAACACACATATTAGATCCTCCAGGTACTGTTTATTTGCTCCTAGGCTCACTTTGGCCTCTAGTGGCTGCAGCTGTGCAGCACACCTCCAGCTACCACCTGGGCTTTAACCCTGCATTTACTTAGAGCAAGGGGCACTGTGGACACCACACCCTATCTCCTCAGTAATATCTTCCACGATTCCAATACAGACTTAGACCTAGGTCCAAATCCCCCCTCAGCCATGAAGCTTCCTGGGTGACCTTGGCCCAGTCACTTTCTCTCAGCCTCACCTACCTCACAGGGTTGTTGTGAGGACAAAAGGAGGGGAGCAGCTGTGTACACCGCCCTGAGCTTTGAGGAGGAAGGGCGATATAAAAATACGAAAAATAAATAAATAAATAAATATGCTTTCAGTCCCTTTGAACCCAGGCACTAAGATTCAAGTACTGTATATAGTAAATAGTAATAGACACCTGTGCATTTTTTTTTCCTGTTCCCAAATTCCAATTCACACCACTCTCAAGCCCTTATCCAACTTTTTCTTATCAAACCCTAGAACTTTTCATAGAATAAATAACAACTGGATCACCCTCCTGTTCACTGTAATGCTGTGAAATCTGCTTTCTCAGAACTCCAAATCCATGACAGATGCTAATGGAAATCTCATCATTTTTATGGAGATATGGCAACCTTCCATTGCTTTAAATAGCAAGTAGGATAGGGTCAGGTTCAACCCAAGCTGATCTGGCACCCAAAGCAGCCACATATTTCTCCATCCAAGGCCAATCCCACCCCATCTCTGTCACATCCATATCATTTCACTTCCTTTAAATTGGCCGAATAGGGAAGATCCTGGGAGGACAACTTCTCCACTCCTAGCATCCTCCCCACATGGTCAGCATAAAGGAAGCCACAGAGGTAGCTCTGGTCCAGAGGCAGTGGAAGCAACAGTAGTGAATATGTCCTCCTCCAATAGAGCAATTACAACATTGCAAAAAAGGCAGCTAAACACAATCCATGACACATCAAATTAGTTCCAGCCATTCCCCAAGCATCCCCTTGTGCAAAAGTGGAACATAAAAGCCAGGTTTGAACACAGAGGCAGAAGTAATCTCTCTTTAAGTCTGAATGTACAACAAACAGCAACGTAAAGGAAGTTGGTTGGCTAAAGCTTTTATGTATCCTAAGCCCAAAATACCAACAGACAGAAATGTTTAGCAAACACAGTAAAGCAAGGGCAAAATTATTTCAGGTTTGCAATAACACAGATCTATAATTTGGCCACCACTGTACTCCTATGGCATGTGAAAGCAGAGAGCCATATAATTAATTATCATTTATTATCCTTTTCCAGAGCAGAAAAGAAGCAGACCCATCTGATAACACACAGGGAACAAGTTTAAACTGTTTACTGCAATGCTGTGAAATCCGCTGTCTCGGAACGCCAAATCCATGTCAGATGCTAATGGAAATCTCATCATTTTTATGGAGAGATGGCAACCTGCCATTGCTTTAAATAACAAATATGCTCTAATTCCATTGGACCGCCAAGATGAATGCAAAGCCTGCGAGATTGATGTAGGATGGTGCCAAGTGTCATTTTGGGAATGGCTCTCATTGGCCTACACTGAGAAACAGTAGAAACAAAAATTTTATTAGTGATCATTTATCAGTGGCAACTGACAGCCCCACCACATATAATCCTCACAGAAATTACCTCCTTGCTAATGGCATCCTTTGTTTAGAAAGCAGCAGATTTATGAAGTGTTTCCAGTTGCCGGTCACCATAAAAGTCCCTCACAAAGTGCACTTATTTTTCCCAAATGCTGCAATTTCTATATTCGCAAATAATTAATGAATAATTAGTTCCCTGAGTGTTTAAATGCCAAGTTCTTTCCCTGAAGTGGAATGTAACCTCACGAGTCCATTGGATGCATTATGCGTGAGGGGAAGGACTTTTCTGCAAAAGCATTTAATGTTATTTTGTTCTCCCTGGACTCAGCCAACCCTCTGCTGCCCAGAACTGGGACACTGGGAGAAGATGTCCAGTGACCAGATGAAAGTACATAAAGATACTGAAACCAGTTCAAAGGAATTATTACACTCGGTGAATATTTAAGACTGATCAAATTCTAATTCATATCTTCCTCTCCTCAGTGGAGTTAGCATTAGTCAACTATCAATTTATGAAATATAAGCTTGTTGTCCAAGCATTAGTTGCATCCCAACCAGAACTTGCTTGGATATCAAAAGACCATTGTGGTTATGAGGAGCAGCTAAGCTTCCTCAATTTGCCCCTAGTGGAATGAGGCCTGGAGTTCAGGTGAGTTCTGGTGAGCTCAGGTGAGCTGTCTACTTATTTAGCAAGACTTGGAAACAGTAGGCTCATAACTGCTGTTTTCATATACATGTCATCACAACAGAGGCTGAGAGGAAATTTGAGTGATTATTGTGTGATTATATGTAATTGTGGCATAGCAGAAGAAGCTATAAGTCACAGAATTGTCTTGATTCTAATCCAGGGTGACCAAATGTCATAACTGCAAAAGTGGACAAGGCACCCCACAATACAGGGGTGGTTGGCAACCTTCAGTCTCGAAAGACTATGGCAGGTAAATGCATGACTATAAGGACGACTTAGGTAAATGCATGACTATAAATTTCTTCCCTTAATTGGGGATGATGATATTTTTCTATTTATCTAAGGCAGGGGTCGGCAACCTTAAACATTCAAAGAGCCCTTTGGACCCGTTTTCCGGAGAAAAGAAAACCTCGGGAGCCACAAAACCCTTTTGACATCTAAAATGAAGATAACACTGCATATATAGTGTTTTTTTTTACCTTTATGATCTGCTGCAAGCTCCCCTTCCTGTGCTAACCAGACAATATACTTATTGTCAAGATAGATATAACTTGACTGAGGGCCCAATCCTATCTAACTTTCCAGCACTGATGCAGCCCAGACGTAAGGAAACAAATGTTCCCATACCTTGAGGAGGCTTCTGTGACTGACTCCCCACTACAAGATGCAGTGCATGCCCCATTTGAATGGCTGCACCGACACTGGAAAACTGGATAGGATTGGGCCCTGAGACGGCACTCTGAGGCACACACAGGGTGACCAGATGTCATAACAATAAAAGAGGACAAGTCACTCCAAAATGTAGGATATTGAAGAAAAATGTAGGACCACAAAATAAAAGCTAAAAACACTCATCTATATTGATTATATATTGATCAATATATAGATTATATATTTATTATGTATTGTATTATTGATCTCATGTGCCTAATTTAAAATTACTTATTATTGAATTTAAAACTGTATTACATATAATTTATTAATTACAAGAGGGGATGCGTTGCCTGCTCACAGGGAAAAGCAGGACATTTAAGTTCTTTTCCAGGACATGGGGCTAAAAAATAGGACATGTCCTGGAAAAAGAGGACCTCTGGTCACCCTGGGCAAACACTGGGACGGTGCATGCTAAGACAGCACCCTTGAATTTAGCATTCTTCATTTTCCCCAGGTCAACCCCCATCTGTCTTGTTCCTGAAAGAGCACCCCTTTCTAAGGCTCCCACAGCCCCATCTCTGCCCTCCTGCTCCCCATGGCACCCCAGAAAAGCAAGGTAAAGATGGAGTTACATAGGCAACCCTTCCACAGCCTCCCTCTTCCCCACCCACCCACCCTTGCAAAGTCAACACTCCCCCCTTCTCCCACTGCTCTGCCTCACCTATTGCCCTACAAGACAAAAGTGAGGTCATCCCCATTGCCTCACTGTGCCAAGCCCCACCCCACAGCTGTGTGCACAGGAGATGCCCACAAGGGAACTGCAGGCGCCTTCTGCCCTCTCCTGGGAGCTGCCCCTGCCTCCTCCCACCCAGGCAGCCCTGCCTGGGCTCCCCCTCCTGCCTCTGCGCCCCCCACCAACCCCCCACTGGAAGCCCACCCGCCTGGCGCCCCCACCCCTTGCCAGCCACACTCAGGGTGGCAGGAAGCCAGGAAGGGAGCCTGGCTGTTGTCAGCCACACTCACCATATACACGACGTAGAGGGCGCACAGCGCATTACAGGAGCAGGCGAAGCCCCAGCACACCATCTTCCCAGGCAGGAGCGGCCAAGCCCCCCTTTCCCTCCCCCGCAGCACAAAACAATCTCCCGCTCCCCCCAAGGGGAAAGCAGCAGCAGCCCGTCCTGCACAAAACAATCTCCCCCTCCGCCCAAGGGGAAAGCAGCAGCCGCCCTTCCTGCCCCTTTAAATCCCAGCCTGCAGGAGCCAGAGCAGATGGCTGAAAGAGCCGCATGCGGCTCTAAAAACACAGGTTGCCGATCCCAAGACTATGGTATCGCGCTCTGAAAGGTGGTTCTGGAACAGCTTCTAGTGTGGCTAAAAAGGCCAATTCGGGAGTGACAATCCCTTCCACACTGGGAGCAAGTGCAGTCTGTCCCTGGTCTGTCTCCCTGGATATAGACCTTCCTTCTTTGCCTCTTAGCCTCAGACTGTTGGCCAAGTGTCTCTTCAAACTGGGAAAGTAGTTGTTAGCACATCTCCTGGCAATCTGCTGGACTTTGCTGCGAGCAGCTCGGAGGACCTGCAGGTTGCACTCACTGGGACAGGCCTTGTATGCTGCTTGAGCAATCCTCTTTTCCTCAATGACTGGTGTCAACTCCTCAGAGTGGGCTTCAAACCAGTCTGCCGTCTTGTTGGTCTTCTTGCCAAATATGGACAAGGCATTGTTGTAAACGGCATTCTTGAAATGTTCCCATCTGTTGGATGCGTTTGCATCAACCGGGCCTGGAAGAGATTCCTCAAGTGCTCGTGCAAATTCCTCCACTTTTCTCTGATCCCAGGTCTTGCTGGTATCAATGCGAGGTCTTCCTTCCTTTTTCGTGTGGTACAGGACATCCTGTAAAGGACAATACAGGACATCCAAGAAAAATGTAGGACATGACAAAATAAAAGCTAAAAACTTTCGTATATTGACTTCATGTGGTTAATTTAAATACTATACAGGTCCAGCCTATTTATACATGGATTTTTTATACACGGATTTGACTCAACACAAATGGCACCTGAAAATGAGAAGGAATGTGCTGATCCCTGGAGAAGGGGAAAATGACCCCATTAAAATCAGTTTAAAAACTGAACAGTCCTTTAACAATAGCCTCATTAATGAGATAGAGAGAGGGCAGCTGGCTGACAATAGATCAATCTTTCTCTCTCCATCGGACCCCTCCCTTCCCCCTGAGCACGTGAAAGAAAGGTGATCATTTTGCATTGGTGAAGGGAGGGGCTGAGTGAAGCGCTGATGGCTTGTCTTCTTAATGACTCTTATCTTACATCACAAAGGTCAGCAAGGCTGTTTTTCAATCACTGGAGCAAAGAAACTTTGTTTTCTAAATGGATTTGCTATAGTGCGTTTTTTGCCATCCACGTGAGTGCTTGGAACGGAACCCACACAAATAATTAGTCTCAACCTGTATTGCTTATTACTAAATCTAAAACCATATTACGTATGCTTTATTACATATAGTTTATCAATTACAAGATGGCTATGCACTGCTTGCAGGGGCCTGCTCACAGGGAAAAGGAAGACATTTTAGTTCTTTTCCAGGACACAAGGCTAAAAATGAGGACATGTCCTGGAAAAATAGGCCGTTCTGGTCACCCTGTTCTAATCTAGCCTGCTCGGTCATGTGTAGATGTTTTGTGTGGGGAGCACATTTAATATGGTGGCACTTTCAAACCACCAGGTGGCGACAAATGGGGTTCCTTTCAGCAGTTATGGCTGCAGTCAGGTCCTGAAAAGATGGGAAGGCTTTAGATCAAAGATTTATACAGACACCCATCAGTTCTTTCACAAACAAAGCAGCTAGCCTATGTTTACCAGAGATGTCGTTTTGTCATTACTCATTGACATGAGTGTAATGGACATTTGTAATGCTAGTGTTGAAAGCCTAGTCGAAGCACCCAACAACAAAAGATAAGAATAGCTTTTGAAAAGACTTTTCAAATTGATCAGTTTTGACTGTCCCCCAATTAGCTCCTCCAGGAAATGTTATCTGTTTCGTAATTAATGCTGACTGGTCTGTCCATATGCTGTGTATTCCTCACTAAGAAAGATATATTACAAAAGGGGGAAAAAGAGCTTTATCCATTAGTGGGATTTAATACTGTTAAATGCACACAATATATTTTGCAAGCCATTTGAAATGTTGACAGGTACTAATATATTATTTTTATAAACACTTTTAACGATGTTTAAAATTTCCTAAAACACTGACATGAGAACACAAAGAGGGAAGTATTTCAATATCATTATAAATATTGCAGCAGTTTAGACAGATGTTCAGATATGCTCACGTAGAAGTCTATTCAGAAAGAAGCTGGGTGTAGGATTGCCACCCCTCCAGAATTAGCATGGAGTCTCTAGGAATTACTCAGTATTACTCATCAACCCCCTATGGATTTAAACTGTTTACTGCAATACACACTTCTCTGAGGAAATGGCCTAAGCCATGACTGTACCCTGTAGGAAGCAGTTCACTCTTTCAGACACAAAGCTAAGGGTGTAACCATATTTCAAATCCCACACAAGGCTTTACTCCTACTGTCAGTGGACTTTTGCCCCCCAGGCAGGGTGAAGTAAATGATGAGGTTGCCCCGAAGCAATTGTAAATTGTCCATCACTGCCATTTTCTGAGGAGCCTCTTTTGGAGTAAATACAATGTATTTGGGTCTGAAGCTATGTAGTACTGCCTGTCATCACTTTGAGGAAAGTCCTGCAGGAAAACGTGTGCCAAACATGTGTGGATTTCCTACCTCAAAGTGCTGCCTGACCTGTCAGTTATAATAAAGCATGCTAAAGACCTTGGGAAGCAAATTGCATATGGATTTCGGCCGTTCAGCCCTGACAATACAATGGCTGCTATATGAGCTTTATTAAACCCAGGGAGCCAATCTAGCCCATACCAACAAGACAAGACCCTTAGGAATAGATGCCACACAACTATCTGACGAATGGTCAGGATTTCTTTAATATACATAGGGTTATTGAAAGTATTTTTGTTTACATCCATATTTCTTCTTTTACCATGTTTGATATATACACAATCAGGAGCTTTGGTTTATTTGCTTTAATCACACTACAAGGGAACATAAAGCCCTTGTTTAATGAACAATATGGCACATCAGGAGCGCACAGCTTCATGCTTGATGTGCTGACAGGCACCTGTCAAACACTGCCATCCTGCCAAGTTGTGCCAAGGGACCAAATACCCCACAAGTCTTCACTCTGCTAGGCCTTGCTCCCCCCCTTCAGTTCAAATTCAGTTTTCCACCCCTTATCAGCCAAGGGCCTAATCTGTCATGTGCACAACACAGAAGGCACTCCAATAAATTCCCTTTGGATGTCTGTGGTCTCCCATGCTCTGCCACCCTGGTTTTGAGAATTCCTACTTGGCCTCAAGATTTGTCAGCATGCAATCTATTTATGTTTGCTTCATATCAACCATTAGTTCGCAGATGGGAACAGCTTTTGCTCGTTGCTGCTAACCTGATGTGGGTTGAAACTAGCAACCTGAGATGAAAAAACACAATATGGAATCCTATTACTATTTCCTCAAGCAACTGAACCTACATTTCTCTGTTCCCCCAACATTCTTAGCTGTTACTCTAACTCAGAAGTGTCAAACATAAGGCCCACGAGCCAGATGTGGCCCCCGGAAGCAATTTATCCAGCCTGTTTATAATTGGGCTGTCTCATATCCTGAAAATATGAACAAGATTTGCACATTTTCTCTTCTGTCATTTGCAGCTAATGAATTTTCATGTGAGAACAAAGTGCTTATTTCTGGCCATCATCTGCTTCATGATATCACTTTCTACTTAATGATGTTGCTTCTGGTCCTCAGCAAGCACCATGAATACTAACTTCGGCCTTCTCATGAAATGAGTTTGATGTCCCAGCTCTGACTTATAGAATTAATGTCTCTGGACTAAAAAGACCAAGAAACATTCCCCTAATCAAAGGGAGATGGTCATCACAATATTTATTTAAAAACATTTACAAACCACCTTTCATCCAGTTAAAGGTACCATCAACAACATATAGTTGACAGTTGACAACATATAATTGTAATGAAACAAGATCATTAATAGGTTACATTAAATAATTTATAATAACACAAATACGAGCGCAAAAGAGAAGGTGGGCAACGTCCCCTCCCATATTCCTGCACTCATTGGTAGTCTCTCTGCAGCACATATTTATTTTTCAACATTGATGGGTAGGTGGAGTTAAGAACATAAGAACAGCCCCACTGGATCAAGCCAGAGGCCCATCTAGTCCAGCTTCCTGTATCTCACAGCGGCCCACCAAATGCCCCAGGGAGCACACCAGATAACAAGAGACCTGCATCCTGGTGCCCTCCCTTGCATCTGGCATTCTGACATAGCCCATTTCTAAAATCAGAAGTTTACACATACACATCATGGCTTGTAACCCATAATGGACTTTTCCTCCAGAAACTTGTCCAATCCCCTTTTAAAGGCATCCAGGCCAGATGCCATCACCACATCCTGTGGCAAGGAGTTCCACAGACCAACCACATGCTGAGTAAAGAAATATTTTCTTTTGTCTGTCCTAACTCTCCCAACACTCAATTTTACTAAGTAGATTTTAGTAAGAGTTCTGGAACTTCATCCCTGATCACTTGCATGATGCCCCCCTTACTTACTTCAAACCCCTCTGCAAAGCCCACATTTTCCATGACACTACTCCTTTGTTTGTGTATTTCAGCCTAAATCCAAGGCCATGACAGACAGCAGAATCTATGCATGTCTACTCAGAAGTGAGTCTCATGGTGTTTAGTGGGCATTACTCCCAGGAAAGAGTATGAGATGTGTTTTTTCACCAGTGGCACTGCACTTATCAGCTCTTTCACCAGCTCAGTAGGTTACTCCTTTGGTTGTAGATATTTTCACATTATCAGTCTCTTTTAAGAAGAGATTTGAAACTGGGAGCCAATTAGCAGATGAAACCGAATCAGCATGTTAGCCCCAGGACTCTGGTTAATGATAATCTCAGCAAGAGGACAAAGTCAGGAAGTAGTCATTGCACAATCAAGTTCATGAGTTTGGTCAGTCTTTTGATTCCTACAGTGTGAGAACACCTGCACATTGTGTTTGTAGGCTTCTCAGAGGCATCTAGTTGACCATCCTGCTAAACAGGTTATATCTTTGGTATTCATCTCAAAAAATGAAAATACTGTCTTGTGGATCAACTAGTCGTTCTTTAGAGCCCCCATAAAGCTTTTCACAATCATGATTGCCAGGCTCTCTAACTGAAGTTAATGACTGATGTGTTCAGTTTGCATATAGCTAACAGCCCCAGGGGGTTTCAGATGCTGAAGGTCCTTCAATCCACTTAGAATTTGGTCCAGCAACAGGAACATGGTTTTTGCTGCAAAAGGACATTAGACTGCATAGTTTTCCTTTTATAGTTATGAATGATAACTAGGTTAAAACCCTTTTCTCCATATAACTTTTCACGTGGAACAAATGAAACCAAAACCAAAAGTGTATATCTGTCACTTAGCCAATTCCAAACGTTTTGTTTAAGTCTAATTAGTGATGGGAAAATGCTTGCAAATTAATTTGGAGAAGTACTGTATCCACATTTAGTTTCTCATGCGGAGGTTTTCTACAGTGCTACTGTGAACCTCATCAAAATGCTCATCCATCCCATTTCAGACAGACTGGAAATTTGCACAGCACTGCCTGGTTCATCACGATCTGGCTTCTAAGCCAGGCCTGGAGAAGAATAAGGAACAATCAAACAAATGTAAGAGAAAAACCAACCCATTTTCTCCGTATTTCAAAGAAATAACATGTCTGGTCTATTTGTACTTCTTAAGAAAAGGTCAGTTGTAATATACTAATACCACTAATATGTCATAGTAACACATAAACTCTCCGAGATCTCTGATTTAAAAACAAGTTGCTTTTGGTTACAAAACCATCAAACTAAGATAAACGCAATAGCGAAACTGTGTGTCATGTTCATAAGCGGCCTGGCATTATGTTTGAAACGTGAGCTAGCCATGATTCTGAATGATACCAAATTTTTGAGAATGGTAAACATGCAAGCACCAAAAGAATCTCTCCTAACTAGTTGACATTGCAATGAAATGACCAATAAGATACACAATAAGGAAGTATAAGGTGATGTTCACTGGGAAAAGGAAAAAAAAATCTGAGCTACACATGTACATGGATGGAATCTGAACTGGTTGTGGAAATCCCGAAAACGGATCTTGCAGTTGTGGTTAGCTTAATAAAAATATTGACTCCATGTGCAATGGCAGCGAAAAAGGCAAATGCTGTGTTAGGGTCAGTGAGGAAAGTGACAATAATATGTCCATATCATGATACTTTTACATATATCATGGTGAGCTCATGTTCAAAATACATTTAGATTTAAAAAAAGACAATATGATAGAGTTCTATCAAATTATGCAAGGTGGAAAAAGTAGATAGACATGTTTTCTCTTTTATATACTAGAATTTGGGTCATCTAATTAATAAATAAATGCATTGCCAATAGACTGATAAAAGAAAGTACTTTTCATACAATGCACAGTGAACTTATAGAAGTCTTTGCCACAAAATGTGAAGATAACTACTGGCTCAGATTGCTTTAGACAGGATTAGGCAATTCCTAGAAACAGTGAACTCCAATTCATGGAATCTAATCAAGCATGACAGCTAAATAAAGCCTCCATGTTTAGAACCAGTGTACATTTTACTTTCATACCCTGTGGACTTTCTAGAAACATTTGATGGCCATTTTTGGAAACAGGATGCTGGGCTAAATGCGCCCTTGATCTCATACAGCCAGGCCATGTTCCTACACAGAAGATCCTTCTAGTGCAGTGATTCCCAAACTGTGAGTCAGGACCTGATTTTTGATGAGTTGCCAAAGGGTGATCGAAGGACCAGATAACTAATTGCCTCAAGCCATGAGGCTATTCAAAAATCAGTTACTGTAGTTGCTAATTACCCTGCAAAGAGCTCAGCTCCTGCAGTTTGCAAGATCGCTGCTAATTGCCCTGCTAGGAGCTGAGCTCCTGAAGTTTGCAAGCTTGTTTAAATGTAGAGAGATAAATGTTTGAGGGTCTTTTTTTCTAGCTGTTATTACTTAGAAGTAAATAAATAAAATTGTCTCTTTCTAGATCTCCTTTTTTAAAGTCTGGTAAACCTAGGTGGGTCTTATACAGTGTTATTTAAAAAAGTGTGTCCCAGTGCTAAAATGTTTGGGAACCACTGTTCTAGTGCAATTTATCACATCGTGGACCAACACAAAGGATGAGTGTTTAAGTCAGTATTTTGGAAAGGGAAGATAAAGACTTGAGCCCTTGTCTAATATGCTAATACTGAGAACAGAACAGTAATTCTACTATATAGAATAATTAAGGATCAACAATATAGGTGTAACATCTTTGACTCTAACCGTCATCTCTTGCAAATGTACATCCCCTGTAATATATTTACATTATTTAAAAACTACACCAGTCTTGTCATAGAATCCCAGAGATGACTTTTGCTTTTATTGACACAGCTAGCTTGGTCTACTACTAAAAATTACTAAATTTGGTTTTGAACTTTCGAAACCTTGTGTGTTTACCTGTGTGAAAGCTATGAATGTACTAGTTGGGCAAGATCCCTAACACAGAAGTAGAGCTCCATCTAGCGGACAACTAGCTTCTTGTTTAACTACTTGGTAAAACAAACAGGCCATTTATTCAGCATGTTTTGATTTGTTAAACAATAGACTGTTCAGATTCAAAACTACTAGTTACACAGGAGTAAATGTGTGCACAAGTCCCCACTGTCTCATATATTTGATATTTTTGATGTCTGTCCCTGCTAACACAGCAAAGAGGTACTTTTTCAAATGGCGCTCCTCTTATATTTAGCAGGGGAAGAGTAACTGTCCTTTTCACCCCAGTGCAGTGTCTTTTCTAGTGGCTGTTTGCTGGTGTTCTTCTGCATCTTTATAGATTGTGAATCCTTCTGAGACAGGGAGACATTTAGTTATTTGATTTTGTCTGTAAACCACTTTGTGAACTTTTTTGTTGTTGAAAAGCAATATATAAATATTCTTAATAATAATATATTTACAATTCCATACATATCTGATTTCATTCAATTTTCTGATTTCACAATCTTGGAACAAGTAGAGATGGTGAGTGAACCCTCTTTCTGTGGGTAGAAGAGTTTTCTGAGGAGAAGTATTTTCAGCTGAGAAAGAGTCCCAGTGTTACAATTCTCAGCAGCTAGAAAACCTACCAGGCAGAGAAAATATTCAGCTGCAGGTAATTAGATATACAGCCTGGTCCTTTGCCTGCTTACTCAGAAGACCCACGATGTTCAATGAGGCTTAGCTAATTCAGAATAGGATTGCAGCCATATACAGTATGCGGGTATACACAGAAAATCTGTATTTCATTGGAGGATTTCAGGTGTACCCAACTTTCTATAGGGTTGAAGTCTGGACAAGGGACTGATTCCACCTCATCACATCCTTGCCAACGGATCCGCGCAATGCGTGAAGTTCTATCCTACCACTGACTGTCTTGCTGATCCCCTCCAACCACACACATTTCTGTAAGCAAGGAAGGAGCTGGATCAACCCCCAAATAGTCCATCTTTTTGCAACCTTGCTCATGTACAAGTGAGCTATTGTGAATTCCTGAAATATGACCAGGAATGACATACATAATCATGCTGATCATCAATTAGCAGATAATCATCAACTAGCAGATGGTGCACATTGTCAGTTAAATAGAATCACTTGATCATTCCTCTGTTTTACATTTCTGCTAATTAATCACTGGGTTATTTTTACTTTAGCCTTGGCCTTTGTGTTTTCTTTTTTTATGCCACTTCATTGGAGACCCAGAATAGTTTTCATTATTCACCTAGAGTTGGTTAAAGCCAATTTTACAGAGATAAATCTTTTCTACTGCTGTTCATACCATTGACAGTATTTAGTGAAACTAAGAGAAGGCCACTGCAGACTGACAGCCCAATCCTATCCACACTTTCCTAGGAGTTAGCCCCATTGACACTAATGGGACTTACTTCTGAGCAGACATGCATAGGATTGGGCTCTCAGAGCCCAGAGTGAGATCTAAAATGCAAAGGTCTATACAGAACCATCGTGATTTAAATAGACAAGTCCCAGAGTGGTTTTCAAGGTGTCAATCAGCAATTTTTTATTTATTTAAGGGATTTTTATACTGCTTTTCTAAAGATTTCTCAAAGCAGTTTACGAAGCAAGCTGCTCATAAGTCCCATTTTTTCAAATGGGGTTTTTCCAATTATTGTTCTATATATAATTCATAGAACTCTCAATTCCTTCAGATGTTTTGCTTTCAATGGGTGGTCATCACTGACACCTTCCTAGCCTTCACAGGCAGCCACAGATCACACCTTGGCCAGTTCTCAAGGCTTTATGTTCTTGTCAGCTGACTCTACCACATTCCACACATAGACAGTGACTACCTGTCTCCCATCCAAGGCAGACCCAGGGCTGATCCTGATCAGCATCTTTAGGCAGGGCAACAGCTCAACCTCCAGACCACACCTCTTGGCAATCCAGACAGGCATTGCATCAAAGCTAAATTTCCCATTCTAAGATGTTTTTAATCTCAGAAAATATACTCCACCATCAAAAATGCATCTTTGCCACCAAAATGATAGGTTTTCCTAAACTGCTCTGTTGGAGTGCATGATACAAAGGATCAAACAATAAATCTCCCAGAAGATCTCAGTTTATGTCACCTTCAATAAAACGCCCTTGCAGTTTAAACACACATTGAATACGCATTGGAGTTTTGAGGGGAAATGTAGGAATTGACATCTGTCCATAAACAATACTAGAGGTATGCCAAATTCTCCCCCTTCACCATCCACAGGATCTCACATACCTTTCAGTATCCTAGATTTGCATTTACATAAATATGTAACAATAAACAGAACAATGACACCTTCGAGTGCAATGTATAGAGAGGTAAGAATATACTTGATTCAGCACCCCCTTGCATGCACAAGTGCTCACACAGTACTCCTGCACTGGTAAAATTTTCTGGATTAACTTCAGTATTGGTGGCAGATCCCAGTGCACATCTTTTAAGCTTTACAGAATGCACCTATCTTTGAAGGGAAAGGGAAGTCACTGGAAGCAGGAACTCCACATGTGTGCTGGAGCTCATATGAAGTGATCTAATCTCATGCCATATATTTAATTACTCTGTGACCACATAGGTGTTTCCATGCTCTTACATTTCACCACACATGATCCTGCAATGCCCACTCTTTGTGTCAGAGATTTCTGTTCTCCTTTCTTACAGGATTACTAGAGCAGTGTTTCTCAAACTGTGATTCGGGACCCACTAGGTGGGCTGCAAGCCAATTTCAGGTGGGTCCCCATCCATTTCAATATTCTATTTTTAATATATTATACTTGATGCTACCATGGTATGTGACTGCATGTGTTACGGTAACATTGATCTGGAAATGTAACAGATCTGTACTTTTAACAGGCTACTCTGTATATGCTTTTAACAATGAAAGTAAATGGGACTTACTCGCAGGTAAGTGTGGGTAGGATTGTAGCCTAGAATTGTCAAAACTCTTCCTGTTTGATGGCACTTCCAGTCGTGACATCGCTTCTGGTGAGTCCTGACAGATTCTCATTCTAGAAAGTGGGTCCCGGGGCTAAATGTTTGAGAACCACTGACCTAGAACACCGCAGTCTGGGATTCATTAACAGAACAATCCTATGCAAGTCAACTCAGAAGGAAGCACCACTATCCTAGGATGCTGCTTTCTGATACTGTCCTGGCAACATAAAATGAAGTGTTCTTTAATTACTTGTAGGTACCCAGGACAGGAACTCAAGTCAGGTGACTTGAGTCCAAGTCACAAAAATGCATATTTTTTGCTGACTCGTGTACACTTGAGTCATGCACATAAAAGACTTGACATAACGTTTAGAGTCAAGTGCCCCTTGACTGGGCACTCATCAAGTCTGTCTGTGTCCGGGTGTGCTTGCTTATGGTTTTCATGGTGTGAAAAACCTCATAGGGCTATCATGTAGACCAGGTAAGCAGCAGTAAAGTTCCAGCCAGGAGGCAGGGAAGGGTTAATGTTTTGCTTTTGCAACTAGTAGGCAGAGGCAGGCTCTCTTGCCCATCTCTGAAAGAACAAATGATCATTGGACAAAGAATGGGAGGTCTGATATTTTCTTTGGCTGAGGTAGGGCAGAAGGCGTTGTCCAAGGGGGTTCTTGCCTTGGGATTGGCTGGAGAAGCCCAGGGAGGGGGAGGAGGTGGTTCGTAGTGATCACGCTTTCCAAATACATGGTTCCGTTGTTACTTGGAAGCAGGGAGCCTCATTGAACAACTGGTGCAAATGAGACTACTTCTGAGTAGAGCTGCAAAGTATTGGATTGTCTTGATAAACCTCACAGCTGCTGTGCGTGACCTCCTCCCTCTTGCCACTTCAGTTCCGTTTCCATGCAGATTGTCCCAGCCCCTCCCGCCTTGTTTACAGATGGGATGGAGCAACAGGGGAGCGTTTAAAGAGAACTCCGACACACACACAGCCCAGCAGCAGCCCTGTTTTTTTCCATGGCTAGATTTTTAAATGGAACAACTTGAGACTTGAGTCTTTTCAAGTCGCGAAAACGTTCCAGGCAACTTGGAAAGTGCTCTCAAGTTATGACTCGTTTTTGAGTTGAGTCGCAAGAAGTGGATACTCATGACTCAACTCAAGTCATGCCATGCTGGAGTTGGCCATTCCTGGTAGTACAACAGACTGAGAACACTTCCAAATGGGATGTTTGGTCTGGGATTGCCACCACTTTGTTCACCCACTTTTTAGGAGGGGTTCACATGACATCGTCGCCATCCATTGTCCACATGTATGTTCCCTACACTTAAATCATCTCCCTAATGAGTGCAGAAAATTCAGCCATTTTGGAAACAGTGGTATAGAAGTGCAACAATTGTATATTGTTGATAGGATCACCATCTTCTTTTGAGACATGCCTGCCCGGACACAACAGACCACACCAGAAACAGGGATTAAAGATTGGGGTAGGGAACAGTCAACTGCATCCTCATAACATGCTATATCTATTGCAGTGTGGATGAAACTTTGCAATTCAACAGGAGGCTGTAAGTGGAAAAAATGACATGCACCTGGCACCTCAAAGTACACATCTGAAGGTGCCCTTAATTTTCAAATAAACAAACCAACACCAATTCTATACAAAACCTGTAATATTTTACTTTTAAAATTTTGATCTAAGTTTACTTAGATTTCATGGACTTGATACAAGAGCATTTGATATGAATCAGTAAATAAAACACTGTAAACACAATAAACTTTGTTAGAAATGTACATGTTGCGAAAATAATAATAATAATAATAACAACAATTAAAAAAAAACAGCATGATGCCTGCATTATAATATATAAATGCTCGACAAGAACAGTATACTAGGGAAGCTTAAAAAAACTTGCTCGGCATATACCTGGGGCCCTATTCAGCCAACTTTTTTTTAAAATTCTTAGCTTTCTGACCCAATCTCCCCACCAGAACCATAGAAAGGTTAGTTAATAAGGCCTCAGTTGTCTTCTGTAGCTGTTTTTTTTTTCCTCATGGACATCACATCCAGGTAATGTGTATATAAACAAAGCTCATAAGAAATGTACAAATATAAAAAGCTACAAACATTAATAAATTACATCATCACAAAACACAGAAACACTTCACAAGGTGCTAATAAAATAATTGTATCCCTCCCCATAATACAAGAATTGAAACAAGGAGCTGGTATCATAAAGTTGAAGATTATTCTTCATAATGTGTCTTAAATAGATCATTGTGGACTATTATTTGATTCTCTATAAGGCTGCACAAAGTTTTACTTGTTTTTCAGGCAATGCCAAAATAAGAGCAACAAAGAAACAAAACAAAAAATAAAACAAGGACACAAAAAATTTCTCTCTTAGAATCAAGAACCTAAAATACAGCTGTTGATAATACTAAGCAAAAAACTTGTATAAAGGTTAATGAAGTTCTCTATAGAAAGAAATGTCTAAAGATACTTTGCTTTTATAAAAAAAGAAGGTATTTAAAAAGCTATTTACAGGCTACATTCTATGAAAAAAATACGCTTTAGGAAATGTGTCTATAAATGAAAATATGGGATTGCCTGAGAAACAAATTTATCTCTTCAAGTGTTTATATGCAGATAAGCAAGTTGAATGTCAAAGAAATGCACTCTACACCAAACACTAAGAGAGTTAAAAGATGACAAGTATCCAGTTAAACTGTCAATAAGCTTAGCTTTTCTCTTATCGGACACCTGGGTGCAGGCAGCCCTCGTTCCTACAGAGAAGTGGATCTGATAGGAAGTGCTTTGATATGAATGTCAGAAGCCTCAGGTACATTGGTGACACAACAGCACAGCTGCAGCTGCAGGCCTCAGCATCAAGGCTCATATAAACCACTGTGCCACCACGTTTCAGTGATCAGATGGATTTCAGAGGCATAAAGAACTCTAAGAGCTTGTGCACCAATGTGACATTTTTTTTAAGCACCCTCTGGTACTTTTTCTTCCTACATATTACTTGGCCCAAAGTAGGAAGATGGCATTGGGGTTGGGTGATAAGATGGAAGGTAAGTGCTTGCGTACATTCTCAGTTGTTCTGAGACAACAACTTCGAAGTTCATCTAGATTTTTGATTTGTTTACATGTTCTAGGGCAGTGGTTCCCAAACTTCTCCTCAGAAGTTGGGAACCGCCTAAGTATTTGCATGGGAGGAGGAAAGGCAGCAATGCAACTGCCAGGATCATGCCATTGCCAGTGAAGAAAGAGTTGTGTTGTTTTTTTTAAACTTACTTTCTGCAGCATTGGCCTCCTGGGGGGTGCAGGGGAGCCCGTGGATACCTCCGCAGGGCTCCACATGCCTCAAAATGTCTCAAATCGTGATCACAATCCACTTTTCAGTTTGCCATCGTAAAACCAGAAGTGGGTCACAATCACAATTTTGAGACATTCTGAAGTTTGGGAGGCTAGTGCTGCAGAAAGTAAGTTTTAAAACTTCCATTTCTTCCCTGACAGTGCCACGATCCTGACAATCACA
Source organism: Tiliqua scincoides (assembly GCF_035046505.1). Classification (NCBI taxonomy): domain Eukaryota; kingdom Metazoa; phylum Chordata; class Lepidosauria; order Squamata; family Scincidae; genus Tiliqua; species Tiliqua scincoides. The sequence goes on from NC_089822.1 coordinate 215,906,877, forward strand.
TCACTCCTTCTCCCCACCCCTTAAGGGGACAGAGACAGGGCTTTCCCTGGCTGGTGGGTTGTGACCCACTAGTTTGGGAATCACTGTTCTAGGGGTTCATCAAAGATGGCAGTGAACTGAAAGGAGAGAGAGAGAGAGAGCCTGGTTAACCAATGGCTTTTTCTTTCATCTCAGGCTAAGGAAACAATCGTGTGGTCATGATCTTAGGTGTGAACTGTTGACAGGAGTTCAAAAGTCACTGCAAGCTGATCCAGAGCTGGCACCAAAAAATAAGCAAGGGACTAATAGCTCAATACTAACTGTAGGACAGCAAAACAACAGTAGTTCTGCTGCTGTAAATGGCCACATGTTGTGCGCCACCAGCAGCCATTTCAGAACTGGTGCCACGAATGGCAGGAATGTCAGTGGCCTGTTGCTGCAGCTGGATACCAGTGGGAAAGCAGGTAAGCCAGCATAGGGAAAGAATGGGGGAGTGTCAGGGCAGGGAGTGGGTGGGGAAGAGGCAGAATGTGGAGGGTGCGAGTGGATTCTGCAGCACGAGCAAGTGCCAGGATTTTATCCCTGTTCCTTTCTCCTTCCCCTTCCCTTACTCTCCTTCGTTCTGTGCTAGTAAAATGTCCTCTGCTGGTTAAAAAGGGGTGTCATTTCAAACCTGCAACCTTGAGCCAACAATAGGTGAAAATTAACAAAAAAAAACACCTCAAACTTTCAAGTTTCCTTGATCATGTAAACAAGCCCTGGACAGAACAGCTGAGAGTGGAATATCTTCATACACATCCAATGTTTTCACCTCTTACATCTGAGGTGCCAATTCATTTTGTAACATTTCTCTAATTGTACGCATCTGTTTGTGCGTTTTTTTGTTAAGGTTTTTTTTCCTTTTTGTTTCTTTTTAATTCAGGCAAGACTACTCTTATTACACATTGGCTTGAAGTGATGAAAGCAGGGGAAATGAACATGAACATAGCATACTAATAGATGCTAAAAATAAGCTTTACAGATCAGAAAATTGGGGAGGACTGGAATATATCGATGAAAACACAAGAGCTAAAATCCAGTACCAACCAGAATCAATGGCCAAACTCCCACTGATTTTCAAGGAACTCCCATTCTGTGTACACACAGAAATCATGAACCCAACCGAATCAGACTTCATGATTCAAAAGGTTCTTGAAGTCACCTTGAATTGCACATAAAAATAAATTCATTCACTGATGTTTGTCTGACAATGCTTGGTTTTAGGAAGGGCCTTTAGTAGTGCTGAAGTGCAATATCAATGTTTCTATTGACCAAACACATATTTATCATGAGCTGGGCTTTTAAAAAGCTAGCAGCACAATCCTGTGCCTACATACTTTGAAATAAGTCCCAGAAAAGTGTGCATAGGATTGCAGCCAAAATTTTCCATAACGCATATTTTTTTCTTGCAAATATTACAACACGTTATAATGGCAGAAATCTCCACCCTCTCTACAAGTCAATTTGAGCAAAATTTGCAGGATTTTCAAAATTCAGATCTCCTCCCCCTTATCCAGATACCTCTTTAAAATTGGTACATTTTTGATACATGAAGTGTAACTGAAATTAATGTGCATACTGTTAAAGCAACTGCTTTTTCTTCACTTATAAACAAGTTAAAGGGATACTTTCCTAAAACTGGAATGATCCTCAGTGTCTTGGAGTATTAACTTTTTGCGAACTAGTCACTCTCAGCAATTTGAGAAAGGACATCTATATTAAAAAATATTTATAGCAGTATTCTGTACATGTTTAACTGCTGAAAGTTAAAAAGAATTTATTAAAGTGGTGGCAAAAAGTTAACTGGTATTGTCCCTAAGATGTTGCACAATACTACTGAAGTCCTTCAAGAGTTGAAGAGTTAGTGTCAGCTCAGGACAGTCTGAACTTTGATACAGTCCCCAAGTAGCCAAGTTTTAGAGCAGAAGTTTTCCATTCCGGTGAATTTTCAAAATCTTCCCAAGCCTTTGTTTAGCTGTGGCCATACCTTTTTTTGTACGTTTCCCTGAAAGTGGGGGGAGAAAAGTACACGTTAAGCCACAAAAAAACTAGATGTATAAAGTAACCAAAAGTCCAAGACACAGAAAGATCAAGCAATGCAACTGTTTGGTTTTGGGATGGATCATTTCATTTTCCCATTCTTTTTGCTGTTACAAAAAGAAAAAAAAACAGCATTTACCATGTGTGAAAACTGTAATACCAGGATCTCGTATCAAACAGACCATTAATGGCTTTAATGAATACTTTGATTGCACTCCATATTACAGATGGGGGCTCAGCCACCAAATAGCAGTGGCTGGCCTCAGCCATGAACTAGTGAGTGGCCAAGTTGGAGACTTCCTGGGTCACAACCCATCCTCTTAACCGTTAATTCCTGTGTGTGTGAACGGGTCATCTACTGGGTGGGAGAAAATGGCATTAAAATAATAACACATAACACTGCTTTCTGCATTTCTCATTTTTGTACTAAAAAAAAAACCACCCCAAAATCTGCAAAAAAATAAAACCGTTGAATTTGATTTTTATTTATTATTTAATGGGGGTGTACATGGTTAATGACTATAGCTGCATCTACTGACACTATACCATCTATATCAACTATCTATTTCACTTTTAAAATGATTACAATGTATAATATGTGAATTTTTAATAAAACACACTTAACATTGCTTTCTGCACTAGCAACTCTGAAAAACACCAAAATCTGCAAAAAATGAAACCATTTTCTCCCACCACTAGTCATCAGAGATCAAAAATGACTGAACGCAAGATCCACAGATTGAAATTTTCTATCACTTCATACACAATGCTTTTCAGTGACTTCAGCTTGAACCAGAGAGGCTTGGGTTGGATTCCCCCTTAGCCATGAAACTCACTTGATGACCTGGATCAGCTACTATCTCTCAGCCTAATCAGCCTGACCACATTGTACACCCTGAACATTTACAGTGCCACTGCTCAAAAATTCAAGAAAATAGTATGTAGAAGTATATTTCTTAACCGTTGAACTCTACTTATGCTAACGTAACAGGTGTGACTGATTGATGTCACCAGCGTTTCTTGCTTGACCTGTTTTTTTACTGTGGTTTCTGCAGGAAACTGAGGCACAGTTAGGATCCCAGCAACATTACTTTGCAAATATATGTATGAAGAGAACTGGGTTATTTCCACATCAGCCCTTTCTGGAATTGTCATCCTTTGTTCACTCACTTTTTACTGAGCATTTTGCTGTGGAAGAGGAGCAGCCTGTTGTTTCCTGGGTTATCTTCTCATGTTTTATTCAGACCTGATTTGTGGCAATTTTAAAATATAACAGAATGTAATTGCAGCACCAAGCAGTGGCATAGCTAAGGCATCCGGTATCTGGGGTCAAAGGAGATTTGGGAGTGCCACCTCATGACGAAATCAAATTTAATTATAAGTAAATGACACAGCAACAGTGACAACACTGACAGGCATTGCTGCCTGACAATCACCAACTCTTGACTGCATTAACGGCAATCTTGCACCCATCTGTTGCTTTAAATCCAAAGGAAATGAATGGGCTTTAAGCAGCTGTGAGGGAGACCTCTGTGGGTTGGTGGGCTCTTTGGGGAATGTTCTTGCTCTTCTGCTGTCTGTTGTGGGGTGTCCTCACCTCCCCCTTCTCCCTCCTTGATGTCCTTTAGCCAATTGTCTAGTCACTCTTCCGCCTCCCCCCTTCACTTCTCTGTTAATTGCTGGCTGTGTTTTTGCCTATTAGGGGCTTTTTACTGCTTTTGCCTTTAAAAGGCTCTTCCTTTCTCTTTGTTCTTCATGGCAGCCACTTTACCAGTGGTCTTTGCCTTTTTACAGGCTCATCCTTTGTCTTCATGGCTCCCTTCAAGGGCTTGGCAGCCATTTTGTGTCCCGGGTGAGTTCACTCCCTTCCTCCCTGCCTTTGGGGCTCTGTATTTTAAGCTGGGCTTCTTGGCAAGTGCCTTGACCATAGGCTGTGTTATTTTGTTAAGAACTTTCCTGTTTGCTTTGGGTTTGCTTCTGTCAGGGGTGAAGTGCTGTTCCCCACCCTCATCCCACTTTGGAGGACAAACATTCATCATTGCAGGGACAAAACCTCCTAATCTCCCACTGTTTACTCTTAATATATGATCTTTAAAACAAAAATATAGAGTAGTTACATTAAATTACAAATTAGGTATATATAATATGTAACTAAAAGGGGAATTTTAGATTTTATTTTTGGGCTATACATAGTTAGATAACAAATTGGTGAATACTTAAAGCATATAAAATTCTTAAAGCTTACAAGCATTATTTTATGTTGGTATGCAGGGAGGTATGTATATATAGTTTGTGCTGCCCATTGCTCCCTCCTGTTTAATTGCTAGGGTGCGATCCGTGAATAAAAGCTTCCTGGTTTATATGCTATGATATCAGGAAAATTTGGGGACAGGCTGCCTGTCTGTCACTGCAAGAGTATAAACACGGCTGCTTGTAACTGCTCACTGGAGGGAGAATACCTCTTACATTTTGCAAGATAAAACAAATAAAAATTAGGGAAAGCTGATTATGCGGGTTGCACAACCCCTATCAATCCCCCTTTATATATGATTTCTGGCTTGTCATTTATGGGGAAAGCCCTTCCTGGAAAGAAAAATTTGGACATATTTTGAATCTTGGAACCAGACAACCTGGACGGCAGTGGCTATGGGCTTGGGCTAAATCAGAAAGATCTAGGTTCAGCCCCCTGCTTAGCCATAATGCTTCCTGGGTGAGTTTGGCTGGTCATCCCTCAGGCGAACCTAATTCACAGTGTTGTTTTAAGGGACAAGGGAGAGAAAGAACCATGCATACTTCCCTGAGTTCCTCAGAGTACAGCAAGTGGTATAGCATTTGAGAAATAAGTGGCTCATTTGATGACACCATCATAAACCTCAGCTGATCTGCTGCTGCAGCCCATATAGGGCTATGTTTGCAAGTGAAGAAGACCTGTATTGGCCCATAGTGGTCTAACATTAGCTGGCAAGCATTTGATACCCTATATGGGGGTCCCTTTGCAGGTGGCATTGGCCTTATTGGCCCGTGTTTGCAGGGCAGTACCCAGCCAGCATTCAGCATCCTATATAGGACTACTTTTGCAGGTAAGTAAGGTGGAACCTCAGTATCCACTGATATGGTATCTACTGATTTGGCTTGCCACTCCTACCAAGGGTCCACCATTAAATGCCTTGTAACAACAACAACAAAAAAGCACCAAAATCCAGTTTTCTACCTTTGCGCTGCCAAATAACTATAATTTCATTCCAATACATTGCATTATTCACTTCATCTAGTGGCTGAAAGCAGTATAGTGTCTATACCAATGCATTCTGGGCAACAACAGAGGAGCAAGAAAGCTGGAAGTTGGTCGTTAAAGATATTATTCCACTGATTTGCACCCATCTGTTCCTTTAAATCCAATTGAAATGAATGGGCTTTAAGCAACCGTGTGCAGTATTGCAGGTTTTGGGGCAAGTCAGGTCTGGGAGGTCTTCTGAGTTGTGGGGAAGCCACACAGGCATGTGGAGACCATGGCAATTGCCCTCCAGGCCACCCCCCCTTAGCAATGCCACTGCTGTCTAGCATGGACAGGTGCTATAAAACATTGAATGGCTCCTGTGCTCATATCTCCTCTTTTCAGTTTCAGGCTTTTTATGGCTTTCATTGATCCTGCCTGGACAATGAGGAATGATAAGTCATTACCCCTTGAATAGATTATCTGAACTGCTCTAGTGTCAGTTTCTGCTCCCAGAAGGTGAGGGTAAGCTTACTGATTTCCTTTCATTATTTTTTAATAGCAAAATAGTGTTTTTGCACTATCAAACATACAGAGAAGAAATCAGCAATTAATACCTCCCCCACCCTCCATGGGAACAGAAGCAGACATTGAGGCAATACAAGAGGCAATTACCAGTTATCAAAAATTCCCTAGCCAAGATCAACTGCAAAACAGCTGAATCTGCAACCAATACACTTCTAAACTGAGGTTGGCAGAGACCACTGCTGAATGAGACCTGAATTAGAAAATATAGAAGGACCTTGGCAGTGGAGATGGACACTGTTAGATAACAGAGCACTCTTTAAAGAGATGCACGAAACATCCATTTTAATTCAACTATATTAAACTGCATCTAGTAAGCAACTGGGCTTTATTTTGGCCTGAAGTGATTTATCTCACGAGACTGAATCAAAACAGCGAAAAGTGAGAGATTCAGCAGTTTCTTCTTATTTTGGATTCTGTAACCAGATGCACAGTAAAAGATGGCTTAAGGGGGTCTGAACTGACAGTTTTAGATATGAAGTGAGCTTCCCCAAAAGAACTGGAGAAAAAAAATTCCAGTGAAACAATTCTGCTCTTCCCAGTGACTGATGTTGTTGACTAAACAAATCTTTGTCATTTCTAATACAAATGTATACCTGTTACCTTTGGCAGCTGCATTGTTCTGTGATGATGATGAGGGCCTCCTTTGTGTGAGGAAAACTCCTGGAGCCATGGGCTGAGAACCTCTGTTGACCTGGGCAACCCCAAATGTGCTTGCACCAGCTGTATATTCATGGTCTGCTAGACTACTGCTGTGGGACTCTAGCTTCGGTTCAGGAGAGCTGCCTTCTGGAGGGAGCTTATTTGTGTTGTTGGGTGATAATTTCTTTTTGGTGTTCTTTTTCTTTTTGCCCTTTTGCTCCTCCTGTGAACCAATAATACCACTGATTAGCCTCAGAAGCATGGCCATTGAACTGCACTGATACAATTTGCTGTCTCTGAATCAGGTAAACATTTCAAAATTGCAAAAGCTACAAGCTCCCTTCCCCCCAGTGGTGTCACCAGGAAAGTGCAGGGGGTGTGGGTCACACAGGGTGCCATGCACAAGGGGGGGGTGACACCACTACTGGCCAAAAATTTTTTTTAATCTTGGTATTTTAGAATAATACCATCATGTTAAATATCATTCAATGCATAGTTTCATGCAGATTGCAATGAAACAAACCATGTTGAAATACCTCTAGTCTACCAAAAGTTATAGCCAAAAACCCAGCGGGGGCTGGGCAACAGTACATCACCACACCCACTGCCTGGGGCACTGTCCCGCCCACTGCACGGGAGGAGGTTCATCATGGGAGTTGACAAGTTGGCCTCGCACACAGGATAATAGAAAACCTAGTGACGCCACCCCCCCAAAAAGAAAAAGAAAAAAAGAATTGCTTTGTAGCATGGACCTAAAGAGACGGTGTAAGAAAAGGGCTAATTCACTAGTATTAAAACAACCCAAGGACCCAAACCATTTCATTAGCAGATGTGACTAAGGTTTATGATGAGGTTTGAGAATGGAAGTCTTCCCTTCACTCAAGCTATGCATGCTGCCCCAAATGTGACCCATGGAAACTTGAATACAAAGAGTTGTATTGCTCTGTCTCAGCACTAGAATAGGTCACAGATTCAGAACTTAGCTGAAGGGCACTATTCTATAGCTGTTCCATGACACTGTATTCAGAGAAAATGGCATGTACAGAGAATATGTTATGTATCCATTAGTTTAATTTAAAATTTATACCCCTACCTTATGCTCTTATGCCATGGTTGTGATACCGATTGTACCTCCCCCCCCCCCCCACACACACATGCCATTTTATATTTTTAAAAGCCTGTGAAAGCTTTTTTTCATAAACAAGTGCACCAGGTAGGGAAACTGATTGAGATCGGAACCATGATGGGAGGAGTCCTGAAGAACCCCCACTAACATACCATGATTTCATTGCTATTTTAAAAAACAAAAAGAAAACCTACCATTTCACTGTTGTGGAAAGTACAGATTGACTTATATTTTGAAAGGGGATAACAGTTAACCCTACTTGTCCCACTATAGAGTCCCTCCCAGTAGCTATTTGGAGCTGTCCCTTTTGTGACTTTTAAAAAAAAAAATTGTGAGCCCATTTAGCATAGGGAACTATTTTTTCATTAATTTGCTATGCAAACCACTTTGCAAACTTTGCTTTGTTGAAAAACAGTTCAGTGGACCCTTGGAATCCATGGAGATCCAGGATCACCCATGGATCCCAAAATCCATGGATGCTGGAATGAGCAGGGGGGCCTGGCATGGTACAGCCTCACTTTCGGACCGCAGTGGGCCCTCTGGAGGCTGTGCCAGACCTGCGGTGCACTCCACGGGCTTCCCCACTTTATCAGATTTCCTCTCTGACGTGACCAGAAGCCACTTCCAGTTCATGGACTTGCTAGGTTTTTTTAAACATTTGAGCGTTATGCTTGGAGTCTGCTTTCATCTCCACGCTGCTGTGAACGTGAAGCAGTTGAAACTGCAGCTAAATACTTTTGGGGTGAGAGCTGCTTTCCAAATGAGAGTGAAGATGTTTGCGAAGGGCATGTGCATTCTTTCAGTGCTGGCTACTTTCCTAAGCAAGTAATTTTAACAATACCTTCTGCAGCCTATCTGGACAATTTTTCAAGCAGGTGAAATCTTGACTCCACTGATGTCAGCTGAAAAGTGTCCTTCAAGTGAAATATGATTTCATGAGTCTAATCAGAGTCCTTATAAATCCAAGTGTGCTTTAAAAAGTAATTCTTGATTACTTTTTTTCCTTTTCTTCCCCTTTCCTGGACACTATTTCAGGAGTAACAAAAGCAGGAGTCTCTATAGTCAGAGTGTCTATAGTCAGAGTCTAATCAATAAGTGGACAAATAAAAACCCCTGTGTTTCTAAAAAGAAGCATTTTCACAGCTCTTCACCTGTGGATAGGAGCCTGTGAACTCCAGGACAGAGCACCTGCAGACAGTAAGCATCTGGTAAGGAAGCATCTGGTAAGCATCTTCTAAGGATCTAAAGATTGCTACACAAGATACATGCTATGCACAGGATACAAACTATGCAGTCAGGCAGCCTCTGTTTGATAAACTTACCTGTTGAGATAATTTAGCAGCTGCAGCTGCCAGACCAGTTTCAATAGAGGCAACTCTTGTGCCTTCTCGGACAGGTCTGTCTTGTCGAGGTACTGATGGGCCAACTCTTGCTACATTTAAAAACAAAAAATTAATATTATAAAGCAAAATAAACACATACTACATACAGTTACACAGCCCAATCCTATCCCCAGCAAGTCCAACAGGTTCAGCGGCACCAAATAGCTACCACTGTATCCAGTGGCACCACTGAGGTCACAATGGGGTTCTCAAGTCTGTGATGGCTATTTTGATTCGAGAGCCTCCATGTCAGGATTTGCAGCCCAACACAAAGAATAGGATACGGCAGAGCAGAGCTCCACTGGTCTCGCCCCCTGGTCCAGTGCCAGCAGCCCCTCCTCATCTGATGCCGCAGACGTGCAACACCCAGTGCTGGCACTGCAGCTCGGTTCCGGCGCTGAGAGCCCACAGGATTGGGTTCACAGTCCTTAGCCATAGTCCAACATAGAATGTCCACTGAGTCCATAGACTGTTGGACTCTCCCTTCTCCAAGTGTGGCCAGGTAATTTCCCTCACAGAGGTAGAGCCAGAGGCTGGGAGAAGGAAGAGGAAGAGACTCCATTACAAGCCACTGCACAGGGGCAAGCAGCTGGCAGCAGGATTGCTGGGACCTGCTGTTGCCAGGGGAACTAATTGCTCTCCCTTCTCCACCTGTGGCCAGGTAATTTCCCTCACAGAGGCAGAGCCAGAGGTGCGAGCCGACGGGCAAGAGAACAAGGGCCGACTCCACCGTAGAATCTCTGTGGGTTAAATTACCAGGCTTGTGCAGCGATGTAATACTGGGGGCGTGCTATCGTCCTCCAGACCAGAAATCGGATGGGGACCTTGAAATGAGGAAACAGATCAGGGAGGTGACAAGGAGGGACAGGGTTGTAATCATGGGCGGGGACTTCAATTATCCTCATATTGACTGGGTCAATTTGTGTTCTGGTCACGATAAGGAAACCGAATTTCTTGACGTGCTAAATGACTGTGGCTTAGATCAGCTAGTCACGGAGCCCACCAGAGGACAGGTGACTCTGGATTTAATATTGTGCAGTACGCAGGACCTGGTTAGAGATGTAAACGTTACTGAGCCATTGGGGAACAGTGATCATGCTGCGATCCGTTTTGATGTGCACGTTGGGGGAAGAATACCAGGCAAATCTCTCACAAAAACCCCTGACTTCTGACGGGCGGACTTCCCCCAAATGAGGAGGCTGGTTAGAAGGAGGTTGAAAGGGAGGGTAAAAAGAGTCCAATCTCTCCAGAGTGCATGGAGGCTGCTTAAAACAACAGTAACAGAGGCCCAGCAGAGGTGTATACCGCAAAGAAAGAAGGGTTCCACTAAATCCAGGAGGGTGCCCGCATGGCTAACCAGCCAAGTTAGAGAGGCTGTGAAGGGCAAGGAAGCTTCGTTCCGTAAATGGAAGTCTTGCCCTAATGAGGAGAATAAAATGGAACATAAACAGTGGCAAAAGAAATGTAAGAAGGTGATACGGGAGGCCAAGCGAGACTATGAGGAACGCATGGCCGGCAACATTAAGGGGAATAATAAAAGCTTCTTCAAATATGTTAGAAGCAGGAAACCCGCCAGAGAAGCGGTTGGCCCTCTGGATGGTGAGGGAGGGAAAGGGGAGATAAAAGGAGACTTAGAGATGGCAGAGAAATTAAATGAGTTCTTTGCATCTGTCTTCACGGCAGAAGATCTCGGGCAGATACCGCTGCCCGAACGGCCCCTCCTGACCAAGGAGTTAAGTCAGATAGAAGTTAAAAGAGAAGATGTTTCAGACCTCATTGATAAATTAAAGATCAATAAGTCATCGGGCCCTGATGGCATCCACCCAAGAGTTATTAAGGAATTGAAGAATGAAGTTGCTGATCTCTTGACTAAGGTATGCAACTTGTCCCTCAAAACGGCCATGGTGCCAGAAGATTGGAGGATAGCAAATGTCACGCCTATTTTTAAAAAGGGAAAGAGGGGGAACCCAGGAAATTATAGTCCGGTCAGCCTAACATCCATACCGGGTAAGATGGTGGAATGCCTCATCAAAGATAGGATCTCAAAACACATAGACGAACAGGCCTTGCTGAGGGAGAGTCAGCATGGCTTCTGTAAGGGTAGGTCTTGCCTCACGAACCTTATAGAATTCTTTGAAAAGGTCAACAGGCATGTGGATGAGGGAGAACCCGTGGACATTATATATCTGGACTTTCAGAAGGCGTTTGACACGGTCCCTCACCAAAGGCTACTGAAAAAACTCCACAGTCAGGGAATTAGAGGACAGGTCCTCTCATGGATTGAGAACTGGTTGGAGGCCAGGAAGCAGAGAGTGGGTGTCAATGGGCAATTTTCACAATGGAGAGAGGTGAAAAGCGGTGTGCCCCAAGGATCTGTCCTGGGACCGGTGCTTTTCAACCTCTTCATAAATGACCTGGAGACAGGGTTGAGCAGTGAAGTGGCTAAGTTTGCAGACGACACCAAACTTTTCCGAATGGTAAAGACCAGAAGTGATTGTGAGGAGCTCCAGAAGGATCTCTCCAGACTGGCAGAATGGGCAGCAAAATGGCAGATGCGCTTCAATGTCAGTAAGTGTAAAGTCATGCACATTGGGGCAAAAAATCAAAACTTTAGATATAGGCTGATGGGTTCTGAGTGTCTGTGACAGATCAGGAGAGAGATCTTGGGGTGGTGGTGGACAGGTCGATGAAAGTGTCGACCCAATGTGCGGTGGCGGTGAAGAAGGCCAATTCTATGCTTGGGATCATTAGGAAGGGTATTGAGAATAAAACGGCTAGTATTATAATGCCGTTGTACAAATCTATGGTAAGGCCACACCTGGAGTATTGTGTCCAATTCTGGTCGCCGCATCTCAAAAAAGACATAGTGGAAATGGAAAAGGTGCAAAAGAGAGTGACTAAGATGATTACGGGGCTGGGGCACCTTCCTTATGAGGAAAGGCTATGGCGTTTGGGCCTCTTCAGCCTAGAAAAGAGACGCCTGAGGGGGGACATGATTGAGACATACAAAATTATGCAGGGGATGGACAGAGTGGATAGGGAGATGCTCTTTACACTCTCACATAATACCAGAACCAGGGGACATCCACTAAAATTGAGTGTTGGGCGGGTTAGGACAGACAAAAGAAAATATTTTTTTACTCAGCGTGTGGTCGGTCTGTGGAACTCCTTGCCACAGCATGTGGTGCTGTCGTCTAGCCTAGACGCCTTTAAAAGGGGATTGGACAAGTTTCTGGAGAAAAATCCATTATGAAGTACAAGCCATGATGTGTATGCGCAACCTCCTGATTTTAGAAATGGGTTATGTCAGAAGGCCAGATGCAAGGGAGGGCACCAGGATGAGGTTTCTTGTTATCTGGTGTGCTCCCTGGGGCATTTGGTGGGCTGCTGTGAGATACAGGAAGCTGGACTAGATGGGCCTATGGCCTGATCCAGTGGGGCTGTTCTTATGTTCTCTTCACCCGTGGATAGGAGCCTGTGAACTCCAGGACAGAGCACCTGGAGACATTAAGCATCTGGTAAGGAAGCTTTAAGCTTTCTAAGGATCTAAAGATCACTACACAAGATACAAACTATGCACAGGATACAAACTATGCAGTCAGGCAGCCAGCAGCAGGGTGGTGGCTATCCAGTGTTCTACATCGAGTGTCACATGTATAACTATATGCTTTGGGGGCATAAGTCATGGATGTGTCCTCATTGCAAGGTGCTCCAGGGTCTCAGGGAGTGGGTCTGCTCCCTTGAAGCTTTGGTGGCCAACCTGGAAAAGCATAGGCAGGTAGAGAGGGACCACAAGGAGACTTCATCCTCAAGTGGGCAGTTCACCAGCTGCCCAGGTAGGAAGTCTTAGGGCTAGAGGACGTTACTCTGGGGAGGAGGGAAATAATCACCTAGGAGAGACTCCCTCTTCAGGCGATGGGCCTGTATCCATTTGCACAAAGGATACTCCTCGGCAGGTGGTAGGTCAAGGACTTCTAGTAGTGGGTGATCGAATTACACAGGCCTACAAAATTGAGGGTCAGAAAAGTTTTTTCCAAACTTTATGATGGTTTGATATGAATTTGGGGTGCCGATTCCAAAAATGGCATACGTTTTGCCCTATCACATCTAGTTTTGGAGATATACGTAGTATAGCCTCATTAGTGAATGGTTCAAGCAGCTTCCTCATGAGGAAGCCAAGGTGTAGCCTTCCTGTTCATAAATGGCCTGGAGGCAGGGTTGAGCAGCGAGGTGGCAAAGTTTGCAGATGACACCAAACTTTTCAGAGTGGTGAAGACCAGAAGAGATTGTGAAGAGCTCCAGAATGATCTCTCCTTCTGGGAGACTGGGCAGCAAAATGGTAGATACATTTCAATGTAAGTAAGTGTAAAGTCATGCACATTGGGGCAAAGAATCAAAACTTTACATATAGGCTAATGGGTTCAGAGCTATCTTGAGACAGATCAGGAGAGAGGTCTTGGGGTCCTTGTGGACAACTCAATGAAAGTGTCAACCCAATGCGCGGCAGCAGTGAAGAGGGCTAATTCCATGCTTGGGATCATTAGGAAAGGCATTGAGAATAAGACAGCTAATATTGTAATGCTGTTGTACAAATCGATGGAAAGGCCACACTTGGAGTACTGTGTCCAGTTCTGGTTGCCGCATCTCAAAAAGGATATAGTGGAGATGGAAAAGGTGCAAAAGAGCAATAAAATGATTACTGGACTGGGGCATCTTCCCTCTGAGGAAAGGCTACAATGTTTGGGCCTCTTCAGTCCAGAAAAGAGGCGCCTGAGGGGGGCATGATTGAGGCATACAAAATCATGCATGGGATGGACAGAGTGGATAGAGAGACGCTCTTTTCCCTCTCACATAACACCAGAACCAGGGGACATCCATGAAAGTTGAGTGTTGGGAGAGTTAGGAGAGACAGAAAATATTTCTTTACCCAGCATGTAATTAGTTTGTGGAACTCCTTGTCATAAGATGTAGTGATGGCGTCTTGCCTGGATGCCTTTAAGAGGGGATTGGACAAATTTCTGGAGGAAAAGTTCATTATGGGTTACAAGTCATAGTAGTTATGTGTAAGCTCTTGGTTTTAGAGGCAAGCTGCCTCTGATTGCCAGATGCAGGGGAGGGCACCAGGACGCAGGTTGTGCCTGCTGTCTTGTATGCTCCCTTGGGCATTTGGTGGGCCACTGTGAGATACAGGAAGCTGGTCTAGATCGGCCCTTGGCCTGATCCAGCAGGGTTCTTCTTATGTTCTTATGTTCTTAATGTAGCATGAAGTCCATTCAAATCAATGGGCATGAGTGACCTTAACTCTGAGACTCTTGTTAGGGGAGCAATCCTTAATTAAAATGTGATATTGTACCAGATGAATTTTAAGCATATTGCTAAGCACTTAAATCCCACTGATTCCAGTGGAACTTGGGAATTATTCTCTGAACTGCACCTTATACCCCACATATAGAAATAAAGGCCAAACTATTGCCATCTTCCGACCGTGCTGCCAATTATTTTAGGGAACAAATCAATCCAAATAAGAGGCAGGCTTTTATGCTCGCCAGACTCAATATCTTTCCCTCCGCAGTCTTTGAGGGAAGATTCCATAATGTTCCGTTCGATAGCAGGTCTTGTAAATTCTGCTTCCTGGAACCTGATACGGTGGTTCATATTCTGTGTCATTGCCCTACTCTTCGAACACTTCGTGATACTTTTCTAGATCCAATTCTGTCTACCCTCTCTGGTTCACCTGACAATTCCCTACGTTTCCTTTTGGAAGATAATTCTGTGGCTACTACTGATTTGGTTGCTGACTATTTGTTAGCTGTTATAAGGAAAACATCCTCATGCGTCCCACCAACTTGAATTCTGTGTTGTGAACAGAACCTTGTTGTATAGACTGTATTTTTTTTTCCCTGGGTCCTGTTTAAAATTTGTTTTAATGCCAATAAAGGTTCTCGAAATCGAAATTGAATAAAGGCCAAATGGAATTGAACACTGAAATATAAAATGTTATGTAGAAGGAGCATTGAATTGAAAGTGGCAAGAGTATTTTGGGTGCAAAAAAAACAAAACACTAATATACCGTACCCATGTGTGAGTATGTCCTATTGAATCCAATTTATTGAATATTTACACTTGAGTTGGCACACTTAGGATATTGTGGTAATATGTACTTTAGGCATTCAAATTTTGCAATCCTGTCCAATTCCAGATTGCTACCATTGGCAGAAGTAGCTGTAATTGACTTTGTTGCTTCTTGGTACTAACCATAATTGGCGAAAGTTCTGTTTATGAGTTATGAATTATTTTGATGATACTGTGTTTTCTGTATATTTTTCACTTTAAAAAAAGGTAGCAAAGTATTTTACCTGTTGGGCTATATGGGGCATCGTCTGAACTTTTCCTCTTCTTTGATCGGGACTTGAATACTGGATTATCTTCATCTGATTCAAGGGAAGGATAAACTAAAGGAGGAAACAAATACTATTAGAAATTCTGATATGGAAATAGAGAACAGAGTGAGCCAGGCATAACAATGGAGCAGCTGCGTCACAGGTCTGCAATAGAGATGAATGAAGTCAGGAAGAAATCAAAACCGAACAGAATCAAATCTCAGACTGGCGTGACAATGTAACATCATCTGAAAGCAAACCCAAACCTAAACCCAGGGTTTGAATTACAGGAGCAGGAATCATTGGCCAGCTGTTTTGTATATCAATGTAATGAAACTGGCCCTTGACTCTTGCATTGTTCCCACACTGAAACCAAGCCATTGTGTATCTGAAACTCACTGATTTGCTGGGCACTCAGTACTATTCTCTGCAGTTGTTCTCTGACCTGTGGGGTCACCTTGCTATCTTGGAACAGCCTTTGTACAGCATTAGTAACAATAAGATATAACATCAGTTTTGCAGCAACTCATATAATAATAAAAATACAAGAGAAGAATGCTCACTTTCTGGTTTTAGGAACTGAACCCACACCTTCGGGCAGGGTGCAGTCCCTGCAGCAGCCACCTGGGGGGTGTGAGGAGCCCTACGCTAGGTTCTGCAGGGCTCCCCAGGTTTGGAAAAGTGAAAGTGCAAAACCGGAAGTGGAGCACGATCACTGCACTTTCACTTTTCAAGACCTGGGGAACCCTGCAGATGCTCGTGCAGGGCTCCCCGCACCCCAGGAAGGCTGCTGCAGGGACTGTTGAGTGCATCCCAGTCCCTGCAGCCCCTGGAGTGACGTGATCCTGGGGATTACATTGCTGCCTACTTACCCCTGCTGCCCTCACAAGAACTTACTTACTCCCTGAGAGTTTGAAAACTGCTGCCTTAGGGCAATCCTTTATTCCAAGAAAGAATCAAGTGTGGTTATGAAGGTATCTGGTAACTCTTCCTAAAGTGCAGGCCTGGTTAAAATCTACCAAAATCATACAGAGAGCTACTCACACACATTGACTATTCTGTGGAGCTGCAGGCACATGGCTGTGGGTTGTGGATGCATTTGGGGCCTAAAGATCCAATTACTTTACATTCAGATTTGACCCCTGTACTGAATCTGAGATTTGCCATACACTGCAGCCCTTTTGTTTCTAATGAACCTCCAGAATCTAGGTTAAATGGTAACATTCTTATTTGCATTTTATCCACTTCCTCAAACCAAACAACCTATCTTTACAAAAATGTGGATTTAATTTTCATTTCTTTGGTAGGGTAATATATGATTTTAAACTAACTGCATTAATTTAGCCACTGAACTGAAAACCTGCTGACCATATGGCAGACAAATGGAGCCTGGGTGAACTAAACTGTCTTTCAACAAAGCAAACCTATTAAATGGTAGCATAAATAGATAATTAGCAAGAAGGTCAGTCCACCTCATTCAACACTCTCTTCTTTCAGAACGTCACATTAAAAATGTGCCTATACATTATACTTTCACATTTTTTTTCCTGAAGTAATTTAACTTGAGTTATATGCCTACAGGTACTGTAATTGTAACTTGAGTTTATGCTTTGTCAAACACGTACAACTTTTTCAAAACTGAGGCAAGTCTTGTTTTCATTGAACTTCAGAGTTCAGAGTTATGTTAATATTCAGAATATCAAATGCTGAAAGCAGAGAGAAATGACATGTTTTTAAAAGGTCATGGACAAAGACAACATTTTTTTTTTAATGACGTTGTGTATGTTTCTAAAAGGCGTATCAGTTTCTTGGAAATAAATTATTAGGAAGTTTTCTATCAGCCTTAGGAGACTTTTCTATCAGCCTTTACTAACTATTCCACTGAGTGGAACATTTATACGCTACTGCAGTCGTTCCCAAAGTAGTGGGTCATGACCCACCATGGGGAAGCTAAACTGGGTCACTCCCCCTTAAGGGGATTGGCTTGGTAATGGGTGCTGTGATGCCGCCACAGCTATTGCAGCACCCGGGGGAACCCAGGAGCTTTCTCCCTTACCTGGGGGTCCAGCTGGTCTTGGGGAGGGTCCAGGAGGCCCGCAGACTCCTCTCCGGGTCTCCCCGATGCTGAAAACCACTCTATGTGGCGATTAGAGCACACTTCCAGTTTTTGTGCAACAACCCCAAAGTGCACTCTGATCCCCAAACAGAGTGATTTTCAGCAGTGGGGAGGTTCATGGAGGGGACTGCAGGCTTCCCAGACTCTCCCTAAGGCCAGCAGGACTCCCCAGGTAAAAGGAAAGCCCCTAGGTTCTCCTGATGCTGTAATCACTGTGGCATCGACAGGACACTCCTCTGCCCCAGGCCCTGCCCCTGCAAACACTCACCTGCAGTCCCAAAATCCAATTAGGACTTTGGGAACCACTGCACTAGTGGCATAATTGATTGAAATCACAACCTTACAATGCAAGCCGATATATTTCTTCATAAGAAGTACCACTGTGTCCAAAGGGCTTACTTCCAAGTACGTACTGGATTAGTGCCTTTAACAATGCTAATTACTAGAAAAGTAGGCATGCAGATTCTCATACAGCAGTAGGGCTTCTTACTTTGTTTTTTTCAACAGCCTCCTCCCCATGTGGTATTACTCGTTCAAGCTGTTTTTCAGACTTTAAAGAACTAAAATAGTGTGCAATGTAGTTGATGTAGGAGGAAACAAAGGATATTCCTTAAAAGCCCACTACCCAAATGGGTTTAGCCACAGACTTCTTTATGTTTACGTGATGCTTAGACGGTTGATAATAATAGTATGAAAATATGATATCCGTTGAAGAAACCAGAAAATAACATACTGTAACAATAAAAAGCCACACAGTGGTGGCCAGTGAGGTAAAACCATAGGAAACCCCAGTGTGACAACAGTGGGGGATTCCTGACTTATGTCCTGGCAGCAAGAGATGGCAGGGAGAATGCACATGGAGGATGCACACAGTACTGACTGAAGAGGTGCTCCAGCTGTCAACAGTCGCTTGTACCTGTGCCAGAGTGCCTACTCCACCAGCAACTGTATGCTTGCATGATGCTGGCTGTGGCACTCCAGCCTGGGGCCAAAAGGTCAGGATGGGATTTCTCTGTTCCCCTCAATTGCCATGACTTTGCCTAACAAACTACCCCACTGACCACCACTGAAGCCAAATCCATTATGTTTTTGCATACCTAAGCTCAGTTCTTGAATCCGGAGCTTTATGATCCCAATTCTTTGAACATGCTCGAAGTAGAATTTTATGCCAAGCCAGTATACAATAGAAGTAGCACTCTATGGTTGGGCACCAAGGCAGAACCACTTGGTTCTTCCCTCAGCTGTGTGAATCCCTTGAAAAACCTACTATCCAAAATAGCAGGAACTGGGTTGGCCAACATCCCTTAAAGTATCACGCTGGAGAAAGTATCTCCCTCCAAAGTCTCAGCTCGCACAAGACTACACAGTCTTATCCACTACAGCAGGCGCAAGAGGCAAACACCAAAACTGTAATGCCAGTGGTGCTTCTGAGCTATGGTGGCAGGTGGGCACTAGTTGTGCCCTGGCATTAATGTTCAGATCTTCTGATCCAGCCCTATGTCTTAGCACTTACTAGCATAACACTATACATCAGAACTCTTCTGCTAGTGTGTTAGAAGGGGTATGAATTGCAATCTCAGCTGCAAAATATGTTATCCAGAGAAAATCTCACAATGGAATCAAAGGAGATGTGCAAATGAAGGAGCCTGAAACCCATGGCATGCTCTACAAGCTATGCAAATCCAACAACACTGCACTGCAGATATTAGGGTCTTTTACACATTATGCACTACCCAGGTAACTCCCCCCTTTTGCATGGGAATATCCACATTCATACATGTCACTGGATGTGCATAATTTAACAGTCACAACCAGACAAAGTATGTAAGTTTTTCACACCGTAATCAGAATCTTTGAAACAGGCATCTAAATGATCCTGGTCCTCATCATAATCTTCAATGTCAATGTTGTTTTTTGCACTCTTCTTCAGTAACCTCTTGCTTGCGTTTTTGCTGTTACTATTTCCAGTTTTTTTGGAGTTGGGGGCTGAGATGGAATTATTCTTTGCTTGGTTGGCACCCCATGAAGGTTGTAGGCAGGAATCCGAAGACTGGAGATTTGCCATGGACAACATGCCTTGGATTGCTTCCTGTGTACTGGGAGATGCAGGTGGCTGGCTGGAGAAAAATGGAAGGGGTGGGGAGAAGATATTTCAACACCAATTTTAAAAAAACAGTGATGTTATACTTTACATATGTGGCACATCTTGTGTGGAATCATTTGCCAAAATTTACATAGCCCAGATGGGAAAGTCTAACCTTGGAGAACAGGCGGATTCAAAAGATATACATGATCATGACTGTCAGTCTGACAAACAAATTCTGGGGGGGAAAGTTTCAAATGAGAGGGGTCCAAATTCTTCAGAGGACAGGTTAGAATGAGAAATTAGTATACTAATGAGCTGAGCACAGAGCAACACTGTTGTGTTGATGTTGCCTTTAGTTTCTCATTGTCAGTTGCCTTCCGCACTTTCCATTTGTATACAGCTTTGAACTAAAATAAACAAACAAAATTAAATGCAAAAAACAATAAAAGTAAATTCTTTGGAAAGGAAAGATGGACCGAACCACCAAATGCAAAACTATTAAGATGGGGAATATATATTCTAGGTAGGTGGTGGCACCCAGAAGAATGATCTAGGGGTGGAATGACAACCGTGTTCCAGGCTGGAATTTTTCTTTGCCAGCAGCTTGTTGAATCTCCTTTTTAGGGGTGAAATAGCAAAAACAAAGATTGTGAGATCTGAGGCTTGAGCTTGCAAAGGACAGTTTCATCTGACCATGCACTGCAGCTAGTCAAAGTTTTTTTTTTCCCTCAGTGAGATTTACTCATAAACCCATCAAACTCAAGGCTTGAATTGGCACTGTTAAGGCTGCTTTCTCATCACTCATCAGTAATTCTTGTGTGGCTTGTGTATGCTCTTGAAATGTGGAAAGAGCAGCAGAACTCTTTCCTAGTAGTTCCTCATGCTTCCAAGACAGGATGAGGGTCTTGCTTTTTCAATTTCCAAAGCGAGAGCTAGTGAATATAGTCTGAGAAGCTAACATAAACCTGATCAGTTGTGCATGGCTGCTACTTTAATCCATTTTGAAGCACGTGACATTATAGATCTAGACAGAAATATGAAATATGCTCAAACAGCCCTTCTTGTGAATACATGCAGAACCATCAGCTAACCCAGTTTTAGCTGCTGTTGACTCTTTGAGCACTGAGACATTTGCTCGTTTTCTGCAACAGCTTTCTTAAAACCTTGAACCCAGTGGAAATAGACCATCAAAAGCTGCCTGCCAAATGGGAAAATTAGAGAGGAACTGCCTAAAGCAAGGCAAGCGTTAGCAAATAACTGGTGGGATCTGATCAAAACCAGTGGCTCTGAAAAAATCAAGCCACAGACTGATTGGTTAATAAGTTCTTAAAGTGACAAAACAGTCAGGCAAAATCTTCTGAGCCTCTGCCTCCAAAATGCCCATTTGTCTAAACTGAGCATGCACAGAAAAGACTGCCCTTGGATTGGGTCCTTTTTAACTTGGCATCCTGTCACTTTGCCTTTGACTTCACATTTGGTTACCCTGCACTCCAACAATTTCCTTTCACATCCAGGAGGAGGTTCGCACAAGAGGCATTTATCTTGGACTGTGCCCAATGTGTTTTTCATTAGGCACATTTGCAGCTTAACAATTCTGGATCTGCTCAAGTGAAATAAGAAACAGGAAGCAATTATTAGGGTCTGGGAAGTCACATCTCCTTTCTGTAGCTTTAGTGATTTTTTTTTTACTTTCTAAAAAGAAATTATGAAAGCAAATTCCACGTTAGCTTAAACATTATGAATGAAAACATCTCTAAATGGAGGGTGCATAGTCAAATGCTTCACATCATCAAGAGTAGGTTCTCTGACAGAATGCAGCTTTGAACGATGGGTGAACATAGAGGAATTGTAGAAGATAGTGCAAAGAGATAGGATGTGGTGACTGCAGTGGCCATTTGCTCTAGTGATTCTGGGAAACATGGGGTTAAAGCCTGGGCTTTCAGCAGTGGATGTGCTGCACAGCTGCAGCCACTAGAGACAACAAGGCCTTCAGGGATAAAAGTAGCACCTGGAGGTTGACAAGACTGTGCGTTGTAGTTGGAGAGAGACACAGACTTATTAGCTTATCAGACTTTCTGGCTAACTGACTTACCAAATTGCTGACTAACTAACTAATGGACTGACTTGACTGGCTGGCTGACTGTTCACATACAGGCTGATGGGTTCTGAGCTGTCTGTGACAGATCAGGAGAGAGATCTTGGGGTGGTGGTGGACAGGTCATAAGAACATAAGAACAGCCTCACTGGATCAGGCCATAGGCCCATCTAGTCCAGCTTCCTGTATCTCACAGCGGCCCACCAAATGCCCCAGGGAGCACACCAGATAACAAGAGACCTCATCCTGGTGCCCTCCCTTGCATCTGGCATTCTGACATAACCCATTTCTAAAATCAGGAGGTTGCGCATACACATCATGGCTTGTACCCCATAATGGATTTTTCCTCCAGAAACTTGTCCAATTCCCTTTTAAAGGCACCCAGGCTAGATGCCAGCACCACATCCTGTGGCATAGAGTTTCACAGACTGACCACACGCTGAGTAAAGAAATATTTTCTTTTGTCTGTCCTAACCCGCCCAACACTCAATTTTAGTGGATGTCCCCTGGTTCTGGTATTATGTGAGAGTGTAAAGAGCATCTCCCTATCCACTCTGTCCATCCCCTGCATAATTTTGTATGTCTCAATTATGTCCCCCCTCAGGCGTCTCTTTTCTAGGCTGAAGAGGCCCAAACGCCATAGCCTTTCCTCATAAGGAAGCCCCAGCCCCAGCCCCGTAATCAACTTAGTCGCTCTCTTTTGCACCTTTTCCATTTCCACTATGTCTTTTTTGAGATGCGGCGACCAGAACTGGACACAATACTCCAGGTGTGGCCTTACCATAGATTTGTACAACGGCATTATAATACTAGCCGTTTTGTTCTCAATACCCTTCCTAATGATCCCAAGCATAGAATTGGCCTTCTTCACTGCCACCGCACATTGGGTCGACACTTTCATCGACCTGTCCACCACCACCCCAAGATCTCTCTCCTGATCTGTCACAGACAGCTCAGAACCCATCAGCCTATATCTAAAGTTTTGATTTTTTGCCCCAATGTGCATGACTTTACACTTACTGACATTGAAGCGCATCTGCCATTTTGTTGCCCATTCTGCCAGTCTGGAGAGATCCTTCTGGAGCTCCTCACAATCACTTCTGGTTTTCACCACTCGGAAAAGTTTGGTGTCGTCTGCAAACTTAGCCACTTCACTGCTCAACCCTGTCTCCAGGTCATTTATGAAGAGGTTGAAAAGCACCGGTCCCAGGACAGATCCTTGGGGCACACCGCTTTTCACCTCTCTCCATTGTGAAAATTGCCCATTGACACCCACTCTCTGCTTCCTGGCCTCCAACCAGTTCTCAATCCATGAGAGGACCTGTCCTCTAATTCCCTGACTGTGGAGTTTTTTCAGTAGCCTTTGGTGAGGGACCGTGTCAAACGCCTTCTGAAAGTCCAGTTATATGCCCAAGGTCGATGAAAGTGTCGACCCAATGTGCGGCAGCAGTGATGAAGGCCAATTCTATGCTTGGGATCATTAGAAAAGGTATTGAGAACAAAACAGCTAATATTATAATGCTGTTGTACAAATTGATGGTAAGGCCACACCTAGAATATTGTGTTCGCATCTCAAAAAAGACATAGTGGAAATGGAAAAGGTGCAAAAGAGAGCGACTAAGTTGATTACTGGGCTGGGGCACCTTCCTTATGAGGAAAGGCTACAGCATTTGGGCCTCTTCAGCCTAGAAAAGAGACGCCTGAGGGGGAACATGATTGAGACATACAAAATTATACAGGGGATGGACAGAGTGGATAGAGAGATGCTCTTTACACTCTCACATAATACCAGAACCAGGGGACATCCACTAAAATTGAGTGTTGGGAGAGTTAGGATAGATAAAAGAAAATATTTCTTTACTCAGCATGTGTTTGGTCTGTGGAACTCCTTGCCACAGGATGTGGTGATGGCATCTGGCCTGGGTGCCTTTAAAAGGGGATTGGACAAGTTTCTGGAGGAAAAATCCATTATGGGTTACAAGCCATGATGTGTATGTGTAACCTCTGATTTTAAAAATGGGCTATGTCAGAATGCCAGATGCAAGGGAGGGCACCAGGATGCAGGTCTCTTATTATCTGGTGTGCTCCCTGGGGCATTTGGTGGGCCGCTGTGAGATACAGGAAACTGGACTAGATGGGCCTCTGGCCTGATCCAGTGGGGCTGTTCTTATGTCAAGCGAAGTTGAAATGAAGAGAAAACTCTGGAAATCACATTTCTCTAGAGTAGTAATATTCAGTAGTTCAGCACACACTACCCAGGAGCTGTTTTTATACAAACAAAAGTAATATGACACGTTCATCCCAAGCCACCTACAATGTGAAATAAAGGATTCCATTCATGCAAAGTGTATTTTGCTTTCGGAGACATCCAAGGCTATGAATGCTCTGGTAAAAGAAGCCAAAAGATATTTGTGGTAGAAATTAGTTCCAGCTTTAATCATGGACTCAGTGGGTGGGTGGGGGGTTGTATTGTCATGGGAAGAAACGCCTGCTCTCATGTTACCAGAATGGCATGGCACTGATCCCACAGGAGCAGCTCTCATGAGCTCCAAAGGCTTGAATCCAGAACTACAAGTAATCCAAGAAAAAGAAATAAACAATCCCAAGGACAGCTTAAAGGTGCACCTGCCAACTGGTTCTAGTTCTATAGCCCTTTCTTCACAACGTATTTGTGCTTCTCGCAGTTTGGCGTGGATAATTTCTGCTACAATCAAACTTGAGTTTCTGCTTACAGTAGGTTTCATTTCAAACAATTACAGGAAGATGGAATTGATGGTGAATGAACAATACCGCAAAACCAGTCTACAGAGAGTCTCATTTCATTTTTGTTATCCTTTGGAGAAATTTGTTTTCAAAACCATTTGCTGTTTTTCCTGGCATTCTGAAGCCGTTTCATCGAGCTTCTCCTTCCAAAGTGCCAATAATTAGGGAAATGAGCAAACAAGTAAAAGACTTTCTGTTGAATAAATTAAACTGTTCTCATGTTCTCTTAATTGAGCCATTTCTTTTAAAATAATCTTTATTGTTATGGCTATAGGTGGATTTGGCTTAGGTGGATTTTCAGCATTTTTTAGTAGGGAATGTCCCAAATGTCCCAGTTTTTGTTATTTTATTGTACTACAAAGATATTCTGCAGCTGCTTGCCCCCAAGGCACAAGATCAAAGAGCCTCCAAATTTACTAGTGAGAAAAAAAATTATTGTAGTGGAAGATCGTTATTGTAATGGAAGTTCATTAATGTACATATATGAAATAACAACATCATATTACTTAGAGAGGTCTTGATATCCACTTATGGTTACCTGTTGGTGTTGTATTCTAAACCCCCAACTTCCTTGCTTGCCTGTAAAAGATCAAGAATTCCTGCAGAACTTCCAGTCTCCTTCTTCACTTTGGAATTACGCCCTGGTTTAGCATCTGTGTCAATGTGAAGCGAATCTTCATCAGATGAGTCATCACTCTACAAAATCCAACCCAAAAAGTATGTGTTTCTGAATGTAAATGAACACCAGTCAGTGAAAATAAAATGCGTTGTATACTATAATGCTAGGATATCATTGCAAAAAGAAAAAATTATGCAACAGGAAGAATAATTTTGATAATCCCAATGAGATGAAAGTGAAGAAGGAAAGAGGGAAGGTGAGAGTGACAAACCCAGGAGGAGGAGAAGTGGAAAAAGCTAAGAGGAGAGAGAAAGAAACAGAGACTAAGAGGCAAGGGAGGAGGGAGCCCAGGAGAAACGAGGGAGACGGCAAAAGAGTTTTCAGTGATGGCCCTGCTGCACACACTTCTAGATCAGCATTTGGCAAGTCGTAAGCATGTACCACCACAAAAACACTAGTTCTTACAGCAGTGGCACCCAACAGAATTGGGCCATGTTTCTTATGACTATACAAGATCATGTTGAAGTTACAACTACAGCACTTGTTAGGCTCAACAAGGGAAGTGTCTTATAATAGGATACCTTATACAATACTGATTCCACCTTTGGCTTCTTAACTGGTGTCTGCTGTGCAGTGTCTTTTTTATCTGATAAAACTAGAAAGAAATTGAAATATAAAGCTCATTTTGACAGAACGCAAAAATGACATGCATGATACTGAAAATATAGTTTAGGTCAATCTAATTTTTAAAGTGTTTTTTCTACAACATATAATGGCAACTAATTAATTTCTACAAATGAGTCCAGTGCTAAAAGTCCATTAAACACATATACATAACTTTAATACATTAAATTATTAGCCTAATCCTATCTCCCACTGGTGCCTCAAACACAGGGCTGCCACTATAGTGGCCATTGTATCTTGACAAGGCCAGCCAGGAGAGGTAAGAACAGAAAAACTTCCCCTACTGCTGCCTGGTTCCTGATAGGACTTCTCAGACCTACGCCAGCTTTTTTTACTGGTGTATTTCTGAAGAGACTGCAAGAGGCTTGTCAGGCTCAAGACAGGGGTCTGAATATGGTGAATGTTAGTACAACTGGGATCCACTCCCATTGCTGGCAGAACCCTGCCGGCGACTAGTTTGCGCAGCCCAGTTGCTGGTGTATGGCCTCCCATTACACTGGTGGGAAAGCTGCACAGACTGGTGGAGCTGCTGCCACAATGGCAGACTTCCTGGGACCCCAGCATACCATGATCAGGCCCTTGGAGTGCAATCCTATACACCACTGGTTCCCAATGTCCTCCATGGAAGGAAGTAAACATAGGTTTTTGCAGGGGTGGGGCTGTAGCAGCAACATGATCCCCAGGATCATGCCACTGCCAGGACAGAAAGGGATTTTCTTTCACTTACCTTAGGGTCTTGGAGAGCTCTGTGGAGATTTCAGTGAGGTTTCCTGTACCCCCGACAGTGCTACCTAAGATAAGTGAAGTAAAACCTGCTTCTGTTCTGGCATGATCCTGGGGGTTGTGTTGTTGCCTTCCCTCTTCCTTGCCCCTTAAAGGGGCATTGGCCAGTGCTTCCCAGCTGGTGGGTTGCAACCCACCAGTCTGGGAACTACTGCTATATGCCATTACCTTGGTGTAAGTCCCATTGAACTCAGTGGAGCTTACTTCCATGTAAGTCCTTCTAAAATGCATCGGCTTGAGCTATATAATACGTACCTGATACTAAACAGATGAATGAAAGGTTTAAACAAAAATCAAAGTTGGTTTCTAAAGCAAATAAATAATCCACATGACTGCATCTGTTCCTGCTGTACTCAGGAGAGGAGAGGCATCCTTGACTCTCCCTGCCCTTTCTTGCCCATGCATGAATAATAGCATGTCCACCATTATTCACAGGAAAGTGTTCACCTCCATATCACTATCCTTCAATCCCTTCCCTCCCCAAGTTACTCCTGGTATGGCTAGATGGTTCATTTGCCAAAGCAACTGCTTGCACAAAGAAGAAACAATCTTACAAGGCAATTCTCGTTTTGTTGTGTTTTTCTTTCTTCTGATTGGAAATTCATCAATTTTCAGTTCTCCATCATCAGACACGTATTCATATTCATCTTTCACAGGCTTTGCTTTATCTTCTTTCAGATTTTGCAGTGATCCAAATACACCAGTACTTGGCTGAGATTTTACTCCCTTTGAACTATTTAGATGAAGGATATGAAATCAGAAAGGTCAACATGGGATAAATTATGTGGAACAAACCATTTCTTGCACACTGTAAATGGCAGGTACATATAATCAACTTGTGCTTCTGTGTAGAGAGTCGTTAACACAATCCATTTACAACACTGTAACTGTTTTAGAGCCCAATCCTATGCATGTCTACTCAGAAGTAAGTCCCATTATAGTCAGTAGGGCTTACTCTCAGGTAAGTGTGGATAGGATTGCATCCTGAGTCATGACTTCAAGAAACAGGAAACACAATCCTAACCTGTGTTGTATCCAGCACAGGGTTGGAGTCGACCTGATACAAATTGGAGTAAGAGTGGCACAGATCCAAGCACCTTGGTATATGGCCAGGCTGCTCAAGGGAGGGGTTAAGATCGGGCCTAAGTGCCCTCCTAGGACCAGACTTCCTGCCCACTGGCTCACCCGCAATCTGCTCTCCTCCTGCACTGCAACACCTCTGAAAAGCCCTTGCCAAAACCCCACACTAGCCACTCTCGATTAGTGCAAACTCACCAGCCAAAGTCCAGGAATTGGCAAGGGGAGGCCAGCATGTGGCCTCATGCTGGCCTCCCCAACTCAAAAGGAGGCGCAGACATGCCTTATGGCATGTTTGAGACATTTCTCAGCCAGCACAAGGGACATGCACCAGCAGATTGAACACTCAGGATTGTGCTCTTAGGATACAATCCATTATACAATGATTAAAAATATTAACTTATTAAAATAGTTGCAGTGCACTAGAGATAATTTATTTTGCTAACTTCAAGTTGTCCCGTAATAAACTGCTTGTTAAACAAAGAATTTTAATTGCTTATTAAACACTAATTAAACATTTGCATTCACGTCTACATGCTGACAATCACAGATGAAATCCATGAATACTGAAAAGTAGATATATATTTTCCTGCTATATAAGGAAATGCAGACTTGCATTTAAATAACTATTAACATTCACCAGTGCATCTTTTTTATCTGGAATTGCCATGTTTCATATTGCCATGATATTCATATGTGAATATCAACATTCACCGAAATATATAGCTCCAAGTCTGAAACCACAGGCCATCCACATTCAACCAAGAATTCTGGTGGGTAGGTGGATGTGTGAACATTCTCTGCCTATCACCGAAGTGCAGATTCTCAACATTCTCTGGAGAATGTCAACAGCCAATAAGCACCATCTTTCCAACATTCACAGAAAAGAATGATTACTGACATGATACATTCAAACTGACTGAGAAAATAAAGTATTCTGAAATACTTCCTCCTTATGAATAATGAACGTATATTACATATACACAAACTCCACTTCCACTAAACCGGAAGTGGAGCGCGATCACTCCACTTTCACTTTCGAAGCTGTGGGGAGCCCTGCAGAAGGTTGCGCATCGCTCCCCTCGCCCCCGGGAAGCTGCAGGAGGCTCTGGTAAGTGCACCCAGTCCCTGCAGCCCCTTGAGCTGCCTCCCCCTGCAGTCTCCCCCTCCCCGCCCCCGCAGGGACTTAGAGCGGTTTTCAAACTCCCGGAGAGTTTGAAAACCGCTGCTGTAAGGAGTAAGTGCTGTCCCCAGCTCAGCTCCAGTCAGTGCTGAGCCCATAGCCAGCCAGATGTCGCCCAGAGCTAGGTAAGAGTAGCGGTGAGGGCCTTAGCGGCACAGGGGAGTGGGACTGATGGAGCCTTGTTCCATCAGATCCTGAACTCTGTGTCAGGCCTCCTGGCCCAACACAGAGTCTCTCAAGTCTGCACCACAAAATAGCCGGCACAGACTTGAGAAGCGCCATTGCATGACTTGGGGCTTCCCCTGTGGAGACCTCGGGTGGCCTTGGCAGTGCCACTGGATGCAGTGGTAGCCATTTGGTACCATTGCATCTGGGGAGCCACTGGCATTAGGACTGGGCTGCCCATCCAGGGGGAAAAATGAACTCGTATTTAGCTACCCAGTTAAATAAGGTGTGAAGGTGATTATTTTGGTTAATTGCAGCAGTAACAGTTATTGTATGCAGCAGCTACAGCTGCCAGTGGTGCTGCTCTTCTGACAAAAGCTGGGATGTCATGGGAAGCTGGCCAAAGTAGGCCAACTGCAGTAAAGCTAGGTGGGTCCTCTTACAACACAGAAGGAGGGACGCCACATGCAAGCTCTCCATCTTTGGCCTCTGCCTTTACTTGCTCAGACAACAATCAGATGCCTGGCCTAATCCCATGCCATGTGCAGGATAGGACAGGGCAAAGGATGCCCCCAGCCACATCCAAAGATAGGAGGGCAGCATTGCCAAAATTTCACCTACCCCAATAGTTTCTTGTTGGAGAAGGAAAACATAAATTTATTGTCCTTATTTCCTGATAATGGTGTCTTCTCCAATTTGTGTTCCTCTTCCATTTTCAGTAATGAATCAGGTTTACTGTTCTGAAAATGAGAGTAATGGTAACATTTCAGAACAACAATTATTTTAGCTGCAATATTTTTCCTTTGCCTGTTACGTGCTTAGAGCAGATGGAATATAAATTTGTTCCAACGCACAGATAACACAGCATACTCCCAAATCTTTCTGTCACAATGATATGTTCCAAATGTATAAATCTGTGCAAAGCAAAAAATAGCAGGCTCATCTGGAAAATCTGCTATGCCAAGGTAATCACTGCTTGTGGGCAAATATGACACAATACAGTGACACAAGAGGGATCTGAAGGCGATACCATAGTCTTTCGAGACTGAAGGTTGCCAATACAATACAATATACAGTGACACAACAGAGAGGGCTCTGCAACAACCACCACTCTTAGCTGCTATTCATAGCAGGCATGCATAAAGTCATTGTGAAGAAGGAAAATTACAGAAGAAGGTCAGCAGTTCTTTACAGCAGCAATTTTCAACCTTTCTCATCCCATGGTGCACTGACAAGGCACTAAAATTGTCAAGGCTCACCATCATTTTTTTGACAATTGACAAGGCACTCCCATTAACAGCAGGGGCTCACATTCCCCAGCGACCCTCCCCCAAACTCTTGCGGCACACCTGCAGACCATCTGCAGTACACTAGGTTGAAAATGGCTGCTCTACAGCCTTAAAAAACAGTTTGAAGGCCGTCAAAAGCACTCTGAAAAATGGAGGTCTGCTCCAGCTTAATGGGTGAAAAGAAATGTAGGAAGGCCCTACTTAGGAGGCCTTAGGAGAGGCGGCAAATGATAGCTATCCTTTGAATGGTATGTTAAAGAACACTACCTGGGGAAACGGCTGACAGCACAAGGCTAGAAGATTGTTTAAATGCTCTGCCATACACTGGGTCTTCCATAGGGGTGCATGTACACACCAGAGCATTGTCGTGGACCCACAGATCCAGGTAGGATGGCAGGGGAGACAGGATGGAGCAAGAGGAGGATGGAATGGGGAGACAACAGGGTGATGATACGGGTGAGTTTGGCAACAACGTTGGCCACTGAATCCAATCCCCCTTCCTGGACCCAATCCTATGGTATGGGTCCATGCAGACTTGCATGAGCAATTTTGCTACCCCAGGTGCAACCAAGTAGACCCATCTGCACTGCAGAAAGAAACATTTTTCCCTTATCCAGAAGTGACCTTTGGGGCTGTGCTCCCCTCCCCCCCAAACCGCAGAATGCAGCACAAGCCATTTTGGCATAGCTATATTGGCAGGAGGGGGAAAACTGTAGGATTGGGATGCAAGATAACCATTCCCAGGACAAAGTTTTTAAAAAAGATTGTGTCAATCACTTTGGGCAGCAAACGGATACAAATAGCACCAAACAACAAACAAACAAAACCTGAGCAAGACTTGCCTGTTCCCGCCCCTGGTTTGCACTAAAAATGATTGGGTGTGAACATTCAGCTCAGGTCTTTCACATCAGTACCGCAATGAAACTGTAGCATATGCGAAGGATAAGAGAGATTAAAAAGTTACCTTATATTTCCATTTTGCTTCTGTTTTAGTCTTATTCTGTTCCCGAATTTCAAACTTTTCCACCTCATTTTGCTTCTCCACAGGTTCTTTATTAGAGGTACTCAAAGCATTCTTGGCAGCCTGTTTCAAATGAATAAAAAACAATTACAAACAAATCATTACGCAAACACAAAAAGACTATAACACGTGTGTTTGTCTTTTTATAATAAGAACCATGTGCCACTTTGATGAAAATCAGAAAATTATTTCCCTTTATTCAGAATATTCTGCCAAGACCAGTACTATAAAGAAATCTGCTAGACTGCCTCCTTTCACAAGTAGGTCTCTCAAACTACATTATAACTCTAAGAATATGCACAAGCAACAGAAAAAGACACTTTGTGACTGTTGCATTCCACTGTTTCACAAACACATTGCAGTGGGGGGTGGCGATCCAAGGGCAAACAGGAGGTAAGTATTAAATATTTTATAGGATCCAGTGTGCGCCATTGCTGCCAGACCCACCCCCTCCTGCCTCCTCACTGCCCCCAGTTCCTCCCTCCATCCCTGTCTATTTTCATCCCCCAGACCTCCCCCTCCCACACACCTTCCACCCCCAACACTGACTTCCTGGGTCTGGTGGATGTGGTAGGGTCCGGCTACAGAACTGTGATATTGCTGCCTCTTGCGGCCGTGCTCACAAAATGGCCACTGAGGGAATGCTGTGTGTGCCATCCGTAGCCATTTTACAACAGTTGAAGTCACTTTCACTGTCGTAATGTGCTCTGCCCGACATGCCAGTCCTCCACAGGACTGGGCTGTTAAACTTTGGAAGCGCCAAACTTTTCCCAAGAGCAAACTCAAGCATGGATGCTGCCATCCAGAAGCTGCAACAGAAGTCCACACTGACTGTGTGGCTCGAGCCTAGGCCTTTTCTTTTTCACAGCTCTGCTCACCTTTCCCTTCTTTGGTGTTTCAATCTTTGTGAGGGCCTCTTTTGTGTGTGCCTCAAGAAGGTCGAGGTTAGGAATGGCAGGTGGAGGAGCTTCTTTTGTTTTCTTGCCTTTTTTCTTCCCTTCCCCCTTTACTTTTGGCGTTTTAGGAGGTTTGGGTGGCTTGGGTGGTTTTGGCGGCTTGGGCGGTTTGGCGAGCTTGGAGGGTTTGGGAGTTTTCATAGCTTTTGGAGTCTTTTTCTTGGGGACTTTTTCAACGGGTTGTGGTAGTGGTGGTGGTGGTGGTGGCGATGGTGGTGGTGGCGGCGGTGGAGGTGTCCGTGGTGCCGGTGATGGTATTTCTTCTTTCTCCACAGGGCTGATCTCCTCAACATTTACATTGGCACTCACTTCAGGTTTGGTGACTTTCAGCGCATTCTGCAGGAGAAAAAACAATTGCAAACGTGTTTGAAGTCAATTTTCAAAAACTGACACAGTCAGAGAACAGCTAGTCCTCACAGGGCATTTTGAAAGATTCCTCAAGAAGTTAATGCTACTGAAGTCATGGTAAGTTTTAAGATCAGTAGGGGTCTGATGCTGTGCTGTGGCCTGATTCATATGCATTCAACAAGTTGCTCTCTCTCCATGACTACACCCCAGTAGTTGCTCTAGTAATTACGAAATGTAAAAAACACTGGGAAGGATAAAACAGCAGGAAAACAAAATTTCCTGATCCAGCATATCTTCAAACAATCCTGTCTGCCCAACAGGGTTTCTATATTCCTAAATCATTGGTGCTGAATGGGATATAGGAGGTGAGAATGGAAATCATCCTGCTCCTATAATGAAATAACTGTCCCTAAGTCAAAGGGCCCAATCTTACCAAATTTCCAGCACCGATGCAGCCACAATGCACCCCAAGGTAACAAACCTTCCCTTCCCTTGAAGAGATCTTTGTGACTGCCCCCCCCCCAGTGGAAGTTGCAGTGCACTCCAATCGCACGGCTACATTGGCACTACAGAGTTGGATAGGATTGGGCCCACATGCTATTTTTACAGATAATGGAGTTATCTAGTACCTGAGTAAGTAGCTACACGTGGGGTTTGTGATGTTTAAAAACTTTTCTCCCATTTTTAAGCATGGAATAAATAACCAATTGCTTCTGACCAGTGTATACAATAAAATGCAGAAGAGAATCTCCTGAAGGACCAATTTGTGTGTATATTTTCACTTTGGGGGTTGTAATTTGCAGTTTGTGTCATGCACAGTTGTTATTTTATAACATTACACTATTGTTCTGTCAGTTTGTTAGACCTTAGGAAAGAATTCCCACTGCTGTTAAGACTGCTGTATCCAATTTAGAGCCCGATCCTGTGGTCTGTGCCGCACCAACATGGCGCAGACCACAGTCACAAATGTGCCGTAAGGCACATTGGCGGGGCTTAGCACTGGGCTCCTGCCAGAGCTAGTTCACCTCCAGCCAGCGCGCGGTGGGCGCCCGGGTTCTGCAGCTCAGCGATCTCTGTGACCTCCAGGCTGCGGAACGGGAGATGGGGTGTGTCCGGAGGCGTGGGGGGAGGCGTTCCAGGGAGGGGGAGGCGTGGCCGGGGTGGTGGGAGAGGTGTGTCGGAGAGAGGAGGAGATGCGGATCCACGGAGCAGAGCTCCGCAGGATCCAGGGTGCTTGACCAAACAGTCACCGCTAAAGTGAGTAGCCCCATTGCGGGGCTGCTTCCCTTACTCGGGGGAAGGGGACGAATGTACCCTTCTCCCAAGGAGCCTCCCACAGTAGCACAGGAGGCGCTGGATCCGGCGGGAACCCTCCGTGGAGCCACCAGCTCCCGCAGCTCTGGGCAGCTCAGGATTGGGCTGCCTAAGAAGTTAAATACAGTGCTATACATTGATATACTGGCAAGGTGAACATCAGCATGACACAGTGCATCAACTTTTGCTCGTATACTGTATGACTTTCATAGACTTCTCTGGCAAAACATAAAGGGGTGGCCCAACACCGTACATAAAAGAAGCATGAGCCTGTTATATAGTCACACATTTTCTTTTAGGAAAATGATTGTCATCCATTAGCTGCCTGTTTTTACTTTTATGTACTTCAAAAAGTCTCTCTCTCTCTCTCTCTCTCTCTCTCTCTCTCTCTCTCTCTCTCTCCCCTCCCCCAGAACAAAAAGAAAAAGTCTTTTGTTTAAAATGCAAATCGGTTTTAATACATTTCAAATTAATTTGCATGGAATAAAGAAAATAGAATTACATTTTCCCCTCAAGGTAAAAGGAGTAGTAAAAGCTGCACAATAAAAGTTAACAGTGTATAACTAATTAAAAAGAAATTATTCCCCATTTATTTTGTTATTTTAATAATCATCAAAATCCACATTTTATATGCAAGTCATAAAAGGTAGAAAGATTTCAGTTGCCCCAGTCTTTATTCCACTGAACTCAAAATAAAAGCAGTGTTGAATTCAGCAGGTCTACCCACTAAGCACAATTAAGACCACTCTCATATTAAGCATAGTAACAGCCCAATCCTATTCCTTCCCCTACCATAGCAGGCAGCCATGCCAAACCAGGCTGCATTACATGCTGGGGGGAGGGCAGATCAGGAGGTTTGGGAGCGATAAGGGAAAATATTTAATATACTTAATGTATAAATACCCGCCTCCATCATGCTTCCAGCCCTTACCTCATTCCACCCTGTTTGGCTCTCCCCCTGTTCCACCCACCCCACCAACCCACCTTCGTCAGTCGGTGCTCTGTTTTCTGCCGCCATGCATGGGGTCACTCCAGCCCTTCCGGTGGTTGGCAGCTCTGTGCATTTTCATAAGGCTATTTACTATGAGCGTAAAGTGTGCCCCACCACCAGAACACTTGTTCTAACGGTGGGAAGGGGGATAGGATTGCCCCACAAACCTCACTAATTTCAATGAGATATAGGACCCAATCTTATCCAACTTCCTAGCACTGATGCAGCTATGCCAACAGGGCATGCACTGCATCCCATGGGGGGGCAGTCATGGAGGTTTCCTGAAGGTAAATAAACACTTTGGGGCTGCTTTGCGGCTGCACTGACCCTGGCAAATTGGATAGGTTGGACCATTAAATATGCTTAAGGAATAGCCCTGTGCACTTTCCTCTAAGTAACTGTCCTTTAAGAACTCACTCCCCTCAAAATATTCATAGGATTCTCCTGTAAAGTACCCCATGCCTTGAGACACCGTATGATTGGAAAATCTGGTTCAGTGTTCTTTGTTGCTTCATAACCTGTCAAAGAAGCTCAGAAATATAGTACAAGTGTGCCCTCTTATCTGCGGGGGCCAAATGCCTGAAAATGCGGATATGGGCGAACACTGTAGTCCCAGGAGGCTGCCCTCCTTGGAGACAAGGAGAGTGTAGCTCCCCTTGCCTCCAGAGGGGCCTCTGAGCTCAGCAGAGGCTGAGGCCATCTGTCCCTGGCCTCTGCTGAGCTCAGACTGAGTTCTAAAGCTAAGAAAACGCAACTTCCAGTTTCACAGAGAAACCAGAAGTGACATCCCAGTGCCTCCTAGTGCCGTATAAAGCAATAAAAATGTCACTTTCTCCATGATGCGTGCACTGGGGGGGGGGGCCTGGACCCAATCTGCCGATAAGTGAATCTACAGGTACGAGATTCGTGAATATGGAGGCCCTCCTATATGTCTATTTGAGAAGAGCTTGAGGCCTGGATAAGCCAATATGTAAAAATACATAGGGCAATCACTTCCTCTATTCTAAAAATTAAACCCAATGTTTCTTCCTATATTATAGGAAAATGAATAGTGCGGACCATGCAGGGAGTTGTTTGCTTGGAATTAATGTTAACAGGTTCATCCTTCAGAAAGAGGGGCAGAGAAAGAATACCCACCTCACTTAATCTTATTTCTTTGGCAAGATCCTTAATAAGTTGTGCTGGTTTAAAATTTTCTGGGAGTTCATCTTCATGGTCAACTAAAGCCTTGAACAGAACAAAGCCAAATACCAAAGCTTAGAAGTGTATCAAGAGATCTTATGCTATTGTGTTAAACATGAAGGACTAATATTACTGAGCATTTCAATACAAAGGAGAAGCAAATTTTTTTTAACCCATTGTGTGTTCATTCTTATCTAGGGCAGAGCATAACCTGTCCTAATCAAATGTTTGTCCCAATCTTTATCTTAATCAAAATTTTGTTCCAGGAATCCTACACATCCTACAAGCCACATCCTACAACCTGTATACATTCTTTAGACTTGCCTGATTTGCTTATTTTGCATCAGTTATCCAACTTTCTATGCAATTGCAATCAGTAATGAATGTGGGATTGCACCATTTGCCATGTCCATTGACATATGTATGATACTAATACTAATGTATTAGTATTCATACTAATTCATGAATTAGTATGAATTCATACTAATAGTATGAATACACCTTATAAGCTTAAAGCTCCTTTAAGCAGGCAAGAATTCTGATCCTAGGGGAGATTCGTATATTAGTAGAAATTGGAAATGTGAAGCACATCGTATATTGGGAAATGTGAAGCACTGCCAGTTTCATGACCAACAGAAACTGGGTCATGACCCAATGGTGGGTCCCAGACCCACAGTTTGGGAACTGCTGGAATAGTCGATATGACTCCCACACATTTTACTTGTCAAAACAATTTTATGAAGTTGATAGGCTAAGAGATGGTGATTTGTTCAAGATCAGCCAGTGAGCTTCATGACTGAGCAAGGATCTGAACCTAGATCATGCAGCTCCTAGTACTATCCACTAAACTACTCTGGTCGTAATTGTGGGTTGCTATTGCTATTCTGACCAAAAGATATATTTCGCCACCAAAGTGAATTGTGTACATTCACTTGTACATGAGTTTATCATATGTCTACATCATATGTCCACCATACTGGAAAATGATAGCTACAGAATTAATGCCACAGAGCGAACATGTCAACCCAAGTTACCCACTCTCTACAGAATTAACTGCTTCTCTGAGTGCATATTTTATCTTCATTGCTAACCAGTAATTGAAAGCTGCAATCCTCTGCATACCTGAGAGTAAGCCCCATCGAGCACAGCAGAACTTATGTCTGAATAATCACATATAAGACTGCGCTCAAAGTTTGTTCAAGAGTGGATCTCTATCTCATCCTTTGCTCCACAAGGCTTTTTCACATGCTAGACTTCTAGCTGTGACTCCCTTCACCTTCTTGAAGGAAGAAGATCCTGAGCCAGGTCTTCTTTAATTATGTCCTTTTTTTCTCATTGGGTTACAAGGTTAAACCATTATCTACTCTGTTTCTCATTTCACTGATTTTTGTATTTGTCTACTGCAAGATATTATGTTTTACTGAAGTATCTGTAGGATCAAAGGAAAAGGCTCCTCCACTCTTGAACTCAATTCTTGGACTAATCCCTCCCCTCCAAGGGGGTCAGTCTCAGTGCTAGGAGTCCTCCTCCCTAAAGGGAGAAAATTGTGGCACACTGACTTTGAACTATGAAACAAATCAACCTGATTCTTTTGTACTAGGTCAATTAGTCCTGCCATCTAGAAATTTGCTGTCTTTTTTCCTCTTCAGTGCTATAAAAAGATATAAAGTCAAAAGCTTACCTGCTTTTTAGTCCAAGACCTGAAAGCACCATTTAGAATTTTTGCTCCTTGGACTAAATGGGAAGGTGGCTGTTTTCCAGCTTTGTGCAATCCTAAGCAAATAAAAGAACACAATGCCTTTCTATGAAGGTGGACAATTTTCCAAGAACAGACGATACAAACTCTTCATTTTATAAGGGCACACTTTGCAGACAAGTGGGCAATCTCCAAAACGCCTGCAATAAAAACAGGGCTTCCAAACATTTTACAGAAGCAATATACCAATGGAGTTTATCTTGTGTCTAGAATAGTGCAGATACCCACGTGAAAAGTAAAGTTTGATTTCAGGCTTGAAAATCTGAATTTGCAAATAAAAACAGATGAATTTTCAATTCAAGCTCTTGCTCATTTTCAGGCTTAGTAATACATTTCATATTTGGATAGCAAAACTTAAATTTGACGAAACCTTTTTTGAGCAAGAATGGATTTTGACATTTAAAAGGGCCCATTTACCACTTTGAAAAATGTTGGGTTACAACGTAACTCAATATACAGTTACATTAACCCAGTTTACAGTTACAAAATACAGTCACATATTTCATTTCAGATCCCTCAAGTCTCACACCATTGATCCCACACCACCTTGCATCATATTGCTTGCCAATTCTCATTGCTAATCCCAGGAAGTTCCTCTGACTGATTACATAGGAAAACCTACAAGTCATCTTTTAGCTGAACTCTGTGTAAGGTCCAATGTAAACCCCATTTTTATATACTTTACTACAGCTTAGCAAAACAGATGTCAGAACATCATTACTGTGAATAAAAACAAATGGCTATGAGCCAATTCACATAATCATCTTTATTAACTGCAACAACAACAAAATAGTTTGGTTGACTATGACTTAATTTGACTTAAGTATCTCATTAAAGTGCATTTTCAATAGGAGAAAGGTTAAGCATCTTTAAAAAAAAAAAAAAAAAAAAGCTAAATGGAACTGCCAGGCTAAGTGTTAACAGAAAATGTTATGTTATGATATGTTACAGAACAAAAGAGACACAGTAAACACTTCTATTTACCTTTAAATGATTCTAGCAGGTGTCTTCCTGTGTACCAACATGCCGTTTCAAAATTGGGAAACTGGGTTAAGCTGACAATTTTTAATCGTCTTTCAACTTCATATGCTCTGTGATAGTGAACAAATTATAAGGAGTTTTATAAACAAAAAAGGAAAATATTTCCCATCGTCACACCATAATGTAGCTCCAGGTGCTTCTTATCAACTCCACTGTCATAAATCTTGAATTGCTAGGAAACTGGCCAGCATAACTTGGAACAGAAGATCTTTTTACACAGTATGTGCTGAACTTCCAAGTTATCACAATGCACTGTTAATTAAAATACAAGTGACAAACGCCAAATTATAAAGTGTATTACATTTCTAACGTTTAACACTCATTCTTCAAATTCCCAAAACACATTATGAAGAAGACTGGGAATGATGTGTAGAAGCAGATGTACAAAAGTTTTAGACCCAAGTCTAACGGCCCCATCCTATCCTCTAGGCACCACTGGCAGAATACACATCCTGCTGGCAGAAGTGGCAGGATCCAGGCAGAAGCATCTGCATCCTGGCAAACATCTCGCAACCTTGTCATACTCACTGACATCACCAGCAAGTACAATGAAGCTGCCAGTGCAGTCGCTGGCAGACACGCGTCTGGACCAGCGGTGAAGCCACAGTCTGCCAGGGCAGGCAAGGCAATATGGGGAGGGAGGTGAGGGGTGGAAGGGCATGGGAGGAAACCCACAGTGTTTCTGGGTGGGATGAACCAGGAGTGGGAAGGAGGTGGGAGAGGGTGGATCCAGCAGAAATGGTGCATGCTGGATCTTATCCCTTCCTTTTAAAACCTACCTACTCCTTTTCTTACCTTGGACATCCGCTACCAAAATAGGTGGTGTATGACCAAGGAGACCCACTGGCAATTGGCAACTTGCCAGGAGGTAAGTACAAAATGTTTTTACTTACCTCCTGCAGGCTGTTTGATTGCATCCCACCCACCATAGGATATAGCCCATGCCTTTTGGGATGGCTGCACCAGTGATGGTGGTGGAGGATAGGATTAGTTAGACTGTTAGCCAATGTAAGTAAACACCTTAATTGTCTGATATGTTTCATTGACATTTCTAGACACATTTATGCGAATTCTAATGCTGAAATTCAAAGATTATAATTTAACAACAATTGAAATTTTGGAAAATCTATTTCTTTTTTCTTTTAATCAGGAAAGAAAATAAATATTTTCTGGCTGGCAACCTTCAGTCTCGAAAGACTATGGTATAAGCCTACAGCACCTGGTATTCCCAGGTGGTCTCCCATCCAAATACTAACCAGGCCTGACCCTGCTTAGCTTCCAAAATCAGACAAGATCTGGCAAAGAGTCGTGTAGCAACTTTTTAAAGACCAACCAATTTATTTCAGGACAAGCTTTCATGGACTACAATTTCAGGGACTGCATTTCAAGAAGTTAGAAAATCCATCACTTAGTACCAATGTGATCTGATTAACAGTAAATAAGGGCCCAATCCTATGGGCCTCTGCTCAGCGGTATGCTCATATCACAAGCACTGGAAGTTGTAAATGTGCCGTAAAGCATGTTTGCAGCACCCTTTGTGGTGCCAGCAGGGAGACCTGCACATCCCATAGCACTGTGGAGTAAGGTCTGGGTACCGCTGGCTACTAGGTAAGTGTCTGGCAACACAGGGGCAAGGGGAGCATGATGGAACGGTGTGAAGTTCCTGAGAGGGGGAGAGTGGAATGGGGGAGGCCTGGCAGAGGCCTCCTCTGCCAGATCCTATACTCCGTGTCAGGTTTGGAAGCTGAATACAGGGCTTTTCAAGTCTGCAGCAGCGATTTCGTTGGTGCAGACTCAAACAGACATATTGCGGGGGCTGAGGCTTTACATAGGGTAAGAGGATGAATATCCCCTTCCCCTGAGGTGACCTCCATTGGCTTCCTTGACCCCGTAGGATACAGCAGTGGCCATTTCTGTGCTGCTGTAGCCTGCAGCACTTCAAAGCAAAGGATTAGGTGGCCCATATCTTACCTCATCTGCATTTCAATGCTTAAGTCATGTAGAAAATGTCCTGCAAAGGCTAGGCAGTCAACAGGAGTTAAAGTTGCGTAAATCCACCCTGTAAAAAACAGAGGAGAAACATTTCAACTTTAAAAACTGAAATTATAATAATTGGCTTTTATATGGACTCTTGCTTGTTCATACTCTCTCTCTCTCTCTCTCTCTCTCTCTCTCTCTCTCTCTCTCTCTCTCTTTCTGGAATTTGGTTACCCAAATCCAACCCTTAGTGTTTTGGGGAAGACCAGTTTTGTACCAGAGTAGTTCTTACTGAATTCTTTCAACAAGATCACAGCTGCATTTTTAGTTTTGCATCAAGTCTGTGACAAAGGATAAGGTGGGTAGGTTAACCTTAAGGTCATCCACTAAGCTTCATAGCAAAGGGCTAAACTGGACTTTGAAAGCAAATTTAGACCATAAACCTGGGTTACTGCCAACAGGCACAAAGTGGCATAATTTGCAGAAGACATCTAAAGTAGGAGCGTCAAACTCGTTTTATACAGAGGGCCGAAGTTGGCATTTAGGGTGCCTGCTGAGGGCCAGAAGTGACATCATTAAGCAGAAAGTGACATCATTAAGCAGCTGATGGCCAGAAATCTGCACTTTATCATCTATAGAAGCGGATTAACTGCAAATGGCAGAAGAGAAAATATGCAAATCTTGATTGTATTTCAAGATATGGGAAAACCCAACTTTCATGTGGGCTGCAGTTTCAGCAGTAACACCTCAGCACTACTCAGCAGCTGAGAGCCTGAGAGCCAGATAAAAAGCGTCTAGGGGCTTCATCCAGCCCCGGGCCTTAGGTTTGACACCCCTGATCTAAAGGGTAGAAGAAAACCTTGTTAGCCTTTATCAACAACTTTTACCCTGTATCTACCATCTGTAGATGGTATCTACAGATACCATCTGTATCTACCATCAATCAGATGACATCCAAAATGTATAGTCTCTGAAACTATAACAAGCTTTGCCAGTCAGAAGCTGAAACTGTAAAAAGGCTTGCCTGCTTGTAATTCTTCAGGATGGGGCTATAAACTACATTATCTCATCTCACATCTGAGTTAAACTTCTGGAATTTAGACCAATAAATATACAGTATTTTTATAAAGCCTCTCAGATGTCATTAGGGATGCAATCTTTTTGGCTGGATTAATTGATAAAATGCTTTTGCAATAGGCTAAAAAGCCATACCCCAATCAACTGAGGAACATACCTTGTAAAAATGCTAATTATGCTTAATAAAAACTATAGACAGCAACTGCCACCTGAGAAGATGCACTTTCGTTCACCTCTTCTACGATGGTACCTGCTGTGACATACACATGCACTCTCTCAGATTGTTCAGTAATATGCAAATATATGCATATTTTATTGATTTATTAACTAAGATTTCTATAATTAGGTAGCAGCCCTCCAGGCAATAAATAGCAGCATCCTCACCTGATGGGATGAAAAGTGTTTGTCCTTGCTTAACTGTGCATTTGTAACACTTATCCACTTGGTCAGCAAAAAACATCTCACTGTGATTTGCTGCTGACTGCCAGCGTTCATACAGAGAAATGTTCGCGGAGGTTGGCTTGATGAGATAAAATATTTTTTCTCCCTGAAAAAGAAAATATGTTTTGATTATCCAAACAAGTTAAAACTGTGTAGTATGCCTCCAGAATTGCATATCATTTAAATTAGCAAACACTGCACTTATTCTATTTTGGATGCATAGGCAATATTGTAGGGTCACTGCCATCTTTACGAAATGGTTTCTGGATTTTATCCAGTAAAAACAGTGGTCCACTTTTAGTATATAAACACACTATATTCAAAACAAGAAATAGATTTGCAAATTATCAAGAAAGGTAGAACAGAATACAGCAGAACTGTACTTATATACAAAGAGCGTTCAGTCTTTTGCTGTGCATGTGTTTGAAGATAGAACCAACATAGGAAACACAGAAGGATAAGGTCTACAGCAGTGTTTCTCAACCAGTGATACAGGTACCATCAGTGGTACTTGAGGTGGTTTCTGGTGGTAGTTGTGGGACACCCAGACAACTGCCGCCTGGCAGTGAGAACAGTGATGTGACATGACAAACATCGGTTGGAGGCTTGGTTCAAAGGGCAGAGCTCCAACGTATGCTTTCATGCACTCTAAAAAGCCCTCTGGCCCACCCTGAACCTCTTACTGGTGTTTGTCATGTTGCATCTGGCCTCTCAACCCAGGAGTTACTGGCAATGACAACATCACCAGTTACTCCCGGTAGTACTTCCAATAGTTGGACCATGCAAAATGGTACAGTGGGGGACAAAGATTGAGAAACACTGGTCTACAGTGTAAGAAGACAAATTCCAACTCTTTGCAGATACAAAATATAATGCTACCATAATGCCACCAGTAAAGAAAAGGATCATGAAATCATGACAATCTCTCCTCTCTCTTTCTTGAAGTGTGGGAGCACAGTCCACATACCTCTTTCCCCCCTTTCTTTTCAGTTATCTGTTCAGTGGAAAAGGCAGAAAGAGTCAAGAGGACTACTGTACTCACAGATCTATAGATCAGGGAATAAATATTTAGTATACAGATAGAGCTTTATATGTTCAGACTACGTACCTCTCAGCCTCACACATTACAGAATGTAATACAATACTGCAATCCTAAACATACTAACTAGGGAGTAAGCTCCACTGAACACAGTAGGACTTCTGAGTAAATACACACAGAATTGTGCTACAATTTACCTCACATAGAAAAGACACACATTATGGCCTTATAGTTTTGGAAAGTACAATTAGAACAGCGATACACATGGCACACTTAAAACTGTTAGTTTCAGAAGTGCTCTTCTATGAATTTCTTTTTCAACTTCTCATCTTACCATAACATTGATCTAGGTCTATATGGGACTGTCTTTGAAGACTGTTTACAAAGTTCAGCTGGTGACAAATGTCGTTGCAAAAGCAGTATCAGGTATTGGAGAACATCTTCCTTCCTTGCTTTACTAACTGCACTCACTACTGGTCCACTTCTGGATGCAATTAAACATGCTAGTGATCACCTTTAAAACCCCTAATGGTTTAGGATGGCAATATCTGAAGGACTTCTCCTCATATGAATCTGCCCATTTTCCAAGGTCATTGTCTTTCAAGAAAGATTGCATCCTTTTGCTTCTGAGGTACAACTGGTAGAGCAGAGGAGAGGAGCTTTTTATTGTGGTTGCCCAGCCTGTGGGCTACCTTGACACACAAGAGGTTTATTTGTTCTCCATTTTGAGAGTGTCCTGCCATTTGATGAGTTTTCTTTTTTCTACCAGGTTTTTAATTTAACTCTTGCACAAGAATGCTGTGTTTTAGCCTTGTTTCTTTTCAGTCTTCTAGGCTGTAGAAGTTTTTTTTTTTTCTTCGTTGCAGATTCCATGTGCTGCAGGTCTGCTTTTTTACTGAGTTAGGATTTATTATTGTTTTATTTGTTGTTCTTTTAGCTATAAACTATCTTCAGTGCCTCTATCTCGGGGCAGAGAAGTGTGGTATATATATACTGTATACGAAACAAGCAATGAAATATGAAATAGAGCCTTACTTTCAGGACATGGTACCAGGCAGAGGCTCCACCTGAATCTATGTGAAAATCTGTGTAGCTGTCCTTCACGCATATCAGGCAGTATTTGGTCACTTTTGGTTTTGCCAGCAAAGCATCATCAGGCCAGTAATTTTCCACCCAAGAGAGTTTTTTCACTATATCAGGAGATTCTACAAAACTGGACATTCTGTTTAAAATATAAAAACAAAAATTAAACAGTTGGATTTTTGTAAAGTGCACTGTTGACGCTAATTTCAATCAGATTGCTATTCTGGAAGCAGATTCCAGGGCCTGTTTCATGATATATTCAAATACCCTGGGAAAATATTAGATAGGGCTTCTTCAGAGCTGCGAACCTGAAAATAAACTAGGTCTCAGAATAAACCAGTTAAATAATTACAAACAAAATCAACATTATTTTATTGAAGTGTTCATTACCTGAAGACCCTCGTTCAGCCATTTTCAACCACTGTGCCGTGGCACACTGGCGTATGCGGATGGTCTGCAGGTGCGCCAC
The DNA here is from genome assembly GCF_035046505.1 of Tiliqua scincoides. NCBI lineage: Eukaryota > Metazoa > Chordata > Lepidosauria > Squamata > Scincidae > Tiliqua > Tiliqua scincoides. The sequence continues at coordinate 215,951,819 of NC_089822.1, forward strand.
GGGAGTTTGGGGGAGGGTCATTTGTTAATAGGGCTACTGGGGGATGCGAGCCCCAGCTGTCAGTGCAGTGTGCCTTGTCAATTGTCAAAAAAACCGATGATGTGCCTTGACAATTTTAGTGCCTTTTCAGTGTGCCATGAGATGAAAAAGGTTGAAAAACACTGCTTCATTGGAACTACAGATAATCTTCCATGTATGCCTATCTGAACATAATAGCAAATGAAAAGCACTTTCACTTTTCTGAATGCTTGGTTATTTCAAGATGTGAATTCAGTTTATAAATAGTTGAGGATATATAGACTACAGATTTTTTTCAATTTTCAAAATGCCTGTTATTGAGAGCTTTACTTTAAAATCTCCCACTATGTGTCACTTATTCTCCGTGTCAAGAGAGAGCATGGGAGCATGTTAAAATGTCATGCTCTTTCTTGAGAAATATAATTTTTCCTAGCTGATGATTAAATCAGCAGCATATGAGTGATTGTTCCAACAATCCCCAAGAATAAAAGGCCTCCCACTGTTATTGTCTCAGAAGATAGAGGAAAAAAGCTGCAAAACACCTATTGAAAAATACCTATAATCACATTGTTTTGACATTGCTTTTGATTCTTTGTTTGCAAAAAAGAGGGTTACATTATCAAAACAATAAATATAGCCTAGAGGGCTATGGATACTACAAAAGAATTCATCTTGCAATTATCCTTCAGCCTTTCTGTAATCTGCATTAATTACTGCTTCTTTCTCTTGTCCAATTCTCTTCTAAAACAACTCTTGTTTATTTTATTTTTCACAGAGCTCATCATTTGCTCTGTTTATAAAAGAACAATTTCCTTCCTCATAATAATCTTTTTATGTCTATGTAGATTACTCAGAACCCTTACAAGGAAAAGGAAGGTTAAATTACATGGTTCCGCAAATCATAAATTCATCACTCCCGTACCAACATTGCCCAAAGAAAAAAATTTCAACAGACTGAAATGCCAAGCTGAATAATTTGTCTGGAAGTGGTTTCATAGTCTACAGAGTAATAAATGACATTTATTTTGTCAGGAGTAGGTGGACTACTAGGGAACTGTCATTATTGCTCTAAAAACTAAGGCAAACTGTGACAGGGAAAAGAATGAGCTTAGGCTGGACATTGATGCAACCAAAATGTGATCATTAAAGTGACATTCTTAAGATATTATTGCCGTCAGACAACCAATTTTAATGTATTTTATTATTTTTAAATGTTGTTAGCTGCCTTGGGTGCCCTCCGGAGAGAAAGGCAGATTACAAATCAAATAAATAAATAAAATATACACACAGGTACGGAATGATATGTGGCCACATAACTAGCCACACAGGTCCATTATGAACATCTTTATATGTGAATTACATGATTTTCTTACTGTTAAAATTACAGGGTGCAGGGGAGGGAAATAAAAGGTTTACAATCCTATGCATCTACGCAGAAGTAAGGCCCATTCGGACTCACTGCTAGGCAAGTGTGTATAGAATTCAGCCTTACAGCGACAAAGAAAGTAACAGATGCTTCAGACTAGGTAGTTCCGAATCTGTTAACCAAAGCAAAGAAAGTAACTTTGACATTTTACCTTGTATCCGAAAATTCCAAGTTAATTACATTGAGGACCCTTTTTCTGTTAGTGCTATAATAGTAATCAACAAATTCCTTTAGTTTCATCTTGCAGTCCTTCTGTTTGGTGACATCAGTGACATCAACACTCCTTTCTGGTCCTGGAAAAAAACAAAAACAGCAGGAAAATGGGAATTTAAAATTGGATCAATGTAAATTGTGAGCCAAGATGAGATTCACCAAGATGTGGACTGCCAACTCTGGGCAGGAACTGAGAAATAAATAGTTCACTCCATGCATTTACTATGAAACTGCATAATACAAGGCCTATTATACATGCACAAGGACAACTGGTTCAGCTGAATGCAGCATACAGCTGAGCCCTTCAAAGTTCTATACGGTTCTAATATAAACAACTCAGAGCAAGTCGCCGTAAATACTTGCCTATAAGTCAACCCCACAGATAAGCCGAGGGCAGATTTTGAACCAACAATCATGGAATTTTCTATGACCCTCAGATAAGTTGGGGGTTAAACTTAGGGGGGTGTCTGACTATAGTTTTGTCTGATTTTACCCCAGGCCAGATCCTGAAAAATAACCTACCACTAATTGTTACCTACGAACTGTAGTCTCTAATTTATTAAAAACATAGTAAAAGATCATAAGATACGTTTTTATTCTTTTTAAATTCTTGTCTTCACCACCTTTTTGTAAACACTATCAGAGTAAGTGCACTGTAAACAACATACCAGTGGTTCCCAACCTGGTATTCATGTACTCCCAGGGACACTCAACAGGACCTTTAGGGGTACTTGAAAAAGAATGGAATAATGGTAGAAAAAGGCAGGTCATGCTCCAGAATGCCTTGCAAGGACCAGCAAGGCAGGAAGGGAGGTAGCTAGTTGGCTTTGAAAGCCCCACCAACAGCTAGTTTTTGGTCATCAATTCATGTACAAGTATGAACCAGTGATTGAAAACCAGCACAGTAAAAAAGTTGAAACATAATATGGAAAGTGATCAATCACCCTTCTCAGCACACTTCTGGTGCAAAGCAGTGCAAAGGCAGAGTCTTCTGTTCCTCAAACAGATAAAAAGAGAAAACACTGTGATGAATACATGAAGTCTGGGTCTTCATAGAGAGGAGATAAGGGCTTGTATTATTACAAACATTTTGCTAATATGAAGGGTACAATTTATTATTGCCAAAGGATATGCAAGTGAAAAAGGTTGGCCACCACTTCAGGAGAACCATGAATCAAATCCACCTTTAAGGTGTCTGGTGTGCTAAGCTAGAAGCTCTACACACAACATACAACCCATATCACATAACTGAGAGTGTGCAATTCAATTCACAGCAGAGAGATGCAGCTGCATATATTTGCAATCCTTTTTACTCAGAAGTAGACCCACTGCTTTCCATGGGTGTTATTCTTAAGTAATGCCGCATTGAATTGTAGCCTGGGAATTGTTGCTTCAAACGGAAAGAGGATCCCATCCTGGTGTTGGAAAAAAAAGACCTCTGCCAAATGCAATGTCTTTGCAAAAGGGAAGCAGGTTGCAGCAGCAAAAGGGAACGGAGGGGAATAAAAGGTTAACTTTGGCTGAAACGTCCCAGGAAAGTAACTATAGCAACTAACCAGCTGCCTGCCTAAGCTTAGCGGAGAAAGAACCTGTTCAGAGTTGAAAGGCTCTGCTGAGCCGGAGATAAGGCAAAGTGAGAATTGGAGCTAGATTACTTGGCAAAAATTTCACGTACTATACCTGAGTATCTACGGTTACTATTACCAGAAAAGACTGATTTATATTCTTTAAATGATTCCCATGTTTTACAAACTCCTACAGACAGTATTGAGAGCATCGATTGAGGACAGTCTCCATGTAAGGCTAATTGTATAATTACAATAAGTTGCCCATGTGGTTGCTGGGGCTCTTCCATTTGACTCAGTCAGGTCACTGCTTCAGTGGTTACACTGGCTGCCAGTTCATTTCCGGGCTGAATTCAAAGTGCTCATTTTGGCTTTTAAAGCCCTATATGGCTCAGGTCCAGAGTATTTGAGCGACTGCCTCCATCCATACAATCCAACCCATCATCTCAGGTCATCAGAGTCTAACAGAGGTCATCAGAGTCACCCTTCTAACAGTGCCAGTACCAGTGGAGGTGAGGAGGATGGTGGAAAGAAAAAGGGCCTTCTCCGTGGTGGCTCCCCATCTGTGGAATTCTCTGCCCCTGTAAATGAGAACAGCTCCCTCTTTAGAGACCTTTTGGTGGGATCTTAAGACCTTTTTATTCAGGGAAGCCTTTTTATGCTGACACCAGGGGAATTGAAGCTTTTTTATGAACATATTTTAATTGGGATACAAGTTTTATTGTGTTTTATTCTTTTTAAATGTCTTATTTATATATATATATATATATATATATATATATATATATATATATATATATATATATATATATATATATCAGTGTTTTTAGTATTGTTTCATTTGTAAGCCGCCTTGAGTGCCCTTTGTGGGATAGAAAGGCGGGATATAAATTCTATAAATAAATAAATAATAAATGTAATATTTGGGGCAAAAAAGCTGGACCATTACAGGACCATTACTAGATACATTGCAAGGCTATCTAGCTTCAATGCCATGGTATTCAAACAATGATTCAAGGAGTTCCACCTGACCAAACTGCCTGCAGGTTTTTGTTCTTCAGATACTAGTTCTTATCCCCATAACATAAGAAACTTATCTGAAATGGAAAGGACTTTCAAGAACTGATGGTGACAGCACAGAAGTCACCTATTTGGAAAAGGAAGTCGAAAACCCTACAGGGAATACTCAAGTCCTAAAAGAACTCTTCGCAACCTGGCCAAAGTGTTAGACATTTCAAGCAGCCCAAGCCAATGGATGGGTGTTCTAGCAGTGGAAAGTACTTTATGGCATCATGAATGCCTTTCTGATGGTGTGTGTTGCCACATGCTTCTGGTCGACTGCCAGAGAGTAGTGGCACCCAGCACATGGCAACGGACACGAGGGGCTCCATTGGTCCCTTAGGCATGCCTGCAACACTTACCACTGGGCTGGCACAGGCTCTGACTCAGCACGAGTCAACGCTGAGCCAGCACCGGGCAAAGGAGCGATGGCTGCTTCCTACAGCTCCGGGCGAGCGCCAGACGGTGGAATGGTAGTTGGGGTGGAGGGGAGGTTTTCCAGGGTGGGGGGGAGGCATGGTAGGGAAGGGAGCAGGGTGGGAGGGTGTGGAGATGGTGGCAGACCCTGCTGCCATATCCTAACCCCCCTCCTGGCCCAGGAGACCCAGACAGGTCTCCTCCAATCTGCACCTACTCAATAAAGGGCGCAGATCCAAAGCAACACATCGGGGCCACCTTGGGATTACATTGGCTAAGGGAGTATTACCCAGATTAGACCCAAACCACTTCCCAGCCTCATGCGATGCAGTGGTAGCCATTTCGGCACCACTGCAGCCCGGGGCAGCTCAGAACTGGGCTGTCCAAGACATAACTAATGAAGAAGTACTTTAAAAAGTTTTTGAAATCAAAGCATTCCCACTTTATATGTGTGCCTGTTTATATAAAACCACAAAGGTTTTGTTGTTTTAAAAAGACAGTATTATTTACACCCCACTCTCCAAGTGTTGAAATAAACAGTGGCCATTTTGACTTCTGTAAAACAAAAAAAGTCAGATTCTCTATGCTAATTCCTTTTTTAAGCAGGGAGAAAATACAAATGGGCAATAGATGGATAATAATATCATGTGAAATCCTCCCCTCCTCATACAAAGGGGTAAGAAGAATTTGTAACTGTCTTTCTGTGGTATTTGGTGAGGTATAGTGCAGACTGAAGCACCTCAAACTGTGGACTGCACAACTGGAGACAGTCTCCAAGATGAAAGCTTATGAATAAACAAACCCTCATCTAACTCTTCAGAGCTAATCTGGTAGAATCATCCTAACTCAAAGCCAACAGAATTAGAGGAGGAACAAATCCAGTTGTTAACGAGCATTCAGAGGAGAAAAAAAAAAGAATTGCCTAATTCTTCTTTTAAGCAAGGTACTTATTTTGTATGTTTTCCCTCCATTTAGTTATACAGCTAGATTTGCATATGCACTCTTTTCTCTCTCTTTCAAATCCCATGTTCCATTTACAGAACTTTTAAAATCATATTCTCTGCTTGCAAAGCACTCAAACAGGGGAAAAAAATAAGCTTATAGAACATAATTTTCAAATATATTCCAAATAGACTTTCTAAGATAAATTTGTTCCATTCTCTTCAATTAAATACAATGACATTTGAGCTCAGGACAAAATTGTTCAGGAGAGTCTAATGATGTTTAAATGCAGAAGGCACACAGGACAAGAGGAGCTTGGGACAGATGGCTAAGTATGCTCTGGGAAAGGTTCCAGTATAAAATGTTAGCCTCAGAATACCCTGTCTGTCACTTTAATTTTCTCAAATCATATCTTATTTTGCTCTCTTTAACTATACCTTTTGAGTTTTATGGAAAGGTTTTACAATGAAAATATGTGAATATGGTATAATCTCTCTTAGAAACGTCCCCCAGAATACCAGATGAAAAGCCCTCTCGACTATAACACACTATGAGTAGAGGAATAGTCAGGGTATAGGTCCATTGGGCTATGCCAGTGGTTCTCAAACTCTCTGAGAGTTTGAGAGCCACTAAGTTCTTACGTGGGCAGGAGGGGGGAGGCAGCAGGGGCGGGGGAAGGCAGCGGCGCAATCCCCAGGATCGCGCCGCTCAGGGGGGCTGCAGGGACTTGGGTACATGGGCTTGGGAGCCCGGCTAAGCGGAAGTGGAGTGCAATTGCTCCACATCCACTTTCACTGCTGTGGGGAGCCCTGCTGCAGGTTGCACCGGGCTCCCCACACACCTGGGAGGCTGCAGGGGCTTGGGTACGTGTTCCCAAGCCCCTGCAGCCCCCCTGAGCGGCATGATCCTGGGGATCGGACCACTGCCTCCTCCCTGCCTCCACCCCTTAAGGGGGCAGGGGCCAGGGCCCGCAGGCTGGGGCGTCGCGACGCCCCAGTTTGAAAAGCCCTGGGCTATGCTATGTGTCAGTCAGTTTTCTTCTCTCTGCTTCTCGATCAGTCACTTCCTGGGAAGGATGGGATTATTTCAGCTTTAATGCAGAGAAGGAGCCAGCAGATGTTAAAGAGCACTTGGGTCATGAAATAAAATCTGCTAAGGGTAGCAGATGGACAAGGAAAAATGCATTCCCACAAAAAGTGGAGCGGTTGGGAACTGCTATAAGATTGTTGTAGAGACTGGGATCAGCTGTAAAATGATCAATGCTATTTCAATTCACTGATGTTCATGTAACTCATAGCACAAAACTTGTAACACTGGGTAAGGCAACAATAGGACACTAGGAACAGAAAAAATCCAAAGAGAACACGAACATCAATAACATTTGTATTTTAGGAGAGGCATCAACCTCTAACCGATGGCATTGGAGAACAATCAGAATGAGTCTTGGAAGCAGACAAGGAATCATATAGCAGGAGGAAGTGGTCACACTGACAGACCAAGCAGCAGAAGTAAAGAAAGAATAGAAAGACAATTTGGCCCCTTGGGAACCCTCCTCATTCTTGTAACAGTACCTCTCAGGGGAACATGCAGCAGCTGCAGTTTCTCTCTGTGCTGCAACACTGTGATAGGGAGAATGTATCCCTGTCATGCTGGTTTTAAAACTGTGGGAACTCACTTCAAGTCACAAGTAGAAGGATCAGGGGAAAGAGGAGAAGCAAGGAAATTAGGAGCACATCAAAGATGCAGAGGAAAGTAAGCAAATGGGTGCAATCCTAGTCATGTCTACTCAGAAGTAAGTCAAATTGTGCTCAACAGGTCTTACTCTCAGGAAAGAGTGGGTAAGATTGCAGCCTGAATCTCATAAGAACATAAGAACAGCCCCACTGGATCAGGCCATAGTCCCATCTAGTCCAGCTTCCTGTATCTCACAGCGGCCCACCACATGCCCCAGGGAGCACACCAGATAACAAGAGACCTCATCCTGGCGCCCTCCCTTGCATCTGGCATTCTGACATAGCCCATTTCTAAAATCAGGAGGTTGCGCATACACATCATGGCTTGTACACACATCATGGCTTGTACAACAACATGTACAACATGTTGTACAACAATCTCAAACAACATGTGATGATTGCAAATCTGTTTGTTTAAATCTGGGTCTGTTCTGTGTATAAAATGGCAGGGGTCCCATTTTTGGAGCAAAAGGATGGGGTGTGTTAAACTCTCATCTCAGTCACTCCTTATGCCCCTCTAGCTTTTCTTCGGGCCAGGTTCACTTCTGGGAATTTGAGATGAGTTGGGGAAAAATGATATCAGGAGGAGGGGGCGGGGGGGAATTGCACCTCCTTTGCCCAAAGCACTGGACTTCTTCTCCCTCTTTATATATGTCTAGGGCAGACCTAGGTTTGAGCAAATGAGCCTGTAGCCATCATGTGTTGTTTGAGAAGACACATAAATGATACGTGGAAGACAATGATTGCAGGTTAGAAGCAATGATAGACTGAAGATTTTGCAGTTTGGACTTATATGTGCATATGACTGAGAAGACATGATGCAGGTTCCCTAACTGAGAGTCAGAAAGGACTACAAGGGAGAGGCAATGGACTGGTCATCCAAGTCATATGGTGGCAAAGATTATATGAATTGCTTTTTGAGTTTCCCTTCAGTGGTGTTTGCATAACTCCCCTGTGCTTTGCTTATAAAAACACTGCAATAAGTAAATTCATTGCACTCACACCAATAAATACTTACCAACGTAGTTTTCCACATCACTAACATAAAACGTTGGAGCAGGTACAGATAAACCCAAGCCATCCTTTTTGGGAACGAGGATAGGTTCTGTGAATCCATTTTCTTCCAAGTACTCAATGGTGAGTTGGCTTCCAGTCACTTTTATCACCACATCTTCAGCACTAAAAATTCAAAGATATTTTGCGTTCTAATTACATAATAGTTTCACAGACAGTATTAACCCCTGCTAATTGGGTAAGAGGCACTTTTTCAAGTGGGTGCTCCTTTTTTTAGCAGGGGGAGAGTAACTGGCTCACCTCACCCCAGCACTGTCTGTTCTAGTGGCTGTCTGCTGGTATACCTTGGCATCTTTTTAGATTGTGAGCCCTTTTGGGACAGGGAGCCATTTAGTTATTTGATTTTTCTCTGTAAACCGCTTTGTGAATGTTCAGTTGAAAAGCGGTATATAAATACTGTTAATTAATTAATTAAATTATTTTCTTTTGCTTTGTAACCCATGAATCAGCACACAGATCACTATCTTGCTCTCCATATTAAGACATCACCAATTTATAATTCTTTGCTTTATTTACGGCCTAATTACTATATATAAATGTACACTACACAGGGTACATTGTTCATAAACCCATCCTGCATGCAAAATATATACATAGTTTCATCAATGAGTGCCACTGTATTTGTGAACCATGACTTTTGCCTGCAAAATACTGACAAATAGTAAGAGAAAAAGCACCAGTCTTCCCTCCCCCACCATGCATATGAATTTTAAAGGAAAAAGTCATGCTTGATATATAAATGCATCAAATGACACTATGCACAAACATTTTGTTTTTGTTTAATGAGTAATGAAACGTTGAATAAGTAGTACATTTCCACATGAATTTTGTCTTTCTAATTGTAGTAAATGTACACCGAACACTATTCTTGAAAAATTCAAATTTTAAAATGACAGATACTAAATGGTTGCATACAATTATTAACTCTGAGGGTCCTGTGAAAATAACCATCACGTAATAAGAAAACATTATACTTTTTGTAAATGATAGTTCTTTAAAGAACAGGCACTTGCTGATATCTGAACATGCCCTTTGCCATAAACCTGTAAAGAGTGTCAAGTGACCTTGAGATGTGCTAACCCATATCTGTATATACAAGCTACTGCAAGCCATATGTCTCGAATTGACTTGAAATGATGTGTAAAAAAAACCCCACTGTTGCAATCTGTGGCCATAGATGAGTCAAACACAATTCTTGTCATCTATGCATAAGAACAGCATCTGTGGCATCCAAACAGTTTGGTATCGAAACATAGTAAAAATACAGTACAGAATAAGACTCAAGAGTTTCTTTAAGTAGGTATGTTATTTACAGTGCAATCCTATGCGTGTCTGCTCAGAAGTAAATCCTGCTGAATTTAATGAAACTCCCAGATAAGTGTGTTGGGATACTGCACACGCATGAGCAAACTAAAAACTCGTAGTTTTTAAGAGTTTGCTCTTGCATGTGTGAGATGCCAACACACTCGGGAAAAAGAGTCTGGAATGTTTTTTTGAAAGAGTACGAGAACCCTGAATAAAGGCATCTATAATAACACCACACTTTTCAGGATAATAATGCATGGCTGCCCTCTTCTGTGCTTCTTCTGAACTACATCTTATTTCGAGGAGACTAAAGACTTTAGACTACTGTCTAAAGCTGCTGGACCATTAAAAAAAATGACACACATATTGCCTATTTTCAACAGAAACCTCATGCTATTTGTGCATTTCCATTGAGAATACTTCCTCACATTCCTTTTGCATGTGCACCAATGCCTTTGCTGAGGTCAAAGTGGACGGAAAGTCAGGTTCAAAAAATATTTGCCATCTGTGTGAGGCCACTGGTGAAGGAAGTCAGAGGTCTCAGTCTAATGTATCACCAGACTGCTCTACCTCTCACTATGTCATCTGAACCTAGGGTGTTGGTGGATGTTCTGAACAGGGTGGCAGTGATAAACTGGAGGCAGACTAACTAATTGAAACTTTAATCCAGAGGTACTGATGGGGAGCTGATCATGGGATGAGAGAACAGCCTGTTCTTGATGGCACAGCACATGCTGTGAAAAAGCAGCTGCGCAACTTGAGAGTGCTCCTGGATCTGGCCCTGTATCCAGAGGGGCAGATGGCAGTCAGACCAGGAGGGCTTTTGCCCACTTTTGTGTGATGCACCAGTTATGAACCTATCTCAAAAAAAGCAGATCTAGCCATAGCTACCCATGCTTTGGTCACATCTCAATCAGACTATGGCAACATGCTCTTTGTGGAGCTGCAACTTCACAACCTAGAACCTGGAACTGGTACAAAATGTTGATGCCAAACTGCTGCTGAGAGCCACATGGGAGAGGAGGCTACTGCCATTCTGCAGAAACAACCCTGGCGTCCCACCATTTTCCAGGTTCAAATTCAAGGTGCTGATTGTTACCCTTAAACCCCAATGAGGTTTGGGCCTTTGATGCACTGCCTTCTAATGTATTAATCTACCAATTCATTAACGTCTTCAGGGAAGGCTCTGGTCCATATACCATCACTGAATGAGTTTTGACTGGTGGGCCCATGAGGCGGTATTTCCCCTGACAGTCGCTGGATGTGGAACTCCCTGCCTCACCAAGTGCAAGAAACCCCCTTCTCTTTCTTTTTGAAAAATATGCTCCAGCTGTATCTATTCTACCAAGCTTTTGAGTTGTGAAGTGGAGCTGTCTGAAAATTGCCTGCCTGTACCTGCTGCTGGAGCACTGTATTGCTATTGCTTATTTTAAATAATTGACACTGCTTTATTGTGAACTGTTTTTATATTCTTTGTTAGCCACCTTGGGACTAAATAGTGAAAGGAGAAATTGAATGAATGGACAGATGGACGGATATTAAGACAGTAAATAAGCCACATTTTAATTTCACTTCCAAGTAACTGTAGAAAAGTAATGCCTCATTCGTATAAAAGAGTCCTAGCATGGAAACAAGTCATGTAACACACTTTTTGCACAGTCTTCTCTTTCCACTAACCCTTGTGAATCTACCTGAGTACTTTTAAGCCATTGAGAATACAAATCAGACAAACATGAATGAACAGCCCCAAACTCAACCAGCAGAATGAAAACTTTGGTTAAGTTCTTGTGTACAGGGGAGCCCTCATATCTGCAGATTCAGTTATCCATGGATTGGGTTTGCAACCCCTCCCCCCATGTTCCCCCCTCCTCTGCTCCCCTCGCCTTCAGAGGTTCCTCTGAGTTCATCCATCTGCAGCCTCTGCTGGGCTCAGACTGAACTCGGGAGTTCAAATAAAACAACTTCTGGTTTCACAAGCTCCATCTGAGTCTGGCAGAGGCTGTGGACATTTGCTGTTGTTGTAACCTTTATTGGCATATACATATACATCAAAACAATATACGAATAAAATTCAAAATTTATATAAGATCAGAAGATGGCTCCACAATCCATAAATGCATGTTACACACAAGAAAAATCCAATAGACAATAGTGCCCCCATTAGCTGATCTCATACAGGGCTAAGCTTCCAGTCTCATTTCCCGCGTACTTATGACTGTGGCGACAAAACAAGAGATGTTGATAAGAGTTTCTCCCTTCTCTTCTGACAAAAGTGCTTGTAGCACATCGGCCTCTGCCCATCCCCGGAAGCGCGCTAGGATGGGCATAAGATGTTTCTGACGCTGGTTCTTATGCAAGGGACAGAACAAAAAGGATATGTTCAACTGATTCCACATGGTTCAGATCACAAGGACACAGCCTTGTTGAAAGAGGTATGCCTTTAAACCGGCCCCATAGAAGGGCTGAAGGAAGGGCATTATATCTTGCCAACATGAAGGCTCTTCTTAACTGCGGATTATACAGCTGGGATAAATAAAATGGCATCCTGCCTAACTGGACAGGTACATGAAAGTGCAATGGGGAACAGGAGGTGTTGGCCAAACTCATTAGCTCTTGACATTCAATGTCCATGATTCTCTCCCTGACAACTGTATAAGTTGACATTTGTCTGTGGTCTCTGCTGAGTTCAGAAGCTCCTCTGAGGGGAGGGGAGTTGTGCTCTATTCTAACAGAAATGGGTGTTTGTATGTATCTGCGGTTTCAGCTATCTGCGGGGGGGGGGGGCATTTCCTGAACGGAATCCCAGGGATAAGGGGGCACACCTGCATGTCCTTGAAGGGGAGACCAAAACTGTGCAGGAAATCACGCAGAGAGCTTTTAGGCTCTGTGGAATTACTGGCTTTATAAATTTATAGACAAAGTTTCTGGTACAACCTCACTGTCTAGTAGTCAAACATTTCACATTCAGTCTACAATCCAACGACAGCAGAACAATCATCATCAACCAACCTACCTGGGGAATGTTCGACTTCTGAGTTCCTTTATAAAGACCTGACTCCCATTCTGCACAGGCTTGACTTCCGTAGTTTGACCAGTGTCATGTTTGTGCCAATTTCTTTTCTTTTTCACTACAAGAGAGAGAAATGGATAACACTAAGTAAGTGCTAAGGTCTGATTATGTATAATTGAAAAAAGATTTGCCATTGATTTTGCATATCAATGGACTTGACAATAATCTTGTAGGAAGCACAGTAATCATTTTAAATCAGGCAGACAAGATTTTTTTTTGCAACGTATAAGAACTCTAACAAGAGTTTTCTCATCTAATATTAGACATTAACACTGTGATCTATACATAGCATACTGACCTATGTTCATTTGAGAACATTAAGGGTAACCAGCCATATAATTAATTACTGAGTTTTAATAAAGCCATATGCAAACTCTGGATAGATTTTTGATTTGCCAAAGTACAGATTTAATCTCCATTGTGAGGGGAGCACTTCAGTTTGCAGTGTAGAACATTAGGAATATGTCACATCTCAAGGGCTGATTCAAAACACAAAATGAAATCAGTTTGAACTGTATTGACTCCGTAAGCTTTGAACCATATACAGAGAGTCAGCCATTCTCATAAGATAACAGAGGTATATGTCCATATTTGATTTTTAGACATTCTTTATTACTGTTGGTTGAAATATACACCAGACAAATTGTCATATCAAAGCACAAGGTCCCACTACATACCACTACACAGTTGTTGCATATCAAGATACTGGAAGGAAGGAAGGAAGGAAGGAAGGAAGGAAGGAAGGAAGGAAGGAAGGAAGGAAGGAAGAGGCCAAATAAAGAGAAGTGCGAGCACAAAACTGATCTAATCATTTAGAACATCTTGGGAAAGTCAGACCTCTCAGAAGTGTGGCATGTCAGGGTATGGGGGAAGATTGTGAAACATTTCTTTCTTTTTTTTAAGACGACTGATAATCGTCGTCCTAGCTAGCTTACAGTATTTGCTGGGTGGTGCTCAGTAAATTCATTATGGATAGCTGGTGATATTTGCTCAGGATTTCACTTATCCACAATCACTATTTGGCTGTGCGTTACAGATCAATATATGAAAGTATTCATGTGTGCAACAGGTAGGAGAGTGTTCTTATTTTGCTCACAATATCCAAATTTAGAGCCCAATCCTGAGCTCTGCACGCCAGCTTACTACCAGCGCACACTGTCACAAACGTGCCGAAAAGCATGTTTGCGGGGCTTAGCACTGGCCCAGTGCTGGAGTTAGCCCAGTGTGAACTTGCCTGGTAGCAGAGAGGTAAGTGGGGGCAGAGGGGGAAGTGGGGAGGAGGTGTTCTGGGGTGGGGGGAAGTGGGGAGAAGGCAGGGAGGAGGCGTTCTGGGGCGGGTGGAAGTGGGGAGAGGGCACAGAGGAGGCGTTCAGGGGGAGGGAACAGAGAGAGAGGAGGGCGGGACTGGTGGAGCTCTGCTCCACCTGTTCCTGAGCTTCGTGTCGGGCCATGTGGCATGACATGGAACTCTTTGACTCTGCGGCAGCTCCAGATCTGCCACAGAATCAAATAGCCCCATTGCCGGGCTACTTGCCTCACCTGGGGGGAGGGGACACGTCCCCTTCCCCCAGAGAATAATAATCTGAAGCATATTCTTCCCCTAAGGAGGAAGCATCTGAACAATAATAATAAGGAAGCATAATAATCTGAAGCATCCTTCCCCTAAAGTGCCACCGGCAGCTGCCCGGTTATGCTCAGGATTTTCAGTGCAGTGGCAGCCCCACACTCTGGGCAACACAGGATTGGGTTGTTAGAAATGTCAAAGAAAAACATCGCTATTCCGTTTATTTAATAAATGCAATGGACATAAATTCCATTGGTTTCAATAAGTATGGACAAGAATAACATCAGTTAAATGAAGTGCCACAGCATATCTCATCAGGGACATTTCATGGGAGAGAAAACAGTATTGTATTTGCTTTTGTACCAGCAATACACCTGCACACTGCTCACCCTGATCTGTAGTCCCTGACAAACAACGCCTATTAGTGCTCAACCATAAGTACCATGACAGACTGATTTCTTTATTGCAGGTGGTACAATAAAGTCATGAAAACTAGGGTCTGGTTCAGAGGTCAAGCAGAGCCAGGTCTGAGGTAGTTTTGTGCAAGCTCTCTTAAGGCCAAATCCTGTCCTCCACTAGCTCTTAGCACATAGCACAGCTGATGCCGCTGTGATGCATGTTATTGCAGGTGGGAACCTGATGGCCCAAAAGAGGTAACTTTTTCTTACCTCTTCACAGGCCTCCTGGTCTCCAATGGGTCTTCTCTGACCTGTGCCAGCCAAGGAGACTCAGAAGGAAGAAAAGGGTGGAGAAAGGGGAATAAAATCTCAGGGTTTGCTGTTGCCACCAAAATCTTCCCCCACTCCCTATCCTGGATCACCCATGATCCTCCCCCAAACCATCCCTTTTGCTGATCTACCTGCTCTGGTGGGGCATGTGGGAGCCACTGCAACATAAACAGGGCCTGTGTTGTGTCAGCAGCCCCAAAGCACATTATGGCAGCACAGCTTTTGTGCAGCCGGTCTGCGGCTTATGGTAGCAGGTTGTGAGATCCATTACCTTAAGCTCTGGATAGGATTGGGATGCCAGTCTCTGTCATGAACCAGATGCAATCATTCCAAGGGAGAAATGACTCTCTCCCAGCTTCATATTCTGGTTTAGTTGAAAACTTTTGTTATAATAAGCCCAGTTCAGATGTCATAAAGATCCTAGCTTGTTGAGTTGAATGATTCTAGTTCTACTTCTAGTTGTATCATTCTTCCTCTTGATTGCCAAGAAGAAAGAGAGCTAACAAGCCCAAAACCAAGAGACATCACAACAAATAAGGATTCAATTCTGGCTCTGTGTGATGTTTGAACCATGTCCTATCTTTAAAAAAAAGAAAAGAAAAAGTACAGGTTATACTAGCGGGGTCCCTGTCGCAAACTTAGGGGGGTTTGGGGTGCTCAGAGTTCTTGGTTCTTGAACCCTAAAGCCCTCAAGGCCCCCCTGTCTAGTAGTACTGCCACCACGCTGTATGTGCCAGTGCCTCAGTCCAGGGACACTGAGACCCTCTAGGCTTAATTCTATCCCTTGCAGGCACTGAGCACTTTCTCTAATTAAAGCTTCAGTCCTCAAGTTACTAGACCTCAATGAGCACTTGGTAGCTGGCTGAACGGCTAGGCAGGATTCTGAACCTTTGTCCCCAACAGACAATGAAATAACTTAGTAAACGAGATTTTAGTTTATTAAGTACATAAGGTTACATAAGGTTACAGTAAGGCAGCAAAGGCTAGAGGCATAAACATCTAGGAAACATATCAGCAATAAAATAATAAAGCTAACTGTTGTTGTTGGCATCCTTCAGTCTCGGAAGACTATGGTGTTGCGCTCTGAATAGTGGTTCTGGAACAGTGTCCTCTCTAATGCGCAAAGTAGATATGGAGGATAGACTGTTTCCCATGCAGCAAATCGCCCCCTCCATGTGACTGAAATGGTCCAATGGAAAGGCAGAGGTCAATACGGTTGGTTCCAGCGGCATCGCAGGAGTTGCCAGAAAATGACTGTGTTCAGCCATGAACTGCCTCAGGGACTCTGGCTCCGGACTCCTGATAGCTAACTGGCTATCTCTATTAATCCCTATCTCTCACCTGGGTTAGTTACTCTTGTAGATCTTTTAGCTCCAGGGCTACCTATGAGGCCAGGTGCCCATATTGGACAATGGAGCTCACAGCGTGCAGGATGTTGCACCCAAAAACTCTGTCCAAGAAGGAACACACACACCCCTTTGGGGCACTCATTATTATACTTCTTATGCTAATAGCGCTGAGGTAACTTCATACTTATTTAGATTGTCCAATCAGAAACTTCTGAGGACAGAACCTTCTTAAAGTTGACCTGGTTGCTAGCCCTCCTAGTTCATACCCCTCCCAACTGGAGATCCATAGCTGCATTCCAACACGCTTGATCAGGCGCCTCTCTGTCTACTAAAGTATTAAACATTCCAATGGGTTGTAATTCTTGTTGTCTATCCTTTCTGGCCAGCAAAGGAGAGACAACAATCTTTTTGTTTATTTACTCACATTCTTGCAACTAGGAACTGCTAGCAACTTTTCAGTTACATTGTCTTAGTGTGGTTCAGGCTTCTACTGCCAACCTAGGCCTAACATGTACATATTCATGACAGTCCCATATCCGCAGATCCAGTAACTGTGATTTCAATTATTCATGGATCCACAGATGCACCCCTCCCTATGCATGCTCACTAACATCAAGCAGCCTACCTGATGAAGTTTTCTTGCATAAACAAGGCAGGCAGCCTGTTCTTGCAGGCAACCTGTTCACATCACACTATAAGCTTAAACACTTATAGTGACTTTTTTTTTAATGCAAGAAAGCTTCGCCACGTAAGCTGCTTAAACAATGTTAATGGGCACGCAGGGGGCCATTAAAACAGGTGTTCCCCATGTTCACAGTTTCCATATCCACAGATGCAGGTGCACGACTGT
This sequence comes from Tiliqua scincoides, assembly GCF_035046505.1. Taxonomy (NCBI): domain Eukaryota; kingdom Metazoa; phylum Chordata; class Lepidosauria; order Squamata; family Scincidae; genus Tiliqua; species Tiliqua scincoides. The sequence goes on from NC_089822.1 coordinate 215,969,132, forward strand.
ATTCTGATTTTTAGAGGGAGCAAATATATTTATCAGACCAACTCATCCGGAGTTCTCATACAAATGAGTAACCTGCATGGTGTGAAATGGCCAGAAGACATTCTGATTGCTCTTCCACTTGAGGAAACTCTCAGCCCAGTCCTAAACAGAAAGATCAGAAGTCATTCACTGTTTTCTGTAACACTTCCTAATAGGTGTGCAAAGGGGTTGATACTCTAGTCTAGTGTATAAAGTGCCACTTCTTTGAAACAAATGATTTTCTACTGGCTAAAATCAATATTCACAAAAGCTTCATACCAGAAATATCTTGAAAATGTTTAATTGAAAAATTATTTAAAAAAAAAAAAGTTTAATTGAAAATTTAAAAGTTTAATTTTGTGCGGCTTCACTCCACAACATGATCCTGACAAATCACTTATTACAGTGATAATAATCTGAAGCATATTCTCTAACTTCGGGCATTTAGAAATCAGATAAGGATGCCAAAAATCACAATGAGATCAAAAGGACTTCATTGAGTTCTGTGCTTGTGTTCAACTGAGACTTCAGCATACTTGATGTTCTTTGCGTTGTACCTATTGCTTTGCTTTTAAGAATTCAGCCAGAGACTTTCCCAGGAGACAGCTTAATTAAAATCTGGCTAAATGCACAACTATAATATATCATTAATAAGTTAACCAGAAGCAACGTTCTTTCCTGAAGCAGCATTTTGTGCTGGCAAATAGGCCAATGCAGGCATAAAAACCTGTTTCCATTTGCAGATTGACTGAATATATTATATCTTCATGGACTATCACTGGGACATTCCACAAATATTCATACACTTGTATCAAATTAGGTAGCAAAGCTAGTACAATGCTTCTGGAGAAGTAAAGTCTCTGCTGGCATCCTCAGTACACAAACTTAAATGTGATGAGAATGATCCACAATCAATATATTTCTTTTTATTTTAAAGTTTAAAACAGCCAAAGGGATAGAGAAGCAGTGATTGAGGCAACCTGGGATAAGGTATGCATGTCATTGTCTGATCTAAATTGTTATTCATCTTACAGGAGAAAACATATTTTCCTGTACAGAAAAAGCTGGGGGTCACTTATAGCCCAATCCTATTCAAATCACACCCTGCTGATATTGCCATGTCTCTGGAGCATGCGCTGTATCCTGCAGGGGGGACAGTAACAGAGGTCTCCTCCAGGTAAGGGAACATTTGTTCCCTTGCTTGGAGGTAAGCATGTGCTGCTTTGATGGGTCTGATCTGATCTGCACCAGTGATTTTGCTGGCTCAAGTGGACCCAGGTAGGTGGATTGCAGCCAGGAAGAGGGACATGATATTGGCCTGTGCTGCTGCTAACACCCCCTTCCTGGCCTCAACATCCCACAGTCTCTGCCCTTATGACAGCAAGTGGAGGTTGCATAGTTGCTTCTGCTTAACTTCCACATAGCCAGGTTTAGGATTCCTGGCTGAAGGTGACAAATTGGACCCTGAATGACAAGATCCATCCAGGGAGTCAGGTGCCATGAACACCAAGTGGACATCTCAACTAGCTTTATGAAGCATGGCCTCTGGGGTCAATGGGGAGCAATGAAAAGCACCTGTACTCTTGCTGTGTGATCTTTGCAGGACTGCCAGGATCAGGTGGATGAGAAGAAAGGTGTATAGTATTCCTCATGACCGCAACTGTGTCAGTGCACCCACTCCACAAGTCTGGAGTATTCTGAACCTCAAGAAAAAAAAATTCAATCTGGTGGTTCCCCATAGAGGCAAAGAAGTCCATTTGAATCACCCCAAAATGGCAGCAGACCAGATAAAACAGTTCTAGGCTCACTGACTGGTCCAGGGTCTGCCAGCTGAGCCATTCCATAATTGTTTGAGCCTCCTGTAACTGCTCTGCTGTGGACAGAAGTGAGTTTCCAGCTAGGCAAGCATTTACCCAGGCCAGTCACCTGTTCACTTTCCTGCAAAGAGGCAGGGACTTTTTCCCTCCTTAGCAATTCACATATCCTTTGAAGACATGTTCTCTATGCGGACTAGTACATATCAAAACTGCATGTGGTTCCAGACAGCTTGAGGGCCTCACTCTCAACTACAGAAATGCAAAGCTATCCCATGGCTCTATGGGAAACCACATCCCTTGGCTACAGACTCCTGGAAGAATACCTCTCATCTAGAAGTATTCATCGTGATCAACTTTCAAGGTGGTACTTGGATCAGCAAACCATACTGCAGGTGCCCCAGTGATTGAAGCTGCAGAGCCTTCATTGAAGATGCTTTTGGAATGAGCCTCTTCCCCAGGTCTGACAAAGATAACTCTGCACTGACAATCTTAACAAAGAATCCTGGACAAAGCACAGCCAAAGGTTTGTCACATCATGAAGGAAAGCTACCTTGAAACATTTTGGCTTGGAGCCAGAACCCCCTTCTTCTCCTTTGGGTGATTATAAGGAAGACCTCAGGAGGAATATAGTGGGCTTGGTCCTGGTCCTCTGCCAAGTTCTCATTCAACAGCTTATTGTCCTCTGGGGAAGTAGCACCCTGAGAATCAGTTGGATCTAAAAGAATCCAGACCCAGAAGCCTAGGAGGATGAGGTTACTGGGCCTGGTACTCAGGGTCCTGAGGTAAAACACACAGTCAGGCTGAAATTGGCACCATGGATTGGAAAGTCTCTTTGGTGCTGATCAGAACCTGTGAGGGGGTTTCAGAGTCAACATCTGCCAACCTTTGCCCCTTGTCAGCTCCTCTGATAGGAGGAGCAGGAAATACACTTACTTTGTTTCTTGGCCTCGTGTTTGCCTGTGCTGGGCACACCAAAGTTCCCTGCAGAGAATCTGGAGCAAGGAGAGGGGACCCTGAACCTCTTTGGATACCAACTGCTGAACCCAACATTGGTCTTGTCTTCTGAAACAATCACCAGGTTGGGAAAGGCCTTGGCTCTTGGGCGACCTGTGCCTCAGGGATGCAGGGCAGAAGTAGAGGGAAAGCCCACTTTTCTTTCCGTTGGGAAGAAGTGAACCTTATCCGCTTCCTTAATGTTACTGATTGCAGGTGAAAAGAAAAAAAACAAAGCAGTATCTTCTCTGGAAGACATGTCTTCTCTCCTTTTTTTGCAGGAGGTGGGGAATAAATGGACTCACCCCTGAAACTGTGGAAGTACTCAATGGCGGTTGCTCTTAAGAGGCTGAAGAAACAGGCAAGCAGCATTGCAGGCACCTTCAAGCCACACTATTGTTGCTGCTTTCATGTGAGCTCTATGCTTCTAGCCTTCCCTACTGAAGAAGAGAGGTGGGAGGCTGATGCGAAAGGAACGGGCCAACGCATTGACGCAGTTCTCCTTCTGGCACAGGATTTGCACAGAGAGTTTTGGATAGCGTTTTCCCGTTTCCTTAACTAAGATGCTTCCATCTTAGCAGGGAGGGAGGGAAAGAGAAAGAAAAAAAAACGGGTGTGAAGAACTTGGCAGGAACCAAGCTGAGATGTTGCCAACTTCTAACCAGATAAGGAAGGTCTGTGGGGCATAAGGTGGCCCCTGCCCTTGGCGTTTCTTCTGCATGTGACTCTGCCTGGTTACCATGAATGTCCCAGCATATAAGACTGACCCAGCCCAGAACCACAAAAGAAGGCATACTGCATTTCTACCACAAAGTAGTCTTCACAAATTTCATTAAATCAAAAGTACTCTAAATGTCATACAAGATGAAATAATTTTCTGAAATATCAGCAGGCTACAATAGTAAAGTGGAGAGCAAGAAGAAAGTTATTTTTATATTTGACATCTGGAAGGCATCCATCATGGAATGTGTTCACCAGACATTCTTTAAAAAAAAAAAATTCTTACAAGTTGCATAATAAGAACAATGAGTGCTGATGTTTTTCACTGCAAATCCTGCAGTAATTAAATCATGACAGAAGCTGTGGGATGAGAGAGAGCACCTCATTTTGTAAAAATAAAAATTAATCTTGTAACAATTGATGTACAGATAAAACTAATGCTATCCTGTAAATACATGCAATAAAGCAAATATTCAGTGAAAGTGGAGCATTACTGTTCATTATTTATTTATTTGTTTGTAGAATTTATATCCCGCCTTTCCACTCCAGAAAGGAGCATGCAAGGCAGCTAACAAAATATGAAAACCATGAAAAATATAAGTATAAGATAAAATATAAGTATATAAGATTTTTATATAAGTATAAAAATCAAACATTTAAAAACAATAAACACAAACAAAACAATTGGTTCCGCCCCCCCCCCAAAAAGAAGAAAAGGACAGGCCCCCTTGTGTCAGCATTAAAAGGTTTGTGTAAATAAAAAAGTCTTAAGCCCCCGTCGAAAGGACTCTAGAGAGGGAGCTGTTCTCAGCTCTAGGGGAAGGGAGTTCCACAAACGGGAAGCCACCACCGAGAAGGCCGTCTTTCTTGCCGCCATCCCCTTCACCTCCACTGATGATGGCACATTCAGAAGGGCCCCCTCTGATGACCTGAGAGGATGGGTCGGATTGCATGGAAGCAGGCAGTCCCTCAAATACCCTGGACCCGAGCCACGTAGGGCTTTACATGTCAAAACTAGCACTTTCAATTCAAAGTCATTCATTATCTTATGGTTCAATTCAAGCCTTAGCTTGAGCCAGCACAGCCATCCCTGCACCATCTCAGAGTGTCACAAATGTGCCATAAGGCATGACTGTGCCTATTCAATGGCTGGACGGGGCAGAGAGCCGTGCTGGTTTGGCAGTGGCAGATCCAACCCTGCACTAGCTGGCACAGGGATGTTTGCGCCAGGCCAGGCGGTGCAAAGAGTGGAAGATGGTGGTGGAGGGTATTTTGCAGGCAGGAAAGGAGCATTTGTGGGCAGGGAGAGGGTGGAACGACGGTAGAAAAGGTCCAGGCCCAGAAAAGGTGTGAGATCTGCAGCAGTGGTGCACACTGCATCCTAATCCCTGGATCTGGCAGCCCAACACTGGCTTCCCAGATTTGCATCAGCTATATAAATAGCCACTGCTAAGAGCACACATTAAATAAAAGCAGATAAGTAATTTCAAACTATGATTTGCTTGTTGCACTATAGTTAGTGCAAAAAACCATGATTTGCCATGATGCCTGCTTTTTTTTTAAATAGGAGGAAAGTTTCTCTCTCTAATTTTCTCCCTAGAAAAAACAGCCCAATCCTCTCCCCCTCAACACCAATGCAGCAAGAACATTCACCAACGTTCTTACAGTGAATGTTTTGAATTTGTTTTCTTTCTTTTTAAAATTCATACCATTCTTTTAAATTTTAAATATCAGAGCAGCTTATAATACATGTAGGGCACAATCCTAACCCACTTTCCATCACTGACATAAGCGCAATGTAGCTACGAGATAAGGGAACAAACATTCCCTTACTTTGAGGAGGCCTCCCTGCGTGCCACCCAACTGCAGGATGCAGCACACATTCCATTGGCACAGCTATGCCAGTGCTGGAAAGTTGGTTAGGGTTTGGGCTGCAGTAAAACAAAAAGATAAATAAAACATGATTGAATATCATCATTATTTTTCTAGCATTACAAAATTATGCATTTATGGGAAGCATATTAAGAAGCCAATGGAACTGCCCTTGTGTCAAACAGCGTAACACAAGCTCTCCCTATATATGTTCCAAGACATACATGTATATGAATGTTGCAGTCATTTGTGGATGTGTCAGTATAACAGCCTTTTTGCCTATGATCCCAGAAGATACTTGATTCTGTACAACACACTGTGGCAGCCAGATTTTGTTGAGTAATGAGAAGCCAGAATGTGCTTAAAGCATTCAATATTGGATTTTCTTTTCAAAAGCACTTGTCATAATAATTGGTATATTACACTTGTCATCTTAATAAAGTTGATATATTCTCATTCCGTGCACCAAAATGTTCTTCTCCATTTTTATGTAGGGGGTATGTTAAAAAGCTTACAAAGTAGCCAATGAGTTCTACAAATCTTAGCGCATGCTACAAATGGTAGCAGGTCATCATATTATGAACGAAAAAGAGCAGAATGTAGATGTCCGTAGGTTTTTTTTTGTTTATGTTTTATTTTTATTAACACACACAAACATACAAACATATAACATACATTTAGGAGTGCTAAATACCATACACCATTACTAATTAATCATACTATATCTCCTAATCTACTTACTCATCTATTTCTACCTCTTATTGATTTGTTCATTTATTTATATAATATACAATACATTTTCCCTTATGCCCTATACTATATTTTCTAAATATTCACTTTCTACCAAACGTAAACTAACTTCAATTGCTCATTAATATTAAAACAAAATAATCTAATTACCAAAATTATCACCTCAGCTATATCAACGCCAAACTAATTCTCCAATCTAATTATACTTTTTTATTCTTTGACATAATAACCACATATAAAACAATTCTTCCACACGTTTACATTTCCAGCCATATTTTTAATACATTCTAATTCATATTTATTAATTTCATATGTATTCTTTTTTTCCCCCTTCAAATAAATTTGGACCATTGTTATTAGCTAAATAAATCCTCCAATTTTCTTTAACCCTCAGATGACCCCTCAGGATTCTTTTTCTTTCTTACTTTCCATTTTTTCTCCTGTAATATCTTTAATAATTTATCTCCATAACAGAGTCTGATAGATCCACACTTTATTATATAGGGTGTGTTCATTCTTCAGTTAACTGGGATATATTTTCCCCTTCTTGTTCCAACAAATTTTGTGATTTGTGCACTCCTGTTACTCTGTCCATCTTATCTTTCTTGATCTCCATCAGCACCTCTTCTTCGTCCTGTTGATCATCCTGTTGATTTTCCTCCTTGTCCACTTTTTCACTCCCTTGTTTATCTGATGCTTGTTTCTTCACATCTTCCAATTGTTCCTTACAGACATCTGTCTGTTGGGAAAGAGTCTCCAGACTGGCTTGAATCAGTAAGGACCAATTCAGCTGTTGTCGCTCCATAACAAGCAATCTCTCCATATTAATCAAGATTTTCTGTATCCACATTTCTGGAACAGAGTCCATTTTGCAATTTCTCTCTAGTTCACTAGATGTCCACAACATATTATTCTCCTCACTTCCACCACATCATTACTACTCTGCCATCCGCATTCCTTACATACATCTTGCAGATAACAGTCCAGTGTGGTTAAAAGAAAACCGTCTCACCATCTCTGGTGCAGAGAAAACAAAGCTCTTTCAAATCTAATGAGAATTATATTTATAGAACGTATATGTTCATAGGTTTTTATGGCCAGTCGTAATCCAACAATTTGACATATTTATTCAGGTGAGAAGACCATGTTTGTGTCAAAGAATTAGAATCCATGTTGAGCAGAACAGATGGGAGCAAACATATTTTCAGCAGAGTAATGACAGAAACAGGGGAAAGTTTCTGGACTTAAATCCTAGGTTAGAATAATCCCACAAATCTGAAATACAGGTCAAACCTTGTTATGCACTGATTTTTTATACACAGATTTGACTCAACACGAATGGCCACTGCAAATGAGAAGGAATGTGCTGCCCCTGGAGAAGGGAAAAAAATGCATCCCTTTAAAATCATAGTTTTAAAAAACTGCTTTTCTTACTGTTGTAGAGAGACAGTCATGCAAGCAATCATTCCATTCTTCAATTGAGCCAGGCAAAGACAGGGGGTCCTTTATATTTCTAATTGCTGACTGCAGGCCCAATCCTATCCACCTTTCCAGCTCCGGTATAACCACAATGCAGCCCCATGGTAAGGGTACACATGTTCCCATACCTTGAAGTGGCTCAAGTGCCAGCCCCTCCACCACAGGATGCAGAGCACACCCCACTGGCACAACTGCACCAGCACTGGAAGATTGGATAGGATGGGCCCTACCCCTCTACAACAGTAAGAAAAGCTGTTATTAAACCACAGTTGTAAAGCGACACACTTTTTTATTTTTTTAAACTGCTTTTATTTAACACATTTTATGGTATCATTTAGGGAGCTCCCAAATCAAACCCTGTGGGTGTTGAGGCAAGACCTTATTCCATTAGGTGCAATGGAGGGGCAAGAAACTTAGAAGTCGATCTTTAAATATATTTTTCCACTGTTTTTCAATCCATGAATTTTTTTTTTATAGTGGTACTCAAACTTTTCCTGCCAGTGGCTCCCTTGACCCCCGTGGTTGTTGGCTATAACTTCCCATCATATTCCTGAGGGCTGGAAGTGACATCATTAAACAGGAAGTGGCCAGAAATATTAACTATATTACATATATTATATTATAATATTATAATATTATATTTATTATAATATAATATTAATATTAAATATATATTAACTACTGTATATTAATATTAATTATATTAATCATATCATTAATTAAATGCAGATCTTAAAAATATAATACACAGCAATATACATGCTTTATAAATGATCAGCTGCTGATCACTGTTGGATGCTGGAGTAGGTAGATTTTGTCTGGTCCAGGAGGACTCATTTTTTTAAACTTTGTAAGCATACCAATAGAATTGTTTTATCAAATGAACTTTGTGAACAACCAGTCTGACCAACATTACACACACACACACTCCTGTGGACCCCAATCCAACTAGTCATTTCTCCCATTCTCCTTGGATAGGATTGAACCCTTCATTAATTTAATAAAATCAAATTTTTCCAGCAGCTGGTGGGGAAAACAAAAATAGACCATGAAAATATATCAGAGCTGATAAGGGTTTGGTTAGGAAGTTGATTTGTCTCCTATACTAGGAGATGCACAGTTCAAGCCTATGCATGTCTACTCAGAAGTAAATCCCATTAGAGTCAATGGGGTTACTCCCAGGAAAGTGTGGATAGGATTGGGCTGGCAATCACTTCATCAATGGCTGATAAGTATTCCCTTCAAATAGCAAGATTCATCACTTTCAAAATACAGCCTTTTCTCTTCAAACAACAAGATTAATAAATCACTTTAAAAACAGTATCCTTTTTCTGCTCCTGGCCAAGTAAAGTGTGTGCTTGCCTCTCCCCTCCCCCTTTGCCAACTGTATGGAAGCAACTTTAAGAGTCCTGATGACTGGTAAACTAGGAAGTGTTTTATTTGGGGAGGGGGAGGAAAGTGGGAAGGTTTGGAGATCAAAAGGGGGGAGTGGAAGAGGGAGGGGGTTGAAAAGAGAGATTTCACTTTGATGAGAAGTGATCCCAGGCTGGGAACTAGGAACCAACCAGACAAGGATCAGCGAGGGTTAAGGACTGCAAGCCGAGCATGCTCAGAAGACGGCAGGGTGGCAGCAGCCACTCTCGCAGCTGAGCAACTCCCGTCTCTTCTGCTTTAAAAAAAAGCACAGACGACGGGCAGAAGACAGGCTCGTATTCTGCCCAGGGGTGTGACTGTATCGCTGCAAGAGGACATCGCCGCCTCCCCTTCGAGTTCCTGGCGCCGCCCTAAAGAGCCGTGCCTCACAGTTTAAATAACACTGCACTAGGGGTTGCAGAACAGAACCCCAGTGGGTAAAGAGGGACGACCTGTACTCCGAACTGCTAGCATCTCAAATTTTAAGTTTCATTTCTTCTCATGTAGTCCTGCCTCATCTATCTATTTGTTATAATCACTGGTTCATTTTATCTTTTACTTTTAAACCATGATAAATTAAATATCACATACATTGCTGTGTTGTTATAGAAGAATTTCATCCAAGGACTTGGACAGAAAATTAACATTTTATCATCTACAGCAGTAATTTTCAACCTTTTACATCTCACGGCCCACTGACAAGGCACTAAAATGGTCAAGGCACAACACCAGATTTTTGACAATTGACAAGGCACACCATGCTGCCAGTGGGGGCTCACATCTCCCACTGGCCCTATTAATAAATTACCTTCCCCCAGATTCCTGTGACACACCTGTGGACCACTTGAGGCACACCAGTGTGCCACGGCACAGTGGTAGAAAAAGGCTGATCTACAGGGAGGTCATTACTGATAAGCAGAATTTTCTGCCACATTGCTTCTTTTCCAGATAAGTTATTCAACTGGAAAATTATTCCCTTTACATATGACTTATGCAACCCTTTCCTGATGTGCACTTTTTTCTAAGAGCTGCATGGCTTTGGCTGCCAAACTCACCTCAAGCAAAGTGAACATACTGAAATCTTTCAATTTATTTCTGCTATTTGTCTTAGCATAGTATGTAGCATAACAACAACAACAACAACAACAACAACAACAACAACAGGTATTTATATACCAACTTTCTTGGTCTTTATTCAAGGCGGTTTACATAGGCAGGCTCTATCTAAATCCCTTATTAAATAGGGATTTTTACAATTTGAAAGAAGGTTCTTTCTTTCAAGAACCACTACATTCAGGTGTTTCATTCTGATCTGGCTTCACATTCTGACCTCCATCCTCCCACGCTCAGAGCAGATGGAATAGCTCGGCTTCAGCTTGTCAGCTGCTTCAAGGTCGCACGGTGCCGGTGGCCTCGAACTGGCGACCTTGTGGATGTTATCTTCAGGCAGACGGAGGCTCTACCCTCTAGACCAGACCTCCTGCATTATGGCAATAAAATGTGCCGTGCCATATTTCTAATCTGGTCCTAACCATGTTTCCTCAGAAGTATCATGCAGCCTGATCCTCTGCCTCTTTACCTGGAAGTAAGCCCCACTGAGTTCACCAGCGCAAATTCACATGGAAGTGTGCATAGGGTTTCAACTTTCGGCTTGCTTCACAGATTTATCCCTTGATTTCTTTGATACACTTGATGACTGTGTATCTTCATGGGTCTACAAACACCAATGAAAACCACTGTGCTTGAGGAGATGTGAGGATATACGTATGAAAGTTCTGCTCAGTAGTGTTATATTTGTTACAGTTCATTGAAGATGAACATGCATGTTGAAATCAGTTCTTAGAATTGCAAGTTTTTTTAAAACTGACAGTGCAAGCCTATGCATGTTTAATCAGAAGCAACTCCTATTCTTTCAAAGGGGTTTACTCCCAAGTAAGTGTTTATACAATTGCAACTTCAAAATATATATATTTAATTTCAGTGCTTGTTTACTTACATACTGATATATTGATCACTAACAGATTATATGGTTGTAAGTTGCATACATTTCAGTAGATTTTTTTTTTTTAAACAGTGAATTAAGGAAGAAGGGAATAGTATAATGGAAAAACTCAGGACGCAATCCTAACCAGCTTTCCAGCACTGGCATAGCTATGCCAGTGGGGCATGTGCTACATCCTGCAGTTGAGGGGCACTCATGGAGGCCTCCTCAAGGTAGGCAGTGTTTGTTCCCTTACCTCGGAGTTCAATTGCCCATTATGTCAGTGCTGGAAAATTGGTTAGGTTGCTGCCTCAGTTAATTAGGACCATGGAGTGATCTGGTAAGAGTCAAATAACTTTTACTTACAAGTAGATTTCCCATGGGTTTTCTCACAATTTGGACAGTGATAGATGTCAATATCTGGTGCCTCGTCTTCTTCTACATCAACACAACTAAAATAAAGACAGAAACAAAGAATCATTAGAGTCTCTTCTCAAAGACTCAAATATGCAAAGTAATCAGGCATTTCATAGAGCTGTCACAATGAAACTAGGCAATGTATTATTATTATTATTATTAACAGTATTTATATACTGCTTTTCAACTAAAAGTTCACAAAGCAGTTTACAGAGAAAAATCAAATAACTTTGGCTGATCCATGACATGACGACTCGGCCTATGTCAGCTACAACCAGGTTTGATTCATTGTCTCACATATTGGGAGAACATTAGGTTAATGCACCTTTCCAAGGAACTGTAGCCAATCACAGTTCAGGTCATCTGGACCTGAATTATAAGAATACACTGTGACAGCACCCTTAATATCTTTAGCACCACTCTATTGCTGTGGTGCAGATGGGTTAATTATTAAAATTATACCAAGGTTATACACCTCTTCCGTCTGAGCAATGTCAGACAACAAGGATTTGCAATAAAGGTTCTGCAGTTCACATAGCTGACTTAACCTGACCACCTCCCCCCCCCAAAAAAAAAATCCCAAATGGGTGACAAGACCAAATAAGAATGTCACTTAACTCCATTCTCTTCTTGTTCTCCCTTCACAATTAGTGTTTTATTCAATAAAACATTATCAGGTCCAAGGATAACAGCGCTAAAAGCATGGCTTTGAAAACTAATCAAAATTAGGAAATGAAGTGGCTGCAGAATTCTGATGATATAGACCAGTGGTTTTCAACCGCTGTGACGCGGCACACTGGTGTGCCACGAGGCTGCCTCAGGTGTGCCGCAGGATCAAAGGAGGCAGGCAGCAGCTGCGTGCCACATGCGGGAGGAGTGGCTGCTTTGAGCCTCCCGCGGCAGGCAGCACAAGCAAGGGAGCAGCCAGGGAAGGGGCTGGTCAAAGCTGCTTTGCATCCCACGCAGCAGCTGAAGAGTCCACTTTGAGCTTGCTCCTGCTACTGAGCACGACTCAGGCTGCAACCTGATCCTACTTTCCTGGGAGTAAGCCCCGTTGGCTCCTATGGGGCTTACTTCTGAGTAGACATGCATAGGGTTGGGCATAAGGAGGTTGTTGCCTGCCTGCATGCTGATTGGCCAACAAGAGAAGCCTGGAGGAGCCAGGAGGTGGGAGCTACGGAGTGAGTGAGTGAGAAGAGGGAGCCAGAAGCAGGTACATAGCGAGCGAGTCTGCTGAGCCCCCAACCAAAGGTTTCAGGGTCCCTGAAAGTCCCTTTTCCTTGCCAGTTTGCCTGCAACTCCCCAAAGCGACCCTCCTGCACTTTGGGGCTTTTAGAGGAAGGGTGCTGGGCCACAATCCTATCTACACTTTCCTGGAAGTAAGCCCCATTGACTGTAATGGGGCTTACTTCTGAGCAGGCATGCATAGGATTGGGCTCTGGGCGTGCTATCCCATCCACACCTTCCTGGAAGTAAGCCCCATTGACTACAATGGGGCTTTCTTTGAGCAGGCATGCATAGGATTGGGCTCTGGGGGTGCTATCTCATCCACACCTTCCTGGAAGTAAGCCCCATTGACTATAATGGGGCTTACTTCTGAGCAGGCATGCATAGGATTGGGCTTTAGGTTGCACTCTTTTTTCTCAAATACACAATCAGGCAATTAGCACTTCTCTCTCCTCTTCTCCCCCACCCCACCCCCTTCCCCAGGAATATCTCCCCCCAAAATCTCACAATCACATTTAGCAACTCTCTTATTGTCCCTCCCCTCACTTGTCAGCACCTTCCAAAGATACAGAATCACTGCCTCACATTCTCTCTCTCTCCCCCACCCCCAGTTTAATCCTGCACTTGTTTCAATCCTCACTGCCCCTCACCCACATTCTCCACTATGTGATCAATATGCCCTGTCTTTGCCAACACTTTCTGGCACATTTGATAGAAATTTGAACATAGAATTTTTCCTCCTTTTCAGACACCACATATACTTCCCTCTCCATGCTTCTTGTCAATTTTTGTCATGTAACAATTTAATTGTATTAATTTCATTAATTCAAGATTAACTGTAATGCAGTAATTTAATGTAAGTAAAAAACTGGTAGTGTGCCTTGACAATTTTAGTGCCTTGTCAGTTTGCTGCGCGCTGAAAAAGGTTGAAAATGGCTGATATAGACTCACTTTTTTCAAAAAAGGAAATTAATAGTTTTTGTAGCTGCTAAATGAAAAAGAATACAATATATCTTGCAATCCTCTGCTATAAGTCAATCTATGTTGAATTGAAAGACTCACTCCCATCAGATACTCTGGAACTGCTGGTGAAAATGACCAGAGGCTTAATATGCCCGCCAGTGACCCACCCAGGATGCACCAGAGCAGGTAAAGTGGTGGAGAGATGGCGCAAGGGAGGTTTAGGGGAGGAACAGGGTTGTTTTAGGAGAGGAACTGAGGGCAGTTTGGGGGAGGAAGAGATCCTGGCAGCAGTCATGCATGCTGGATCCTACTCCTCTTTCCTGGCCCAGACCCAACTCCTTCCTCACCTCAGACTTGCACCAGCAAAATAGCTAGCATGGGTTCGAGGAAGCTTGTTGGCAGTCTGGTTAACCCACCAAACACCTTAGCATGCAGCTCACCCTCTGTTAGCATGGCTGCATGCTATGGAGTGGTGAGGAACAGGACTGGGCTGTGTTATTCTTTTCCTCCCCCTCTTAAACACTAGAAACTTACTCTACTTAATTAAATGAGCCCCAACTCTCAGTCCCCCACAAAATCACTTAAAAATCCTTTTAGAAATTAATATATTTGTTCCATTTGAACAACCGAGACAAAGTAGGTAAACATATGTAAACATGTCTATTTACATAACATGCTGTAGATGCAGGGTCTTTGTACAGAATCCCAGCACCATAACAAGTAACAGTTCACAAAAGTCCACCCCAAACAAAACTGAATTAACTAATGCACTTCTTTCTTTCCTCACAGAATATGGATTTACTCTGCTAGTAGAACAACATGGGTTTTTTGGTCTGAACAAGATGTTTTGCTGCCAAAATTCAGGTCTGCAACACGCAGTGAAAAAGAAAAACAGGATGCACAGCTCACGGCAGTTTTTAGTTGCCAAGAAGGTGGTTTATCACATGGCAGATGCTTAGGACACCCATTGAGGTTGATGGCATAAAATCTGAAGCAATATAGTGTGGGCCGCAAGCAGGCAGCATGAACGCACTCTGATGGTAGAACGCTTCATACTGGGGGGAAGAAACTAAATTGCAAAGAAACCAAGTGGCCAAGATAAGGGACACTGTTGTGTAATCAAAGCAGCAAGCCAAGAAATCATCACACAGAGAAGAAATCTTTGTCAAGCAGCAAAGTCAAATATGATATTTTTGTCTGAAACGGTTTGGCTTGCAGAAAGCCTGCACTGGCTACTGCTTCACAAACACAAACTAGATGCACCGCCTAAGCTAAACAGATCCAGACTGCAGCATGAAGCTGTCAGATTACATTTGCTGTCAACTGCTGACCAAGCTCCATCCCAGACCTGCTCTACCTTGGCTTAGCCAAGCTTATCCTAGTTTCAATATATCAGCCAGCTGACAGCCCAACCCTGAGCTTCCCAGGGCGCCCAGGCTTGGCGGCTCTGAGAAGGGCTGCCGCCGGATCCTGCACCTCCTGGGCTACCGTGGGAGGTACCTCGGGAGAAGGGGACTTTCATCCCCTTCTCCCAGGTAAGGTAAGCAGCCCCACAATGGGGCTACTCGCTTTACCACCGTAGGGCACAGAGCCCTACACAGAGCCTTAGATCCTGCGGAGCAGAGCTTCGTGGACCCGCCTCTCTCCCTCCCCCCAGAACGCCTCCTCCCTGCCCCCGTCCTTGCCCCCGCCTACTGTGCCATGGCTCGGCGGTCCAGGAGACTGTCAAGCTGCAGAAGCTGGGCGACCGCCCCGCACTAGCACAGCACCAGCCGGCGATGAGCTAGCACGAGCAGCAGACTGGCAGTGAGGCTCAGTGCTCAGTGGTACGGATTGGGCTCTGAAGTTGCAACTACCTCTGCATGGTCAGGGGGTGGCCTCCTATTTCTTATTCTATTGACTGTATTTTACTCATCACAACTGACAGATGTTTGAAGCCAAAGATGTCTCTATGTCTGTGCACTGAAATGGGGATCATCCAGTAAAGGAATGGTACATTCATAATCTCAAATACAGGTCACATTTTCATAAATTTAAAACTCTGAAGTGGCAGGTTCAGTGACTGACAATTGACTGTCGCTTCTTCACAACCTACCGCAGGCATCCTATTATATAAAAAGTGGCATGTTGAAAGGAAATTCTCAGCATTCCGCTTATGGCAGCTCTTTCATCTGAGTCCAGAGTGAGCTGCGTATATCAAGCAACACAAAATAGTAAATAAAATGATGAATGGCCAGAGGTCCACTATGTATGCTACTCAGTTCATCAGACCATCATGCAGTAGGTCACTGGTTACCAGTGGCAGTTGGACAAAGCCAGTATTCAAATATGACTGGGGTGCTAGAATATCTGCACTGAGGCCAACAGTACTGCTCCAGAAACTAATCTGCACCCTTGAGTACACTAATGGCATTCAGTCAAACCAAACCATGTTCTTATTTTCAAATGTACAACTTTCCACAGATATAATATCCTATCTGCACAGATGTTTACAGTGGCAGACCTTCCCAGCCCCACGGCCGGGGCAAAGGTCCGCAATGGCACCCCACTGTGGGCTGTCGCCACCTCCTCCACGTGAAAATCAGCTCCCCCCCTCAGCACTCACCTGAGGCTCATGGAGCCTCACGCAACCCAGGGCTGCATCAGAGAAGCCAGTCTGAGGTTCCCCAACGCTATAAACTGTACTTCTGGAAAACCAGAAGCACAGTTTCCGACTCTGTCAGGAGCCTCAGAGAGGCTTCCGCGGGGTCCTAGAGACTCACACCAGGGCATTTGCCCCATCAGACCTAATGGTAGGTCCACAACTGGGGTCTGATAACTTGGAAGGAGAGCTAGAGAGAAACCAAAACATCTTCAAACAGCAAATATACTCAAAAGAACTACAACAGTGGAATTACAGGGTAAACAAGAACTGAAAATATTGTCTACATTTGCACAAAGCACAAATCCCCAAAGGGAAAAATGGAAAGATCATGTGTTGCATCTGTATTTTATATTTCTGGGCCTTTCCAAGGTCACTCTATCATTGTGTGACTGGGGCTTTTCTCACAAGAAACTGTAGCAGATTCATAGACACTTTGGTTGAAGATGCCCAAGTTCTAGTTGGGAGAGAGAACAGCGACGATGCCTTAACCCAGCCCCTCTGTCCTACTTGGAGCTAGCTGCAGTAACTGAAATGAAGGGAATGAAGCAGAACCCGGTGCCAAAATCACTTTTCCCTCAGGACTCAATCGTGGCTGGTGGTTATGCTGGTGTCAAGATAAATGTTGAACAGAACAAAATGGGTTCCATTCATCCTGTTTTCTCATGTGTCCTGAGACTAATGCATGCCCCTTCCTGCTTTACTGCATGACAGTCTCATAGTACAAAATGGGTGCCATTCATTAGTTATAACACTAACAAACCTTAAGACCATAAAACTGAATGCCTTTTTCCTAAAAGACAATCATTATTGCAGTAAGTAGCTAAAGCTATACACATTAGACAGAAATGACAACTTTCAGTGTGAGAAGAATACTTTTTCAGTGGTTATCTAGCAGTTTAGCATTGAATTCATTCATGAATATATTCATGAATATATTCATTTAATTGAATTTCTGCTGTTCCTCTTAGTGTAGACCAGTGGTGTAATTAGGTCATTTGACACCTAGGGCCCATATATTTTTGTCAACCCCCTATATGACAAAATTAATTTGTCAGCAGGTAAGGCCACCCATCGGGATGGGGAGTGAAATTGGGTGCCAGTCAGAAAGGCAGCCCAGGTCTATCCAGCAGGTAGATATGGGTTCCAAGTTCAGATGGGAGTTCAGGTCTACCTGTCGAGAAGAGTGCTCCAGAGGGTGGCTGGAATGCAAGCTCAGTCTACCCAACAGGTATATCTGGGCGCCAAGTCCAGACAGGAGCCCAGGTCTACCTGCCCAGCAAACCTTGGCCACAGAGGTTGGAAGTATAACCATTTGGTTGACCTGGGCTCTGGAGTTAGGGTAGTGCTCATGCCCCCCAAATATAAACACTGGATCCAACCCTGGTGTAACCCCACCCAGCATGTCACTTTGCTTATTGGTTCCATGCTGTGACATAACATCTCATTGGCTCTTTGAACCATCAGTCTCATTGGTCCATTTTGAGTTAAGGAAATAGTACTTTTGGTTACACAGTTGCAAATTTGTTTTCTGGTTTTTTTGCCATATCTTTTGATAGAATTGAGATATTTCACTCCAGTCTGTTTCATTGCATTCTGCTGTAAATTACACATCAGACTGTATATAACATGATGGTCTTATTCCTAACAACCATGATTTTAGCTATTTTGGTCACTAATGCTGTCACTCCCCTGAGGGTGGCACCCAAGGTGGACCACCCCCTGCTAGCTACGCTACTGGTATAGTCTGACAAACTTTATGTAATTTCAGCAAAAGAAACGCTTTTGCTATTTTTGCTTATTACATCTTGATAATGAAATAACCTGCTTAATGAGGGAACACACATGTGTATAACGTATACGAGAAGCTAATTTCTTTAATCCAATGTTCCACATGAACTGACCAACACAGAAGGTTGAAACCTAACCCTTATCACAACAGGTCAGTGATTTCTCCCATGTATGCAACCAAGCAGCACTTCTTAACACTGTTATTAAGATTAAAATGTCAACACCCATTAACAGGATTTGGAAATTTCTCTCTCTCTTCAGTATAATTGTTTTCATTTTCCTAGCTGTGGTCTAATTCAGGATAAGTCTACACATTATACAGGAGATCTGTGGTCAGTTTCTCAGCTGATACGGCGTTTTGATGGCTGCAAATTTGCTCACAGTAGCGGCAATGTTTAACTTTTCTCCTCCATGCCATTTTTCCAATTAAAATTACTCTGCCCAACTTTTATTTGTGTCACAAGTAAACCCGCAGACTCATTTATCCATGGGTTTCAGTATCTACGGGGGCTCCGGGAACAAAACCCGTGTGGATGTTGAGAGCCAAATGTATAGAAATAAACCCCACTGTTCAGGAATATATATCTTCCCTTTGAGCTTTATGTGTTTGTTATGGGGACCATCACTATAACACTGGCACTGCTGCTATACGTATGACTGCCATGCAAAGTATGGCTCTTACACAAGCACATCTGAAAGAAAGAATACAGACAATAGCTAGGTTGTGAAAAGGGAATATTTTTTCACCAGAATACACTTTCAGAACCAAATTCCATAAAATAGATATGATCTAGCACGAGGAATTTAATTCCAAGAGTCATTCTATGTTTCTGCTGAGAGAATCATCATCATCTTGCCTCAACATCAAGATGTTGATGTTCCTGAACAAAGGACGAATATGAACCATTTACAAAGGTCCCGCCATTTGGAGAGTTAAGCATAAAGACAATATTGCGACAATATTTTCTAAAAGCAAGTACATACATGCTGAAAACTGTAACAGCAGGCAGGCCAATTATATGTGGAATACTTAGTGCCTTGTGTGATCAAACTATGACATCTGAAAATGCAATAACCATATGTCAGATAAGAGGAAATGGAGTCAAATCAACTTGTGGGGAGCCAAAAAGGAAATGGCAAAACATGGTTCTTAAACAAAAGTATAATTTTAGGTAGAGAAACATTCCCGTTGTTTTCAGTGGGCTGGCAGTAGGCATATGTTTAGTCATTGGAAAAGTGAGTAAGAGTCAGAGAGAGATAGCACATCCTCAACACCAGGTTAACTGTGCCCTATAACAATCGGTCTTGGAACTCACCAGAGAGGAGGTGATCCTAGACCAGTGTTTCTCAGCATTTTTCCTCCACTACCACTTCACAAGGTTCACCTATTCAAAGTACCACTGGAAATAACTGGTGATGATGTCATCACCAGTTACTTCTGAGTTGGAAAGCCAGATGCAATATAACCAACATCAGTAAGAGGCTTAGGGTGGACAGGAGGGCTTTCCAAGCATGGAAAACCATACTTTGGAGCCTCCTACCACTGTTCATTGTGCTGTGTTCCTAATCTCACTTCTGGGTGGCAAGGGTCCAAGGGTCCCATGAGGACCACCAGACAACACCCCAGGTACTACTGGTTGAGAAACACTGTCCTAGACATAATCTTAGTTGTTGGCCAGTGATTATGCTGCCCATAATCTTAGTTGTTCTAGTGGAAGTATTAGTATTGCTGATCTAAATGGAAGCAGTGGACATAGTGCTACCAAGTTAACCATACTGGAAACTTTCCAAGAAAGTCCAACACAAATATATTTGACTTCAAAAGAGAGAACTTCTCTAAAATAAAGGGACTAGAAAAAAAGGAAGTCAAGCAGGTCAAAACTTTTCAGAGCATGTGGAGGTTATTTACAACCACAATAATAGAAGCTCAACTAGAATGTATACCACTAAGCAGGAAAGCAAACCCCAGGTCCAGGAGGGTGCCAGCACAGCTACAAATAGAATCCAGGAAGCTATAAGCAAGAAGGCTTCTTTCAGAAAATGAAAGTCTTGCCCAAATTAGGAGAACAAAAGCAAAAAACAAACTCTGGCAAAAGAAAGGTAAGCTAATAATAGGAAAAGTGAAAAAAAAAAATATGAGGAGTGCATTACTTAAGTCATTTCTACCTAACGTTGCATATATGCAACAGGGATCAAATGTCTATACCTGGGGGCTAGGCAGAAATGGGTTTAAAAAGTAAGGCAAGCAATGAAATTACTTCAAATGCCTCAAACTTCCAGACAAATTCCATGCCAGGATCATTACAAAAGGGATCAAGAATAAGACTGCAAATATTATATTGTCCCTGTGCAAATCTATGGTGTGTCCATATTTGGAATACTGTACAGTTCTGGTTGCCACACTTCATAAGGTATCCTTGTAAATCTGGAAATGGTGCAAAGGGGGCATAAAAAATAAGCAGAAGACTAGAGAAGGAAAGGCTACAATGTTTGGGGTTTTTTTTTTTAAGCTTTGAAAAACGGTAATTAACAGCCCAATCCTATTTCCCATCCCCACCCTGCTGATGCAGCAACACCAAAATGGCTACTGTTGCACTCTGGGGTCGGGGGGGAGGGGGGTAACTGCAGAAGTCTCCTCTGAGTAAGGGATCCTTTGTCTTCTCACCTGGGGTAAGCTTCCATAACACAGAGGTGTCTACTTGGAACTATGCTAGCGAATTTGCTGGCACAGATCCATCTGAATATGCAGTGTGGAATCAGGGTCCAGAAAGTGGGTTAGGATTTAGTGGCCTCCACTACTGCTGAACCTGCCCCCTTCCTGGAACCAATCCACCCTTCCCCTGTAATGTCACTGCCCCGTTCCACCCTCCCCTGCCCCATTCAGCCCTTCTCCATCAACCTGTCTGCTCCAGCAAGTGATTGCCCGTGGTGTGGGGGAAGGCTCTGGCCTTCCCGCTGGCACTCCAGCAGCACACAACTTCACACACTGCCAGAGTGCTTTTTACAACTGCCATTAAGGCAGCTGCTGCCAGCAGAATGCATGTTCTGGGCCATAGTTTTGGGCCGTAAGGAGAGGACATGATTGACACTTATAGAATGAAGCATGATATGGAAACAGTAGAAAAATATATTTTTCTTCCTGTCTCACAATCAGGGCCATCCAATAAAATGGAAGGGCAGGCAGGAGATTCAGAAAAAACAACACAAGGTACTTCACACCGTTTGTCTGTGGAATCCACAAGCGTTTGTCTGTGGAATTCATTGCCACAAGATGTGGTGACAACCACTAGCCAGAGTGACTTTCAGGGCCTCCAAGAGGAATTTTATCAGAGGGTACAAAATTTCTTTTGGGTCTCTTTGCAAAGGGGCGTGTGTGAAACAGCGCAGGGGAGGGTGGTGACAGGTGAGCAGAATATGGGCAGGGGAGGGGTAAAGCACAGTGAGGGGAGGGTAGAGACAGCTGGAAAAGTCTTTGGAGCCCAGGTCTACCCACCCATGTGGTATCAGTAGTGTCCTCAGCATCCCCAGTCATGGTAATGTCCCCAGCATCCCATATGGGCAACAAATCTGAGTAGATAGGAAAATGTCAGATCCCAGGAAATTTCTGGGCCCCCTCCTTTGGCTCCTGGGCCCCCCTTTTTGCCTTGGGCCCAGGTACAAATTACCCCCTTTACCCCCCTCTCTTAGGCCCTGGTGACTTTAACAGGTTACCAGACAAATTTGTGGAAGATATGTCTATCAGTGACTACTAATCATTATGACTACGCACTGTCTCCAGATTCAGCCTCTAAACACCAGTTGAAGGGGAGCAATGATGAAAGAAAAGCATGCCTTTCTCTCCTGCTTGTGAACTTCAAGAGACAGCTACATTTTCAGAACCTTTCTGGACAATGTAGGAAACAGGATGTGTGACAAAATGGGTCTTTGGCCTAATCCAGCACAACTTTTCTTAGTTCTTATGGTTAATGTGACACACAATCATCAAAAAGACCTCCACTTGCCATGAACAACTATAAAACATACTTATAAAACATAACCAAGGGTTATTAAGGAATTGAAGAATGAAGTTGCAGATCTCTTGACTAAGGTATGCAACTTGTCCCTCAAAACGGCCACGGTACCAGAAGATTGGAGGATAGCAAATGTCACGCCTATTTTTAAAAAGGGAAAGAGGGGGGACCCGGGAAACTATAGGCCGGTCAGCCTAACATCTATACCGGGTAAGATGGTGGAATGCCTCATCAAAGATAGGATCTCAAAACACATAGACGAACAGGCCTTGCTGAGGGAGAGTCAGCATGGCTTCTGTAAGGGTAAGTCTTGCCTCACAAACCTTATAGAATTCTTTGAAAAGGTCAACAGGCATGTGGATGCGGGAGAACCCGTGGACATTATATATCTGGACTTTCAGAAGGCGTTTGACACGGTCCCTCACCAAAGGCTACTGAAAAAACTCCACAGTCAGAGAATTAGAGGACAGGTCCTCTCGTGGATTGAGAACTGGTTGGAGGCCAGGAAGCAGAGAGTGGGTGTCAATGGGCAATTTTCACAATGGAGAGAGGTGAAAAGCGGTGTGCCCCAAGGATCTGTCCTGGGACCGGTGCTTTTCAACCTCTTCATAAATGACCTGGAGACAGGGTTGAGCAGTGAAGTTGCTAAGTTTGCAGATGACACCAAACTTTTCCGAGTGGTAAAGACCAGAAGTGATTGTGAGGAGCTCCAGAAGGATCTCTCCAGACTGGCAGAATGGGCAGCAAAATGGCAGATGCGCTTCAATGTCAGTAAGTGTAAAGTCATGCACATTGGGGCAAAAAATCAAAACTTTAGATATAGGCTGATGGGTTCTGAGCTGTCTGTGACAGATCAGGAGAGAGATCTTGGGGTGGTGGTGGACAGGTCGATGAAAGTGTCGACCCAATGTGCGGCAGCAGTGAAGAAGGCCAATTCAATGCTTGGGATCATTAGGAAGGGTATTGAGAACAAAACGGTTAGTATTATAATGCCGTTGTACAAATCGATGGTAAGGCCACACCTGGAGTATTGTGTCCAGTTCTGGTCGCCGCATCTCAAAAAAGACATAGTGGAAATGGAAAAGGTGCAAAAGAGAGCAACTATGATGATTACGGGGCTGGGGCACCTTCCTTATGAGGAAAGGCTACGGCGTTTGGGCCTCTTCAGCCTAGAAAAGAGACGCTTGAGGGGGGACATGATTGAGACATACAAAATTATGCAGGGGATGGACAGAGTGGATAGGGAGATGCTCTTTACACTCTCACATAATACCAGAACCAGGGGACATCCACTAAAATTGAGTGTTGGGCGGGTTAGGACAGACAAAAGAAAATATTTCTTTACTCAGCGCGTGGTCGGTCTGTGGAACTCCTTGCCACAGGATGTGGTGCTGGCGTCTAGCCTAGACGCCTTTAAAAGGGGATTGGACGAGTTTCTGGAGGAAAAATCCATTATGGGGTACAAGCCATGATGTGTATGCGCAACCTCCTGATTTTAGGAATGGGTTAAGTCAGAATGCCAGATGTAGGGGAGAGAACCAGGATGAGGTCTCTTGTTATCTGGTGTGCTCCCTGGGGCATTTGGTGGGCCGCTGTGAGATACAGGAAGCTGGACTAGATGGGCCTATGGCCTGATCCAGTGGGGCTGTTCTTATGTTCTTATGTTCTTATACTTTATATTTCCTGGATTAACCTAACAGTACACATGTTAGAGACCTGTTCCATAATGGACACAAACCCCTATGAAACACAGACCATTCGGAACACTGCTATAGTTATTCTGCACAATATAAAAATATTTTTGCAACAAATACCTTGCAGGCTGATAAATGATTGGCTGCCTGATCCATCAGTGTGTGAAGATGTATTTCTCCTTTTCAGAAAATGTGCAGTTTATCCATTTTTCACATACAAAGGTTCCAGCCCCTTGACAAATTTCTGACTGTGGTGCTCTCATAGATTTTTGTCTCTGGACAACAATGCATCTGGTAAGACTTCTGCTGCCACCAGTCTGTCAGTTGCCAGAGCCTTACTCTATGCAAGGCTTTGAGGGGTTAGGGACACTCCTTTTGGGTAACCTAGCACCCCACCAGAACTTAGGGCAGGAATAACGTAATAGCAACATAGCTCTTGAAACAAAACTGGGTTAATTTACAAAAGATACTTCAGTAGCAATCTTTTTCTCAATTAGTTCAGCAACACGATCCAGCAGTGATACAGCTCAATGATTTTAGCTCAACATCTCAGTTCCAGCTCTAACTTCCTACACTAATATCTAAGAGCTTGCTGTTGTATACACTTTGGGGCTGCTTAGCTCCACCCACCCCTTTTAGTTCATCATTTGGGAGGGATTCAAACCAAACTGCCTCCCTGCACTTTTTAAAACTTAAATGGTTTTGAACTCTGTCTTCACACAAATAGAAAAGGAAACAGTTTTTAAGCCGCCTGCTCATGACACCAACACAAAAATTCATTGTGCTCCCAAAATATTTCTTTGAAGTTTGACATGCTAAATCCTGTGCTGCCACTATTATTTTTTCAAAATTGTTTGTAAAGTGTACTATCTAACAGAAACTCAAAGTGGTCAAAAAAACCCAACTACAATACGAACTACAAAATACAGATGAAAGAGGCTATTTAAGTTTTCCCAGGTGTCATTAAGGCATTCAACAGCTACACAAATCAAGTGAGAGGTAGAGAAGTGGATGTTTGCCAGAAAAAGGGATGCATGTGAAGGAGTGGCATTGAACTCCCTCTCTGCGAACAGTTGCTTCAGTCATTTTGTGCCATTCTCACCCCTAAAATCAGAAGTGTGCCAGGGACAGACAAAAGCGGTTGGCAGCCCAATCCTCACCATCTTTCCAGCACAGATGCAGTTATGCTAATGGGGCATGTGCTGCATTCTGCAGTGGGCGGGAGGGGGGCAGGACAGGTACAGAAACCTCCTCAAGGTAAGTGAACAATTGTTTCTTTGCCTCAAGGTTGCATTGTGGCTGCATCAGCCCTGGGAAGTTGGATTGGACAGGGCTGTGGAGCAACAGCCTGAAGAAAGATAAGGAGCACAAACTGGAAGGGTCTCATGCCTGTCTTCTGCACACTGCTGTTATAGATAAAGAAACAGCCCCCATCACTTCCCTTATATGTACATTGGGTGGACATGTGAAGGGCAAAAAAAGTCTTCTTCGCCACAATCACCTCACAAATAGCCCTAAAATAAAAATAAGACATGAAAGACAATTTTTCTGTTTAAAATTTAATTTTTAATGGAAGAGATGAATCTTCCCCTCTTATCCATATAATTTCTGAGAATATGGAGAGTGAAGAGATGGCACCTTCTCTTATCTAGCTTCAGCAAGGTGACTGTGCCATGTGCTCTCCATCTATGTTCTGGAACGACCTCCCCCCATCCAGGAAAAGTTTTACTGCTGCTTGTTGTGTATTTTTTTTGTGTGTGGTTTTTGTTACTGCTCTATTACCTGCTTTTTTTCATAGGCAAACTGCCGTGAGCATCTCCATTTCTGAGATGGAAAGAAAGGGTACAAGTAATAAAACATCATCATCATCCAACAGTTGGAACACAAAAATATTATCATTATCATTATTAACAATAATAAAAATAATAATGCTACCCTGCTTGGTTCAGCACAACATCCTAGGCTCCTGGGTGGGGCCCAACTAGTAATTAACACCAA
The DNA here is from genome assembly GCF_035046505.1 of Tiliqua scincoides. Classification (NCBI taxonomy): domain Eukaryota; kingdom Metazoa; phylum Chordata; class Lepidosauria; order Squamata; family Scincidae; genus Tiliqua; species Tiliqua scincoides. Next base: position 215,994,916 of record NC_089822.1, read on the forward strand.
GTCCAGCGGAAGAACCGGTAGCTGTGTTATGCAAGAAATAATAATAATAATAATCATTCCTTACTCTCAGCTAACTGCAGCTGACTACAGGTAGGCTTGTAGCCTAGACACAGCCCAATCCTGAGCTGCCCAGGGCACGCGACTGCATCGGCATCAAGAACAGCTGCCCCTGCATCCTGCACACCTCAGCCTGCTGCAGGCGGCACCTCAGGAGAAGGGGACTTTCATCCCCTTCTCCCAAGTAAGGGAAGCAGCCCCACAATAGGACTACTCACTTTACCACCAACCAAAAGGTCAGCAGTAAAGGCGTTCGTATAGGGCAGGGGTCAGCAACCTGCAGCTCTAGAGGAGCTGTGTTGGGAGGGCAGGCTGCTTCCCTCCGCCCCCTGAGCTCACTGCCCTCCTCTCCCTTCACCCCCACCTGCCCCACATTGGTTTCTCTTTTAAATTTTGCCCGCTCTGCAGGCTTAAGGGCCCTGTTTTTCCCTTCCCCAACTCTCCAGCAGGCTCAGCCAATCAGCATCCAGCAGGCTCCTGGCTTTTTCTGTTGGAATGGCTCAGGGCCCTTCACTGGCTGACCACCAGCCAATCCTGAGCCGCCCTCCTCCTCAGCCATTGCGAGCTCTTGCAGCCCGCCTTTCCTTGAGCAGGTCCCCACACAGTGCAAGGAGAGGCTTTTCCTCCACAGCAGAGGAGACATCCTGTGTGTCTACTCAGTGGTAAGCCCCATTACAGTGGATGAAGCTTACTCCCAGGAAAGGGTGCCTGGGATGACAGCCTTGAAGCCTGCTCAAGGCCAAGCGCAAGGACGGGTGAGTGGGAGCCCGAGCAGGTCTGTTCAAGAGTAAGCCCCGATGTAGTCCCTGGGCTACTCCCAGGAAGGTGTGCAGGGCTGTAGCCTCAGCCTCCTCCTGTGCAGGTCTACTCACAAGTAAGCCCCACTGTAGTCAGTGAGGCTTCCTCCCAGGAAGGTGTGGAGGGCTGCAGCTTCAGCCCCCTTCTATGCAGGTCTACTCACAAGTAGTCAGTGAGGCTTCCTCCCAGGAAGGTGTGGAGAGGACTGCAACCTGAGAGCTCCAACCAACTTGTCTGCTCAGAAGTCCCGTTGTAGCCAATGGGGCTTACTCCCAGGACAGTGTGGAGAGGGTTGCAGCCTGAGTGAGGGAGGGCAGGCAGGCAGACAGGCAGGGCAGAAGCTGGCCTGTGGCTCCCCCCCAGCTCCTCCCAGCTCCCCCCCCCCAGCTCTGGCTTCTTTTCTTTGCCACCTCTGGAGTCTGTGTCCTTTTTTCCTTCCAGCAGGGTGCCTCTGGAAGGTGGGGGGAGTTCTTTAGTATCCATGTAAGATAAGCAGATGTCATAACCAACATATGTATTGGAATCCTGGAAGATCTGGTGAGGAGGTAGATGTGGTGTCAGCAGTGGCCCCTTTAAGGGTAAGGCCTGGGCATCCAGCAGAGTTGAAGGCAGTAGGGCCCTCAGCTGCAGCCACTTGAAGGCAGTAGGGCCCTCAGGGATATAACGGGCACCTGAGGAAGGGGGTGTGGGTTGTAGAAGGAGTGCAGGTTGCAGAGGAGAGGAGACTGACTGGGCTTATTGACTTTGACTGATTTGACTGACTTACTTTGGAATCTGATCTTGGACTGTGACTTCGCTTATTGACTTTGGGCTCTGCCCTGGATACTCTGACTGACTTTGTGACTAATGACTGCTGGAGACACTGGAGTTTGGTGTGTGGCTGCTGTGCCCTAGACCTGCTGAGGACCAAGGGGCTGCTGTAGTGGTGGGAGGCTGCTGGCAGGAGAGAGGACCTCTGCAGGTTGAACAGGCAAGCTACCCTGGAGGTGGGATCCTGCAGGACTACAGGGCAGAACCAGGGTCATTTGTTGGGGGGGAAAGAAGGGAAGCTAATTTGCTTAAAGTGTGCCTAATTCTCCAGGCAGAGAATGGCCTTGGAATCAGGCAAAACACCATAGAGGACCAGGCGTCTGAAAACACAGGACAAGAATGTATGACAAAACTAACTAAAAGCTACCAGAGGGGGCTACATTATAAAAATGGGACCTATAAGAGCATAAAGGTAAAAAAAAACTATATATGCAGTATTTTCATTTTAGATGTCAAAACGGTTTTGTGGCTCCTGAGGTTTTTTTCTTCTGGAAAACTGGTCCAAATGGCTCTTTCAGTGTTTAAGGTTGCTGACCCCTGGTATAGGGCGCTGAGACCTGCATCTCCTGCCTCCCCACTCCCTCCCCCCGGCACACCTCCTGCCCGCCCTCTCTTTGCCCCCTGCCTCCCCCCTCCCCGGAATGCCTCCTCCCTGCCCCCACTTACCGTGCCACGGCTCGGCAGTCTGTGAGACTGCCGAGCAGCAGAGTACGGGCGCCCACCCGGCACTAGCCCAGTGCCAGGCCAGCGTGGGCGCTGGCCCGGCAGTAAGCCTCACAGAAGTGCCTTACGGCACATTTGCAACAGTGTACTCTGGTGGAAAGCTGGAGCGCCAAGCTCAGGGTTGGGCTCACACTCTGCTACACCATCTCTCTTTAACAGAAAGGCCACCATTTGATCCCTTTTCCAGGACATTTGATTCCTCTGTCCACCAACAAGAGGACTAGTAGCTAACAATAGAAATAAATAAAAAATCTCTCACACACATGTATGATTCCAGACATTCCCCGTTCAGGTTACTGATTCAAATCAAACTTGCTTAATAGTAGAAGTTCTGCAGCATCATGTCCTCCAGTTCTTAGTAGTTACTGTATATAATGATTTTCCAAATGTTGCAAGCCCTTCATAAAAGTGATTTTATTTGTTTAAAGGATTTTAATACCACTTTTCTAAAACTCAAAGAGTTGTAAAACAAAACAATCAACATTAAAGTATTTACAAAATTACAGCATTTACAAAAATTCAGGTTGGTCAGCGTCATTGTTGTTCACTATGTATTACAGACAGACAAATGAGACTGACAAGTAGTGGCTTGCTACTTAACATAGGGAGGTTGTCGCTTATAACCTAGTACGTGAACAAGCGACTCACTAGTAGACTGTGGGCCCAGTCCTATCCAACTTTCCAGTTCTGGTGCAGCCTCAGTGCAGCCCCAAGGTAAAGGAACAAATGTTCCCATATCTTGAGGAGGCCTCTGTGACTACCTCCCCACCACAGGATGCAGTGTATGCCCCATTGGCATGGCTATACCAGCACTGGAAAATTGGATAGGACTGGGCCCCAAGGCGATGCTTAGCCACCAGGACTTGTTATTGCACTTGTCATATCACTTCTTAATTAACCTTAAGAGAACTACATCTCCCCATGATTTTATATGTGGGGGGAAAGCAGGGAGCCTATAACGGCATATCAAGAATATAGAAGTATTGCATGCATGATTTAATATGGTTCCAGAAGACTCCTTTACTTTTAAGAGTTCAGTAGAAAGAGACATTTTACCATTTTGAAGCATTTCCTTAACCTAGTGCTGCAGTAATATAAAACTCCTGTAATAAAGCTTCCTCTCTTTTACATAAAACACAGTAATATTAATTATAATTGTCTTCTACAATTACATATTTTAACAGATGATTCATTATGGAAATATGTTCCTGACATTTAGTTTTTTTATACACTGCACCTTGATCTTAAGCATAATGAAGTTAAATGAGTTTTATCATCAGTTTCCAGATCTTGCTCAGACAAGCTACTATAAATGTATGATGTTGTAATGCGCTGTGGAGCCCTGCAGTATCAAGTGAGGCCACAAGGCAGCACAAAATGGCTTGGAAGCACCTAGTTACCATGCACCTCTGAAGCCAGGTTGATTGAGAGCCCCTCAGCTGCTCATCCACCAAAACTGATAACAACCAAAGGCTAAAATCAGCCTTCAAAAGGGGATGCAGCCAGAAGAAAAGCAGAAATGGAGTGAAAGTTAGAGCCTATAGGCTGGTATGAAAGAGGGAGAAAGCCAGGGAGGAAGACATGAGCCTAGAGAAAGTGGGAGAGTGAGAAAGAAGCCAGGGAAGGGAGTATGGAGGAGGAAAAGGGCAACATGGGAGAAGGAGCAAGACTCAGGACAAGGGGTGCTTGAAAATGGTTTTTTTGCTTTTGGCAGATATTGTGATTTTAAAAAAAATGAAAAAGGGAGAAAGTTGTGTTATGTGTTGTATGTTATGTAACCACAGTATTTCTAAGTGTAGACTGTTCAAGATTTGATTATTTTTTTTTTGAACAATTTTGTAGTAGAACAAAGAAATGTAGTTTGAGATCTCTGCACTTGTCACATAATTTGCAATGTCTTTTTAATTTTGTGTGTGTGTGTTTGCTTTTAATAAAATTATTTTTAAAAAATTTAATTTCTGGAAAATATTTTAAACACCAAAATGCAGTTTTTAACAAAAATAAACATCTCAACCCATGACCCAAGGAGACTGCACTGAGGTGAAACATTTCTAACTACCTGTGTGGATCTTGGAGGAATCCAAAAACAGGCAGAAGGGATGAGTTTTCATTCCAGGGAGATAGGAGGACCCCTTTTTGTAAGACCCCACCCCCAGGGATTGAGAGACTGTCGTAGATGACCAAGGGTCATCTAGGCAGCTTAGGGCACAATCCTACCTAACTGTCTAGCACCAAGGTAAGGACAATGCAACTCCAAGGTAAGGGAAATTCCCTTACCTTGAGGATGCCTCTATGACTGCCCCCCAACTGTAAGATTCAGCACATGTCCCACTGGCACAGCTATGCCAGTGCTGGAAAGTTGGTTAGGATTGCACCCTTAGTTGGGCTTCGTAATACCCTTGTTCATCATGAGGTACCTAGGAGCAGAAGGCCTCAACCAAACTAGAACAAGGGTCCTTTGGGGACAACAGGATATAGTAAGGATTGCTCTGGACTCAGGAAAGGTGAAGTAACCTATCTATGTTAACTCCTGAGTGGGATTCCTGTGGTGATAAAATAAGTCTTATTTTTTAAAATTCTGGCCACTAAGTACCCAATCCTATCCAACTTTCCAGAGCTAATGCAATTGTGCCAGTGGAGTGTGCGCTCCACACTTGTGGGGGGAGGGCAGTCACGGAGGTGCCATAAAGGAAAGGGGAAAGTTAGTTCCCTTACCTTGGAGCTTCATTGTGGTTGCACTGGAAAACTGGATAGGATTGGGCCCTAAGCTGCCAAGTTCTGGCCACTGTCTGTTGTGCCTATTGCACTTCATAGGCATTTGGCAAATTCTTCTTGGATAATTTTTTTTTTCTATCCAGCATCCATTTTTATGCTATTCTTCTACATAACTTTCTTCTGCTACTTTTTTGATATCACTACAGTCCTTATATTGCTATCATTGTTTTCTCTTCTAGTGCAAGAGCCTTGATGCAGTTTCCACATTTTGGGGGGGGGGGAATCTACTGTTCTTGCAATTTTCCCTCCTCTTTCCATATTTACAATTCTTCTCTCTCATGTGATTATTTTCCTTCTGCAGTCTGCTGCTTGCTTCCATTCAACCTACCTGGAAATCCAAACCACTACTGCAGTGCTACCCAAAGTCCTACTTTGACTTTGGGGGACCCTGTAAGTCTTTGCATGGGCAACAGTGCAATCACCATGCTGCCAGGCAGGGGAGGGGTTTTATAACGTACCTGGGGGTCACTATGGCTCTCTGGGGAGCCTGCAGCCTCCCTGAGGAGGCTGCCTATTTCTGGACCACTCCCCTTAAAGGGGAATGGCCCTTTTCTGGTTACCCTGGTTGATTACAACCCACCAGTTTGGGAACCACTGCACTATGGAGCTTGGGCCTGAATGCCACATTCTGTTGCCAGCAGGTTCTGATAGTTGAGTGCAGCATATATACAACTCTTACAGCACAAACCAATTATTCAGTAGTAAGTCCAATTTTGTTCAATGGAGCTTACTCCCAAATAAGTGCAGCTTTATCCTCTGTATGGTTTGGAAGGGTGTGAGTTTTTCTGAGTAAAAATTCCTGTAAACCTTGGGAATTCCCCTGCTAGTAAACTCTCCTGGTCAGGCCTTTCTCTTCAGCATACCCACGTTTTGAGAGTGAAAACAGGGGGAGTGAGAGCACCTGAACTTGATTATCTACCCTGATCCAGAGCACAGAAAACACCTGAAAAACTGCTTTTAGGGTCCAGTTGACAATCCACCTAGTGTCAGGAATTTGTAGTTACAAAAAAACCAACATCACCTGAAATTGAGATGAACTGAAATGAATGTGTAGCTGCATCAAATGGAAGATCACTTCCATTTATTTCTCTTGGAAACCACTGTGATTAGTTTGAAATAGTAATCTGATGTAGTGTGATGTGTGTGAAAATCCAGTTGTTAGTGTATCAAATGTGGAGTTGGTGACATTAGCCAAGCAAGATACCCTTTTTCAGTAGTAGATAGTCTGTTATGAGTGAAACAGGAATAGCAGTGACCGATATCACCAGACCGCCATGAGGACAAGACTGCAGAGAACTGTGAGCACTTCTTGCAGGTAACGGCATTTCCGAAGTTCCTCTCTACTCACACCTTTATGTGCCTAGTGTTCAAAATCAGGAACATTAGGTGCCTATGGATAGCTATGTAAATAAATAATCCATTTCAATTATTATCAAAGGTGAATTCACATAATTAGCTGATCAGTTAGGTCACAATTATTAAATAGCTGCAAGGAATATGCAACATAAGTCTAGAAAGGCTGGCATGCAGTTACTGAAGCCATTCTGATCAGCCTTAACCAACAAGTAGCTATAGTGGTGGTCTAGCCCTGTAAAAAAACAAACTTGGAAGCTAATTTCAGTTAAGCTGCCTGCTAGCAAATCATACAGTACAATAAGTTGAATACAGGGAAGTTGCAGTACAAACAATCATAATAACATTCAAAGGCACCCAAAGAAGGAAGTATTATTATAATGGGTGATTTCAGTTATCTTTATATAGATGGGTACATTCATGTTTACACCACAACAAAGAAAATTTCTAGGGGCCCAATTCTATTCAAATTTCAGAGCTGATGCAGCTGTGCTAATGGGATGCACACTGCATCCTGCTATGGAGGCAGTCACTGAGACCTCCTAAAGGCTGCATCTGTGCTGGAAAGTGGGATAGGATTGAGCCCTATATATGCTAAATTCCTGAGCCCTAGAACAGGAATTTAGGCCTTGGAACTGACCAGACGGAAGTTGTCCCTATACTTTAATTGGCACCCAGGACCTACCGCGTATAAGTCGATCTCACAGATAAGTCGAGGACAGGCTTTTAGTGAAAAATCATGGAATTTTCTGTGACCCTCGGATAAGTCAGGGGTTGAACTTAAGTCTGACTATGATTTTACCCGAGATGAGATCCTGAAAATAATCTGCCAGTGTTACCTAAGAATTGAACAGTCTCTAATTTATTTTAAAAAATAGTAAAAGATCATAAGATACATTTTTATTCTTTAACTTTTAAAATTCTGGTCTTCACAACCTTTTTGTAAACAGTATCAGAGTAAACAACATACCAGTAGAACAGTGGTTCCCAACCTGGGGTACGTGTACCCCCAGGGCCACTTGACAGGACCTTTAGGGGTGCTTGAAAAAGAATTGAATGGCAGAAAAAGGCCAAGAATAATGGCACTATGCCTGCCTGCCAGTGCTCACTTATAGCTTTATATTTCATACTTTCATGCTGTAAGAGCAAAAGCATACATATGGAAACCAAGTGATCCCTTGATGCCAAACTGTACCCAAGGAAAAAGGGTCACAATAGTTATATAGAATTAGCCATAGAAGTAGTTCTTAAGGAACCAAAAGGTTGCTTGATTTTAGGAAGGTATTAAGAAAAGACAAGAAGCTTTTAGTTTTGCAGAGAGGCTTCACAGGTGTTCAAGGTCTGGATTAACACAGGAGAAAGGTATGCAAATGCAGATAACGGTACCAGGCAAAACACATTGTGTCATCCTTTTAATGAGGATGGCAATGAGACCTGTCAATTAATTTCTAATTGGAATGATGGATGTGAGTAAGGTTCAAAACTGGGTCAACACTGGATAAAAGATGTTACAGCACACCATGCTGGTTTTTGAAAACTTTTGGAAACTGTGTAATTTGGGTTAAGTTTTAAGGTGCAACCCCACCTGTATGTAAATCAGAGCCAATCAATGGTTTTGCCCACTTATTGCCTACCTATTTTCTATCTTTCATCTTATCTATATCGTATTAGGAGTTAGCCCCATTTCTGATGTCACATTTCAGCCAATGGGAAATCTAGATTTTCAAACAAAGAGGTGAGAAATTTATAAAAACTCTAGACATCATTGGGTTGGGGTCCATGCTTTGGACATGAGTCCCGTGGACCAATTGTATAGAATTCAAATAAAAGCCTGTGAACCTTCACTCCTGAGTACCGAGTAATTCTTGAGTTGCCTTTCAACCTTGTAATAATCCAAGTGTTGCAGGGTAGAAAGAAGGCAACTCAAGAAATCTCGGTACTCAGGAGTGAAAGTTTGCAGGCTTTATTTCATTGCAAGCAATGCACATCTCAAGGGACTCAGGTCCAAAGCATTGAGAGCAATTTCCCAATGTTAACTGGAACCTTTATACCATTCTGGGTCCTTTGTTTGAAAATCTGAACTTCCCATTGGCTGAAGTTTGACATCATAGATGGGGCTAACTCTCAATAGGCTATAGATAACTTTAGAGACACCTGATAGGCTTGTTTCAGGTTACAGTTCCCATAAAAGGTAAAATTAAACAATTAAACATATTGAATTACAGTTTTTAAGAACCAGCAGGGGTTACTATAATATCATTTTATCCAGTATTCACCCAGTGATGACCCTTACTCACATTTATCATTCCAATTAGAAATTAATTGACAAGTCCTCTCAATAGCCTCATTAAAAGAGAACACAAAAACACTTAAACATAGGTGTGAAGACCTCATCTCTGGTAGAACTTCAGACCCATTTCTTGGCATACATCCCCTTCAGACTCATCCTAATTAGGATGGCCTTGCTTGAGCCACCTATCTTATCTCTTCTGCATTTCTTCTCCTGGTTTTAGTAGAACACTGTGGGGCCCTCTGCAAACCTCTGCGAAGCAAAGACCTTGAAACTTCCTTTAACAGTTTCACTAAAATCAAACAATTTGACTTCTATGTCTTAATTCTATATAACTATTGTGACCTTTTAATTTGGGTATATACTTTGGTTTGGTATCAAAGGTTACTTGGTCTCCATATGTATACCTTTGCTCCTAAAGCATAAGAGAATAGTTACGTTTTCCTGGTAAACACAGGTGTGTTTTCTGGCATACATCTCCAGCCTGGTACTGTTTTCTCGGCTAAATTCCAACGTTTATAACACAGCCTTGGAGGCCCCAAATTTCCAGTCTCAGTCAGCTTATTGCCTTTAATAAAAGCAAGCAGCTTTTACTATTCTCTGTGCTTCAGACTTGCAAAATGATGCTTTCTAAATGTGAGGGAAACCCTTAGAATTTGGAGTGTTTGAACCCATTCAGAGCCCCATTTGAGCCTCGCTGTGAGCATAAGCAGGGTGCTAGGCTAAAGTAAGCCCTATATTCAACTGCTTGGGTCAGCAAGATATTTTAGAAGATGCCCCTTGAATGCCTTTTGGGTTTGTGTAAACAGGGGAAAGGGTGTTGCTGACTAGGCTTGTCCTCAAAAGTTGTTTGCAGAGCTAAAAACAAGTTGTTTTGCAGTTAGTACCTTAATAACAGGAAACCGCTAGCTTACTGGGCAGGAGGTCAGAGGAGAACAGGCACTTTTTGCAAGCGTGCCATTAGCCAATGCAGGGAAGGAGAAATGGGACTTTTTACAGTAAGAAAGATTTCACATATTTTAAAGTGCCATATATGATAGAACATGCAGCGCAGAATTTGAGTAGGGGGATATGTCAGCAGGGACAAAGCCTCACGTGATATGCTGTTTGCCAATCAAGAGTGTATCCAATGCTTTGCAATTTGCATTTTGCCAATCAGAAATCTAGCCAATGCTTTACAATGAAAGTTTGTGCTGTATATCAACTCACAGCCCCGAGAAATTGGGTGTCACAGCTTGTGGAAGTTATTCCTCTGTGACCAGCAGCCGGCTGAAAATAAAAGCTTGTTTTCCTTGAAACCTCCTTGGTGTCCGCTTCCATCCTTGCCTGAACCTGCAACATAAACACCAAGCAGCCTTTTTTTCCACTATGCTTATGTGTTGCTCCAGTGGCCTTTACATGTGGGTTACAATCTGGGGTCACCGTGCCTCACAAGTTGCTATTTGTAAGTGTTCAGACTTATGTAAATTTTGGAAAATACAAGGAGCTTATATGCATTCCAAATTGGAAATGCAGGGGTCGGGTGTAGTATCAGAGATCTGAATATCATTGTAAGTAAATGAAAACAGAGTATAGGGTACTATCTAAGCAACCACAGTGTAATGAAATATCACAAAGGAATGAAAGATGAATGAGCAGCTGGGCAAAAGAACAATTGGTGTGACCAAAAGAAGTACGTACAATCATGTGTCACTTATCAACAGAGATGAGGGTCAGCACCCCCGTAGCTAAGTCGCCAAGTGAGGCTTGATGTTATGCGAAGCCTCCAGAGGCAAGGGGAGCCACACATCTGCCTCTACAATGCCCATTTCAGGCGAAAAATCACTACTTTCGATTTCCTAGGAAACTGGAAGTCATGTGTTTTTGACCGAAATGGCTAGTCTGAGCCACATAGAGGCAGTATGCGGATATGCGCTGCCTTTGCAAGGCTCAGAAAAGCTCCGGATGCGAGGACAGCATGGCTCCCCTTGACTTCAGAGGCTGGGGTGGTGAACAGGGACCAGCGGCAGCCGACACATATGCGGGCTGTCACTGGTCGGAATGTTGCTAAGCGACGCTCACCAGTATTTGGCGGATTTCCTCTAAACGGTAATCGATGAATGAGCACAATTTCCTGGAGTGTGTGCATGTTTATATTGTGTGTGTGTTTTTAAGCAGATCATTTAGCTATTGCTATCCAGAATTTTCTTGTCCAACAATGGTTCAATTTGCCATTGTGGGAAAGAAAAATATGTGTTGCTACAAGTAGATGTTGTGCTAGCTCCAGGAATTGGGGGGGGGGTCCCCTCAGGCAAAACACCCTTGGTATTTATTTCCAAAATGTATCTTTTGCTTGGCCAGTTTCCAGAGTGGTCACAAGGGAGGCCCAAGGTAAGTGGCATAAACTGGAATAGGTGGGATGTGCGGACCAAGAATTCTCTAGCTCTGCCTCCAACCTTCTTGGGTGCTCATGCTTCAAGTGAGATTGGTGGCACACTTTTGGTGATAGGCACTTTGCCAGTATTGAGATCTAGCCCCTCTAGAATCAGGCCTGAGTAGGTTACTAATCCCCAATTTCCAGTTCTCAATTATCAGGCTTGCAAGACCCAGCCCTGAATCACGTAGCTGACTTTGGGAAATACTTTAAATTCTGCCTCTCATGGTAGCCTCTCATCTGAACAGGCTCACTAATATAAATAACAACTTTGGATTCTCTGACCACATATCTGAGGAACTATACAGGTACATATAAATTTTAATACAAGAAGGTGCTTGGATGACAGCTTGGATAACCTAAACCAGAAAATTTCTGCAGGCAGAGAAGGTAAAGTTAATTTAGTCAAGCTTAACCAAAAGCTACCACTTTCAGGTTTCAGCAGCCTGTATTTGCTCTTTGATTTCTAATGCTCAGCTTGCTAACAAATTGCCAACCAGAGCCACAACTGACCTTTTTTCCTGAGATAACTGTCAGTTAGAAGCTGGATTGAGATCAGGAGATCTCTTAACCCAGCATGAATTTTAACATCTCACAAACTGCCTCCATCAAACATACCTGCACCATTTGCAAAGAAGGCAACATAAGTGAATTCGTATCTCTCCTTGTTCACTAATTTTGCTTCACACATCATTTTGATCCTTCTGGTCTTCTTCCCTCTCTGCTTGCTCTTTTAACAGCATTAAATTCTCTTTGGCAACCTTTCCTTACAAATGAGGATGTTCATTAAATTAATGTTAAGTGATGACTGCTATAATTAGGATACTTATTTCAAAGATAGCACATCTGATTCAAAGACTATGCTATCCAAGATGTTCCTTTTCCTATTAAGATGTAATTTAAATGAGGACTTACAGCTTAATATAAAACGTTTATAATTATTCCCCGTAATATGGGCTCACTGATGTAATGAGTGGGCCAAAGTAATATTCATTACATGATGACTAGCTCCTACTGATTTTCCCAGATTCATCTGGGATACTGTTTTTTTTCTCAGTTCACTATAATTAAGATAGAAAACAATATGTAGTCCCATGGGTCCTGCGGCCAATGGGAATCAGCCAGGGGAAACAAATACATACTAAACAGTGAATGTAGTATAAGTTAACTTGCTGAAAGCAGGGAAAGTTCATGAAACATCTGAACACAAAGTTAGCATATGGGTATATATAGTTGACTTTAGTCTGCACATGCCTGATCTTGTCTGATCTTGGAAGCTAAGCAGCGTCAGGCCTGATTAGTACTTGGATGGGAGACCACATGGTAATACTGGGTGCTGTAGGCTTGTACCATAGTCTTTCGAGACTGAAGGTTGCCAACCATTTTAGTTGAGTCTTACCTTTTACTTGCACCACCTACATCAGCAGCTGCTTTTAATATCCTATGGTAAGGAGAGGGGGCACACCTCAGTGGTAGAGCACATGCTTTGCATACAGAAGACCTTGGGTTTAATTCTTAGTATCTCCAGGTAGGGCTGGAAAAGATCCATCTGAGCCCTAGTACCAGCCAGTGCATACTGAAGTAGATGGACCAACAGTATAGCTTAACAGAATTCCTACATAAGAACATGGCCCATCCTCACCCTTCGCCACTGCTCAGAGGTGGTGCTGGTGGTCTCTTATTACAAGCCATATCAGTAGCTTTAAAATAAAAAAGCAGTTTCCGGATTACCAATTTGACATCCCTATCACCTTGTAAATATGGTTTTATTACCATATATGTACAATAAGTTTGCTATGGTAGTTTGGACGTCAGGAGTATTCTTGCTGAACTGGATAAAAACTGATATCACGACCAAATCTTTACCACTTCATCACTCAGTGACAATGGTTGCAATCCTAACTACAGTTACATGGGAGTGAGCCCCATTTACAATAATGGGACTTACTTCTGAGTAGATATGCATAGGATTGGCCTCTAAAAATGTTAACAATTTCCTTAGATCAGCGATTTTTTGACCACTGTGCCGTGGCACACTGGTATGCCACGGATGGTCTGCAGGTATGCCGCAGGACTTTGGGGAGGGTCATTTATTAGTTGGGTAATTGGGGGATTTGAGCCCACCAGCAGCAGCATGGTGTGCCTTGACAATGGTCACAAAACCGATGGTGCACCCTTACAATTTTAGCACCTTGTCAGTGTTCCCTGAGATTTAAAAGGTTGAAAATCGCTGCCTTAGATTGCCGTTGTATCTCTCAAGGGTGGACACAAGACCGCCGACCAAGAAGTATCTTTTTTTAATTGCCTCATGACATCATACTGCTTCCGCTTTTGTCAGTAGTACCTCTGGCAAGAATGGGGCACAGAGCCTTCTCTATGGTGAGAACTCGGCTGCAGAACTCCCTTTCTTGGGAAAATCATCTAGGGGCGCAATCCTAACCCACTTTCCAGCACTGACATAAGGGCAATGCAGTTCCTAGATAAGGAAACAAACATTCCCTTACTTTGAGGAGGACTCCATGAGTGCTCCCCAACTGCAGGATGCAGCACACGCCCCATTGAAACAGCTATGCCTGTTCTCAAAAATGGGTTAGGATTTGGGCCTGGGTTGCACAGTAATGTGTTTTTGATGCTGTATTTGGCAAAAATATATTTGGTTAAATGCAGTGGCATACCCAGGGTATTTGACATATGGGGAGGGCCACTCAAAGCTATAAGTAGACCTGACCTCCACCTTGAGATGCCCCGGTGGAAGCCAGATCTACCAGATGCTCAAAGCGAAGGGTAGACCTGGCCTCTATCTTGAGATTCCCAGGGGAGGCCAAGTCTACTGGTCTCTCAGTGATACATTGAGACCCCAGGAAGATTTGACACCACAAGTGTACTGTCATCGTCGTCCCCTGCCCTTGATAAGCTACTGGCTACATTTATGTAGCATCTTGATTAGCTATTTGGCTTCTTTTCTGCCACTTCTTCTCTGCTTCATTGTTTTGGATTAATCCTTATTGTAATTTGTGTTTATTAAATTGTTTTATTAATTATATTAACTCTGTTTTAAATGGTTATAAACAGTCTTAAATGCTTGAACAGAAATTTAGAAAGACAGATAAAAAAGAAGTAAAGTTGAGGACTCCTTTGCTTCTAACTTCAAATAATAATAATAATAATAATAATAATAATAATAATAATAATAATAATAATACTTTATTTATATCCCGCCCTTCTCCCCAAAGGGACCCAGGGCGGCTAACAACATATAAAAGAGATTAAAACATAATTTCACAAACAGATAAAAACATATTAAAAACACATTAGCAGAACCCATAAAAACAGTAGTCAGATAAAAGTCAGAATAAAAGAGCACAAAACAGCAGAGGAATCAGGCCTGTAAAAAGCAACTAAAAGATGTATAAAAGATGTTAAAAAGGCCATGAAGTCAGAAGGCTTGGTTAAACAACAAGGTCTTCAGGCCTCGCTGAAAAGACTCAAGAGAGGGAGCCATTCTCAAGTCGAGGGGAAGGGAGTTCCACACGTTGGTGCCACTACTGAGAAGGCCCTATTTCTTGCTGCCGCCCCACGTACCTCCTTAGGCGGTGGCACTTGTAGAAAGGCCTTCTCTGATGACCTGAGAGGACGAGCCGGATTGTACGGGAGTAGGCGATCTCTAAGATAGCCTGGCCCAGAGCAGTATAGGGCTTTAAAGGTCAAAACCAGCACCTTGAATTGGGCCCAGAAACGAATGGGCAGCCAATGTAGCCCCCGGAGAAGCGGGCTGACAAACCGCCTAGCTCCAGTGACCACACGGGCCGCCGCATTCTGCACTAATTGCAGTTTCCGAACCGTCTTCAGGGGAGCCCCACATAAAGCGCGTTACAATAATCTAACCTTGATGTCACCGCAGCATGGATCACCGTGGCCAGGTCTGCACGATCCAAGTACGGACGCAGCTGGCGCACCAGCCGAAGTTGAGCGAAGGCCCCCCTAGCCACAGCCGCCACCTGGGAATCCAGGAGCAGCTGCGAGTCCAGGTGGACCCCCAAGCTGCGGACCTGCTCCTTCAGAGGGAGTGCAACCCCATTCAGAGCAAGCCTATAGGCTTCAAAGTGTCTATAGGTACATATGCCTGCATTCATTGAGGACACCTACCCTAAAATACCTTCTTCCCTCTATTATAGCAACAATTAAAAACAACAAGTCTCATAGCACCTTAAACACTAATAATTCTTCTCAGCATAATCTTTCCTGGATTTCTGCAGTCCATGTGTCTAAGCCTCTGTTGTTTTTCCTAGAATATACTAACACAGGTAACTGTCAGGAAGTTGTAAAAGAAAGGTTAATTTTTATATGTAACATGTGCTATGTTTTGTTTCATTTAGTTGAAAATAACATGTTTTCATGATTTCTAAGTTCCAGGATAGAATACAGTAATTGTTCAATATTCTGAACATTTTTCACATGTATTTATGTTTGCAGAATATTATAATTAATCTTTGATCATGACAGCTTCAGCAATTTGTTTATTCATTTAATTTAATCCACTGTTTCTTAACAACAGTTAAGTTCACTTTATAGTAAGTACTACAGCCCAATCTTTATGGCAGTTGTAAAGTGCAATTCAGCAGCATTCGGAGTTCCACACTGCTAGAGTGATAGCGGGAAGGCCAGAGACTTCCTGCATGTGCCGATGGATCAACAAAGATCCACTGACACAGCTGTAGCGGCCAGTAACACTCACCCCTTGCCACACCCGGGGCAAAGGTCCATGATGTGACCTCCTGTGCGATGCCGTCCCCTCATACTTTCCCAGCGCAACAGAGCCTCACGCGACTCCAGGACCAACTGGGGAAGTGTTCTAAGGTTTCCTTGTGGTCTTAAACAGTACTTCCAGAAAACCAGAAGGACTGTTTCTGATCACATTGAGAGCCTCAGAAGACTTCCCGCATGGTCCTTGGAGTCGTGCAGGCTCAGCACCTGGGGCATTTGCCCAGAGCTAGATCCAACACTGGTAGCAGCAGGAGATGCAGGGTAAGGCAAGAGAAGAGCTGAACAGGGTGGGGATGGCAGAATGGGGAAGCTACAGGATGGGGAAGGGCAGAATGGGTCTGGGAAGGGGATGGGTTCAGTGGCAGTGGGGGGGTCACCAAATCCCAGCCTCCTTCTCAGACCCAACATTGTGCTGTGGGTTCATGCAGACCAATACCAGCAAATTCCAGCAAAATTCACTAGCACTGGTCCAAGTAGACCCCTCCTGTGGGATTTGCAGAGACTTACCTCTGGAGACTAACCCTAGGTAAGGAAACCCAGAGGAGACCTCCCCCCAACTGCCCCCCACATGATACAGTGGTTGCCATTTTGACATCACTGCATTGGTGGGAGGAAGAATAGGATTGGGCTGTTAGTCTTTTTCTTCATTATAGCTGTACTAAATTTATGTTTTAAAGCCTTGCATTATGGGACACTCTCGGACCAACACTGGACTGGTCAAGTCATCAAGCATTTCTAGAGTAGTTTAAAAAAAAAAATCCTATGAATGTTTATTCAACAGTAATTCCCATTTCATTCACTGCAGCTAGTTCCTAGAAGTGTGTGTAGGACTGTACCATTAGTGTCACTCATGGCCCAATCTTATGGGCCTGCTGTGCAGCCAGAACTTGCGTTCTGATGGCACAGCATGCTTTATGAGGGCCGCAACGCGTGACCTGCCATTCCATGCAGCCAGGCCACCTCCACAATTGGCAAGGGGCTGTGGCCGTGCACCACTGGCCTCTTGATCAGCCCTGGCGCTGGTGTAAGTCAGGTGGGGGTGGCAGTGAACAGGAGATGAGCAGAATGGAACCGAGGGATAGAGGAATGAGATGAAGACCAGGGTAGGGATGGGAATGAGTCAAGGCCAGGAAGCCCTAACAATATTCTATCCTCCTTCCTGACCTCAGACCACCTTCCTGGGTCCACTCAGACATGAGCCAGCAAAATGACTGGTGCAGGTCTGAGTAGACACATCATAGCAGCACAGGCTTGTCACTGGCGAGGGAAAAATGTTCCCACACCTGGAGGAGACCTCTGGGACTGCCCTCCCACAGAATGCAGCACACACTTCAGTGGCATGACTACATTGGCGGGGGGGATTTAGATAGGATTGGGTTGTTGGTGTCAAAGATGCTCAGGAAGACACAGACAATCCTAGAATGACATCTGTTCTCAAAGTTAACATCTGTGATAATACTTATATATAGATGGGTGTTGCCAGACAATAACCACATTTCAAAGACACATTGCTATGAACTGGCCTGGATACTCCAGCTATACTAGGCAGACAAGCTCATCGACTCTATTTAATCATGTTTTCTTATACTATTTTACTTGTTCTGACTTTTTTCTGCTGATCACAATCAAGGAAATAAACATGCTGCGAAAGAAAGCACAGAATAAATAATTGTTTTTAAACATTTATTTTCTCAAATTTAAAAGAATGGCTATGAAATGCAGAAACAAACAACAGCAATTTTATCCTTGTTAAAAGACTACTGATAGATGATAAAAGAGCATTCTTCTCCCCAGTCGAGAAGAAAAGCCAGCTAGTTCAAAAGCAGGCTATTAAAAAGGAACAAGAACTGTGAGTGGAGGATTTGAAGAACAAACAGGAAGGTCTACAGCTCAACACCAGAACATGCACGTTTCATATGTGATGCCCCAGGTTGAGCCTGCCAGTCAACTAAATAATACTGAACTGACCAATGGTCTGGTTCACTGTAAACCCCTATATCCTGAAAACATAGCCTGCATTCCAAGTTAATAATGCCATTATGTAAGATGGCTTTGACCCAGGATCTGAACTATGCAAACAGAACTAGATAACATCAGTGCATCTGTTTTATATATTTCGGTGCAAGCGGATTCCTTATGGAGGTCAAAAAGAATGCACTCATTTACAAATTTAGAAGAAGTTACCAGAAAGGCATCATGCCCAGTTCACCCTTTTCCAGAAAATCACTAGCTACTATTTACAGCAATCACAACAATATGCCAGAGAATGAACTTATGATCTAAGTCAAGGGTGCCCAAAGCCCGGCCCAGGGGCCACTTACGGCCCTTGAGGACTTCCAACCCAGCCCACGGGGAGTCCCCAGTCTCCAATGAGCCTCTGACCCTCTGGATACTTACTAAAGCCCATGCTGGCCCAACACAACTGCTCTCAGCGTGAGGGTGACTGTTCAACCTCTTGAGAGTGAGCTGCGGGCTGAGGGCTCCTTCCACTGCTTGCCATTTCATGTGTGTGATGCAGCAGTGGCAGTGAAGGAAAGGCAGGCCTTGCTATGTGCAAGGTCTTTTATAAGCCTTGAGCTATTGCAAGACCTTCATTCATTCATATAAGTTCCATCTCTAATATATTCATTTATGTAAATTTATTCAAATTCGAAATGTAAATTAATTCTTTTTCCCAGTCCCCAGCACAGTGACAGAGAGATAATGTGTTCTCCTGCCAAAAACTTTGGACACCCCTGATCTTCGTCTATAATGGTGGCTTATCATTATTTCAGAGTAACATATAATTCTCCAAAAAATTGTCTCAGATATATTAAAGATATCATTTAATATTTGATTCATTTGGATTTATTTTACTGGCACTATTCTTTGAGCCTTGTGTGGTACACCTTGATCCCTTCAATTATATGCCTGTAGCATGCTAAGAACTTTGGTACCTGAATGATGCTAGGCTGTAGTGATGCGTAGGCTTGGAGGAACCTGCCACATTGCAGGACAGGACATAGCCTTCAAAAAGTCCTCAGCCCCAAACATGTTATGATTTGAAAATGTCACCAATACTACTACTATAACTGGCAAGCAGCAGTCACTCTCTGAGGCAGTGTTTTTCAACCAGTGTGCCGTGAATGGTCTGCAGGAGTGCCGCAGGAGTTTGGGGGAAGGTCATTTATTAGCAGGGCCATCAGGTTATGTGAACTCCCCACCAGCAGCATGTTCTGTTTTCAATTGTCAAAAAAATGGTGGTGTGTCTTGACAACTTTAGCCTTGTCAGTGTGCCATATGATGAAAAAGGTTGAAAATCACTGCTCTGTGGAGATAGAAATAAGATGATAGTATAGGAGTGATAGGATCTAAAAGCTAGACCATATTTAATATATCATATGTAATCTATAACCCAGTTAAGGCAGTGGCTAATAAGGTTGCAGCATAAAGAAACCTTTAAATGCACAGACAAATGCAGAGGTGATCTAGTCCCAGCTAACTCCACTGGTTTCTCCCCGGTTCTTTTTGCCACTCCTCCTCAGCCAGCAACAGTGAGGACTCCACAGCTTCTCTAAGGAAGTCAGAGGAGGATGGTGGAGAAAACAATCAGGTGAAATATGTAGGAAAAGTTTCAGCTAACAAGTCTCTGAGTTGCATGTGACAACTCTAATGGTTACATCCCTTTAGATTTCAATGGAGCTGGATTTTCCACAAACTGATGATGCTTAAATAGATGGTGTCTCCTATTCTCATCAGGCTTTGTTATCTCTGCCATAGCCTTCTAATATTATCTCGTGTTATCCTCTGAGTGTTGACACAAGGACAGAGTTCTCTTATCCAGCAAGAACATGGCAGAGAAAGATTTAGTATGCCAGGTCAACAATACTTCAGCATTTAATGTACAGGCAGGAGCAAGAAGAGAAAGAAACATGAATCCGAGTGTCAGATTTGACTGTCAAACAGCTGTAGTACACCTGCAACAACAATGTACTCTCTGTAACATCAATATTGTTTCTGGTTCAGTTAAGCACACCTTTTTATTCTTGGCTTCTAAAATGAGACCACACAAATAAACACTGCTGTCTTTCCTGTTTTGACCTGTAACATGAGGAATGATAGAACTCAACATGGAGAACAAGGAGAGGCCACTAACGGGCCAGTTCAAAGGCAATACTGCAACCCTGAGTCCTTATATAATGGATGAGGGAGTAAGTTTGCTGCAAAGAGGAAACATCTAGGGATGGGAATAGCTGTACAGTTCCTGTTTTTTGTGACCGGTGCTCTTTTTTTTATCCATGATTTCTAACCACGATTGGGTCAGGAGTGCCACAGGTTTTCATTATTTCTTTATTTATAAGATCTACTAGCTTTCCTACCAACCTAGGGCCCTACCTGACTTACAAAGTAGCTGCTTTTTCAATTACCTGCAGTTCCTTCAGGAACGCATTGCACTAATCAGTCCGGTTACAAAAACATGAATTCTAGGAGGTAGGTCCATACCCTAACAGAAAGGCACAGCCAGAGCAGCCGATGTGATTAATAAAACCAGTCAAGCTGGATATCACATTCACTGTATTCACAGCTTTCACTACATTAATACAGAGCCAGGGTGGTGTAGTGGTTTGGGAGGCGAATTTAAACCTGGAAAATCCAGATTTGAATCCCTCCTCGGCCATGAAACTTCCTGAGTGACCTTGGGCCAGTCACTTTCTCTCAGCCTTACCTCTCTCACAGGGTTGTTGTGAGGACAAAAGGAGGGGAGCAGCCTTGAACCCTTTTGAGGAAAGGCGGTGTGAAAAAAAATATTTGTTAAAAATGTAAGTCTTGAAACAGTTATGAAACCTTATAAAGTTCCTGCACAGAATAACACATGTAATAATTACTGGTAGTCAAAAATTAAAAGCCAGATTTATCCATATATCTATAGATTATATGTTCTTATTATCTGAGCTTGAATGTACAATACAAACAGAACAGATTCCATTAGTTAGAAACAAGAACGTTTTTATTTTTTCCATTAGCACAGTCCTGACCTGATGATCCTATGCGTCTCTACTCAGAAGTAAGTTTCAATGGGACTTGGAGACCAATCCTATGCATGTCTACTCAGAAGCAAGTCCCATTATATTCAATGGGGTTTATTCTCAGGTATGTGTGGCTAGAATTGCAGCCTTACTCTCAGGTCTTACCTAGAAGTAAGCTCTTTTGAACAAAATGGAACTAATCTCCAAGTAAAATTGTCCAGGGTTGTGTTAGTAAGTGCTTAATTCCTGGAAGAGGCTGCTTTCTCTTAAGCTCTCTTTATGGGATATTTCCATACCTCAGATGCTGATTTTTGTACGAGTATTTTGCTCAGTTCTCATTGGAATGTTCTACTGAAGTTCCATCAACCCAAATTACAGTAGTTTTCAATTTACTGCAAGATACATGACTAATTGCTTTCCTTAACTTTCTGATTTCAAATTTTGAAGTAACATTCCTTTGTAATGACTGCTTAAAATACTTCAAAGCGGGAGCTTATGATAGATTTACAACTGACATATTCCGCATACTGATATCTGTACATCTTTGACTTATTCCCATTGTCTTCTTCTACAAGGGAACTGAGAACACAATACTGTGCATGCCTACTCAGAAGTAAGCCCCATTGAGTTCAGTGGAACTTGCTCCCATATAAGTGGGTTTAGGATTGCAGCCCCAGTCACTTTCATTCTTCCCCTCAAAGATCATTTATATCCAGTTGTATTTAAATTACTGTATATTCAGTGCCTCCAAATTTACAACTAAATTTTTATCTGCATCCAACAAAGATATTTTTGTCCATCTCTTTGGTGGACAAAATAAAAAACAGTTATATATACTAATGAAATAAAAATAAACTGCTTTAAAAATAAAAGAACAGTTATCTATACCAATAAAACTACTAATGAATATTTCACTACTACTACTACTACTGCTACTGCTACTAGCACTAATGAATACTAATACTCTCAGTGACACGTTGAGTAATCTATTGTCTCCATGTATTCTGGTTCCTGAACTTTTTCCAAAGATAACAGTTTTTCAGGAGAAAAATACGGCACCAGGCTCCCTCACAAACAGTAAATATGCATCTCAAGCCAGAGAACGTGTGTGGCAAATGCTAGTCCTTGTTACTCTGTCTAAGTTTTACCTTGTTCCCCACAGGCAAAGACACTTTCCCCATAGGCAAAGACACTCTGCAGGTGACAATGTGCTGCAGCCTGACTGAAGTGACCAGTATTAGCCCAGCTGCAGTTTGGTGAAGTTGCTGACCTAATCAGTCCAGTCAGGCCTCTGTGGTTTTGCAAACTCCAGAGCAGACAGTGAACCAACTGGTGCAGCCAGATGTCACAGCCACATCTCAGCCACATCACAGTGTTACTCAGCTGCTTGCTGGATAACTAGCAACTGCACAGTGGTCCTGCTGGGAGGAGAAGGCTGGTAACCCATTTTTGAGTTTCTCTTTCAGATGCTGCTCTGTCACCAATACAGCTCAATAAAACCTTTAACCAGATCACACTTGTAGGTGTCTTTTGTTAGAAGACAGGAATCCCTTTTTCCTACCCTAGTTGTTTCTTAGCTGGCCTCAGGGTGGGACTGTGCAGGGGGAAGGGATCTCTCTGCTCTCAGAGTCTGCAGAATCCTCATTCTGTGAGCAGTGGCAAGGGGAAATGAGGCAGCATACTGGCAGCCACTGGTACATGTTTAGTGTGTCCCCCTCCCCAGCATTGGCCATTCATTGGCCACTGCTCAGTTCACCCTGGCAGCACTTCTCTGGCTGCCTGTGTTGGGGCTGATTTGATGCAGTGATTGGCTCCCGACATTCCACTGATGACACATGGATATCACACTGACTTCATGCTGATGACGTACGAATGTCAGACACATGACGCACCAACTTCATGGTAACGACACACTAATGTCATAAGGATTATGCAGTGATATCACAGTGATGACATGCTAACGTCATGGGAAACTAACAAAGATGAATACAAGCATATAGCTTTTAAGTGTAAGGAGAGATTTAGGAGGGCTAAAATTCAGACCAAGCTTAGTGTACCTCCCTCGCTAAAGAAAAACAAAATGGGGTCTTATAGGAAGATGTGTTGGTTGAGCAGGTTGTTGCAGGAGAAGGCGGGTTTGTCAAAGGCAGCCTGTCCCTCTTTCTGGCCTTTCCTGGTTGGACCTGGATTTGCTGCTGTTGAATACCAATAAATTATAAGAAAGCCTGATCAGGATTTAATTCTGGGAGACCTGGCTGCATCATGGAGATCTGTTTGAATGTGGTTGGGTAGGGTCAGGAAGGTGGAGTCACATTCCTTGTCTACCAGGACTCCATCTCCCTTGCTGGAGCTCTATCAAGCAGTGCGTGGAGGTTTCTTCACACCATGCATAATTTGTGTTAGTCTCAATTGCGTTCTGTTTAACTGCTTTTTTCCCAAGCTCCAAATATTTTCACTGTTCCTACTCTTGAGCATTTTAGTTGCCCTCTTTTGCATCTTTTCCAGCTCTATGATATCCTGTAAATCACAGTGATTGTAGATCATTGAGTCATGGCTGAGATGACTGCTTGGTCGAGGCCCCATACCACATCAGCAACATCTGAGCCTGAGAGCCACTGGATCAGGTGGGGAGTGATGTGTCATTTCCCGCACCATCCAGGATGACCCTGAAGGAGGTGCACAGTGCTGACACTGAAATAAGTAGGAATCAATCCTGATCTATATGTTTGCAGCTGCAGAACCCAGCAGCACAGTGACCTGACCGTGAGAAAGTAGTGACCATGCCACAGTGGGTACATATGAATCGGCTCTGATTCCACAGGAAGGTGCTGATGCTGGCACAAGTTGCAGCAAAAACAGCAGCAGCTGTAAATTTATTGTCAGTGCACCCACTCCATTAGGCTTTCATTGCCAAGGTAAAAGAAATATATAAAAATAGTCACATAGTGCTTACAAAGTCCATAATTCTGGAATACTATCAACCCACTAGCACAATTCTGATAGGCTGGTTAGTGATTTTGTATTTTATCACCAACCCATTAATGGCAGCATGAGGCAGTGTAATGCTGCTTCCTTTCACTGTGGTTCCATACACCCTAAATCATGCAGAACTATGATGTGGTCCAATAGCATAATGACAGCAGTAAGTACATTGGATTCTTCCCTTCTGGGAATACCAGTTTCACTGATGATCAAGTTAATGTTTTGTTTCCTTCCTCAGCTGGCACACTGTTAGCACTTCAGGGCACAGGAGCATTTGCCCCCCAGGCAGAATATGGAAATCACACCCTCAAATGTCTCCATACATCTTGGAAAAAGAGCCCTCTGTTATACTCCTAAGTGGTGTGTTATAGTACTTTGCTCAATAGTTGGCAAACGTGCAACAGATCTGCTTCACTGAGACTTCAAAGGCTGACAAGTTTTTTAAAAAGAATGCCAGGTAGCGGGGGGGGGGGAAATAGCAGGAAAATACGTACATGGGAAGGCACACGCCAGCCTAAACCAAAGCAATATAATCCATATAAAATAGGCCAGCTAGTTTCAATTGTGGGGAAATTCTCCCACGCTGATGCAGTGGTGATGATGTGGGCTGCAAGATTGCACTGTAACTGACAACCATTTTTTAAACATAAAATGACCCAAATGTCATTAATCCAAAAGATTAATAAATGTGGAAAAGATTTCCAAGAATATATTGAATTTAAACGACAATTGAGAATATTATTGCTTATTTTGGTTCTGTCTGTTCATCAGTTGCTGCCTATTAATTATTTGTGCAACTCTTACTTCAAATGAAATAAAACTCTTAAGATATCATTCTAGTGGCCCTTTGCTGCTGTTTCTTCTGCATCTTTTTAGACTGTGAGCCATTTATTTGATCCTCTCTTAAACAGCTTTGAACTTTTTGTTTAAAGTGGTATATAAATATTTATCATCATCATCACCATCTTGGATATATTATTTATATAAGGTGTACCTAATTTTTTTTGTTTTTAAAAAACCCATTTATTGGCCATGTGTCTTTATGTTTCTCAGCTGGGAGAAAAACACAAAATTCTGAGTAGTATTTAAAAATAGTTGGACTTTATCATGCTGATTTTGTGTAATTGAGGGATCCATCTCATTCTTTGCCACAAGCAGCAGAATGTCTTGGACTGGCCAGACACTTCCCCAGGTGTTTTATAACTTTTTAAGGACACATTTGACCCCAGTATTGGAATGATAAAATAAATCTTGACATCAAGCAAGAATTTAAAGAAGTAACATCAGTGTTGTTATACTGTATTTTAACTAGTTTTAAAGCCACTTTAAAATGTCTTTTTTTGTCTTTTATGCAAACTAGCACAAGGAACAGCACACTGTTCCTAACTAAAATGTCACACTGCGATGCAGTGGTGCCAGGGCAGCCTCTGTTACATCCTGGGCAGGAACACAGGCTGATGAAGGTCTTCCCAAGGAAAGGGGAGCCCCAGGGGTAAGCTCCATTACGGGGCTACTTGGGCTAGTGCCAGCAAAATCCAAGCAGCCACATGTCAGGAAATCAGGCCAGGAAGGGGGAAAGGACATGGCAGTAGTGACTGCCGCCATTCTCACCGCCTCCTAGGACCAATTCACCCCCCACCCTGTTACACACCCTCCTTATCTCTGTTCTGCCTTCTCCCAGCCCACAGAGACTACCTTCTGAGGCAGGCACAAGCCTTTCTGCCAGCACCACAAGCCTCTGCACTGCTACAACATGCCTTACTGCTCCTCTGCAACGGTACGCATGCTCAACCTGCCAGTGCAAATCTGGATAGGATCACACTGTAAAAGTTAGCACAACCAAGCTGTTTGCTGCTGGTTGGCTTTTACTATGATGCTTTTACGTATTTTATAGTTTAATGTTTTTAATGTATGCTGTATGTATTCTTAATATGTTGTGAGCCACCTTGGATGCCCAAGGCCGTTCTGTTTCTGTTATCAAAAAAATAAAAAATTATATGCTTATGAGACATCTTTTAACTCATGCTGCTGCATCAGGCCCTGTAAGCCTATGTACTGCTTTTCCTGCTGCTAATATCATATGAGTATCAGCTTTTATATTCACTTTTTTGTATGAAGCTTTAGCCGCTGCAGCAACTTGATATTATATTATAGATAACTGGATAGTATAGATTAGTTATAGATATAGATATAGATAATGCACATGTTGGAGTTGGTGCAACTCCATCTGCTGTCCAGAGGGGGCAGGATGCTGTGTAGAAGGGGTCAAGCTATGGCCCAGTGACTCTACTCTTTTTTACATATTCTCTCTATGATCCTTGTGGGGTGTGGCCCTAACCCTTTATCCTTCCCTTCTCCTCTGAGCACTTCCTCTTGTCCTCTGACCACAGACCTGTTAAGATGTGCACACCAGGGCTCTGATGCCCAGGCCATCTTGAGCACAAGGCATGCAGGGCGAGGCAGCTCTAGGGCCTTACTATCTCTAAGTATTAGTTGAACCTCTGATCCTAATCAGATGCTGTAAATATACACTCAATGGAACTGTAAGTAAATAACTTCTTTTTTGCAACTTTAACAAGCCATTGCCTCTTTGTCTTTTTTTTTAATTGATTAGCAGTCAGCAGGGTGAGGGAGGTTCCCTGGGGTGATACCCCAAAGGGGGAGTCTGCTGCTTAAGCTACTCTGCTTCCTCCCCAAAGAGCAAAAACTATTTTTAATTTCCTTCAACAGCACATACATTTTTTCAGACTTTTGATCCCCTGAAGAACCCCATTTGTTGAAAACACCCTAGGATCCTTCTACTGAAGTCTTTCACTTGCAATATTTTGGATTTTTTTCCTACTATGCCCAATCCCTGACAATCACTCTGACATAACCAACATGATGTGGTTGGTACATTTTCATGCTTTGGCATGTCACAGACCTGTGGTAACACTGGTACTTGCGACATGCTGGAAAATGCATTAAATCTGATCTTAGCCAGAATGTAACAAATCCTCTTCTCTCACTCCTCGATGACATGTCAAAACATTTGACTGACTAAGAATATCAACACAAATCAAACCAAGGTAGCTTGAGCGCACCTGTTTTTCAAGCCTCTATTGTTTTTAGTGTTTCACTCCATGCCATCTAGAGAAAAATACCTAACATATGGCTAGCACAAAATTCCACAGAAAAAAATCAAAAAGTTCTTGGGGGTTCAAGAAAAGTCAGATTCTTACATGATAAATAAGAATCACCGTCACAGTTTTTGTGGAAGGTGAGCAAGGAATGGATAATAATCAATCAATCAATCATACCTTTATTGGCATATAAGCAGGTAAACAAGATCACAACAGTTGCTAAAAGGATAAACATGATGGGGAGGGGAGATGAGAAGTGATTTAAGAGAAAAGGGAAGAAAAGAAAAGAAAAAAGTAAAAAAAAATTTTTTATTAGGAAGGGGAAGAATGGATAATAATGTAGCTTGAAAATTATAAGTGTCATATAAAGAAAGACAAATTTGAAACACCAGGTATGTACTAAGTAAAGAATATTCTAGTAAAAATGCTGTAAATTCAGTATCATTCCATACTGGCAGTCTTTCAGAATTTCTAATATCTGTTTAAAATTTCCAGTGCTAATTTTTAAACAATCTGATCTCCATTATCCAGATTAAAAATAGAAGACAATTGAAAATGTCTTTTTTTTTTTTTTTATGTGTCATCCTCAACTAAACAAGTACACATCACAGGTTCCAAAGTGGGCAGAAGACACTGAATATAATGGACCCAATCTATGGATTGTCTGTTAAATACAGTGCAACTCAAAAGGGAAAAGCATATAGCTAAACTACGTATATGTTTATACGTTTATGTATAGTTATTTGATTTTTCTCTGTAAACCGCTTTGTGAACTTTTAGTTGAAAAGCGGTATATAAATACTGTTAATAATAATAAATACTGTTAATATGTGCCACCAATCCAAATCCCTTGCTATACAGAAAAAGACATGTATTGTTACTTCTAGGGCTGTGCTAATGGCCAGAATGATGAAAGAAACTCTTTCCTCAGAATGGAAAGACTTGTTTTTCAGGCAGCAGCACTGCAATGGCAACACCAAAGACTGTTGCTGGGCCAGTAATTGAGGCAGTGCTAGACTGCATAAGCTGTCCTTACAGAAAGGATCAGGTCTAAAGGGCTGTTCTTATCAGCTTCCTCAGTGTAATGTCTTAAGGCTGCAATCCAATACACTAGTAGTTCTCAAACTTTTAGCACTGGGACCTACTTTTTAGAATGAGAATTTGTCAGGACCTACCAGAAATGATGTCATGACTGGAAGTGACATCATCAAGCAGGAAAATTTTAACAATCCTAGGCTGCAATCCTACCTACACTTACCTAGGAGTCAATCCTATTTACTGTCATTGTTAAAAGCATATAAATAGTAGCCTGTTAAAAGAACAGAGCTGTAATATTTCCCCAGATGCAGTCACATACCATAGTAGCATCTAAAAATAAAGTATTGAAATGAATGGGGACCCACCTGAAATTGGCTCACAACCCACCTAGTTGGTCCTGACCCACAGTTTGAGAAATGCTGCTATATACACTTACCTAGAAGTAAACCCCATTGGCTATATTGGGACTTTCTTCTGAGTAAACTTGCACAGGCTTGTGTTGCAAGATGAAAATGATAATGATTACACTGACAACTAGGCAATGTTTTCCCCTACAATTAGAGAAAAACTACTGCATCTGCCCAAAATCCTACAATATCTTACCTAGGAGTAAATCCTATTGGCTACATTGGGACTTACTTCTGAGTAAACTTGCATAGGCTTGTGTTGTAACATGATGATGATAATGATTACACTGACAACTAGGCAAAGTTTCCCCCTATAATTAGAACAAAACTACTGCATCTGTCCAAAATCCTACAGTCTAAATAGAAAATAGCTACATTTGGCTTATATAACAAAAATGACCAAAGTATTTTTATTTCTCTCAGTAACAACCCATTCTGTTGGGAGGGGGGCTAAGTCACGGAGTCCTCCTCAAGGTAAAGGAATGTTTGTTCCCTTACCTCGTAGCTGCACTGCAGCTGCATCGGTGCTGGAAAGTTGGTTAGGATTAGGTTGTAAATAAAATAATAATAGATTAATTGATTGGTTACAGGTTGATTAACTGGTGCCAATCCCACTCTATAGTTTGATGACCTAACTTTCAATCACTGCTGTCTGCAAGTTATAGAGATACAAGAAGCTGTAGGAAAAAATCTCATGCACTGAATAACAATTTCTTCCAGAGTGAAAAATTAATTGCTTTACTTTTCATGGAAGAAAGGGGAGGAAGCTTTCTCTCTAAACATACAAATTCATACTTTCCATTCAAGGTCAGATATTAACTAAGAACAAATTAATTTTTCTCCAAGATTGAATGAATGTAATTATGGTAAGGAGACAATGTTAAAATCTCCAGGATTGTTTTCAGTAGTCATCTGGAGAGACTTGCTGGTTTTTGGAAACTCCAGACCAATCATGGCAGGTTAGTAAAACCTATCTGGGGATGCCAACAACAAAAGTACCCAGCTCTGTGTTGATTCTCTCACTCCAGAAACAGAGGGCATACAGTGCCGACGCCGTATGGCGAAGTTGGAGTGTCCTCTCCAGTGCGCGAAGCCTGGGTAAAGAAGGTATGGAGGATAGGCTGTTACCCATGCAGCAAATCCCCCCTCTCCACGTCGCTGGAATGGTCCAATGGAAAGGCAGAAGCCAATACGGTTGGTTCCAGCGGCGTCGCAGGAGTTGCCAGAACGTGACTGTGTTCAGCCATGAACTGCCTAAGGGACTCCGGCTCCTGATTTTGCCTCGAGGTTGACTCCTGAAGCCTTTTCCAGAACTGGATGTAGCCACAAGGCAGTGGAGGTTTGAGGTCAGAGTTTCCTTCTCTTAGATGAGCTGCCTTCCTAGGCTGACGAGTCCCATCTACCCGGTGGCTGTTTAGTCGCCTCTTACGACAAGTACAGCCAAACTGAGGGCCTATTCTTAGCCCCCAGCCCCCAGGGTAGCATACAGTGCATTCATTTAAATATTTGGCACTGAATGAGAGAGGGAAGGTCAGCATTCTAGATTTCTCAATCCAGGCTCTCTATAAAACTAGGCTTGGTGGAGTTAGGGGCAATTTTCCAGTTATCTATCAACTTTCATTCCCTTTGTACAGACACTGGCCTCACACTTTGGGTAACACAAACTTTGTACTCAAAATCTGTATTTCCTTGCATTTATAAAATGCAAGGTAATTAATATCTAGCTCGCAAGAGAGATTATTTGCTTAAATTTCAAATACTGAATTACACTCTGAATGCCATAAACAGAAAACGTACAGAGATAAATTTTTTAATACTTGATCAGAGTGAAACTCACAAAGTATGCAAGAGGAATCATTTTAATGGTCAAAACATTTTGATCTACAGTTGGAAGAATGCATGTATGGGATGCCATTTTTGAAAAGGGGACCCCATAGTGCAATCAGAAAGAAAAGTTTTGCCCCAGCCCTCTCACTGTTAGGTTATTTTTCTACTTATTAATTTTCCATGGGGGAACACTCAAAAACGTGATCCCCTACTTGCCGTCTAAAATGATACAGTCCATTCTACTATCTCAAGACACTTCTACTTCAAAGACAGTCTGTCCAATGACATAGAAGGCTGTTTTCAGAGTGGCTTTGCCAGAGAATCCCACTTAGCATGCAGAACTTTTTATGCACCTATCAGAGTCTACTAAGCAAACAAATCTGGAAATCCAAGCTGCTAAAAGGCCAGTCCTAACCTGTGTTGGAACAGACAGGCCAAGTGGTCTGTGCTGCATTCAGTGCATGTTACGAAGTGGCTGGAGGGCAACTTGGGGTAAGGTGATATTTTTCCCCTTACCCCGAGTAACACACCAGCCACCTCTATGGGGCTACTTGAGTATGTGCCAGTAAAATTAGACCACCTGGGGCCTCTGTGCCAGCCTAGGCAGCTCATGAGTAGCTATGAATGTGCTTTACTGGATGTTCACGACACTCCTGGGCTGATGCAGGGGGTTTGCGGTGGCATAACCTTATTGCATTTAAGTTTTGTATCTGCCCCACAGCAGATCTAATTGCATGGTCCTGAACCTCCAAGTTGGAAGGAAAAAAATGTAGGAAGTACAATGAGTCAAACTCATTCAAGCTGTCCCTATGAGTTCTACAGAAAGTAGATTGGTCTGAATCCTCATTGGTCTTTTCTGTTCACATGAAGGGAATCTGAGACTTCAAATGCTCCTATCGGTTTGGTTTTTTTAATATCAAGCTTCTTGTGTCTAAGGTTCGGTGGTAGGCTGCTTAAGAACATGGTTTTGGCTGTATCTCTAACTTCCTAACTTGTCTACAATAGACTTACAGCTCCATGAGCTGTTTTAAAGCTATCAGCAGCATGTGCTGTATATGTGGGCTGATTCATAGTAGCACTTTCATGTGAACAGTCAAAGGTGAGCTTGAATCATTAGGTAAGCAACCCTCTTAAAAGCACTGAAGGGTGCAGACTTATTTACAGCAAAATATGTATTTATGTTAATCTTATATTAAAATGCTTGTTGTTTCACTGAGAAAGAAGTGCTCTACCTAAATCTCTAGGATTTTATGAAAGCTATAATTTTTCAGTCAATCTTGCATCAGCAAAGCTAATTGTACAATTACTAGATTGCTTAACACATTTCTAAATATTTGTGCACATAAAATCTCCTATTTTAATTATATGACATAGAAACTCTACTCCAGTTCCTGAAATAGTATCATACAAGTATAGAAACGAATATTCAAAACAGCACTTGCAAACAAATATTACAAGTGGGAACAGTATTTATTTAAAATTTTGGAAAGAAGTAATTGTTCCCATGAGTAAAGATAAAAGACCATATTATTCAGTCTCCAAATACAGTGCTTTAGTTCCTCTTGTTGAAACATTCTGAATATTCTCTGTGTTTATGCTTGTGTGACTGAAAGAGAAGGAGAAGTGAGATGAGGTTCAGAACCATTCACTTTTGTTTCCTAACCACATTACACTCCTGAGTTAATAATACTACATCCACACACAAACTGCTACAATTTTATAAAGCTATCATAGCATAAACCATCTTCTGCAAATGTACTCCACTGCAGTGGCTCTTCACTGCAGCTTGTCAGTTTCACTCTGATCAGGAGCAGAAGGAATTGCTTAAGAAACTAGGCAGGCCCTGCCTCCCCACTGAGATCAGTATGTTGCTTCCCTAACGCTTTGGATCCAAACACACCTTTCCTCTTGCAGGAATGGTGCTTTCTGCCAACAAGGTTGACCAAACCAAAAGCTTTTATTTTATTTTCTAATTACTGACTGGCAATTCATTACATTATGTCCAAATGAATTATAGATGTTGCTTACTTATTCAAGCTGTGTGAATGGTTGAGAACCATATTCTATTTCTTTCCAAAACACCAACAATCAGGTAAACCCAAAGATGACACCAATCAAAAAGGAAGTATTTTAGTATCGCTACCCTCTCTTACCCCATAGACGTTAACCACACTAACAGCCCACTCCTAACCAACACTCCAGCACTGCACTGCAGCTCTGAAATAAGGGAACAAATGTTCCTTTACCTTGAGGAGGCCTCCATGACTGCCTACCATCCCAGAATGCAACACACAAGTTGGTCAGAATTGGGCTGTTAAGGAGTAGACGTGAGTACAACTCTGTGATTTATAAACCAATTAATCCTAGTATTTGGATTCAAACTCATTCTCCATTGAAACAATACAAATGCCACACAATTATTATATCTTGGAAGTGAGCCAAGGGTCACTGAGATGTATGCTAAACAAAGAGAAAATCTTACATGATAAGCAGGTAAACAAGCCGCAATAACAAATGAATTATGTATTCACTACAAGACAAATGTATAGTTTAGACCAGGGCATACTTAAACATGTTGGCATCAATAGAAGTCAAATGAACTAACAGACCAGTCTCACAATATACTGTAGCAGGCAATAAGAACCTAGGATGGCAATACCAATTGCTACACAGCATAGGTCAAGAAGCCAAGATATTACACAAGGGGGTACAATGTTAGTACAGTCTGCCCTCCACATCTGCAAGTGCTCTGTTCCCCAAACCCCTGTGGATGCTGAAACCTGTGGATAAATGAATCTGCTGGTCTGGGCCATGTTCTGAGGCTTGGAGAGGATGTGCACAGCCTCTCCAGATCTCAGAACACAGCCCAGACCAGCAGATTCACACGCGGCCTCTGGGCCTCAGAAAGCCTACCAGACACAACTAGAAAGTGCTTCTGGTCACATTCAGAACAGGTGGGGCCCTCCATCACAGATTTGGAACCCGCAGATTAAATGGGTCAACCTATATTGCACAAGGATACAGATACTAATGTTTAGGACCCAGATGCACACTGGCTTAATTGCTATGTTGATTGGGTTGCAACCACATTTGCTTCTGTTCACTTCAAAATCTATTTACACAGCTTTAACTACAAATCATGCACCTGATATTCTACCTGGAAGTATATAGTAATGTTCATCGGCTAGCAAGGTCATACATGAACATTTATTTTGGCACACAGCCAGTGAGCAGCTATTTTTAAAAAGCAAAGCTGTTGCATTTATAAGAAGCTAATATCGTGGCAGATGACTACACAGTGGCTCAGCAAGTTTACTGAGAACAGCCAGTGGTAAGTGGCCAATGACAAGCCAGTTGTCACTGCAAATATTACTTCTACTACAAATGCTAATGCATCACTTTTCAACAAGAGTAGTTCACAAGGCAGTTTATATTGTGAAATAAAGCAATAATCAGTTCCCTTTCCCCAAAGGGCTCACAATAATAATAAAAAAAAAAATAGAGAGAAGACACTAGTAGCAGGCCACTGGAAAAGATGCCATTCTGGGATTAAAAGACTGAGTATAAGAGGGCACCACTTTAAAAGGTGCCTCTTTACCCAGTTAGCAGGGCAAAATTCCTGGTTTGTTCTAGTAGTCACATGGCTTGGAAACGCAAAAGAGAAATGCAATTCGAAAAAGGAAATTAATATTGTTCGTGATCTTTACATTGTGCAAAAGAGCAACTGTAATTTGAAAAAAGAATTCTAGTTGAAATATATTGAACATATGACTCCAGCAAAACTGAATTTATTTCTGAAAATGTACATCTGAAATCTATGATATCGCTTTGAGATTTCTGAAACCTATGTACCTTAGGCCCTCTTTAGTTATTTAAAAAACTATAAATTCTATAAATAAATAAAAACTTTCCCTTGATTTACACTTTCCCTTGATTAATTTGTGCTATATAGCTTTAATTTGTGGCAAGGTGTAGTAGCATGAATAAAATGGAATTAAGAATTGAGGAATTCTATACTACTGAAAGTTCCTGAAAATAACACAGAGATAATAGAAGCAATGAATTATGCTCATAGTAGCAATGTGCATTAAAGCTGCATGAATTGTTGTGGGGTGGGGATTGTTTTTTGCTCTGAAGCCAGATGGTGAGCATGACTAAGAGATGTTAAGTTAATCAGCTGAATAGTGCACACCTGCATTTGAAGATCTTTTCCTATAGGCCTACAGGCAATACTAAATTGACCACCTGACAATACAGTTGATTTAGTTAATACAACATTTCTAGGAACTCATAGGAGCATTTAACAGATGACACATAACTATAAAATATCAATCCTCCAGACCCTGTATGCACCTGGCAAACACTTTCACCAACAGCAAAAATGCTCCATACAATCTGTCCAGGATTAGACCACAATCACTCACTACAGCAGAAAACTATGTTCTTTAAATGAGTGAATATTCTCACCATTACACTAGATCCAGCATCAGTGTATGTTCAGTGTCCATTTAATTAATTTACTTGAACCTATATGCTACCCTGCACTTTCCTGAAAGCAAAAGGGAATGTTAGAGGGTACCAGGATTGTACCTTGAAAATCTACATTTGAAAATGTATTATTTCACTTATCTTAATGGTTCTCAAACCTTTTAGCACTGGACCATGTAAAAACAAATTTCATTTTACCAGCCATTTTAGCCACTATGGCTATAATGATGATTGGGCAGCACTACTCCCCCCCCCCAGTAGTAGGTTGTTTAACCCTTGATGCACATAGTCTAATCTGCCTTGTCAGTTTCACGTCCCACCAAAAATTGAACCACAGACCCACAGTCTGGGAACCGCTACATTAATGCACCACTTCTTAAAGCTTCTGTTTCCATCAGACAATGCAAACCTGTGGTTTTAACTCATTCATAGTAAAAGACTTCTGATTAATTTCTTCTGATGAATATCAATCACACACTTTCACTTCACTTTCAATGAAGAAATTGAGGCTGCCTTGAGGGCCCTTAAGCGGGGTGGAAAGGTAGGGTTTAAATAAATAAATAAATCCATGATCCAGCTATTTGTTGCACGCACCTAAAAAAATTGAGTAATGTACACACTTGGAACACTACCTTCCCCCACAATCTCTACAATAACTCACTGCTTACTTAAGTGGAGACAAAGGCTGTATATCCTGTTGAGTACACAGAGGTACTCCACTGAATAGGGAAGTCTGTCTACAGAAGTGCTCCATGTGCACTTTGGAAAACACGTGGAGCTCAGTATCAAGATGCCTTAGGAAAAACAACATCTATGAGTTAAGTGTTGAACTTTTTTCTTTACAAACAAAATACATTCATCAGTAGCAACAGTTATATTTACCTGATTATGAAATATACAAGGAACTTTGTTTATCTACATACTTTCAAATCTATTAGCTTAAGAGTTTGCCATGAGTCTGCCTCACTAATTTAAACTGACATGTGTCTCACTAAA
Source organism: Tiliqua scincoides (assembly GCF_035046505.1). Lineage (NCBI taxonomy): Eukaryota > Metazoa > Chordata > Lepidosauria > Squamata > Scincidae > Tiliqua > Tiliqua scincoides. The sequence goes on from NC_089822.1 coordinate 216,030,765, forward strand.
TATGCCTTAACAAGACATTGCTCTGAACTGCAGTAAGCACACAGAAGAAAATGGGATCAAAAAATGCATAGTAACATGCTTTGTCAATAGTAACCAATGATGCCCTTGAGATACATGTTATTGTGTTTGTTGGTACATCTTGAACTAAACTGCTGTCTGCCTCAGATGTTTCAAATGTCTATAAACTGATGAACATATATTGCGACAATTTGTTTTTAAAAACTAATCATGTTACATGTTTCAGACAAATTAAATGTCACCCTAATACTACAGATAGGCTTGTTTGTTCAAAACACCTGGAATCTTTAATTTTTCTGTCCTGTAATAATGTTTGTTACCATGAACTAAACTGTGGCATTTTTCTATCAATCTTTAAATGAAATATTATGCTGGTTTTTTCTTATGTAGATTTTTGAGCTGTGCCTGCATAGGAAATGTGGAATGAAAAAGAAATATAACATCAGAGCTATTTTTTTCCAGAGAAGACTGGAGAAGAGAAGGAAACGCAGACAGAAAGCCTATATCTACATAGTTACTGAGTTATAACACAGGAAGTAATACATCCCCTCTTCGTTCTGCATTTGATTACTGATGTATGAAGAGGGCCATTTATCTCTCTGCATTTTCAGTGCAAGTGCAGTGTAAAATGTTTCTACCACTCAAACAAATGGAAAGGGTAAGCTCAACACTGGCCACGTACACTTGAAGCTGGTTTAGGTGAAATACATTCCACTACATAAATTGTGGCAATAGGCATGTGTGAACTCACATTCACATGTTTCCAACTCCAGTTCTGATGACATTATCTCAGCAAGCGTCCTTGGTTTCTTTCAAGTGATTATTTTACTGATGGCGTCACTTTAATCCTGGCTCTGCAGAGCAGCATAATCTAGCAATCAACGGCCTGCTGACACAGAGGTACTACTAGCTTGGTGCCTGGTCACCTTGTGTAAATGAATGCATTGACCTTAGGCAAAAAGGCAACTATCCCTTTGGTCACAAAGTTTCCAAGAAAAACAACAAAGAACTGAGCGGCAGCCATAAAAATCAACATATTTATTATAGCATAAGTTTTAATGGAGTACAATCCACTAGACATTTCATGCCTGTGGTGAAGTAGACCATAGTTTGCAAAAGCTACAAAAGATTGTTCATTTTAAAGGTGCCACAAGATGCTTAGTTAGTTTTGCTGTGACACTCTAACAGAACAACCACTCTGGAAACTTTTCAAGCTCTAGAAAAGCTGCACTCCATTTCCTCTTTCTTTAAAGCTGCAGAAGGCACCACAGGAAATCACAAGAGCACCAAGGTGCATTCGTCTTGGGCTAAAAGGAGCATGGGGATCCTTTAAGACCAGAAGAGGTGACCTTGATCAATCTGGCATTCATTTTCTATAGCAAAGAAGGTGCTGGGGAATAAAGCAAAGAAGGTGCTGTGGCAATAGGCATTTAAAGAAGGATTTGTAGCTTGCTTGCTTTTTCTAGAAATCAGCTTAGCTAAATGCCCATGAGAAGAGACCACAAGTGTTCTTTCCAGCATTGCAGTGTTCAGACACAGGCCAAAAGCAACACCATGGTGCTGTTGGGACTGATTTACCAGCTCTTCAAGGCCAGTGGAAAGAACTACAAGAGTGTTCCAGGGCTGCTTCCAGTGGCCAGGAAAGCATGGCTAACAAATAGAAAGAAGAAAGGCAGCAATGGGTGAAGAAAAGGGAGAAATGGAAAGAGATAGAAGGAGACTTAAATAGGCAGGCAGATGCACTGGAGAAGTTATTTGCAAGACTTCTGATTACATCCTGAATGTGAGGATCTAAAAGTGACCTTATGATCCAGAGCACTGCTGATCTGCACAGCCACAGAGGGTGTCTGCCTGCAGTACGGCACGCATGTAAACATTTCTCTGATGACTGGTTTGTAGTTCTGCTCTTAATGCAGGTGTTAAATTACTATGGTTATATCAGAAATTCATTTTTGGAACAAGTGAAGATCAGCCCCTTCCTGGAACAATTCAGATTTCTCTTCTGGCCTTTTTACAGCTCAACAGTCTGAGGCAAAGAGGCAAAGAAGGAAGGCCCATAGCCAGGGAGACAGACCAGGGACAGACTGCACTTGCTCCCGGTGTGGATGGGATTGTCACTCCCGAATCGGCCTTTTCAGCCACACTAGACGCTGTTCCAGAACCACCTTTCAGAGCGCGATACCATAGTCTTTTGAGACTGAAGGTTGCCAACAACAACAGCTCAAACATAACTTCAACCACCATTTATATCAAAACTGAACAACTTCCATGAAGAATGCATTTGAAACAAATATGCAGAACTTCTTTCAATATCCCCAGCTAGTTCAAGTTGGCACAGTTCTAGAATATTCAGCTAAATATTCAGTACATTATCTGTAGTTAAAGGCCATCATAGGAAAAGGAAAGATGTCCTTTAAAAAAGAGTTCTCAGCATCTTTTAAAATAAAAATTAAAAAAACAAAACATTGCAAGTAATGATATCAGGTTTCCAGAAATTTTAATTGCATCTGGATTTGTTGATTCTAATAGAATAAGTAAGAGTTTGCATTTTCTGACAATTGTTTAGAAGATCAGATGAGCTTGTCAAAAGTGTTTTACTATATGCCAGAATGCACAGAAGCATAATGCCTTCAGTATGCATGTCTCCTATGAAAGATGATTTATCTAAGGTACTATTATAGGATATACGTTCAATTTACTGCAATGAGAAAAAATAAAGGCAACACACATCAAAGCTCATTAACACACAGGCAGCCCAATCCTATTGTGGATTGGACTGGCATGTGGAGGCATTTATGCAGAGCACTTATGCATTTATGTCATGCGGAGCACAACAGTTTGTCTGGTGATCATTTTCCAAGTGCTGCCACGGGAGGCAGCAGGGCTTCACCACTACTGATGGACCCCACCACACCCACTGGAGAAGGTAAAGCAGCGGAGGATAAAGTAGAATGCTGGGTGGGCTGGGAGAAAACTGGGTTGGGTGGAGAAGGAACAGAGGGCAGAGGATGTTTCCGTGAACTTACACCTGCTAAAGAGCTGATTCAAGGTGACCTACTGCAGAGTGGGAGGCTTAGACAGAGGTAAGGGGAAATAATTCCCATCTCTTATGAAGTCTCCCAATCTGCCCCCCGTACTGGATATAGTGCATTTATTTTTGGTGTGGCTGTACCAGTGGAGGGGGAAAAGGATAGGACTGGGCTCTAAACTTAATTTGCATTTTAAAGAAGGAATATTAACAATTCCTACATTACAAACCAATCCAAAAAAGACATTAAGTTAAAACTGGCCTTTTTATCATTTGCTGTACTTGACTTTTAAGAGTTCCAAACAAAATATAACCCTGTCTCATTCTGAGTTGTTTACGCTCCAGATATAAGTAATCACCTTTCCCACTTTACGATACCTTTACTATGCTATTATGATGGTGCTTCCTGTCAAAATGAAAAATGAGCTTCATGTGTAGGCACTTATATGAGAAAGTGGTCCATGTGGGGCTTCATATTCTTGGCCATGCTTGTAGCCTGAGCAAGGAGAAAGATATCATGCCTAGCTTGACAGATGTTTAACAGTGAGATACTGAAACTTCAGAATTGTTTTCATCCAGTCCAAATTGAGATATGCCATTGTGATCTATTGGACTGATACATTATTCAGGGGCAACATCTAAAATGTTGCCCACAGTTTTCCTTTAGATGCCATTTCATCAGCCTGCCTTCACCACAATACTGCAGCTCACTGTAATAGTACACCATCAATCATTTCAACAGTGCACAACTTGACAGGGTCTTCCCGAATCATGATTTCTGCCCCAAAATTAGAAGGCCACAAGGGAGTCTCCAGCACTAGGGCTTTGACCAGCACTTCATATGTGTGATGCCATAATACTGTGTTAATGGTAATGTTATATTCATTCATTCATTCGATTTGTAATCCACCTTTCTCTCTGCAGAGTACCCAAGGCAGCTAACAAAAATCAAATGCATAAAATACAAAAAAAAATGATAACAGCTAAAAACTATACATAAGACAATAAAAGCAGATAATATAAAACAAAACAGACAGCAGTAAGAAACGACAATTAAAAAAACATTAAATAAATTCCTAAAAGTAGCCATTATAGGCCTTGAAGGCTTTCCTAAATAAAAATGTCTTCAGGCCTCACCAGGTTAACAAAGAGGAAGCTGTCCTCAGCTCAAAGGGGAGGGAATTCCATAACACAGGCACCACCACTAGTTAGGGATCTGCCCTCGCAGCACCCTGGAGCAAAGGTCTGCAATAGCACTCCACACACACACGAAGCCACCCCCACCCCACTCACCTGGAATGAAACACAGCCTGGCGCAACGCCAGGACCAACAGGGAAAGCCTCCTGAGGCTTTCCTATGGTAACTGTGCCTCCAGCAAACCAGAAAGCATAGTTTCTGACCACATTGGGAGCCTCAGTAAGGCTTCCTACGCGGTCCTAGAAGCATACGAGCTTCATGCCCGAGGCATGTGCCCCATTCTACTTAATGGTAGCTCTGCTACTGACCACCACCAAGAAGGCCCTGTTTCTGGCCACCATACCCCTGGCCTCTCTTGATGGCAGCACAACCAATAGGGCTCCTTCCAATAACCTAAGAGAATGAACAGGATTGTATGGGAGAAGGCAGTCTCTCAAGTATTCTGGTTCCAAGCCAAGAAGTAACATGATATTAACATTATAGTAACATTACAGTTACATTATAGTAACATGACAAATTGTCTTTGTGACATAATAGAAGTAAAATACTAGACCAGTTATAGCCCAATTCTAAAGGCACCTTATGCTGGTGCAGGTCCTTTTTGCCAGCTCTTGAATATCGCAAATGCACAACAATGTGCACCACCCTACCGGCGTCAGATCGAGTGCCTGTGCCGGCCAGCACAGGTGAGTTTCTGCCAGGCAGCACAGGAGATGGGAGAAGGTGGGAGGGTGGAATGAAGGGAGAGGGGTGGCGTTTCTGGGGGGGGGGAAGGCAGAACAAAGAAGATTGAGCCCAGGAAGGGATGGGATCAGCGGTGGCAACACATGTTGTATCCTAGCCTCCAGCACCAGCCCTGGCCCAGCCAGCCCTACACAGGCTTCTCCGATTTGTGCCAGCTAAATAACGGGCACAGATACAAGTACCCCAATAGGGCAGGCTGGGGCTCGACATGGGCTAAGGGAGAAAATATCCCCTTACCCTGAGGTGACCTCCAGCCTGCTCCAACCCTACACTGAATACTGTGCAGGCCACTTCGGCCTGGCTGTCCAGCACAGGTTAGGGTTGCTCTGTTAGTGTGTATTAGCATGGTCTACAAAAAGGAAGGCAAATTTACTCTTGTGTGCAGTTCTATTGGACAATAGATCAGGTTCTAAAAGTGCTGCATAAGCCAACCTATCAAACATCTTTAAAAACTAGAAATGTTACATGATATATCACTGTTGCTAAGAAACTGAACTGTGAATTAGAATTTCATTGGTCCAGTTCTCACTTCTGCCATGAACTCCCCTGGTGGCCATGGGCAAGGCTCTCAGTTCAATTGCAACATAAGGATAATAATACTTATTTATTGTACAGGGCTATTGTAAGGAAAACATTAAGAAGATAATACAGTACTGTGTACATGAATTGTGGTGCATTCTCAAAAAAACAGTATACAAATGTTAAGTAACATTATTATTAAAATGTAGAATAACTTACTCACACAGAACTTTTAGCAGACATTTTTCTACCCATGAATAGAACTTTGAGAAAACTTTTTACCATAACTGAATTAAAATTTGGTAGAGTGGCTGGGAAGAGAGTAGAGAGAACCTTTCACAAACCACCAGCAGGCCATCCTTAATATCTTATGGAGTATATCTCTGGTCAACTGCAACCCCAATCAGAGGGAACAGTGACACAAACTCTTATAAACAGATTTGTGCCTCTGCATCCAGGGCAAATCTTTCTAAAGTTCCAGATTTTGTTCTTTGGCGTTTCCAAGATTCTAGCCTTCAGTCTTTCCTTATAACAGGACTTGACCTATTCTTTACTCCTACTTCAAGTCATACATCAAAGTCATCTTCAGAGAAATTGTTGCTGCCTATACTTTGATGTGTTCATGCATAGAAGCACTCTTTCATACAGCACCAGGTCCCCACAAAAGCAAAGGAAGGTGGTTTTCAAACACACCTTCAAAGTGATTGTGTTACCATTAGTTCATTAAATACAAAATGGTCCATTCTGTCTCCACAACAACATGATTTCTGGACCCATTTCACATCTTGGCATTTTTATGATAATAAAAACAGCCATTTGTATTGAGGGCATGCAAACATTGTTTATTGAAATGAATTTCTAATTTACAGAACAGAAAGTCACATCAGCTAAAGTTTCAACTTTTTGTCATCCTGGCTGTGCATTAATTGGGATTATACTGTAATAAGAACATTATGCTTCTTGTACAACATTATAATTGCAGGGATTTCATATGAAAGTCACAAAGAATGTCAATATCACTGTCAACTCTAATAAATGTTTATAGTTTTCTTTAATGTTCCAGTAAGAATAATTTGCTTTTTAAAACATACCGGTATATGGTTCTTATGAAAAATAAAAGTCAGATAACAGAGAAGACTAATAGCACAATCTTATGCCCGTCTACCCAGATTTCACTGAATTCAACAGGATTCACTCCCAGCTAAGTGTGTATAGGACTGCAACCTTTAACAATCTGCTTACAAAAACATTATGAAGAAACACACACACAAAAAGCTTTCCAAATTGTCCTTAAACAAGGAATATCATTACATCAGAAGTATATGAAATACTTTGCGAAGCCCACAGGCATGAGCATGAGCTTATGAGCATGGAGAAATTGATGCACACACAAGCACACACACATACAAACAATTTTTAAAGAATGTTTCTTATTATTTTGACAACTAAGGTTGAAATTGGTCTGGAGCCAGAGGGCTATGATTTATTTGCATGCAATTAAAGTAATTCACATATCACTTTCATTGACATAATTACCTGTACTTATACTTGGTCATCATGCTGCAATTATTTTTGTATTGCTTTATTCTGAAGTTGTAAACAGCTAAATGGGAAAACTGAACTCGGGTCTTGAAAAATCTTGTTATTTGAACTCTGAACTCACAGTGCAGTCTCATACCTATCTACACTGAAAGGCTAGTGACTGCTGCAGTTTTAGAAGACCCCCCACCCACTCAGAAGTGTTAATTAAAAGAGGGGAAAAAATCAAAATACCCCTCTAAACAGCCTGACAAAGAGTGAGCATGCCCCGTGGCCTCCAGAAACCATGGAAAGTTGAGGCACTCAAGTACCAATTGTTGAGGTGGGGGAAAATAGGTGGAGGAGGAAACTAGTCTGCCTAAGCCCCTAAAAAAAACTGGATATTATATCTTGGAAGAGGATTAGGATTTGGATTTGAGGGAGACATGCATAATAAGGCTACCAAAAACACATTGCATTATGTGGGGAGATCTCAGGTAAAGAGATCTCTAACAGAACCCTGCTAACTGGGCAGGAAGCACTTTTCCAAGTGGTGTCCCTCTAATATTAAGCAGGGGAGAGACTAACTGTCCCTTTTCACCCCAGCATAGTGTCTTTTCTAGTGTCCGTTTGCTAGCGTTCTTCTACAATTTTTTTTAGATTGTGACCCCGTTTGGGACAGGGAGCTAATTAGTCACCGGCTTGCATGTAAATAGTTTTGTGAACTTTTTTGTTGAAAAGCAGTATATAAATTCTCTTAATAACAACAATTACAATAATAAAGGAAAGGGGGCATCTTTTTCCTTTCCAACTTGTCAGAACCCCTTCTCTCGCAAACTACAGTATATCACAATATAACACATAAGTCGGAGGATGGCAGCTTGTCTCCATCCTGAGCGCTTTATAACTATGTAGCGCAGGAGCGGAAATTTTTTAGAAAAATAGGAAAGAAAAAAGTCAGTTAAGAATCCTGCTCTAGGTCAAACAGAGCCATGAATAAGAGTGCTCCTGTTAGAATTAGGGGGATACAGTGCATTTTTTTTTTTTTTTTTTGCTATTCCTCACTTGCCCTTTATTATTGTTAACATCAGAGTTTCAGCCTTCTCAAAACACAGCACAAAGGTTAGAAACAAAGGGCTGGATCCTAAAAGCTGTGAACAAATGCCTACACTTGTGCAAAAAAAAGCCATTTCCAATTAACAGGGAATTGTGTTGTATACGGCTCTACAGAGAGCTACTGGGGAGGGGGAATTTTCCTAGGTATGGTTGAAACACATTTCATATCATGAACTGGTCTCAAAAAAATTTGGTGGAATTCCCCACCCCACAGCTCCCTATCCAACCCCATTCTTGAGGGTCACCCAATCCTCAGAAGTAGCTTTTGAGGTGTTTTGATTAGTTTCCATGGGGAGACAAGGGTTGGGAAGTCTGTTTGAGTTAGGCTTCCTATGCCTGCAAATCCACTATTTGGGGGGGGGGGGGAATAAAGGGAAGCATGCATTTCTTAGTATCAACTATACAATTATGAAATGCAGCATAGAAGTTTTCAATATTGAACAAGATGTCCACCCCATCCTACCTTATGCGGATTGATTTTTTATTCCCCAATATAGAGTCCCCTATGAATCTTTATATGAACATGGAGTACTTATAGAAACAAGATAAAGAATAAGCAGTTAAAGAGCACACCTTCCTTTCCCTTCAAGTCACTATCACACCATAGTCCAGTGTTTCTCAAACGGTGGGTCGGAACCCACTAGGTGGGTCATGAGCCAATTTCAGATGGGTCCCCATTCATTTCAATATTTTATTTTTAATATATTAGTCTTGATGCTACCGTGTATGTACTGCATTTGGGGTAATGTTACAGCTCTGTACTTTTAACAGGCTACTATGTATATGCTTTTAACAGTGATAGTAATTGGAACTTACCCCTGGGTAGGATTGCAACCTAGAATTGTTAAAAATGTTCCTGCTTGATGATGTCACTTCTGGTCATGACATCACTTCCGGTGGGTTCTGACAGATTCTCATTCTAAAAAGTGGGTCCCAGTGCCACATTTGTGAGAACCACTGCCATAGTCAATTATGCTAAAAGTTACTGAATAATACACATTTGATAACTGGGCAGCATTCCAAAATAGTTCAAAAGTTATGGTAATGAAAGGATCTGACTATTATACTTTGTCCTTCTCTACTTCTTTGAACAATGACACTCCACTGTAGCAATAAATCACCCAGTAACTAATTAACTGCATAACTAGGGTATCACTTTCAAATCTTGCACAAATGGCCCAAATTACAATCAAACATAAAAAAAATTGCAGTGACTCCAATAGAAAGAGACTTGATTTTTCAGAAAATATATTTATTTCTTTCCTTTTATTTTCAGATAATTATGACATAGTGTATTCCTTACACAGGGAGAGTTTGTACCAGGGAGTGGCAAAGGATACAGGCGGTATTAGGGTTTTTGCAAGCCGGACACTTTTGTTGTGGTCATTGGCATTCCTGGACATTTGCATCTTGTTTTTTTCCATACAATTTGCAAAACTATAGGAAAAAAAAGTTATACAGTATATCCTAACCCTCTTATCCCAGCCCTAATTCTAACCCTAACCCTACCTTTGCATTTAAAAAATAAAAAGTACATTCAGTATAAAAATACATATATTGGGACACAAATGTCTGGGATGCAAAGGGGAAAAAAGGATGCAAATATCCAGTGCATTTGACTGGGATGCAGTTGTCGAGGATGCAATAGTCCTGTCACTGATGCTGGTATCTTATTGTCTTCAGTGCTTCCTGAGGAATCTGGCAGGCAACTGTGAGATACAGGAAGCTGGACTAGATGGGCCCTTGGCCTAATCCAACAGGGTTCTTCTTATTTTCTTATGGGCTGCACCTCTGTGTGCATCTCCCATATCATATAAAGCTCTTCCTCTCTGTGTAATGTAAGTCACTTCTGTTCTGGAGTGCAGCAGGAAACAGCCAGATGGGAACCCTCCAAGTATATGAGAAACAACCGTTGTATCCACAGCAGAACCTCATTGGCCCCTAAAACTTACTATGAATCTAGCTGAGAAAAATATAGCCAGTCTTCCACATTCAGAGAACAAAAACCAAACACTCTGTCCTTTCTCCCATCATGACACTATCATTTCAGGTGTACACTAATGCATGAAGCAATACAGAATTTGTTTAAGGCCTTAAATTCCTCATCACAGAACATCTAGAGACCACCTCGCACATGCAAGTTATGTACAGTACATCTTGCAGCAGGATAAACTCTAAGCACAGAGACCTGGTTACATAAATGGTTCATGCAGAAGAGCAACACAGGCCTCAAATTCCTCATCACAGAGCACCCAGAAACCACCTCACACATGCAATTTATGTACAGTACATCTTGGAGCAGGATGAGCTCCAAGCACAGAGACCTGGTTACATCAATGCTCCATGGAGAAGAGCAAAATACCTTGGCCCACTGAGCAGATGAGCAATGGCCAAATGCGCAGACAAGCTCTGTGTATGGAACTTGGCAACCCAGAAGTTCAGCAGTGACATTTGACATCACCAAGCATCTGGAGACTTACCAGAAATATAGGCTGCCACTCTCACTGTTAACACACCGAAGATCAAAATTTCCTGTCTTTTATACACCAAAGGCTAAATCATAACCTTCCCCCCACCCATGGTCAGGCTGACAGCCAATCCTACCTAATTCCCCATGTGGCTATGCAGTGGCACCAACAATCTTGCAAGGGACTTTTGGCCTCCACAGAGGCCAAAATCAGGTGGGTCTACTCAGTACCAACCAGGTGCCAGCCAGATGGGTCTACTTGGACCTGCACCAGTGATATTGCTAGCCACATGAACCTGTGAAGGCAGAACCAAGGAAGGAGTGAGAGTACAGCAGATGCTGCTGCCACCAAACCCACACCCTTTCTTGATCCAATCCACTAGAGCAGTGGTTCCCGAAGTCCTACTCAGACTCTGGGAACCCTGTAAGTATTTGCAGGGAAGGGGGGGCAGCAACACAATCAGGATGATCATGCTGCTGCTGGGGAAGGAAGAGTGTTTTAAACTTACCTGGGATTCACTATGGCAACCCTCTGTGCAGCCCATCCAGCTGCTCCAAAATACTTTGTGAAAGAAAAAAAACCACTTCCTGTTTTTGTTGCAAAACAGGAAGTGGTTTTTTGCTTTTTTACAGCAGTTTGGAGCTGCCAGGAGGGATTCAGAGCAGGTCACAGGTTCCACAAACCCTTCGGAGAGTCATAGGAACTCCCAGGTAAGTTAAAATACCCTTCCCTCCCCAGCAGCAGCACGATTGTCCTGATCAAGCTGCTGCCAATTTCTGCCCATTTCTTTTCCAGTTCCCCTGGTGGGTCATGAGCCAGTTTGGGAACCACCATACTAGAGTCTATTATGGTATACATTAAAGAAATAAGTGAAAAATACTTTGCACTTTTGTCACAGTCCTCCACACATGGAGTCTACCAAGGCAAGTGATGGAATTTAAAAGTTGAGAACAAAGGGAATGCTATTGAACTACCAGCCACCAGAACTCATAACTTTCTTCCTTCAAAATGTTCCTCTGTTGGTAACATTTTATGCAATATTCCTTCCTATATAAAGAGTAACTTTTTTTTGTAAAATACAGTATACTTACCCTACCATGAAACATCAATATGAAACAGGAACATAAAACTTGAACTAAAACCTGTAAATTACTACAGGTTGAGACTAATTATTTGCCTGGGTTCCCTTCCAAGCACTCATGTGGATAACAAAAAAAACTGCAGTATAGCAAATCAATTTAAAAAACAAAGTTTCTTTGCTCCAGTGATTGAAAAACAGCCTTGCTGACCTTTTGACTCTAAGATAAGAGTCATTTAAGAAGACAGTCCATCAGCACTTTACTCAGCCCCTCCCTTCACCAATGCAAAATGATCACCTTTCTTTCACTTGCTGGGGGAAGAGAGGGGTCAGCCAGCTGCCCCCCCCCCCTCATTAAAGAGGCTATTGTTAAAGGACTGTTCAGTTTTTAAAACTGATTTTAAAGGGATGCATTTTTCCCCTTCTCCAGGGATCAGCACATTTCTTCTCATTTGCAGGGGCCATTCCTGTTGAAGCAGGCTGGATTGGGAGCCCCCAAGGGCCGCAAGTGTACCCCAGGCCGGGGTTTGGGCACCCCTGCCCTAGAGAAACATTCTATGTTGAATGTTTTATGGGAAACCACAGCGTTCCCTGAGTAGCAGAGATGTATATTCTGAGCAAGCCACTTCAGCAGATAAGATGGCAGCAGGATGTGACACCATGATGACAATGAACAAATAAAAGTATGCATAGATCTTACTGGAATGCTTCAAGGCCATCAATATCTTTGGAAAGACTGAACATTATTGCTCCCTAATAGTCCAGGTGTCCAGGTTAGAATTTGTAGTTACAACAAATCCTAGTTTGGATGTTCAATTTTCTTTTTCATTCTTGTGCACCTGAAAAATTATTCTGAAATATTTTATAGCATGGATGACTATTCCATCTAGAACATAAATAAATGAATACAGTACTCCATTGGTTTCAAAATAAATTGAAAATGCTGAATATTATAAATTAAGAATTACCAAATACTGAATATCAATTAGAAAATATAGAGTATGCAATATTATGTTTAGAATGTAATATTTGGTAGGCAGCCCAATCCTATATATAACTCCTTGCATGGCAATCTAGTTACACCAATGGGGTGCACTCTTAAACCTATGAGGGAGTTTGGGGTTGCAAAGGCCTCCTCAAGGTAAGGGAACACTTGTCCCTTTACCCTAGGGGTAAGACCTCACCATCATGCTGGGTCTACTCAGACCTGCACCAGCTATATATCTGGTGCAGCTCTGAGTGTTCCCAGGAAGGTGAATCAAGGATAGGAAGGGGGATAGGATATCAGCAGCTCCAATATAACCCCCTTCCAAGCCTCAATCCACCCTTCACCCTGCCCTAATCTCTGCCCCATTTCCCCCCTCCCTGCACTAACATACCAGCCCCAAGGCTTCTTCCCTGTCCACTGGCACACATTTGTGGCAGTGGCCAGGCCATGCTGAATGGTGTGTTGTGCTTTGCAACAGCTACAGGACCTTATGCTTCTGGAGCACTAGTTCCAACAGCATAAGGCCCTATTAGTAGAGGTGGAAGAAAATGGTGATAACGAAATAAAAACATGTAACCGCTTTCTGCACTTCTCATTTTTGAGGGGGGAAAAGCCTATGAAAAATAAAGGTTTTATTTGTTTTTTATTTATTTATTGGTGGGGTGCATGGGTAGTGACTGTGGCAGCATCTGCTGAAACTATACCATACCACCTATATCACTGACCTAGTACACTTTTAAAGCAATTATAATTTATAATATAATGTAAATTTTGAATAAAAACAAATAGCACTGCTTTTTACATTTCTAAAGTTGGAGAAACACCAAAATCAGCACACACAACAACCTGTTTTCTCCCACCTCTGCATTAGGATTGGGCTGTAAAGCTGTACCATCTAAGAATAGAAACAGATACTACAGATTTAACACTCACATATACGTAAGAGTCAAATTGCCTAGTTATCAGTGTGCTTCTTTGTTAACCTTGCCTTTCTCCTACTCTGTTTTTGCTCTTCCATCATATTTTAGGTCACAAGTTATTTGGGGCAGAGGCCTCTCTTTTTTCCTTATGCTATAAGGCACCACCTATACTTATGGTGTAATTGTCATGATCATCACAGTTTGCTGTATGTCCACTATGCAATTCTAGCTGACTGCAAAACAATGCAAAAATACATTCATTTTTTCATGCACAGAATTAAAAATTAAGAAAATGCCCCTGAAATGATTTCTGTTACATGTATAACTACATCAACAACAAATATACCTTCTTAAAAAAAATACAAAATAGTCAGGTGGCAGTACAAAAGACAATTAACTATCTAGAAAAGGATAGCATTGATGGGTTCAAAGAAGATTTTAAAAAATAAAGGGGTTTATACTATATTAATTTCAATGGATGAAAAATAAGAACAAGGTCATAAGAGCGGCTCAACATATTTTCTCACTCTTCATTTCCATAATAAATAAGCAATTCTTTTCAACCTTCTCATTCAATGCAATGACCTTATATTTTCACACTTTCTTGCTATTAATACTTGTCAATATTTATTTCTAAAATAAGGTAATTAGAATCTAATACTGTTCATTGGGAGTTACCCCTCTACAGACAGAAAAACACTGCCACAGACCTTATTGGCACTGTAAAAGTGTGTGTAAAAGTGAAGTCAGAAACTTATAAGGGGGTTGAAATACTGGGATTTACAGCACAATCCAACCTCCCCTCCCCCCTGAGCTGGCACAAGTCGCTTGTGCCGGCTCCCAGCCATCGCAAACATGCCAGCAGAGCTGGTCCTGCACCCAGAGGTGGCAGGTTTGTGCTAGCTTGGGCAAACCTAAACAGAGGGAGGGAGAGGGCAGCAGAAGGGAGGAACAGAGGTGGGGAGGGAGCGTTCCTAGGAGGAGGAGGTCAACCTCAGAACAGATTGGGCCTGGGACAGGAGAGGAGGGACCAGCCACAGCAGCACAGGCCGGATCCCAACCCCCATCCCCTGCCCAACTGCCCCATAGGGATGTCTGGGGTGTTTCTCAGGGTAAAGGGAAAGAAATTCCCTTACTCCTAATTGCATTCCAGCCTGCACCAAACCCACGCTGGATACACCACATGCCAGTTGACCTACCTGTTCCAGCACAGGTTAGAATTTCACCCTTAGTTATATCACATCACCCTTAGAGAATCATGGCAGTCATTAATCTTACAAGAAATTCAGATTGTATATCCTTTTCTAAATTAATATCATTGGTAGCATCCTGAGGTCATGTTTGCACAACTGCATGAATGCAAGCCTTCTTCCGCTAACCACCATATCCCTTTTAATGCTCCTGTACTACCTGAAAAGCTGCTGTTGATGATTAGGGCACCTTCAGCAATGGCATGGAATGTACAGTAGCATGAAAGGCTGCACAGAGAGAGGATATTTGGACGTTCCAATGGAAGCTGTTAGCTCTCCATAATGCCATGAATATGTGTTTGTCTGTGCGCACACATGGGTATATACATACGTTTCCATGTTGTTGTACCTATAGCAACATAACATAATTGTCTTTACCTAAGAGTATCTTTTTTATTTTCAATTACATTTTGAAAAATTGCATTTGTTATTTCATAAACTTTTGCATATTTTTGAAATATTCTTTATATATGCCACCTAGTCCTTCAATTCCCCAATTAAGAAGTTCTTACTATTTTTATTTCATTTGCATCACACAAATCTTGTTTAGGCCTTTTTTTTTTTTTTATATCCCAGGACAGTTTATATGCACAATACCCCCAAACATAAAATGCAAGCAGTGGGAGAGCTTATTCCAGGCTTGTTTTCTTGATGTGTTTGCTTGGGGCTGAATCACACAATCACTGGCCAAAATGATTTAATATGTAATAGGACGTCATACTCACACACATATTTCACATAGTTTTAAAAGGGGTGGGAGGGCCATCATTTTGTGGAAGAGCAAAACCTTTGATGCAAAATGCCCCAGGTTCAGTCCAAGGCATCTTCAGGTATGGTAGAGAAGAATTCCCATCTCAGACCTTGGAGAGCCACTGCCAGTCAGTGTTGATAAAATTGAACTAGACTGACCAAGGATCTGACTCAGTATGAAGCTGCTTCCCATGTCCTTTATGTTATAAGCAGTCCAGGATATTCACTGCTTGCATATACAGTAATACCTTCATTAACACAGGAGATCCATTCTTGGAAAGCCAAGTACTGTAGTGTCTGAAATAGCACTATAGGAGACCTCATTGAAGGAAATAGGGGCTGATTGGCCAGAATCTGCGACTCCCATTGGCCATAGCACATGTCAATCAATCCAGGACAAAGAGCACTGTACAAAAACAGCACTAGGTAATATCAGAGGTATTACTGTACTCAAGTTTGTGAGCCTTTTGCTCAATAAAAGATCGCAGGAACAAAGTATAGACTCATCACATCATGTACACCACGAAAATATAAAGCACATACATTGGCTTAGTGCCTCACTGCTTGTTCAGGATTTCCAGCTGGCAATCGTATGAACTTTCCCCAAACTGGTAACCTGCTATTGTTATATCTGTAAAGCTTACAACCCAATCCTAACCAACTTTCCAGCGCTGATGCAGGCACAATGCAGCCACAGATTGCAGTGCATGCCTCACTGGCACAGCTGCATTGGTGCTAGAAAGTTTTTGTTAGGAATGGGCTTTTTAGCTAGGAAACAATACATAGTAGGAAAACGTATCTAAACATTATACATGAATTTCTCAGAAAAACTGATGCATTAACTGAACTGTTTATATCTTCTTATTGACATCTTGACATGGTGACACCTTAGCATGGTAGAAAGAGGGATTATGAATGTAACATGCAAGGTAAACTAAATAATATGGGGAAAGGGAATAATCATTTGACCAACAAATTCCATAACAGCATATCATGTTCTTACACTTTTGATGGTAGTATCTGTGCAAATATTTACATGTTGGGGCTCTGCATAAATGTGGTTAGTTATCATTCACTTTTCTCTTTAAAACTGCCTTCAGTTGCAAGTTGGAATAGTAGGGTTAATCACCTGCTATAGTAGATTTCTATCATCAACTTGATTGAGTGCAAGGTTAGTTGAGTTCCAAGTCTATTGAAATCAGCAGGCGTAGGCGTACCAAACTGCACAAGCCTGGGCTGAGATTGTCTTACAACAACATTTTAAGAAAGCCATTAACATGACTTAGGTCACAGTCCTTAACCCCTTATGTCAGTGCTTTCCAGCACTGGCATAGCAGTACCAATGGGACATGTGCTGCATCCTGCAGCTGGGTGTTAGTCATAGAGGCCTCCTCAAAGTAAGGGTATGTTTGTTCCCTTACCTCGCAGCTTCATTGCCCTTAGCTTAACGCTATTTTTTTTCTTTTTTAAAAAAAGACAGTGATCTCATTAGGTACCTTCATATTCCTCAAGATTTACTGTTTCCTTCTTGCCTTGGATTCTGATGATGTTTGGTATACAAACCTTTCATAGTTAATCCTTATAACTTTATTACAATTAGGGTGGAGCTAATGTAATATCAAACGCTTCAATCTTGCCAAAGGTCTGTTGATGCCGATTTATTTATTTCTATAACATATAGGTTGACTTTCCACAATTTACTGCAAAACCACATATAAACGACTACAAATACAAACATGTTTTAAAGACAGAAATCAAGAAAACAAGCCTAAAGAGCCATCATTTAAAGTCAGGTTTCAAGCTCCACCAGGTCCTGGAAATTGAGTTGCAAGAGGAGCCTTGGATACCTTCCCTGCAAGCTGTTAGAAACCAAGTTGCAAACAAGTTCAGCCTCACCAAAGCTTTGATTCAAGAGGGGAAAGAATGCAAAAGAGGCCAATGCTCAACACTTATAAAACACTCATCTCATCTCAATGCCTAAACACACAGTCCAGACAAAATTAAACCATTTTAAGTACTATTGATCAGAGAGAGAAAGAGAGAGAGAGATGGCATGCGAACAAATCAATGGATGCTTAACTTTAGCAGCTCCTACCCATAGCTAGCAAACAAGTCCAAGTTATTTCAATGACTGCTTCTACCTGTGGTCCATAGGCTCCCAGAAGGTCTCCTTTCCAGACTGCCTGACTGACCTCCTAGAAAATCTCACTGAAGTCTCCCTTCCCCTCCTCCTGCAGCTTCAGTTTTCTTTCTTTCTTTCCAGCCCTCCACGGCTGGACCCAGAGATCATAGGGGGACCCTGCCACAAGACCATCGTGACGACTCCAATGGGGCAGCGTGGAGTGAGAACCGCAGCCAGGAAGCACGACAAAGAGGCGGCGGGCCGTGGGGTGGGGGGAAGAGAGGCGGGAATCCTCTGCAGCCGGAGACTGCTACGAACCACCGGCGGAGCTGCGGCCAGGGGAGTTTCCAGCCCCCGCGCGTTACATTGTCTCCGATGCCTGGGTGGCTGCAGCCCCGCCACCCAGGCCGGCGAGCGAGCTGCTCGCTGGGGAGACTCGAGGAGGCAAAGCCAGCCCTTTCGGGGGCTGCTTCGGTTCGGATGAGAGAGGGAGACCTCAGGAGCGCAGGAGGGAGACGTGGCAGCCCCTCCACGGCGCAGGGCGACCTCCGGGCGCTGGGAAGGAGGAGGAGGAGGAGGAGGGAAGGCGGCTCTCCTGGTGCCCTTCCTCCTCCTCCTCCTCCTCGCAGCCAGCCAGGGGTCCCGCTTGGCGAGGCTTCTCCCTCCTCGCACAAGCCAAGGCAAAGTGGCGCCAGCCAGCCAGCCCAGCGGGGGATTCCCTTCTGCAGTCCACGGGCCCGCCTCTCCTCCGTCCCTCTCAGGGGGAAGCCCTGCCGTGCCCAGCCCAGCCCAGGTCCACTCGCTCCGTGTCGCTGCCGCCCCCAGCCCCGTCCGCCTCGCTCGGGACCCTCCTCTCCTCTGGTCCGCCCGCCGGCCCCGGCGTGTGCCTATCAAGCGAGGAAACACCCCCAGCCGCCCCCTCCCCGGGGAGACGCGAGGCGAGTGGCTGCCTACAGCGCGGGAGAGCGAGCGAGCTCTCCACCCTCCGGACCACCCCCTCCACGGCAGCCCAGCCACCTCCGCTGCTAGAATGCTAGTGGCTGCCGCCCGCCCCGCGGGGACCTTCCCCCGTGGCTGGCTGGCTACTCCCGCTTGCCAGACATTGTGGAACCGCTTCTGTTCTCCTTCTCCCCCCCCCGGAGAAAGTGAGGGGGAGCGCAACCTTTCATCTTCTCTCTGAGCCCCCCACGCTGGGAGGACCCCCTTCTAGGAAGGCCCTCGCACAGCAACTGGGGGTGGGGGGAGGCACACACGCAGTGGGCTGGAAAGCAGTAGCCAAAGAAACCCCCCTGACAACAAGAGCCATCAGCGCCAAGCAGCCAGCCGCCCAGTCCGGCCTCCTATCCCCGTGGAAAGGACAATAGCTCCCCCCACCCCCCGCAGCCCCCTGACACTGGCGCCCCAGCGCAGGGGGGGAGCCCATTGTGTGCGCCCGGGCTCGACCATTTCCCAAACAAAACCCACCAAAAACCCCGGAGAGGGAGACGGGGAGACCCGGTGGCTCCTCCTCCTCTCCAAAAAGGCCTGTTGGAAAACTGCACAGAGGAGCAGCAGCAGCTCCAAGCCCACCATCTCGCTCTCTCTCTCCGCCTGCCTGCCTGCCTGCCTGCCTCTCGCTTGCAGGCTCGCTCCCTCTCTCTCTGCGCCCTGGCGAGCAACAGAGGCGAAAGGCCCCGAGCGAGAGGAGGGGGATCAGCCTGCCCGCGCCCCAGGGCTGGCAAGCGGGGGGGTGGAAAGACAAAAAGGCCCGATGGCTTTGTGTTACCTGCCGTGGAACCAGTCCTTGCAGGCGTCGCACTCGATCATGAAGCGGGTTACGTCGTAGGGCAGCCTACAGATGCAATAGACGGGCACCGTCGCCATGTTAGCTCCCTTCAAAACAACGCTGGACTCCCAAGGCAAGCGAGCTGAGACACACACAGAGGGAGAGCGAGAGCGCAAAGCGGGCAGGGCTTCTTTGCTGCTGCGGCGGCGGCGGCTGCCTTGCTGGCTGGCTGCTGGCTGGCTGGCTGGCCGGATCCTCTCCCTTTGCAAAAAGGAAAGCAGATCTGCGAGGCCCGCAGACGGTGGAAGTAATTTGGGAAGAGCAAAACAAAACACCCGGAGAATTCAGGCGGCGATCCTCAAGGGCGAGCTCGCAATGTCAGCGGGAGGCGAGATCACATCAGAAGCGAGGGTTCCCCAAAGTTTGGCTGCATGGCTGCTTCGCCTCCGAGGCGCACGCTGGAGGGGGGGCCTCTGTTTTTTCCCCTCGTGGTGGTGCTGGTGGCGGTGCTTGCTCAAGGATCATGATTCCAAATGTTGGACGAAATGCATTCTATTGCATGCCCCCTGGTGACAGTACAGTACCGAAGCTTTTCATAAACACTCCGAAATGTAGCCCCCTTTCCTTGTGATGTCCTTACGTCAGCTCGCAACATTGTAATATTACCTCTGCTGGGGCTGGGGAGGGAGCCTGGAAGGAAAGGGGGAGGCGAATCGGGGAAAACTCCCCAAGCTGGGCCGCCGCGCAAAAAATATTTTAAAAGGGGGGGGGCAGAAAGAGAGAGAGAGAACCAGTCCCAAGGCTGGAAAACAAGGAGGCGTGTGGCGATGGAAGGAGGGAGATTTTAAAACATTACCCACGATCAGTGGAAGTGTTGTGGGGGGAGGGTGTGAAATCAACCTGACTGAGGCCACAGTCCTAGCCACACTTGCCTGGGAGTAAGCCCCATTGACTGAAAGGGGACTTACTCCTGAGTAGACACGCCTAAGATTGGGTTCTGAAAGGGAAGTGGGGGTGGAAAACAGCGAGAGACCTCTGACCACAAGCAGCTACTAGCTTCAAAAAAACCCCAACAACAACGTTTCAGTAAAAACTCTCATCACCCAGGCAGAGAGACCCAAGGAGTGAGAGCTGGTCGTCATAAACGTGGAGGGAAGGCTCGATCCGCCTGTAATCTGACGCCAGAGATCCAGAAGTGGGAGCACCAAACAAAAACAAAACTTTTTCGTTTTGCTTTGCTTTGCTTGCTCTGGCCCTCCCCGGGATCCCAACAGCTGAAGGATTCAGAGAAAGTGACTCAGGAGCCGAGAAGCCCCCTAGCCCCAGCCCTGTTTCTTTTTTTTTCCTCCCATGTGATTCTGCCCCAGGAAGGAGTTAGGAAGAGTAGGAGGGAGGGCGACGCCTCTGATCAGGGGAAACCAACTGGCGGGGCAAAGCCCGTCTTTCTCTGCCTTCCTTTTCATGGGGAACGAAACCAGCCCTGAGTTTCAGGCTCGGTCAGGGGAAGTGGCGGCTCCTTTCGCTTCTCGGAGTTTGGGGTTCTTGGCAGCCATAAACATCAGACGTGCGAGGCGAGTACTAACTTTGGTCAACCACGTTGTGAGGACTCTGGGTGCGATCCCACGCAAGCTTTCCTGGGAGTAAGCCCCATTGACTAGCATGGGACTTACTTCTGAGTAGACATGCTTAGGATTGGGCTGCCTAGGGGCTCAAGAGAACCCGTCACTCACTTCACTGCTTTGCTTTAGTTCACTGTTTTTTGTTTTTTAAATAAAAACATATATTTTAGATTCTTGTTGTGGCCATGTTTGTCTTGCTCTTGTTCTGAGTGGAGGAATTACTCTGTTGTGAAGGACGGTGGGTGAGTGTCTTCTGGTTCCAGCAGTGGTCACATACCTTCTGCTGCTGGGAAACTCAGTGAAGGGGGGGGGGGGTCAGAGAGCCAGTCATTTCACTCTCTCCCTGTTGTTTGCTTCCAGCATGTGGCAATCAGGAAACTGCACCGGAGCACAGCCAGTCCACTTTAGTGACCATGGCAGATTGTCCTTCATTGCAGAGCATGTCCTTATGGAAAAGATTGACATCCACCCCGCCTCTCCCCTTGGAAACAAGGGGGCATCAAAATATTCCATGTAAAAATACAATCAAATATAAAACGCCATCAACAGCACCATACAAGCAGAACAGATAGAACCACAGAGCAGCACGGCTCCTGTTCATATTCATTTAAAATGTTTACTCAACAGCGTTCTTTAAAAAAAGAAAAGGAAAAGAAAAACAGGACCAAAGGGCCCAAGCAAAAAGCAGAAAGAACAAAAGAGTAAAGCAACACCCGGCAATAAATTACTGTAACTGAACACACAATGGAATAAAGAAGTTGTGACACCCTGCTAGAAAGCAGTGAGGGTAAAGTTCTCAATTCCAAGGGGAATTCCAATGGAATTGGAATTGTGGTGCTGCCACAAAGAAGTCCCTGGCTCTGGTTGTAGCCAGCCTCACCTGAGGAACGGGTTTCCCAGGGGACCTCAGGGAGTGGGCCATGCCATAAAAATGCCCCTTATTTCATATCTACCTTCTAATGCTGTCTAATATTTTAAATGTTGACCCTAGTGATGTCTAGACCCATTAACACCTTTCCAGTCTATTTAAAATAGTCAAATCAAGATCTAAGGGTAGTGTACTTCTTAGCTTATTTGCTAAGTATGTCGTTTGGTTTGCGTAAAAGAACCAGGTATTGTCATAAGTACAAGAAAATATGTGAAACATAATTTGGTGTGTGTGTGCAGACAGAGGTATGGATACGCATATGTCTTGCAATTACATATTATATGTAGAGGAATACTGGAGTGTAGATATGATATTGGATATTTAGACCAACTGAAAACATAAAACCTGCCTTTAACTGTCTAAGCATTGCAAATAGGACAGAGACTGTCGAGAATGTTACAGGTTTATGAATGATAAATATTTTAAAAATATTTGACATATAGGTGATCTTGGGCCGTTCACCAACTCTCAGCCTCACCTGTCTCACAAAGTTATTGTGAATAACAATATATAAGGAGGTGGAAGAGTTTTGTACACTATCCTGAGCTCATGGGAGGGAGGGAAGAATGTAAACATGTTGAGTAAATAAATTTTTCATTTGACTGCAAAGCATGCATTGCTTTGAATGTGTTTGAATAGTTCAAACACTCTATTAATTGTTTCTGGATCAAGTACAGGGTCACAGCTAGAGCAGGAGACCCCAAACCTTTAGCTGCCATGGCCACATCATTGAATCTTGCTCTTATGGTGGGCTGAAGCAGACTCATTTTAGAAAATAATATATAGTATGCATTTTGTACATATCTCTAGTAGTCACAAGAAAAATATCACTCTCTTGCAGCCGGGCTCTCAGCAGGAGGGATCCAACCTAGCAGTTGCTTCAGCCAGCAGATGGAAGAACATGTGTGGTTGTGGATGGGGGCAGAAAAGGAAGGAGTTGGACTGCACATAATTGTATGTTGCAGGCCAGTCAAAATGGACTGGATGTGACCTGTGGGTATGGCTTGGGGATCCCTGGACTGGAGTACTGGATTTGGGCATGAACTTAACCTGAACTATCTCACAGGAACATCATGAGGACAAGTGGATCCTACAGATGCCACTGTGAATGAAACTCTTTGAAGCAAGGACAGGATACCACCCAGTGAGTTATAAGGTGGAAAGCTTTCCCTCTCTATAATCCACAGGGCATACATAGTATTTCCTAAGAACAGCTTACCAACAGGACAGTGGGATGGAAAGGCAATTAAAATAATTTACTTTCTTGCTGTTTAGCTTTTTATCTTAAATTTTTATCATATTGGTTCTGCTGCCATCACTGCTACTGCTATGATTGTTCGAATTTATGTCACTTTTTGTCTGCAACAATCAAAAAGACTTACAATAAACAAAACCACACAAATTAGGCAATCGAGACAATCAGCAACAGGTTACTGAGAGTTCTAGGGAAAAGGTCTGTTCTGGGTCTTCAGTGGTGGCCTCCATCTGTCCTTCAATGGCTCACGGGGAACCACTACTGAGTGTTCAGAGGCTGACCTCTGGGCCTTCTGATGGGTATAAGCCCTCAGCCAACTCTTGACTCAACTAATCCATGATGCCATCCATTGTAGGCAATTAAAAACAAAATAATATACAAAACTAAAAACAGCAGAAGAACAGAAATACATTTTAACCAATTAATCAAAATTGAGGAAATACTTGAATAAAAATATTTTTACCAATTCTGAATTTTAATAACAAATAATAAGGAGCGAGAGCTTGCCATGGCAGAAAGATATCTGACCCATGCCCCAGCAGCCTGGTCTCTGAGAGGAATTTTATTATGGGATACAAAGGTTCTTTTGGGCCCCTTCCCTTCTCCAGTGGATAATAATTTCATACAATCATTGGATCATAATTTCTATGAATTATGATATATAAAACTATGTAGGCTTAGACAAAATGTGAATGCTAGTCTTCATAGACTATATGAAGACATTCTCTAAGATCACAGGAAATTCCTGGACCCCCTCCTTTGGCTCCTGTGCCTCCCTTTTGACCCTGTATACCCTGAACCCCCCTCTCATGGTACCTGCCCAGCAGATATTTGTTGGCAACCTTCAGCCTCGGAAGACTATGGTATTGCACTCTGAATGGTGGTTCTGGAACAGCATCTAGTGCGGCTGAAAAGGCCAATCCAGGAGTGACAATCCCTTCCACACCGGGAGCAAGTGCAGTCTGTCCCTGGTCTGTCTCCCTGGCTATGGGCCTTCCTTCTTTGCCTCTTTGCCTCAAACTGTTGGCCAAGTGTCTCTTCAAACTGGGAAAGGCCATGCTGCGCAGCCTGCCTCCAAGAGGGCCGCTCAGAGGCCAGGGTTTCCCACTTGTTGAGGTCCACTCCTAAGGCTTTCAGATCCCTCTTGCAGATATACTTGTAATGCAGCTGTGGTCTACCTGTAGGGTGCTTTTCCTGCATTAGTTCTCCATAGGGGAGATCCTTTGGGATCCAACTGTCGCCCATTCTCATGACATGACCAAGCCAACTCAGGCATCTCTGTTTTAGCAGTGAATACATGCTAGGGATTCCAGCTCATTCCAGGACTATGTTGTTTGGAACTTCATCCTGCCAGGTGATACCGAGGATGCGTCGGAGGAAGCACATGGGGAAAGCGTTCAGTTTCCTCTCCTGTTGTGTGTGAAGAGGCCATGACTCTGCAGTACAGAAGTGTACTCAAGTTGCAAGCTCTGTAGACCTGGATCTTGGTATGTTCTGTCAGCTTCTTGTTGGACCAGACTCTCTTTGTGAGTCTGGAAGACATGGTAGTTGCTTTACCGATACGTTTGTTTAGCTCGGTATTGAGAGAAAGAGTGTCGGAGATCATTGAGCCAAAGTACACAAAGTCATGGACAACCTCCAGTTCATGCGCAGAGACTGTAATGCAGGGAGGTGAGTCCACATCCTGAACCATGATCTGTGTTTTCTTCAGGCTGATTGTCAGTCCAAAGTCTTGGCAGGCCTTGCTAAAACAATCCATGAGCTGCTGAAGATCTTTGGCAGAGTGGGCGGTGACAGCTGCATCATCAGCAAAGAGGAAGTCACGCAGACATTTCAGCTGGACTGGACTTTGCTCTCAGTTTGGAGAGGCTGAAGAGCTTTCCATCTGATCTGGTCCAGAGATAGATGCCTTCTGTTGCAGTTCCAAAGGCATGCTTCAGCAGGACAGCAAAGAAAATCCCAAACAAGGTTGGCACAATAACACAGCCCTGCTTCACTCTACTTCGTATGTCAAAGGAGTTTGATGTGGAGCCATCAAAGACTACAGTGCATGTCCTCATGAAAAGACCTGATGATGCTGAGGAGCCTGGATGGACATCTGATCATGGGGAGAATCTTGAAGAGGCCGTCCCTGCTGACCAGATCGAAAGTCTTCGTGAGATCTATGAAGGCTATAAAGAGTGGCTGTCATTGTTCCCTGCATTTCTCCTGCAGCTGTCTAAGGAAGAATGCCATATCAGTGGTGGACCTGTTGGCTCGGAATCTGCACTGTGATTCTGGATAAACGCTCTCTGCAAGTACCTGGAGCCTCTGTAGTGCAACTCGGGCAAACAGCTTTCCTACAACGCTAAGGAGAAAGATGCCGCGGTAGTTATTGCAGTCACCCCATCACCTTTGTTCTTGTACAGCATGACGATGTTTGCATCCCTCATGTCCTGTGGTACTCCACCTTCTCTCCAGCAGAGACAGAGGATTTCACGCAGCTCAGTGGCGATGATCTTTTTGCAGTACTTTAGGATCTCAGCAGGGATGCTGTCTTTCCCAGGTGCCTTGCCAGAGGCAAGGGAGTCCAGGGCCATGTGAAGTTCTGCTAGGGTTGGTTCAACAACAACAACAGTATTTATATACCGCTTTTCAACAAAAAGTTCACAAAGCGGTTTACAGAGAAAATCAAATATCTAATGGCTCCCTGTCCCAAAAGGGCTCACAATCTAAAAAGATGCAACACCAGCAGACAGCCACTAGAAAAGACACTGCTGGGGTGAGGTGGGCCAGTTACTCTCCCCCTGCTAAATAAAAGAGGAGCACCCACTTGAAAAAGTGCCTCTTAACCAGTTAGCAGGGGTTACTAACTGTTCACTGTCAAGCTCCTCCAACACAGGCAGACAGTCAATGTTGTTCAGCGCTTCTTCGGTGACTACATTTTCTCTGGAATATAGCTCAGAGTAGTGCTGCACCCAGTGTTCCATCTGCTGCTCCCGGTCCTGGATGACCTCGCCTGTTGCAGACTTCAGAGGGGCAATTCTCTTATGTGTTGGACCTAGGGCCTGCTTGATACCATCATACATCCCCTTGATGTTGCCTGTGTCAGCTGCTATCTGTATCTGAGAACAGAGTTGGAGCCAGCAGTCGTTAGTACATCTCTTGGCAATCTGCTGGACTTTGCTGCGAGCAGATTGGAAGACTTGCAGGTTGAGCTCACTGGGACAGGCGCTCACTGGGACAGCCGCCCTGGGTCCCTTTGGGGAGAAGGGCAGGATAAAAATAAAGTTTATTATTATTATTATTATTATTATTATTATTATTATTATTATTATTATTATTATTATTATTATGCTGCTAGAGCTCTCCTCTTTTCCTCAATGACTGGTGTCAACTCTTCAGAGTGGGATTCAAACCAGTCTGCCTTCTTGTTGGTCTTCTTGCTGAATACAGACAAGGCGGTGTTGTAAACAGCATTCTTGAAATGTTCCCATCTGTTGGATGTATTTGCATTAGCCGGGCCTGGAAGAGTTTCCTCAAGCACTCATGCAAATACCTCCACTTTTCCCTGATCCCGGGTCTTGCGGGTGTCAATGCAGGGTCTTCCTTCCTTTTTCGTGTGATACAGTCACGTTGTTCGCAGTTTCACTCTGCTGCACACTAGGGAGTGGTCAGTGTCACAGGCAGCACCCTGATAACTGCTTGATGCTGGAAAGGCTGGAGCGTCTGGTGAGAATCAGGTCTAGCTGGTGACAGTGCTTTGATCATGGGTGTCTCCAAGAGACTCTGTGTTGGGGCTTCGTGTTGAAGAATGTGTTGCTGACACAGAGACCTTGATGACAGCAAAACTCAAGGCAGGCATTGGCCATTTTCGTTCATCTTCCCAGTGCTGAACTGACCTAAGCTGAGCTGTTCCATCTGCTCGGAGCGTGGGAGGATGGAGGCCAGAATGTTAAACCAGATCGGAGTGTAACACCTTGAATGTAGTGGTTCTTGAAAGAAAGAACCTTCTTTCAATTTGTAAAAATCCCTGCGTGGATTTAATAAGCCTGCCTATGTAAACCGCCTTGAATAAAGTCTTGAATAAAGACCAAGAAAGGCGGTATATAAATACTGTATATTATTATTATATTATTAAGCAAGTGGGCCATGAACTGTGATCAGCACCAACTCTAGCATTGAAGTTGGCAAGCATGAACAATGGCTCTTTTTCAGGGACTTTCTTGATAGTGGTGGCCAGGTTGTCATAGAATTTGTCTTTATCTTCTGCTGGAGATGGCAGAGTCGATGCATATGCACTAATGAAAATGACAAGTCCTGCTGATGAGTGGAGCTGCAGGGAAAAAATTCTTTCACTTCCCGCAGTAGGTGGGATGATGGATTCCAGCAGGGTATTTCTGACCGCAAAACCAATGCCATGTTCCCTGGTCTCATTTGGTGGTTTTCCCTGCCAGAAAAATGAGAAATTTCTCTCCTTGACAGATCCTGAATCTGGCAGCCTTGTCTCTTAAAGGGCGATGATGTCCATCTGCAGTCTGTTCAGCTCCATGTCAATGACAGCTGTTTTGCATGTGTTGTCTATTTCTTGCAGGTCGTCAGAAAAGCCAGGTGTCATTGTCCTAACATTCCAGGTGCCCTGCTTCAGGGCAGGAGTTTTTTGTTGCCTGGTGTAGAGTTGTCGATCCGCTTGTTGGTTTTCACCCTAAACCCCATGCACCCTGAGAGGTTAACGGACTGTGGCGAGGCAGCACCTTACTGGCTGGGGACTGCCCAGCTTAAGGCGGGCGGTAGCTGCCCAAGGAGGTGCAATGATCTCTCCCACCGTTGGAAGCAGCCCCTGGCGTCATACTCTACGCCAATCGAGTGAAGACTTATAACCGGTAAACTGCTGCTTCCCGTGTTGTGCCAACGCCATATGGCAAAGTTGGTGTGATAGATATACTTTACTGTACTTTAATAGATATACTATATGAATTTGTCTAATCCTCTTATAAGCCATTTCTGCTCAGGGTTGCATATACGCAACAGGGTTCAAATGTGTACACCTGTAGGCTTGGAAGAAATGGGTTAAGATAACCTAGGCTAGTGGCCATCGATCCTACAGATTAATTATTGACTGCGTGAAGAAATGCTTCTTTATGTTCACCCTTAATCTCCTGCCAATCAGTTTCAGGGCCCAATCCTATCCAACTTTCTATGGCTGATGCAGTCATGCCAATGGGGCGTGCACTGCATCCTGACATGGGGGGCAGTCATGGAGGCCTCCTCAAGGTAAGGGAATATTTGTTCTCTTACCGCAGGGCTGCATTGGCACTGGAAATTTGGATAGGATTGGGCCCTCAATCAGTGAGCTCAGATTCTAGGTTTTGTGTATGTGTTTTGTGTGTGTGTGTGTGAGAGAGAGAAAGATTCATTTTGTCCTCACCATAAATAACTTTATAACCTGAGTCACATTTGGAATGTGAACATTGGAAAAACTCTCTTCTGCTTTCTATTCTTAAGTAGGAAAATTTGTAGGCTAAAAGGGTCTTTTATACCACATCCTAAAACAGTAGTGGTTTCCCTGGTGCCTGAGAACCAGGCTGCAGGCAGATGCAAGCTCTCTTTTATGTCACCACTCACAGCTTCAGCAGCAACAGTCAAGGAAGACTCTGGACCACCTGGACAGTGAAATTTTTGCATTTCTTCCCACTTTAGTTTTTTACCTCAGCTGGCCTCAGGATGGGGTCTGCAGGGGGGAAGGGCCTTTCTGGTCTCAATGTCTACAGTATCCGCAATTCATAACTCTTTGGGGTCCAATGATGGTAGAACGCTCCTCTATGGTCATGAGCCCTCTGGTTTCTGCTGCCATAGTCTGTGAGGCATTGCAGTTGCAGGGGGACTGGGAGGGCATCATAGTGTAAGCCAACTCCACAGGTTCCAGCAGGTGCCAAGGGCAAAGAGTATGTTTGGGTGTGGCTACTTAAGTTAGCCACTTCACTAAGTGCTCTGTGTCCCATGCAGGTTGGTGCATTCAGTGCTCCCTCTGATAAGCTCATGTGCTGCATCCCCCCAGCCAGGTGTTCCTGTTTGCAGCAGTGCAATGTGTTAAATGCCTCATGGACTTGGTGTGGATTTTAGACCCGCCTTCCCATCTTCTTTTGTCCTGCCATGGGTGTTTCCAATCAGTGATAAAAAAAAAAAAAAAGGGAAAGCCTTGCTGGTTAGGGCAAGCCCCCAACTGGACTCAAACCTGCCTTACCTGCCTCCTAGCCTACACCTTTGTACAGTGAGCTACACACACCCTTCTTTGCAGTTGAGTCTCCCCTTGTAACTCCTCGCAGTAACTCCCCTGGCAAAGTGTTTCTTTCGGTTGGTGAATTTCCCCACAGGGACTCTTGCCATGGAGTGATTTGTGCATAGGTTGCATATGGTTGCCCTCTTCCAAAGGAGAAATCTTTCTAAACCTTAGCTCTGCTGCGGTCAAAAAGGTGTTTCTTGGACATATGTGTTTGTGTGAGCGGTAAAAGGGAATTTGAACCCTGAGTGAGTGATTCATGGAATTTCCTTCTCTTTACTTAAACAGAAATGAGCCAGCAAGTATGGAAACCCCAATAGGATCTGGGACTTTTATGCTGCAATCCTAACCACACTTTCCTGAGAGTAAGCCCCATTGAACAAAATAGAACTTACTTCTGAGTAGAACTGGTGAGGACTGTGCCCTTAGAGAAATTAAAACCTTTACACATGCAGCCAGAAACTGGTAAAAATGGCTGGGGGAAAACACCCTTGAAACACACAAGATGAGGCAGTGGTTTATTCATAAGCATTTATGTGAACGAGGCAAGAAGAGCATTTATAGAGACAGTTATTCAAGTTAACACATATAGGATTTAAATATAGAATTGCTAGACCTATTTTAGTGTCATCAGTAGCACTCTTGGAGAGGCCCAGGAACAAGGCCTATTATTTCTTTGAGAACAGGGAAGGGCAAGTGTACAACAGCTTCAGCTCATTTGTACTGGTGACTGGACCAGAGTATTGCCACTGTTTTTGTTTTTTTTAAATGTGAATTAACTCTCAGTGTGGTCCTAACAGTGAGTCACATCTATCTGGAAGTCACCCCTTCTGACCTAGAAACTCTTTGTCCTATTTCTAGATACATCCTTACAGTGATGCACTGGTGAAAGAAAAGTGCTATATGATCAATTGCATTCTCACACTCATTATTACCTTCAAGTCCGAGGCCTGAACCTGCATACTGAAAACAGGTTTCAAAGCTTGGCTTAAATTGTCACTTCCCTTCAGCTTTGGTTTACACTTAAGTGAGTTCTTTACATTAAGTTTAACTACCACTGGAAGATCCAGCAGTAGTTCTGAGCACCCCATTTCATGTAGAGTGGCTAGATTCAGGATGCAGAGTCACTACATTGATTCTACTGGGTAGAAATACTTTTTCCAATGCAGGATGCAATATGTTGTGTTCACATGTGTGTCATTAGCCTAGCAACTGGCCTCTCCTTCCACCTTGTCCTGTAACTGGGCTTCAACTGGTACAATAAATTGCTGCCACCACTCAAGGCCAGGAAAAACTAGACAGAAGGAAGCTGCCTTGGCTTGAAGATACCTCCATCCCAGAAGAATGGGAAGTCCCTAAATTCTCAGTGGGTTCTCTTGAAAGACAATAGTGAAAGCTCACAGATTGAGAAGAGAGGGCAACCAACTCCCACCCAAGTGAACTGAGACCAGGCAGATTAAAATAACAACAGTAAAAGAGATTTATTAGGTAAATCAAAACATTAAAATAAAAAGGGTACAATAACAAGGCACAATAATACAATTGAGGAATTGCACAAAGGCAAAGGATGGTTCGGGTGAAAGGGACTGGGCAAAGGATGGTGCAGCAGTTAAAAAACAATCTGGAAACAAAACAAACTGCTAATTTTTCTGGCAGCCCAATCCTAACTCGCCCTGGAGCAGGCACACCAGCTGGGCTGGGTTGCAGCACATCCAGACCAGGTTGCAGCACAACTCAGAGTAAGGGGAATGCTTTCCAAGCGGCCGGGCTGCTTAGGAGAGGATCTGGTATAAGTGCTGGATCTTAGCTCCACCCTACTCCCAGGCCTGGTTCTCCCACTGGCCCACCGGCCACCCCAGAACATCCCCATTCTGCCCTCCCCACCCTCCCCAGACCCCTGCACCAGTCAGACCCAGTGAACACTCACTGATCTACTGCCACAACAGCGCTGGATTTGACCTTACAACTCCTGAGATGGTGCAAAAGTGCCTTACAGCACTTTTGCAACACCCCTAGGCCAGCGCCAGGGACTTGCACCAGCCCAAGAGCGCATCTGGATTGCGCTCTGAGCACCTAAATATTCATGCTAGTCCAAGTTCATGGTCGCTGCTCCTATATCTAACTGGACAAGTGAGCAGGAAGCATCAGATGCTTCCAATGTTGGCTTCTTAGATCCGGGCCAGCTATTTAGCTGGTGCAAATTTGAGAGCCTGGTGTAACAAATCTGAGAAAGCCCAAAAAACACAAATCCCAAGAAGCCTAAGAAGCCGTGGGGGGCGGGGGAAGAGTAGGATATGGTGTGCGCTACTGGCACTGATCCTGCCCTCATTCCAGCCTCCCCTACCCCAAAACACCCCCTCCCCACCTCTGAACCACCCTCCTGTCACCCTGTCTCACCCCCCCATGCCATCTGGCACAATCTTACCTGTGCCAGCCCAGCCACCTTTCAGGATAAATATGCCTTACAGCACATTTGTGACACTTGGAGCTGGCACAGAGATGAATATGCCAGCTCAAATGATGGTTTGGATTTGGCTGCCCGTGGCTCAATTCCAGATCCTTTGTTTACCAGTCAGTTGGGAAAGACAAAGGAACAAACAACAGCAACAACACAGCAAAATGGCCACTGCCTCCAAATGATTTCATAGCCCTTTCATGCATCACATGAGCCTCCTAGGTGACAGGAAGATCAAAACAGTCAAAACTGGACCATAAAATAAGGTGAAATCAAGAATATTAACAACAACTTATGTCTTTTTATATTCCTGATCCTTTCCTAGCTACAGTGGCGTCACTAGGGTTCGTGTCACCCAGTGCAGGAGGCCAGTGCGTCACACCCATGCAGTGGGCGTGGCAATGCACCATTGCCTCGCCCACACTGGTTTTTTTGGCTGTACGTTTTGATATAACACAGATATTTCAATGTGGTGTGTTTCATTACATCCTGCATGAAATTACGCATTAATTGATATACAGCATGATTGTATTATTCCTACAAACTGTGATTTTGGTCACTAGTGGTGTCAACCCCCCCCCCGTGTTAATTTACTAACACCTTATTGCAGCTGTTCTCAAACTGTTAGCACCAGGACCCACTTTTTAGAATGCAATCTGTCCAGGACCCACCAGAAGTGACATCTTAGGCAGAAGTGATATCATAAAATAAATTAAAATAAATAATTATAAATAATTAAATTACAGTAAAACAAATAAATAAGGGGAAGCCAGCCCTGTTCCAACCAAGTGAATTTTATCTGTAGCCTACCTGCAATACACGCCCCCCCCCCCCCAATCAGTAAGATTTTCAGCCTTACGCAGTGCCCAGTTAACTTCTGTTTAAAACAGCTTACTGTCAGGACCCTCCTGGCTTTGCAAGTCTAAAAAAGAAAAAGTTCACCTTACCAGCTGAAGCATCTGTTTTTATTCTCTTTATTGGGGGGGGGGAGGGACTGCCTTCTGGAGCATTTGTTGAGCTCCAGTTCCATCAGATTGGGACCATTCTGGTGGCCTCACATTCCCCTTTGCCTGACCTGACCAAGAACCAAGGCACGTTTGCTTACTCACAAGTAAATGCAACCAAGTGGCTTAGTTTTGCTTTCCATAGGGCTCAATACATTAACCAGCTTGGAGGGAGGGACCGCCTTCTCGGCTATTTTTGTGGGGATGCATTCATTGGATCAGGATCATTCTGGTGTTGTTGGATTCCTCTCAGCCTTCCCTTTCCGAAAGACTAAGGCAAGTTCACCTATATGTGAGTATACGTGCGGTAGGGTTCAGTTTCACTTTCTATAGGGCTCCATGCATTATTTATTTTCTGGTTTTTTGGCATTAACTTTTGATAGAAAGGAGATATTTCACTCCGGTTTCCTCATTGCATTCAGCTGTAAATTCCACATCCAACGGTATATAACATGACATTATTCCTAACCACCACAATTTTAGCATGTCACAGCCCCAGTGCACGTCACCCCCCCTTGTGCGTCACCTGGTGTGGCCAGCACCACCCGCACCCTCCTACTGATGCCACTGCCTAGCTGTGCTCATGCAGTATTGCCAACATTAGGTATTTCACATAACACAGAATGTTGCCTTTCAGTGATGACTCCAGTTGTCCTTGGAGTGTTCTCAATGTGCATTTAAAGCCTATACAAGGGTTTTGCCTACATCAAACCCCCTTACAGTGATTGGGTTTAGAATCTTTTACTGTTAATCAAATTGCCTGTAGAGAGCAGGAACAGTAATGAGTAATACTGTAGAATGGTTGGCAACCTTCAGTCTCAAAAGACTATGGTATAAGCCTACAGCACCCGGTATTCCCAGGCAGTCTCCCATCCAAGTACTAACCAGGTCTGACCCTACTTAGCTTCCAAGATCAGATGAGATCGGGCTTGTGCAGGGTAACAGTTGCTGTAGATGTAACTTCTATTTCTAGTGCCAGATGCTTATGAGGAATTAGTGTCTGTGTGACAGAAAGGGAGTGCTACCATCTAGGTACTCATCTAGTTGACATACTTCAACTCCATTCTCCACTGGGAGTGGCTCTGGTATCCAGCTTTAGGGTAGACAACATAGGCCCAAATCCTAACCAACTTTCCAGTACTGACATAGCTGTGCCAATGGGGCATGAGCTGCAACCTGCAGTTGGGTGGCAGTCACGGAGGCCTCCTCAAGGTAAGGGAATGTTTGTTCCCTTACCTTGAAGCTGCACTGCCCTTACCTCAGTGCTTGAAAGTTGGTTAGGATTGCGCCCATAGTCAGAAAATTCTTCCTCATCCCAACTACAGAATTGTACCAGATCTCTGTTTTGAGTTACTTTCCTTATCCTGCTCTGATCCTGTAAGGAAATGAGTGTTTAGCCAGCAGTACTGATTCATGGAGTAGAGTAACTGATGCTCACACATGAAGCTGGTTGCACTTCCCATTGCTATAATCATTGCATGTTAGAAGCTTACCTAAATTTGAGGATTTATGACCAATTATACTCCTTTTCTACCCATGTATGCTTACCCTGTGATTCATGTGGGAGAAAGTACTTACTTGTTGTGTGGGGACAGACTGTTTAGTTAGTTGATTCACATGTTAATGCCAAAGCATGGTTTAGCCCAGGGGTCTCTAAACTTTTTAGCCAAAGAGTCGCATCAAATATCTGGCACAGTGTCAAGGGCAGGAAAAAAATTAAATATAAAATTTAAATAAATACATTAGAGATAGAACTTAGATGAATGAATAAATGAATGGGCTCAAATGTCCAGGACTTCTCCAAGCATGAACACAGCCCAAGAGCACACACTTAAATGGATCCCCATTCCCCAACCCCACAAGCACAGCTCTGGTTGTGTTTGGTCAGCTGGGCCAGAGGCTCTCAGGGGAATCAGAGGCTGGCTACAGGCCACATCTGGCCCCCGGGCCAGGGTTTGGAGACCCATGGTTTAGCCCAATGCTTAATTAGCTATTTCCAAGTTTGCAGCAAACCATTCATTCATTCCAATTTTTATCCCACTTTTCTCCCGAAGTCACTCAAAGCAGCTCACAACACTATTAAAACACAATTAAAATCAAATTATAAAATGCAAAATAAATATTAAAAACAGTCAGTGGAAGATATAACATATCATAGTTGATATCATAAAAACTCCAATAAAACCCGCAGGCACCAAAGCTAAAATCAGAAGACTCACTGGAAAAGTAATGTTCTTAGACCTCAACCGAAGGAAGGAGCTGTTCTTAAAAGAAAGGGGAGAAAGTTTCATAATGTAGGTGCCACTACTGAGAAAGCCCAGTTTTGCACCATCACCCTGTAAGTGATGGCACATCTAAAAGGGCTCTCTCCGATTACCCGAGAGGATAACCCAGATTATATGGTAGAAGGCAGACTCTCAAACATGCTGGCTCCAAGCCATAAAGGGCTTTAAATGTCAAAAGCAGCACCTTGAATGGGGCCTGGAAATGAATTGGCAGCCAGTGCAGTTGCAGAAGCAGCTGTTTTGTCTACAGTGCCATTCTCCCTACAGTGACTGGGGTTTCTTTCAACTATTTTTGAATTTTAATTTCACTGGCAAACACTAGTTTGCACATGCCCTCCAAATCAGTATTCGTACACATTATCTTAATATAACTGCCCTGAATGGTATCCTACAGCATAATCCTAACTGCAGTCTGAGCCAGCGCAGCCATCCCTGCGCTGGCTCAGAGCATCACAAATGTGCTGTAAGACATATCTGGGGTGACTCATGAGCCTGTAGTCCTGCTGTGCTGGCCTACAGGTGCAAGGAAGGTAAGGTGCTGAGCAGCACAACAGTGTGGGGAAGGTGGGGGAGATGGGGAGGGGGTATTTCTGGGCAGGGGCAGAATGGGGGGGCAGGAGGGATAAGGATCAGCGGACCCCCTTCCCAGGTCACCTGGTGTTACACTGGGTTTCCCAAATTTGTGCCAGCGAAATATCTGTATGGATCTGAGAAGCCCCATAGGGCAGCCTGTGGCATTATTCAGGGTAAGGGGAAATTTCCCCTTACCCCGAGGAGACCTCCAGCTGCCTCCTAACCTGCACTGGATACCACACAGGCCATGCAGCCTGGCTGAACTAGTGCAAGTTATGCTGCCCTTCTACTTACGAAAGCTGGATGGGTGGTGAGAGACAGTGGTTTCCCCAGAGCTATTTAATTAGTTAGATGCAAAATCTGAAGTGGAGACTTTCCAGGTCAGAATTCATACTTTCCTGTTTCTGAACTATACCAACTCTCAAAGTACTTACTGTTGAGAACTTCTGAGATAATGCTGTACAGTCGTAGCCCATGTGTTAAATATATGTCCTTTCCACAGCATCTCTATTTCCAAGAAAAAACACTTTTTCCTGCACTTAAACAAGAATAGTAGCATCCTACTCATACATATCCATGCTGAACAGATGGATTGCTGCATAACTCACAGAGAAGGGCCAGAAACACTAATAACCTTTTAAGAAACTTCCAGCTTGGAATGTGTAGAACCACGTGAGAGTGAACACATAAATTGGAATCACGTCTGCAGTCTAATGTCACCAA
This sequence comes from Tiliqua scincoides, assembly GCF_035046505.1. Taxonomy (NCBI): domain Eukaryota; kingdom Metazoa; phylum Chordata; class Lepidosauria; order Squamata; family Scincidae; genus Tiliqua; species Tiliqua scincoides. The sequence goes on from NC_089822.1 coordinate 216,067,348, forward strand.
CATGTGGTGATAATTAGCAGCACAAGGTACAGGAAGACTGAATAGGATCAATATGATACAAATGCTGCCATCAATTTTGTTGAGAAGACAATAGATAGAAACAACAAATGTAATCTTAATAGCAGGCTGTAAGCTAGGCTGGCAAAGGTCTAGGAGGCTGAGAACAACTACATGGGCCTAAACCTCCAAGGAGAAAAAAATGTAACTGGTTTTGAGCAGTTGAGAACAGTCACAGATTCTTGCTTTCTGACCTGTTGTTTCTCTCAAGGAGTACTTGACAACATCAGCAGAGGACACTCAGTTCAGAAAGGCATCTTCCCCCTGCTTCATGTTTCAGAGAGCATTTGCTTAGGAACACTTACATTTCTGGTCAAGTCGTGGGTTCTGCACATTGATATAAACAATTCAATGGCCTGACGCTGAGGTATGCCTACCAAAGGCAAAAGTCCCTTTGCTTTAAAAAAAAAAAATACACATATGCATGCAAGAATTTGACCTTCTTGAATAACAGCTATAACTAGAGGTAGATTTTTTCTGTAACAATGAAATAAAAACACTACTTCCTGAACTTCTCATTTCTGTGTTAAAAAAACCCCCAAAATCTGTGAAATCTGCCAAAAAAGTTATCTAACATATCTACATATTTTCTAACACTCTACATACATGTGGCTGCATCAGCTGACATTACACCACCCATATCACTTACTTAGGGCCCAGTCCTAATCAGTGCGTGCCGGCTTACCGCTAGTGTGTACTGTTGCAAACATGCCATAAGGCACACCTCTGGACCTCAGTGCCGGGGCTTGCTCTGCAGTCACGCGGACCGACAGGTGGCAGAAAGGTAGGTGGGGATGTGGGGGTAGGCGGGAAGGAGGCATTTCATGCCAGGGAGAGGCAGGCGGAGAGCAGGGAGGAGGTGTGCTGGGGGAGGGAGTGGGGAGGGAGGGAAGGAGGGAGGTGGAACCAGTAGACCCTTCGGTCGCCGTAGAATCAGGTAGCCCCACTGCAGGGCTACTCACCTTACCCGAGGGAAGGGAATGAAAGTCCCCTTCTCTTGAGGAGCCGCAGGCGCTGCCCAGGTGGCCCTCAGGATGCAGTGGCAGCCATTTTCGGCACGGCTGCAGCCCTGGGCAGCTCAGGATTAGGCTGCCCGTACAATTTTTAAAGCTTTTAATTTATAATTATAATTTAGCTCTTGGAATAAAAACACATAACACTGCTTTCTGCAATTCTAACAGTGGAAAACACCAAAATCTAAGAAAAAAATAAAACCATTTTCACCCACCTCTAGCTATAACAATGTGAAGATATAACTCATAATAAGTCACCACAAACCTTCTGAATACAATGCTTTATTTGCAGTTTTTATTGAATATATTCAAGAGCAGGTGTTTTCAAAGTTGCCAAAAATCTTGGCTTCATTCTCTATAGAAATCTGAAAAGATTCCAACTGCCTTTCAATAGCTAGGATTTGCTGTCACTCGCTTATCCCAAGTTGTCTTCGTCACAGAACACCACCAATGGAAAGGGATCCAAAGAAGCAAAACACAGCTCAACTTCTGATTCAGTACTTCCAATTTGGTCTCTAACAAGTCACTAAGTTAGTCCAAATGAGTGATATTTCTCTGCAAAAATATGGCAAATACACAGTCAAAGATGATCCAGCCTATGGGAGAAATCATGTTTGAATAAACACCCATTTGAAATATCAGTATGGCACTTTATTGGTTGCAACAGTGACTATAAAGTGACTATAGTCAATTAATTGTTTGCATTTCAGGCAACCAATCAAATTGCACAAAATTGCATGCAAGAATAATATTGCTCAAGAACAGGGGTCTCCAAACCCCAGCCTGGGGGCCAGACGCGGCCTGCAGCAAGCCTCTTTCCGGCCCACTGCCAACCTCTTGTCCCCTGAAAGCCTCTGGCCCACTCAACTGAACATGGCTCAACTGAACATGGCTGAACTGTGCTCTGATTGTGTCTGGAGGGTGTTCTGAGGGCCAGAGAGGTTGAATGAATGAGCTCATTCATTCATTATTCAGTCATCTAAGTTCCAGCTCTAATTTATTTATTTAAATTTTATATTTAATTTTTTTTTCCAGCCCTCCACACCACGCCAGATATTTGATGCGGCCCTCTGGCCAAAAAGTTTGGAGACCCCTGCTCAAGAAAAATAGTCTCTTTTTTTGGATTGGAGTCATAGAATTGGGAGCAGTGCTCCACTCATGGCAAAGACCCTTCCTATCCCCATCTCCATCCTGCAGTGCCAGCACCCTCAAAAACCTGATCCTGAAGGTTTGGGTCATGGGGAGCTGCTGATTGAAAGGCATTCAATGAACATTGCATCACCCCTTGCACAAGCAGTAGTGCCACTCTACTCTCCAGATCAAGCCCTTTGTTTTTAGATAATACATACTTATGTTGTAGCAAGTACAATTTTGCCTTCGCCCATGTACAGGAAAGAAGAAATACCCTTTTCAAGAGGTTACTTTTGCCACCTGCAGGTTTTCCTCAGCACTTTTAATTTTAATTATTAAATTAATGAAAAACTAAACATGTGCTACTTGTTTAAATGCGACCATCTTTAAAGTTTATCATCATTTTGAATCCCTTCATCCAATTGATTTTTTTCTGAACATTGCAGCCCTAGTTTAAATGCTTATCTGTATTGATCTGTACTGCATCAAAATATTCTAAGCAGAATGAGAGAAAACTAATAATGACTAATCAAAACTAATTCATTTGTCTGCAGACCAAAAAACGAGTTCAAATCTTGAAATGGTGTTGTAGGCGACACATTTGATTCCCTTCTCCATAGTTCATGGGATGTTATGCACATCAAAACAGTAATCATGAGACCTGGCCTCCTTAGACCATGAAATTTGAGTACCAGTCAAGCGTTTCTAGATTGGCAAAAAACCCACTCAAATCCATCTATTATGCCTTGTTAAAATTTATATTTAAGATCCTGAGTTTTAAGCAAGTCAAGTTACTTCAAGGAAGACCAAACCAACAGACACTGTGACCAAGGACAAATCAAATGCATTCTATGGATATGTCTCTGTTGCAACCAATGATTTTATCATTTCTGTATCAGGTTTTTGGAGGTTTCCCTTTAAAAGAGGGAATGAAAAAGAGCCAATTCACTGTACTGGTACATCAGTGCCTCTATTATTAAGATGATTCACCAGAGGTCAAGATCCATACCCTCAGTGGGATCGATAGGGAGGTGCAGGGGGTGCATGCTGCATCAGGTGACACACACGGGTGTGTGTGATACACACTATTTACCTAAAATCGCAGTTTGTAGGAATGATATCATCAAGTTAAACACCATTCGATGTGTAATTTACAGCAGAATGCAATGAAATAAACCACATTGACATATCTGTGTTCTATCAAAAGGTATTGCCCAAACAAACAGCAGGGCGGGGTAACAGTACATCACCATGCCCACCACCTGGGTCACTGCCCTGCCCACTGCATGGGAGAAGGCCCATCATGGGGGTGACATTATAGCTTCCCGCAATGAGTGACGCAACCCTAGTGATGCCACTGCATCTCCACCCCAAATTTGGTCCTGATCTGCGGAGAAATGAGCAAGATACAGCACATCCAAACCTCACCACACTCTTCTTCACAAAAATGAAACTACTTTTTCCAACCTTCCTGCAAAGGAAGTGCTCACATCACAAACCTTGGAGCTGATCCACTGTGAAATGATCAAATCCAGGACTTTGAGTACCTCTCCAGTCGAAATTATTTCTTGTTGCTTCACTGGAAATACAAGGAGAGCCTGTAGGGAATGAGAAGATTGCTGGAAGCATGGAAGAGGCAGCACATTCCATTGTGGGAAACAATCCACACATGTTATACTCAGAAGTTGGGTGTTTTAATGGTGCTTTCTTCAAGAAAATGTGCTAGGATTGCAACACACTTACTTGAGAGGAAGTCCCTTTAAACTCAGTAGGGCTTACTCCTGAGTAAATATGCATAAGGTTAATTACAATTAAATGCATGTGATTGCACTTAAAATTCTGAGAGAAACTAGAGTTAAAGCATGTTTTTTACTTTCTGTTTTGCCTCTTCTTTTCCAATTGGAACTTGCAGGAAGTTGCAGGAAGAGGGTTAGAGGGTGTCATTATACCTCTACCCGCATTTAAAAGCAGTCAAGCCCTGTCTGAGCTTATTGCAAGAAAATAACAATGAGCAATTGTCCAAAATTGGGAGTGGACATCCACATGTTTACTCAAAGTAAATCCAGGATGATCAGATACAATGGAGGACACAGTGCCTGTACCTTTAACCTTTGCATAGAAAGGAGAATTTTGGCAGGTGCAGCTCAACATGGAATGGTTAAATAGTTGCATCTGCTAAAATTCCCTCTTCTATGCAATTAGTAAAGGTATAGGTACTCCACTGTCCAGTGCATCTGGTCACCTAAGTAAATCTAATCTTCTAGAATCTTTTCAAAGAAGCTTACTCACAGGTAAGTGTGCACAGGATTGCAGCACACTTACTTAAGTGCGAGACCTTTGGAACACTCACAGTAGATATGAGTAAACACACATACAATTGCAATTCCTGTTCCTTGAATTTCTGCCTCCCACAGAAATGTTCAGTGTTCAGAGGCCCAGTAACTATGTTAATAAAACAGTTTGGCAACAGATGAAGGTTCCCCCCAGCAGGGCGATATGGATAGTATGAAATTTAAGTTTTGCATTTGAACTTGACTCTTTTCTGTGAGCAAAATTTTTGCATGGATGGTTTGTTTCCTTTGTGTTACCGAAATCTGGAAAAATGTGATTTGGTTCACTTTTTCAAGTGATGCTCTAAACTGCAAATCTTCTTCCCAGGGCTGGCCCATCCACAAGGTCAACTGAGTCAGTTGCCTCAGGTAGCAGATTGGTGGAAGTTGCCTATCTCTGTCCGCCTACTTGCCTCCACAATGCCTCCTTCACCTCCATCTCTTGATTGGAAGAGGGGAACATAGTGGAAGAAGAAGTGTAGGAAGGAGGAGAGTTCTGAGCCACAACATTGTAGAGTAGGAGGAGCAGAGGCTGGCACATCATTGGGTAAAGAGGGCAGCATTTGGCATGCTGTCTCAGATGTCAAGAGGTCTTGGCCTGGCCCTGGTTCTTCCTTAACCTCTCTAGCTTATCTTTGGCCAGGTCAATGTATCTGTGCATGAATGGAAGCACAGCAGCCAATAGTTTTAGTCTCAGCACAGTCCCTTATGCACTACACCACACCATCCTTCTAAGTCTCACTTCTGGGGACCTTGCATTCCATTTGGCAACAATTCAGGCTGTCTTTCTTTCCCCCTGGAAAACCTCTGAATTTCCTCTTTCCCTGTGGATCACAGCACACTTCATTACCTGCATTACAGGCTGATCACCACTAGGGTTAAGTAGCAGCAGAACAGGCAATCCCATATGATCCATGGCGTAACTGCTACTCCTGCAATTTTTTCCCCAAGTATGTAATTTATGTGATGCACTCACTGACCTGATGTGTAAAACTGGCAAGACACCCCCCTCCCAGTTAGAACAGTAGTAGTCAAAAATTACAACGCAAATGACTATGCAAACAACATCAAAGGAATAGTTGACAGTGAACAGTCTTAATGCAAGTTGTTGCTATTTGATAGGGTCATTTGAAACAGAAAATCCATTTTTGCTTAACGACAGATGCAATCTTTTGCCATTAAAGTATCTCACTGTGGGATCTTTAGATCCCATGTAAGTAAAGGCATATTCTTGTGGTAGACCAGCACTCCCACTGTAAGTGAACAAACACCTGGGAAATGTTAATGTTGGCACCCAGACACTTAATAAGGGGGCATCACTGGTTTGTCATCCTTCCTTTTGATAAGCATTATTTTCACACTGTGCTACAAAGAAGCACACAAAAGAAGGCATATGCTGCATTAATTGGCTGTGTCTGGGAATGACATTCATACTCTCTAACAATTGCGTGCAATTACACGAACTGCTCTCACAAAAGCTTGTCTTCTCTGGGTCCCTTATTGTTGGCTCTGTATGCAACTTTTTTTTCCCTCTGATAAAATTATTAAGCTATTTTTACTTGGGTATTAATGATTGCTCACACCCTAGCTACTTGATAGTTCCGAGAAGAACAATATGTGTTAAAAAGCAATGTTTTTCTCTGATGTCAATAAGCCCCTGTCCTTAGGAACTATTAAGTGGCACCTTAAAGACTAATTTTTGGCTGCTCTGCTTCTGTCGCTCCTGCTTCGTACAGCGGGGTCCAGTAATGCTAGGCAGCCCTCTTCAGGCTTTGCAAGCAAATGAACCATTTCCAATGCTCACCATGTCTTTGAGCCGTCAAACAGCTGAAGTGGTCTTCAAGCTTTACCCTTTCCATTCCTCCCTTCTACAACACTTCCTTTCTTAAATGCCCATTTTCTACCTTTTATAACAGCAGCCAGCCTGGATCACAGGCCCTCTTAACAGGTGTCAGTCCAGGTTAGCAGATTTTAAAGCCTCCTGGGTGACATCAAAATCTTCAATTCTACTTGAATATAACAACTATAACAAGCAGACTGCATATTACATGCTAATGTATGCTGTAATACTTCAATGCCTTTTTTAAAAGTGGGGAGGGGGGAGCAAAGTTTCTGATGGAAAGGGCACTATAAGGTAGAAGGAAGGCAAGCCATTTCTGCCCCATATTGCATATACGCAACAGGGATCAAATGTGTACACCTGTTTTCCTCCATAGTTTCCCTGCTCAAAATTGGAACTCCCCAGTCATGTTTTAGATAACAGTATGTGCTTTTTTGAATCCTGCAGGGGAAAAGTCATTTAGGAGAGACAAAATTAGTGGGTAAGAAAGGGTTAAAGAACCACCACCCCTCACAGTTGTTCCATTCTAAATTGTCCTTTCCCAGTGCCAGTGGCATACAAAGAGCATGGCTGGGGGGTAGCAGCAGCCCTGGGTGCCAAGCTGCAGGGGTGATCCTGGCTGCAGCAGCCCACAAGAGAAGCATATTTATTGGTATGCTTTAGTAAGACTGGACTACTGCTACATGCTCTACATGGGCCTACTGTTTAAAACAGTTCGGAAACTGCAGTTAGTGCAGAATGTGGTGGCTCAAGTGGTTATGGGGGCTAGACAATATGTCTCGACTGGACCCACTGCTTCAGCAGCTACGCTGGCTGCCCATTGGCTTCCAGTCCCAATTCAAGGTGCTAGTTCTAACCTTTAAGGCGCTTCATGATCTGGGTCCAGGCTATCTGAAAGACTGCCTTCTTCCATATATTCCAAGCTGCCCTCTTAGGTCATCTGAAGGGGCTCTTCTACAAGTGCTGCCTTTGTCTCAAGTGAGGGGATGGTAGCTTGGCGGCAAGCCTTCTCTGTAGTGACACCATAACTATGGAATTACCTTCCAGGGGAACTGTGAACTACTCCCTCCCTCATCGCCTTTAGGCAAGGGCTCAAAACATACCTGTTTGGTCTGGCATTTGGTTGCTGAGTGGATATTTGATATTCTTCCATAGACAAAAAAAAGAAAATACTGTGACAAATACATAAAGTATGAGTTTCCATATGGAGGAGATGATGGCTTGCATTATTAATATTAATTACAAACATTTAGCTAATATGAAGGCTACAATTTATGGAAATGGGCTGCCAAGGGATATGCAAGTGAAAAAGGTTGGGAACCACTGCAGGAGAACCATGAATCAAATCCACCTTTAAGGTGCCTGGTGTGTTAAGCCAGAAGCTCTACATACAACATACAACATACAACTTATAACACATAACTGGAAGTATGCAATTCAATTCACAGCAGAGAGACAAGCAACAAGGAATCGCTCTGAGACAAGTGCAGCTGCGCATAGTTGCAACCCTATTTACTCAGAAGCAGACCCTTTGCTTTCCATGGCTGTTATTCTTAAGTAATGGTGCACTGAACTGAATACATCAAACTGGAAGATTAAGCTAGTGATATAATGCAGGTTTTTTTTTTATGGCTATCAGATTCTGTTGAGAAGAATCAAAGGAATACAATTTAAGACAGTGGGAATAAAAACCAGTTTTTGCTGCGTCAGTAGAGAGAATGGATAGATTTTAAAGTATGCAGTCAGTAGAAACTATGCATTTTAGCTAAAGACTGAGGGCCCAATCATCTCCAACTTTCCAGCACTGAAGCAGCTGTGCCAATGGAGTGACTGCTGCATCTGGCAGTGGGGGGGGCAGTAACGCAGACCTTCTCAAGGTAAGGGAACATCAGGGCTGCATTGTGGCTGTATCTGCACTGGAAAGTTGGATACGATTGGGCCCTGAATCAGCGGGGGCAAGTGACAATTACACATAAAAAATTGTATTTTTCTGTAGAAATGTGATACTCAGACCGCAAAGATTATGCCTGACATATTAGTTATTATATACATGATATTGATCTATATCAATATCATGCACACACACACACACACACACATATATGTACATATAACATATATATGTTATATGTACATATATGTACATATATGTTATATGTACATATATGTACATATATGTTATATGTGTGTGTGTGTGTATATATATATATATATATATATATATATATATATATATATATATATATATATATATATATATTGCACATATATTGTGTGCAATTCTTGGGGACCTGTTTTGTTGTCCGTATACATTGTAAGGCAGTATTTTTGTATTGTATTGATGTGACCTGTGGCATTCCTGAAGAAGTAGTGACATGAAAGTATTGTATTGTATTGATGTGACCTGTGGCATTCCTGAAGAAGTAGTGACATGAAAGTTCTGTCTGTAATGTTTGATCTGTGATTGCTTATTTGCACATTTGATGCTACAGTCACCCAGTGATAATATTGCTTGTATGACCTGGACTTAAAACCATGAGAATTCCGGTTCTGAGATGTAAAAAAATCCAGATAGCCCAATCCTGTCAGTACAGAATAATGTATGAGCCTGGGATCCAGCACCTGGCAGTGGAAGGAAAAACGTTCAACTCTTGATCCTTCTCCACTGGCCATACTCTTTCCAAAGCTAAAGGGAACTTTGTCTCTATGAGCCCCATATTGGCCTTTCTTGAACTATGTTGTGGCTATTGCTAACATATAATGCATAGCTCCTGTTCTCTGCTTTACTGGGGCTTCATAGGACTCTGGTAGACTACATGCTGCAATTAGACAGAACAATGGAACCCAGACAGATGGGGCCACTCTGGAGAAGTCCTTCTCCCACATAACAGAGAATTCCAATTTCTGGGGGAGGGGGATCTAGTTTTAAAACAGTAGTGAAACATGCACACTTTGAGAGAAGTGGCAATCTTGCTCCTTATTTTGGATAGAACTTTTTCTCATGCAATTTATGATCCAAGAATACCATCACCCAAAAAACTTATTAGATATTCTTTCTCACCATCTCTGATAAATAGCTTTATCCTTATCACTTGGAGGTTCCACTGTGTGTCATGGGATTTCTTCTCTAGCACATGGATTCACCATTGTAAGAGGCCCCTGAGTCTACTATCAATTTATTTAACAAAAAGTGCACAGAAAGGGAATTCAAAAGGCTGGTCACACAGGTTATGAAACTCCCTCCTAGAGGAACTTAAGTAAAGCTTAAACCTTTTCCCTGGTATTTTTTATTTTTGTTTTGGCTGGTTTTTGATAGCCAGGTTTAACTTGGTTCATGGAAAGAGAAGGATTTAATGGAGCTGAACTTTTTCACATGGATTATTTTTCGTGTTGGCTTTCAAAATATTGTAATCCTTTCTAGAAAACCACCAAATGAAGACGCTCTAAAAATATACACAGGGATTCCTGACTAGCCATAAATCTATTGTATGGCATATCTATTTGTCAGTAGAGAATTCTATTGTGGCTTCAGTGAGGAATGCCACTCTAGTGAAAAGGGCCAGCAGAATAAGCACTCTCATTAAACCAGTTATTCCTTGCCTGTTGCCATTATTGTCTTTCTACCCACTCATTCCAAGACAGGTTGTGCTACTATGCTGACATTTGCTCCCATTGGTTACCTCTCCAAATGACCGGGGCTTCTCATCAGCTCTGTAACTCCTGTCATTTGCCTTTTCTGGCTTTCTGCTCATGAATCACAGGCTGCCACTTATTAAAATCTAGCCATGTCCTTTTGTGTACAGGTCTTTACTATGTAGTAACATATACACAGTACTCAGAAGCCATTCACTCACTTGTGATGTTCTTTAGGGTTGTGGTTTTTTGTTTTTAGCAACAATGGTTTCTAGATTTACGGAGTTGAGAACACACCTTCTAAAGAGAGGAGCAAGGATTGCTCACTCCCTTGAGATGGCTTGATTTTAATTGCACTCTCTTGTCTTTGATAAGGCCAATCGCTTTGCTTGTACGTTTTCAATTAATTTAGCAAGGAAGTGGTGTCTCCACAGCAATCTAGCAAGTATGTTCCTCCTCCCCCATGGAGGCTTCTGAATATAAAACAATGAGGTCTTTATTCCAGGATGACAACAAAGCAGCAAACTGAGGGTTAGATGGATACCACCAGCCCCAATAAGCTGTGTTCCCTCACTGACAGAGGGGAAAAGACAAGGCTTTTGTGGTGGAAATGCCTGCTCTCTCTTTTTCTGGTTCATTAAATGCTCCTTTCCATTCCATTCTTGAACGTTCTTTCCAGCTGTCACACCTTGAGTATTTATTTAATTTGTGTATAAGAATTACATTCCACCCCATCTCCCAAACAATGGCAGCTCTTAATTCTACATTAAAACCCATTAAGGCCCAAGGATTTTTTTTTTTTTTTTAAGTAAAATCTTCCAGGTTTTTTGTGGAATAATCCTTGTCTGGGGACCTCAACATAGAGATTTATGCCACCAGAAAACATTCCAGGTGTTTCCACATAGCCAGAAAAAAAAATGTTGCTTTTGGGACTTAAAGGAGTTAGAAATCCCATTGACTTGCACTGGAGCTGTCACAGACTTGACTTGCTTTGACTTACTTTGCTGCCTTAGGTATTTGCTTCAGCATGGCAAAGGTGGGATATAAATTTCTTAAATAAATAATAATACTTTGAAAAATTATCGTTGAACAATGAGGATTCACAACAAACTGATATATATGTATACCCAGAAGGAGTTTTCCTTGGTTAACAGGGCTTACTCTGTATTCCCAGGAAACTCCACAAAGGATGCCAGACGCATGCAGAACTTCAGAAAAACTGTCTTTGTTCCTCTGAAGTACTCCGAGTCATGTGGGATTTGGCCTGAGCTGTGGTACCACGAGAGTTTGCATCACCCAGTGCAAGAGGCCAGCGCCTTAGCCCATGATGGACCTCCTTCCATGCAGGGGGGCAGGGCAATGTCCCAAGCAATTAGCCCATGGTGGACCTCCTTCCTTGCAGGGCAACTTCCCAAGCAATTGTTGTGGTGATGTGCCATTGTCCCACCCTTTTTTGGCTTTTTTGGCATAATCAAATTATGCATTCATTGATATATAACATGATGGTATTATTAAAAAATACCAAGATATATTTTTTTTTTTTTGCCAGTAGTGGTGTCACTCCCCCATACATGTCACCTGGTGACGCCCACAGCCCCATAGCGATGCCACTGGGCCTGAGGCACCTCAACAGCTGGAGAGCCTTCAGCAACCCTCACTATCCTCCAGCATCAGTACCAAGACTTTCTTTCCAAGGTGCTGATGCTGAGATACTTACACAAATCATACTTGGAAGCAGGCCTCACCTTAGCATCTCAATAAACTCTCAGTTTTAAAAACCCCTTCTTTTACCTTCAGTGAGCACACACTTCTAGTTGCTGCAGGGGCTTGCAGAGCAGGATCTCTTGGGGAGGGGGTACCTCGACCTTTTAGTGTCCTGTAAGGAGCTGGTGATGCTTTGAAAGGCCTTTGCTGCAGCCTTAGCATAGAGGTCCCTAACTGAAAACCCTGTAAGGGGCTGGAGACAGAAGACGTCCTGGGAAGCCTAAGGGGAGGCTACCTCATTGACCTCTGAGTATCTCCTGGATCAACTGAAAGTTATGTATGCAACAGAAACCAAACCCACATTATTTTGCCTTAAGGGCCCTTAAGCAGGGTATGTATGTATGTATGTATGTATAAATAGGCCTGAATCCCACAAGTCCCAAATTGTTCTAAAAGTGACATTCCATTTTATGGGTGATTAGAGGTTTTACCTGTAAGGTTATGGAGAGGTGTGTTCAAAGCAAATACAAAGTCTAGACCCTGGCCTTCAAAATATGCCATAATTTGATTTCTAATTTCAGGAGGTGGGGATCAGAAGGGTCAAAGCAGCTCTAATGCAGTTAACTTTGCACCCCTGGTGCTCAATGGGGTGACCATTGTGCTGACAAAACATCCACAGATGGTCCAAGTGCTTGGGCTGGGTGATGATCAAACCCCAGCATCCTGATTTGGTGTTCTCAGGATAATGGTGGGATCCATAATGTCAAAACACAAAGAAGCTATTACCCTGTTGATTTCAAAATGTAGAGCATCCATCTAAGTTTTCAAAGCATTCATAACTAGGTTTGAAATTAGATTTGAAAAGGATCAAGGGCAGGAGGTCTGGTCTAGAGGGTTGAGCCTCCATTTGCCTGAAAATAACATCCGAAGGTCACCAGTTTGAAGCCACCGGCACCGTGCGACCTTGAAGCAGCTGACAAGCTGAGCTGAGCTATTCCATCTGCTCTGAGCGTGGGAGGATGGAAGCCAGAATGTGCGACCAGATCAAGAAAGAAACATCTGAACGTTGTGCTTTCTTGACAGATAGAAACCTTCTTTCAAATTGTAAAAATTCCTACGGGGATTTAAATAGCCTGCCTATGTAAACTGCCTTGAATAAAGTCTAAGGAGAAATCTGAGGACCAAGAAAGGCGATATAGAAATACCTGTATCATTATTATTATTGTTATACCCCTGCTATCTGGGTAAAAGGCACTTTTTCATGTGGGTGCTCCTTTTTTTAGCAGGGGGAGAGTAACTGGCCCACCTCACCCCAGCACTGTCTGTTCTAGTGGCTGTCTGCTGGTATTCATTTGCATCTTTTTAGATTGTGAGCCCTTTTGGGACAGGGAGCCATTTAGTTATTTCATTTTTCTCTGTAAACCGCTTTGTGAACTTTTAGTTGAAAAGCGGTATATAAATACTGTTAATAATAATAATAATAATAATAATAATAATTATTATTATTATTATTATGTATAGGAATACAAGGAGCTGCTCAGTCACCAAACAGTCTGCCACCTTTGCCCCCCCCCATCTGCCCTTTGGGTATGAGCCTCCTGTTGGCTAGCTTCATTATTATTTTAATGGACTGCCATCTTTTTAAATGCAAAAATAATCCTATTCCCCTTCAAAGAGAAGGTTGCCAACAACAATATCCTGACCAGCTTGCCACCAAGCTCCTTCCTGCTGAACTTCACAAGCCACAAGGAGCAAAGATCCCAATGTGGGGACTGTAGTAGCATGAAGTACCCTGTCATCTCCAAGGGATACCAGGACAAACTGATCCAAACACTTGCTGCAGTGTTAATTTAATTCAGACACCCTCAGTACAAAAACAGTGGTATAGTGTCCTGGTCAGACAGTTTGTCAGTGAAGTACACTACAAAAGCATCACACTGCACAACTCTTGGTTTGCCTTCTGCCAGACAGAGATACAAACGACAATTGGCTAGTGAGCATAATGGAGATGAGTCTGAACCCTAAACACTAAAATCACCAAATTAACTTCTCCTTCCAAAAACTTCATTCCAGCCCACATCCCTTCTAATGTTCTCTTTGTTTTATTCCCCCTAAAGAGAGAGAAAAAAAATCATTTTCTCACTCAGGTCAACAAGACAGCTCAGCCAGGTCTGACCCCCTTCAGATTAATCCTCCATGCATGGGGCCTTTGATCTGTCAAATTGCCATCTTCATCTTTTAAAAAACTGTAGGCAGCAGTTTGACTTGCTGCAAGGACCATGAAAGGAGCCACCTCAATCTTTTACAGTCCATGGTACAATTTCTATTTTTTTTTTCTTCAGCAAAATGTTTGCTTCTTCATTTTTTTCTGCTTGGACATGCATTTTTCAAAGATGGACTTGTGGATTCTAGTGGAGGATGGAATACATTTGGATTCCATTTTAACAGTACAGGATGCTTTGGGTTCAATGGAAGCCAGTGGAAGCTTTTTTCCTTCCAGAAACAGCAGGGGGCAGGGCAGGGAGGGGCATGAATTCCTCACCTCTAACATGTCATCAGTAGCAAGGACCAAGTCTGTTCCATTTATTGCCTGAATTCTGTCATCTAGTCACCTGATACCTGTTTGCATTTAAAGCTGCATCAGTGAGACAAGAGGTAATTGCATATTTGAATGACGACTTTCTCAAAGATAAGATCTTTGTTGGATGGTAAGCTCACAACATGGTCCAAAACAATTAAACTACTAACTGTGCCATTCAAGAGGGTGGAGCTGTTAAAACAGCTAAGTAGGTACATTCCATCCAGATCACTGAAGGACCCCAGCAGGTTGATTGCTGCCTATTAGGGAAAGCATAATTCTTGCTTCCTGCTTAACACTTCTAAAAACAACATTTCCACAAAGTGCCTGGCCTTGCTGAATGAGACACTTCTCCCAAACTCTCTAGATCAGTGGTTCTCACACATTTAGCACAGGGACCCACTGTTTAGAATGAGAATCTGTCAGGACCCACCAGAAGTGATGTCATGACCAGAAGTGACATCCTCAAGCAGGAAATTTTTTTAATTAACCTAAGCTGCAATCCTACCCACACTTACCCAGGGGTAAGTCCCATTGACTATCATTGTTCAAAGAATATACACAGTAGCTTGTTAAAAGTACAGGTCTGTAACATTTCCCCAAATGCAGTCACGTGCCATGTCTAATATATCAAGTCTAATATATTAAAAAAAATAAAAAAATAAAAAAGTCTAATATATTAAAAATAAAATATTGAAATGAATGGGGACCCACCTGAAATTGGCTCACAACCCACATAGTGGGTCCCGACCCACAGTTTGAGAAACACTGCTCTAGATAGAAGCCATCTACATTCTTAATATAGCAGCAAGATTTGTTTTACATGATACTGACATCATGGTAGGGCTGAAACTGCTAGTCTGTGTTAGGAATTCAGGATCCTAGAAGGCAGATTGGGGAAAAAAGTCTATTTTTTAAAATGAGAACTTTTACAAATAATACTGATTTAACTTTTACATTTTTTAAGGTCTCAAGATCTTGGTCAGGACATATGGATCTTTTGATGTTACTGTTTTCCCTTTGTGCAGCCTTTTCCTCTTCCCTATTTAATTCTTGTATGTATTTGGAAAATACTCCTGAGTTTACATGTGAGAAAGGGATGATCATAAGGTAGCCTGACCATGAGATAATGCCTCCAGAGCCACCCTGTGGTCCGTCACAAAACAGCCCTTGAGAAGGGCTGTGTCACTGTCTCTCCTTTCCCCCAGGTCCTATCATCATGCTGTGAGGATACTTTGCTATATCATATACATATAACTTGTTTTGCTTCCTGACAAGAGGAATTGGAGATAGGGCAGTATAAAAAAGGTGAAAAGTAAATAAACTTAGAACAAGTGGAGAAAAGACAGGAGGCCCCATAATACTTGAAATAAGGAGGTGAAAAAAAGGAAAAAGTCAAAATTTTTGTTCCATAGCTGCACTCTCCTACCATATATTTGCAAATTTCTTTTTCTTTGCTCTATGCAAGAGAAAGAACAAATAGGCAGAGCACAAACATCATCCACCACCCACACCCTTTGGAAATCATTTTCTGTATAGCTTCTACAGTTTCATCCAATGTGGCCTTGTCCATTGGCCAACCTAACCTCACAAAGCCTTAAGGCCTAAAATCCTACCTTTAACAGAGAGTCTAAGAAGGCCGAATTCAGAGGTCAAAGCAAAATTCTGTGGTGTGTGCATGATGTATATTCAGACCTGCATATGACACAATGGAATAGTATCTGCTAAACCAACCTTACAAAATGAATCTGCTGTTGACCTTTCTAGTAACGTAGTTCATAAGTCTTCCATTCTCAGAGAACATCTCACAGGCCAGCAACATTAAAGCATATTTCAGTTTTTTCAGTTTAACAGATGGCTAAATCACAAGGCCATCAGTGCACATTTCTTCAGGATTCAACAGTACAATGACTAAATAATCAACTATTGGAAGCACAATATTGGTTGCATTGTCGTTCCAGGACTGTTTATTTTTATTATCTCAATGTAGGCCAAACAAGCTGCTTACTAAAGGGTCAGACCCAGATTTTGATGAGTGTACCCAGTTCACAGGCTCTCGCCTGCAGAATTTTTAACAGGCATTCCTAAGACATCTAGGGTCGCCAGTTTGAGGCCACCTGCGGCTCTGTGAATGGCGAGACCTTGAAGCAGCTGACAAGCTGGGCTGAGTTATTCCACCTGCTCTTTGGTGTGAGCGAAGAAGCATCTTGCCTGCCTTCAAGTGAGAGATGAAGGAGCTGCTTGTCAGCCAGCATG
This sequence comes from Tiliqua scincoides, assembly GCF_035046505.1. Taxonomy (NCBI): domain Eukaryota; kingdom Metazoa; phylum Chordata; class Lepidosauria; order Squamata; family Scincidae; genus Tiliqua; species Tiliqua scincoides. Next base: position 216,083,890 of record NC_089822.1, read on the forward strand.
GGAGGCAACTGGCGGCCAGAAGTGATACCAGACCGTGAAAGATCCATCTGAAATGTTGTGCTGTTCTTAAAAGACAGAACTTTCTGTTATTGTAAAAATCCCCTCAGGAGTTTAGAGATAGCCTGCCTATGTGAACCGCCTTGAATAAAGTCAGAGGAGTAATCCGATGACCAGAAAGGTGGTATATAAATATCAGTATTATTATTATTAAAACTACAACATTCATTTAATAGTGAACCAACAGGCTGACAGAGCTAGATAGGTACCAAAGATGATCTGCAATGAAACAGACCCAGAAGGCAAATGACAGGGAACCACAAGTTACAGTTCCCAGTTAATACTTTGTGAAGTAGTGTTATCAGTGACCTACAGCCTATCTCAAACTGGGACACACTTCTATCACAATCCTGGGTTAAAAACCTGTCCTTGTTTACAGCTAGCTCCCTAATCTTATAAAGCTACTTGTTAGCAGTGGCAAACTGTATCACAGAGACAAAGACTCTGTCACAAAACATGCTGCCAGATGTGTCCCCATATTAACTCAGACAACCCCATTACAGGATCCAATATGAGCGACAGTAGTGGTTCTCACATTTTGCACCAGGACCCACTTTTTAGAATGAGACTCTGTCAGGACCCACCAGAAGTGATGTTGTGACCGGAAGTAACATCATCAAGCAGGAACATTTTTAACAATCAGAGGCTGCAAACCTACCCACACTTACCCAGGAGTAAGTCCCATTTATATCACTGTTAAAAGAATATACATAGTAGCTTGTTCAAAGTACAGATCTGTAACATTTCCCCAAATGTGGTCACATACCATGATAGCATCAAGTCTAATACATTAAAAATAAAATATTGAAATGAACGGGGACCCACCTGAATTTGGCTCGCGACCCACCTAGCGGATCCCAACCCACTGTTTGAGAAACAATGAGCTACAATTTTAAGAGCTCATTCACTTGATCATTCTCCAACAAGGTATACTGTATGCTGCTATCTGGCAACAGTGCCCTTCTGAGGTCTACAGGACAACAGGTCAGTTTCTGCACAGAAAAATAAATGGTCATCAATTTGGACTGGAAACTGCAACAGTTGGAAACAATTTCAGCCCCAAAAGTATCCTGCTCAAATTTAAAGTCCCATCTGATGAAGTAAACTGTAGCTCACAAAAGTTTAATGTTAGTTTAAGATTCTACAGGAGTTTTTGTTGCTTTTGCTTTCACTTTGTAGTTTCTTTTCCCACTCACAATCGGTTTTGGAGAGCTGCTCATAACACACCTGGTCTACTTAGGATTCAGATAATGCAATATATTTTATAATCTTTTTGAGATAATAAAGGACAATAAGGCATGTAGTAGGTTCAACCTTTCTCAGTCCTGAGTTGATCCCATATTTACAAACCATGCATGAGAGGCTCTTTCAGAACCTGTAAAGAACCTCTCCGGAAGAATCTTTCCTTCAATCAATTTCACCGTCTCTAAAATGGCAGTGAGAAAGAGTAAGTGTGTGGACTAAACAGTCATCAAATGTATTTAATTCACCCAGGAAAAGGCAACATGCACTGATTATCCAATCAGTGTCACTGATTCTAGCATAACCACATTCCTGATTACAGTCCACATTATAGTAGACTTGTTAGCCGAACAAAGAAAACGACATTTTCTTAGTATTAATATATTGCGGTGAGAATGCTTGGAAAAGAAACAGTTATTTAAACAAACGTTAAGGAGGCTAGAAATCAATATTCATTCTTGTTGCGCTGTAGGTCATACTAGGATTTTAATGACTTTATCTACTCTATTTGAAGGAATTACCCTTTTGCTGTTAAAACTGTAGTTTACTTTGAAAACATGTTCTGTAAATTCAGCATATAATACCCATAAATGTCTTAATAAAAACAATTCATACAACACATTAGGTTTTTTTACAATTTGAAGCAGGGATGTTATTTATTTATAAAAGGAACTAAAGTTTATGGAAAACACAAAATGGGAGGAAACTGGAAAGGAGGAATTGGAAACAATAGGGGGTGTCCATGGGAACAGAATCTATAAGCATTTATTTCTAGTCATAAGGACTAGTAACTTGTTTTTGATTCTCAGAACAGAGCATTGCACAGATTTCAATCCACTCTGATTTTGCCCTTTCTCACTTTCCTCAAACGCCTAGGAGAATAAAGAAAAGGATTAAAGGCACACAGAAGGCCTAATTCCAGAGTATTATGAATTATTTACCCAGATAAAGAACCAGCTGCTTCATCTTGACAATGATGACAAGACTCCACCACCAACAAGCACTTGATTAGTTAACATGCAACTGCTGGCATCCCCAAGGCTAACCTCACATTAGTAATGGCAGCTGCTTATGAATAATTGAACATGTTTTCTGTCCCAACCTCTCTGTACATTTGAGAGGTTTCAAAAAAAAAAAAAAAAAAGTTTCCCACAACCAGATGTGAGGCAACGTATGCGGTACCCTCACAAAATCATATTTGCAAATGATCCTACTGTTCTTTGATGCCAAGTTGTGGCAATCAGATAAGAGTGATTAATTTGCTCTCTGGTTTATTTGTGTTGGTCTCACAGAAACACATCCTGGGTTAACTTTTGCTTCCTTAAGGGGAACAGTGCCAAAAATGGCATCCCCACCTTTGAGGTTCTCTTTTTGTAGTCCCCAAGTTTAAAAAACCTTACCATTATCTTGATATCATGTTGAACGTTTCCCTGCACAAGCTAGCTGCAGTAAACATAGAAGATCATGAGATGGAAAACACACAATAGACAGTTAGAATACAAACAGCTCTAACTTCAGGGCAAGGGAACTCAACATGGGAAATTGGGGGATTGTTATAAAGCACTACTTATTTAAACTATCATGTTTCTATGAGAGAGAGAATTTTGCATACGGTTCCCTCGTATCCCCGATTCCATTTCCCCGATTCTATTTCCCGTCACTTTTTCTGTTGTGCCCTCCATGCTTAATTTTAGATGGCAAGTCTCTTCAATTATGCTCTTGCCCTTTGAAAAGCACCAGGAAGATAAAATGATACTATGTAAATAATAAGAATCAAAAGAAACACTACTAAAAGATCTAAAAATAAGAAACCATACTATATTTTATACTAAAAGAATAAAGATTTTTATTAAGCATTGTAAGTTGCATTCAATAGCCTTCAAATACACCACACCACAATCCATCTACAACCAATCAAACCCAACAGTAGTTCATTCTTGCACAATCCATGAGTTGGGGCAGAACTCCCTTCAACTTACATTAAGATACCTACTTAGCTCTTGCGGGCAGGGAATGGGGAATTACACCTCATTTCTGATCACTAATGTGTGATGAAGAGCATCAGGAGAATTATATGAAAACGAATATAAAGAAATGATTCCGATTTTGAAGTACATTAAGTTTGGAAACACTAACAAAAACATCAAAATGATACAGGTATATCTGCTTATACTAAATTCTTGATGGGAAAGTTCTCAAGAACAAGCCATTTGTTTCCTGCTACAGAAGGGGGGTATTTCTTGAAGATCAAAGCTTTTTTTTTTTTGTTTTTCCACAGAATTTCATATTTGCTAATATGAAGGCATAAAACAGCAACAGAGAACAATAATGCATACAGCAGTGAGTACACCAGGGTAACGTTGATATTCAAAACGGCTAGATAATTTTTTTTTGTTTTAGAATAAATGCAACAGAGGTCAATAATCACAAAATTTTAAGGTTAGAGCAAGATCAGTCAATGACTAAACATAGTTAACATCTTTTATAGGACTATTACTGATTATTAGCTTTCTTTGTTTTGCAAATGGGCACAGTACTTGTAAGAATGGAAGAAAGAGGACAATAACATGCATAATATTAACTACACACTTTAAAAATTATGAACCATGCAGAAGTTTAGCTCAAATAGTAGTACTAATGGTCTACGTCTGATTCAAAACCACATAGTTCATTGATCACGGATGCATGGTATTAGTCACAAAAAGTATCAGAACACATTGTGTTTATTTTGAGAAGGTCATTTGCATCTTCTATGATTTTCAAGTTAAATCCATTTTAACTTGCTTGTAAAGTATGTATGATGTATAAAATCAGCAGAACTCCAATGTTACTCTATAATTTTTTTTTAAATTTTGATAGTTTGCACATTTTAAACATAAAAGAACCACATCAACAGTGATGAAATTTAAGAAAAGAAAGAACTGTGGTTGTGCCTTTCCCCCCCCTAATCATGAAATCAAAGCCTTAAAAAAAGCTTTGTGACACAGTAATGAAAAATCAAATATAATGGCATACATATGGTGCCAAGTACTAAAAATTATATTTTAAGCTATATATACTGAAAGACTGCCAAAATTTGTTTTTTTTTATTATATTTTAAGAAACAAAAACTACAAGCTTTTGTCATAACCAGTTTAAACTTTGTGTATACTTCATTTTAAGTGCGGGAGTCAAATGCTCTTCATTCTCTTTCATTTTTGTTGTATTGTAGCATTTTGACTACAACTGGTTAAAACTAAAAATGTGTTCTTTAAATCTCTGACATCCAAGAGGGATCCGAATTTCCAAAGTCCTCATTTTTCTCTTACGGAAAGGAAAAAATGTACGTAACTGTAGGCTCTCTCTTTCTTTCCAGATATTCCTAATCCTGACCCTTCCAACATCCTTCACCCTCTATAAAAAATAAGTTTACTCTTCTTTTTTTAAGACAGTGGCCTCCAGAGCATCATCTTTATGGCAAACACTGTCTACATTTAGTGCATTTAAGTGAGGATTTGTATTGCACATTTTAGAGTCATTACTCAAGGCACTTTCAGACTGGTTGGAAGCCCTGACGTCTGCTGCATTCCCATTCATCTGGGAAGCTGGTTTCTCCTCATTCACTACTCCATTTTCAGCCAGGGATCCTTCTGAAGACACAAGAGAGGACTTAGGTTCCTCTGATTTTGACTTAAGTTCTTTGGCCACTTCTTCTGCTGAAGCAGCATAAGGAGGTTTGCCCTATTTTAAAAGGGGGTGGGAGAGAAGAGAAAAAAAAAGAACATTATAAAACTGAACAAACTGCTGATTACGTAAAACAATACTGTAGTTCACCTCAGTGTTTCTCTGGCATTTTTAAATTATTGGATAGCCTATCAAATATTTTGCGCCTTTATTTGGCTGTCCTGGCAATTTCCACCTTATGATCTGAAAGTAAAGTCCTAACCTCCAAAACTGGCACATGGTGACCCAGCCTTAAGCATTTGAAAAGGTAAGGAATAGGGAGGGGAGAAGGCGTCTGACTAGCCCCTTAAAAATTGCTATTTGGATTAATAATCCAAGAAAGTAGGCAGGTAATGGAGCAATTTTGTACATTTTTACTCAGAAGTTCCACAGACGTTCCATGGAACTTACTGTCATGTGACTGGCAGTATAGAATGGCAGCTTAAAATTGCTATCTTATGTACAATTACCTGGGAATAAGTTCCATTGAACTCAATGCAACTTAATTCAAAGACAATGGGCACAGGATTGCGATGTAAGTAACGTAAACATATTAAGTATGTGAATCACATTTTTACATCTGTTGGAATGCTTTAATGTCAGCCTCTAATTCTACTGCTCGTCCAAATTAATTTTGCAGTTATATACACCCAAAATTTATTAACATTGTTCCTTTGCATAACTCATAAAAGAGTTCCCCCCTCCAAAGTTGTCCGAGATAAACATGTCGATGACTGCTTGTGTACAATATGCACATAAAAATTTATTTTTGTCATGTTCTTCTAACAAAGTCATCTGCTTAATGCTTGTGGATTATATTATAGACTTAATTTAATTTAACACATAATACACAAAACTGCTGAGTACACAGACTTAGAGTGCAACACAAGCAGTAGAGAAATGACAGAGCCAGCTGCCATATCGGTAGTAAACACTATTAACTTTCTAATATTGAACTAAAAGTGGAAAACGGTGTGAGATGCTGATTATGCTCTGAACTATTTTTAGGAATTTCCCAAAATATGTGGTTATAATTCACAAAGCATTAATAACATTTCTGAAACTTAAAGGAAATAGCCAAATTGGTACTAGCGTCTTCCTTATTTCATTCAACTTGTTCTTCTCTTGTATCTACTAGCTACGTAGATGGCAAAAGAACACGTAGATGCATGGTGTACTAATCTTTGTTGTTTGGGTGTTTCAGTACCTGAATTGCTCCCTGGTTCTTATAAGCTCTTCCATAGTATCTTCCTCCTCTGCCAAATGTTCTTATCACTGGAGTGGAAATAACTCCTCTAGGACGCCTACATAAGAAGAAACAATTTATAAATACATTTAAACTTCAGAAACACATCTCCATATTTCTTTGGCAACAACCACTCTGTTAATAAGCATTTGTACTAGATTTAACTCACACACAAATCTTGTGCTCCAGACAAATTGTTACTCTATTTTCAGAAGGTTCTTCCAGATAGCTATGATTTTAATGTGAATTTTGTTTACACATAAGAATATTTGTTTTTCGAGGTACAATTTCTACACACAAAACAGATTAGCAAAAGATGGCCTATAAACTTGCTGAAAGAAAACTGGCAACCATGTTTCATTCTGGAATTAAAATAATCCTATTGCTGCAGTACTCTAAGTTAAGAACAGAAGGGACCTGATTTTTCCCCCTTTGAATATGGTTCTGAATATATGCATATTTTCAACTATATGTCATTAACTGCTAATTTACTACTCACTAATCATCAATTAAAAACATGGTCAGTTTTAGTGAACCATCTCATCTGCTGCCACTCCCCCAGATTCCTTTACAGCAGTGGTATTCAAACCGTTGTGACGTCCCAGCCTGAGGATCCTGGTCTCTTTCCCTTTAAGGGGTGGGGGCAGCCAGGAGGCAGTGGCGTGATCCCCAGGATCACGCTGCTCGGGGGGCTGCAGGGGCTTGAGTACACTTGCCCAAGCCTCCTGCAGCCTCCTGGGGGTGCGGGGAGCCCTGTGTGACCTTCTGCAGGGCTCCCCAGGTCAAGGAAAGTGAGTGGGGCGATCGTGTCTCGCCTCCGCTAAACCAGAAGCGGAGCGTGATCCGCTTCCAGTTTAGCAGACGCAGAGTGCGATCTCTCCACTCTCACTTTCCCTGACCTGGGGAGCCCTGCAGGTGCACAGCTACCCGCACCCAGGGACGGCTGCTGCAGGGTGCACCGCAGTTCCCGCAGCTCCTGAATGATGTGATCCTGGGGATCACATTGCTGCCTTCCCCCTGCCCCTGCTGCCTCCCCCCCCCAGCCCCTGCAAAGACTTACTGTAGGTTTCAAACTCCAAGGGTTTGAAAACCGCAGCTTTACAGTATTAATGACTGCAGCAGTGCAGCTTCAGGAAATGACTTCTAATCTCATTGTTTTCTCTCACCATTTTCTCTAACATATTTTAAGTATGGGAGGGCACACAGAGAATCTGAGTGTATAAAATGCGACAAACACCTTCCAGCTACCACATTTTTCCTTACTGTTGAAGTATAAGGTTAATCTGATGACAGCATTAACATAGCATTAGCAGTCCATTTCTACCTACCCTCTTGTTGGTCCTCCAACAGAAACCACCTGCAGAGGAAATGGCCCTCTCCCTCCTCGGCCACGTCTGCTTCCAGCCCAGTGGCCAACCACAGTGCCAGCTATTTCAAGTTTCCCTCCCTGAGAAGGAATAGGTTGGACACCTGTGCAAAGAACAAATATAAAGATTATTCTCAGCAGCGACAACTTACCAAAGCCTTCCTTTTGAAGGCTTGATTGTTTTAAGTTTTACTAGTGTAGAGCAAGGTAGGTTCTACCATTAAAAAATAAATTATACTAATACTGACTTACTTTCAACTGTGCTGCTAGAACTCACAAATCCATACTTGTGAAATGAGTAGATCAGGTTAAAATCCAAACTCATAAAAAACAAATATCTTCATTGTCTTTGTATCACTGAATGTTTCTCAAGTTGTATTCAAAAACATAAATATAAATGTTCAGATATATGACTATTTATAAATTAATGCTACTTCAGATCATAACAGTCATTTACAATAATCTAGGTACTAAATATCAGCTAGATGATTACTTATTCACCTTGAAAGGGTTTAGAAGGAATAGAAGCAATGTAGTTACAGTTTAGGCTGCAAGGTTAAGTAGTAAACTACTTACTATAGGACTTGTGAGGTCAAGGAAGTTCATTCTTCTCTATGCTCTGCTTTTAGCTTCATAATATTAGATAAAGCTTAAACTTTAAAGAGCATGTAAGAATTTGTTGGAAGTAACTTTGTTTCCTATTCCATTTTCTTAAAATAAAGAAATCGGGAAAAATCTATTTGAAAAATACATGACCCATTCCTGAACTTACATGAAAAACTAAGGAAGAATGGGACAGTAGCAACAATGTTGTGGTATTTTCTCCAAGGATTTGTAATTTGAAAACATAACTACTGTACTGCTTAAATACACACATTACTTTTGAGAAATGTGTAATGTAGCCATTTAGAACCAACTTTTAAACTAAATTTAATTTATTTCTGTTTTAGAGGTAGCAAAGTTTGCCATGAAGTTCTGAGAGATACTTATATAGATACTGAGAGATACTTAGAGTAATAAAAGTTAGTGAAACATAGGACAGCAGTCTTGGGTGTAGGTTATAGGAGAGGTAGTTGCAGATAGTTAAGGAGGAAAAAAGGAAACTGGTCATTGGTGAGGAGTTGGAGACCAAAGTGAAGGTGAAAGAGGCTGTTGCTGTGAGCTCTAAGAAAAGGGATTGGTATAATTACCGCCCTGAAACTTGCTAGTCCTGTTGCTGTCATTGCCAGAGAAGGCTCCGGAGTGTCCTCCTGCAGCAGCCACCCGGAAGGCCCGATAGGCGCCTGTTGCTACTGTTTCCCCATAAGGGCCTCCAAAGCCATAGACTCCTGTGAGACCCGGGGTAAAAGAGACAGGGGAAAACTGTGAGGGGGACATAAAGGAATTCCCCCAAGAACTGAAGCTCTTGATCTCTGCTTCTATCATTTAATACCGATAACTTGCTGCTTTAGAAGTAAAAAATAAAATCAGGATGCAAATCCCACCACCCAGGCAGATGTTGATGAATTTATAGGAATAGCTGTAGCGGTATAGATCTCTCACCAGAGGAAAGAGCTGTAATTGGAACTAACCCATATAAGGAACCTTAAATTAAACAATTACACAGGCCTACAAAATTGAAGGTCAGAAAAGTTTTTCCCAAACTTTATGGTGGTTTGATATGAATTTGGGGTGAGATATAGTATAGCCTCCTTAGTGAATGGTTCAAGAAGCTTCCTCATGAAGAAGCTATGGTGTAGGCTTCCTCATGAGGAAGCTGCTTGAACCATTCACTAAAGAGGCTATGCTGTGTCTCCAAAACTAGACGTGATAGGGCAAAACAGATGCCATTTTTGCAATCAGCACCCCAAATATACCCAGGAATTGGTGTAACGTTTAAGGAAGCAAAACGTGTGTTGGCCTGTGTTATAGAAGCCAAACGTCCATGATACAAATAGCCTTAGTGTGATCACATTCACAAATTTTGAAAGGAAATCAAAAGGTATTGAATTTATACTGCCTCCATTAGATCAACAACAGAGTACACTATCTAAGGATATATAAGGACTTGTTTCTCTTTTTGATGAAGGTTTTTTTTTGGGGGGGGGGACAAGAGATCTACTGAAGTTTATGAGTAAGTTTATATTTTTCTCTTTCTCAAAACATGGGAATCTTTTTTTATTTTAGTTTCACTTGAGATATAAGGCTGGATCCAAAGGCACCTTTCTGCATAAGGAATTCATTTCTCACATAGAGAAGGGATGTTTGTATGCCACCTTCTTAAATATAGCACTAGAAAAATGAACTTTAATTCAAAGGTTTTGAAAACTACTATAGAATCATTGTATAATACAACATGAACCCTAGTGCAAATTCTTGCACAGACATTTGTGGAACAGAACCTGTTTTCCTGCTCATGGCTGAAGGACCTAACTTACCAGCCAGACTCAGACATACTCCCAATCCTCCAAAACAGTTTGAAGGATCAGGAATAAGCAACAAGTTTGAGCACGCCCCATTTTAAGCAGGAACCCCCCCCCCCATTTCTTCAAATCAGCTTGTTGTGACACCTAGAATGATAAACTATGGTTTGAATGATCTCTTCAAACAAGGATAAAAACAGGGATTAGAGGGATTGCTGAAACTGCAGTTTATTGGTTCAGATGTAATGGCAAACTGTGATATGAGGAAACAAGGAAGTCAAATATTAAGGAACACGTAAAGGCAAAGTGGTCATCATTTGGAGGCTTAGGAAAGTGGCCATTTATTTTTTTTGGCACACATAAAGAATAATGTGTTCATTTCAATAATGTGTTCATTTTACACAAACAATTTAGTTCAATTTAAATTCAGTTGCATTTACCAGTGAGACCTGTGTTGCATTGATAGAGGTGTTTGTTTCTGGTGAGTAAAATAGGATTACAGTCTACACCTTACTGAACACAATGGGTTTACTTCTGAGCAAAATAAATAATACAGTTTTCAAACACCTCTACACATTGACTAAATCTATTTTTGCCCGGCCCACAAGTGCACACATTTAGTCCCTGTTGCATATATGCAATGTTGGGCAGAAATGGCTTAAGTCAGACACAGCACACAACTGTGAATACCATGATTGTCAATGATTAAGCTACTTGAGGGTAGGAACCTGTCCATACTAAATACTACACTAATATGCAGTAGTATCTTGTATTAGGCATAATCAAGTCATATGATCTATTTTGGATGAAATATTATACTCCAAATCACACTTACCAGCAAAGCCCCTGCCCCTGCCCTGAGGTGGTGGAACTGGCCCAAAGTGCCGAGGATATACAGATGCTGGATAAAAAGGCATGGCAGGTGGAGGTGGGAAAGGGAGCGGATGGTTCTGCCGGGAGAAATTTAAGCCTTCAAGGATGCTCTGACGCATCTTTTCAACCTTGGCAGCTTGTTCAGCCTACAAAAAAAGGATGTGGCAAAACATTTTTAAATGTGGCACCAATGTGCAAACGGAAACCAGATATATTAATATGCTTGTTTTCTCATGTATACTAATTTTTTTAAATGATACAATGCTTGCAAAGGCAGCTAGTTCTCTAGCAAGTGTGACTCTCTGGAAACGTCACCCAAATGTATGTGAACATGAAGAGCAAGTCTGCTGCCCTAAGGCAATCAAGTGTCCTTTCTTCTCTCCCCCCCCCCCAAAAGAAAATCCTTTACTGCTACAGACAGTAGATACAGGTGAAGTAGATACAGTAGATACAGTAGATACAGGCCTCTTCAGCCTAGAAAAGAGGCGCTTGAGGGGGGACATGATTGAGACATACAAAATTATGCAGGGGATGGACAGAGTGGATAGGGAGATGCTCTTTACACTCTCACATACCAGAACCAGGGGACATCCACTAAAATTGAGTGTTGGGCGGGTTAGGACAGACAAAAGAAAATATTTCTTTACTCAGCGCGTGGTCGGTCTGTGGAACTCCTTGCCACAGCATGTGGTGCTGGCGTCTAGCCTAGACACCTTTAAAAGGGGATTGGACGAGTTTCTGGAGGAAAAATCCATTATGGGGTACAAGCCATGATGTGTATGCGCAACCTCCTGATTTTAGAAATGGGTTAAGTCAGAATGCCAGATGTAGGGGAGAGCACCAGGATGAGGTCTCTTGTTATCTGGTGTGCTCCCTGGGGCATTTGGTGGGCCGCTGTGAGATACAGGAAGCTGGACTAGATGGGCCTATGGCCTGATCCAGTGGGGCTGTTCTTATGTTCTTAGGTGGGCCCTCCTTATCCATGGATTTGACTTAACACAGGGCCTGACCTGTGCCTGGAGGACCTCACCTTACCAACCCTATCAGAAGTCTCGGTCATGTCGGGGAGGTGTTCTGAGGCATGGGAAGCCTCAGAAGGCCTCCCAAAGCACTTCCGGTTTTACAAAAAAAAAAAAAAAAAAAGAAATCAGAGTGCCTTTCAGAAGCCTCTGGGGACTTCTGAGGTGTATGAGGCTCCTCTGCAAGTCCCCAGCCATGGATTTTGGTAACTGTGGGGGTCTGGGAACGGATTCCCTGTGGATAACAAGGTCCTACCTGTACTGCAACAGTGTAAAACAGCATTTCTCAAATTGTGGGTCCACTAGGTGGGTCATTACCCTATTTCTGGTGGGACCTGCAGAGCCTAACCCAGGTGATAAAAAGATCAGATAATTAAGGGTGCAGTCATGACCGGCAGATGAGTCGGCGCTGGCCCATCACTGTCGCAAAAGTAACAAAGCACTTTCGGGCCAACTTAGGAGTAAGGAAGCTGGCACACATAGTGTATCGGCCTCTGGCCCAAACTTCATGGGGCCGGCACAGGTAAGCCTGTGCTGGCTAAGCTAGGCTGGCGTGGGAGTCTGGGGTTGTGTGAGGAGGGTGGGGAGGAGGTGTTTTGGGGGCAGGGGAAGGTGGGTGGTGGGGCCAGGATCCGGCACTTACGTCTGTCCCCGGGCAGCTTGGATCTGTGCCATGTCTTTAGGTGGAACAGATCCAAGTAGCCCCATTGGGACTGCTGCAGCTTTACTCAGGGGTAAGGGGAAATGATTTCCATTGCCCCAAGTTGAGCACCTTTTGGCCCAAAGCTCATGTTGGATACATGTTAGGATTAGGCTGTAACTGCCTCAAGCCCTGTAGCTATTCAAAAATCAGATAACTGCTAACTGTCCTGCAAAGAGCTGAGCTCCTGCAGTTTGCAAGTTTGTGTAAATATAGGAAAATAAATGTCTGAGCGTCATTTCTGGTGTTTTTTTCCACACCAATTAAAAAATGACAATGACAAGTAGTGGGGGCAGGCCGAATCACATAACTAAGCACCTCAGATCTTGAAGCTTTTCCTTAGGGCTGCCTCTTTATGAGAAATGGATTAAGTATTTTTACAAATAAATAAATAAATAAATACCTGTAAATGAATAAATAAAATATTTCTTTCTTGCTCACCTTTTAAAAAAAAATCTTGTGAAGCTAGGGGGTCCTCATAAAGTATCATTTTAAAAAGTGAGCCCCAGTGCTAAAATGTTTGAGAACTACTGGTGTAAATGTTTGAGAACTACTGTTTGAGAACTACTAAAATGTTTGAGAACTACTGGTGTAAAAGCCCCTGGGGGCTGGGGATAAGAATAGGCCCTCAGTTTGGCTGTACTTGTCGTAAGAGGCGACTAAACAGCCACCGGGTAGATGGGACTCGTCAGCCTGGGAAGGCAGCTCATCTGAGAGAAGGAAAACTCTGATCCCAAACCTCCACTGCCTTGTGGCTACATCCAGTTATGGAAAAGGCTTCAGGAGTCAACCTCGAGGCAAAATCCGGAGCCGGAGTCCCTGAGGCAGTTCATGGCTGAACACAGTCACGTTCTGGCAACTCCTGCGACGCTGCTGGAACCAACCGTATTGGCCTCTGCCTTTCCATTGGACCATTTCAGCGACGTGGAGAGGGGGGATTTGCTGCATAGGTAACAGCCTATCCTCCATACCTACTTTACCCAGGCTTCGCGCACTGGAGAGGACACTCTGTTCCAGAGCCACCATTCAGAGCGTGACGCCATAGTCTTCTGAGACTGAAGGATGCCAACTGGTGTAAAGTGAACTAGCAACCTTTTAATTCTAATCTCAGAAATGCTAGACACAGAGTTTATTTTTAATTTGATAAATGCCAGCACTGATCTTGCAGGACATCACAGAAAGACAGGCCATTGCTGCTTCAAGATAAGAGATACAAGCATATTGTACACATTTATACAAGCACATTTATTAATCCCAATGCTTCAACTATGACCTGCTGCTTGTGGAAGATTCTTGATGTACACCAGTTTATCAACCACATATTTATTGACATGTACATATTCTATAAGACATATTGTGACCTACACTATTAAGAATATTTTATATACTGCGTTTCAACAGGTTCACAAAGTGGTTTACATTGTAAAATAAATTGAGCAAGTATACTATTCCTGTTTGAAATCATGGAACATAAACTGAAATCATTGGAACATAAACTGTGGCAAAAGAAATGTAAGAAGGTGATACGGGAGGCCAAGCAAGACTATGAGGAACACATGGCCAGCAAGGGGAATAATAAACGCTTCTTCAAATGTTAGAAGCAGGAAACCCGCCAGAGAAGTGGTTGGCCCTCTGGATGGTGAGGGAGGGAAAGGGGAGATAAAAGGAGACTTAGAGATGGCAGAGAAATTAAATGAGTTCTTTGCATCTGTCTTCACGGCAGAAGACCTCAGGCAGATACCGCTGCCCAAACGGCCCCTCCTGACTGAGGAGTTAAGTCAGATAGAGGTTAAAAGAGAAGATGTTTCAGACCTCATTGATAAATTAAAGATCTATAAGTCACTGGGCCCTGATGGCATCCACCCTAGAGTTATTAAGGAATTGAAGAATGAAGTTGCTGATCTCTTGACTAAGGTATGCAACTTGTCCCTCAAAACGGCCACGGTGCCAGAAGATTGGAGGATAGCAAATGTCACGCCTATTTTTAAAATGGGGAAAGAGGGGGAACCCGGGAAAATATAGGCCGGTCAGCCTAACATCCATACCGGGTAAGATGGTGGAATGCCTCATCAAAGATAGGATCTCAAAACACATAGATGAACAGGCCTTGCTGAGGGAGAGTCAGCATGGCTTCTCTAAGGGTAAGTCTTGCCTCACGAACCTTATAGAATTCTTTGAAAAGGTCAACAGGCATGTGGATGCGGGAGAACCCGTGGACATTATATATCTGGACTTTCAGAAGGCGTTTGACACGGTCCCTCACCAAAGGCTACTGAAAAAACTCCACAGTCAGGGAATTAGAGGACAGGTCCTCTCATGGATTGAGAACTGGTTGGAGGCCAGGGAGCAGAGAGTGGGTGTCAATGGGCAATTTTCACAATGGAGAGAGGTGAAAAGCAGTGTGCCCCAAGGATCTGTCCTGGGACCGGTGCTTTTCAACCTCTTCATAAATGACCTGGAGACAGGGCTGAGCAGTGAAGTGGCTAAGTTTGCAGACGACACCAAACTTTTCCGAGTGGTGAAGACCAGAAGTGATTGTGAGGAGCTCCAGAAGGATCTCTCCAGACTGGCAGAATGAGCAGCAAAATGGCAGATGCGCTTCAATGTCAGTAAGTGTAAAGTCATGCACATTGGGGCAAAAAATCAAAACTTTAGATATACGCTGATGGGTTCTGAGCTGTCTGTGACAGATCAGGAGAGAGATCTTGGGGTGGTGGTGGACAAGTCGATGAAAGTGTCGACCCAATGACATAGTGGAAATGGAAAAGGTGCAAAAGAGAGCGACTAAGATGATTACGGGGCTGGGGCACCTTCCTTATGAGGAAAGGCTACGGCGTTTGGGCCTCTTCAGCCTAGAAAACAGACGCCTGAGGGGGGACATGATTGAGACATACAAAATTATACAGGGGATGGACAGAGTGGATAGGGAGATGCTCTTTACACTCTCACATAATACCAGAACCAGGGGACATCCACTAAAATTGGGCGGGTTAGGACAGACAAAAGAAAATATTTCTTTATTCAGCGTGTGGTCGGTCTGTGGAACTCCTTGCCACAGCATGTGGTGCTGGCGTCTAGCCTAGACGCCTTTAAAAGGGGATTGGACAAGTTTCTGGAGGAAAAATCCATTATGGGGTACAAGCCATGATGTGTATGTGCAACCTCCTGATTTTACAAATGGGCTATGTCAGAATGCCGACCCCGGGGGCTGGGGATAAGAATAGGCCCTCAGTTTGGCTGTACTTGTCGTAAGAGGCGACTAAACAGCCACCGGATAGATGGGACTCGTCAGCCTGGGAAGGCAGCTCATCTGAGAGAAGGAAAACTCTGATCCCAAACCTCCACTAACTTGTGGCTACATCCAGTTATGGAAAAGGCTTCAGGAGTCAACCTCGAGGCAAAATCCAGAGCCTGAGTCCCTGAGGCAGTTCATGGCTGAACACAGTCATGTTCTGGCAACTCCTGCGACGCCGCTGGAACCAACCGTATTGGCCTCTGCCTTTCCATTGGACCATTTCAGCGACGTGGAGAGGGGGGATTTGCTGCATGGGTAACAGCCTATCCTCCATACCTACTTTACCCAGGCTTCGCGCTCTGGAGAGGACACTCTGTTCCAGAACCACCATTCAGAGCGTGACACCATAGTCTTTCGAGACTGAAGGATGCCAACAACATGTCAGAATGCCAGATGCAAGGGAGGGCACCAGGATGAGGTCTCTTGTTATCTGGGGTGCTCCCTGGGGCATTTGGTGGGCCGCTGTGAGATACAGGAAGCTGGACTAGATGGGCCTATGGCCTGATCCAGTGGGGCTGTTCTTATGTTCATGCAGAATCTAACCGTTTTCCTTGCATTTACGCCACTCAGTTCCTTGCTAGAAAACAGCTAGCACAGAAAGTCCTATGGGGACTATGGGAGCTTTCACCATAGCTAGTGAACAAAAGTTCACTTATCTGGAGGAGATCTCTCTAACTGCCTCTTCCACCATATGATGCAGCACACATCTCTTTAGTGTGCCTTCACTGGCCAGGGGAGGGATTTAATATAGATTGGGCAGCTCTTTGTGTACATGCACTTATGTTAGCTTTAATATGCTGCTTTCTTACCTTCTGGTTCAAAGCGACTGTTAAGTTCACTGTGAAAAGCACTTGTCCTTCAACAATGTCTTTAATGCAGAAATTTTTCTAAACAGATTCCAATATGCATAAAAAAAGTTTAAGGAATAACCTACCTGACCATCACAGAGGTCAATGAGAGGAACTTTCTCCCGGCTTGCTTTGATCAGCTTGGTCTGGAATAGTTTTCCATCGAAGTACATCCAAGGACAGCAATGCTCCCATGGAATTGGTTGCCCACAAGCATCATTTGCAAACAATGCCATGTCGACACCGCTCATAAACAAAGCAGACAGCTGAATTCCTCGAGGATCTAGATTTTCAATCTTTAAGACAGAAATGAAACCTCCATTGGCTAAAGTTTTAAGCTTAAATATCTCCATCTGCAAGTTTATTCTGGAACAAAACATGTTTACTACTAACAGCAAGATCTGAAGAGGTGATATATACTGTGTATATTAATACACACAAACACACACACACACACACACACAAACACACACAGAGTCATGTGTGTTTGCAGCAACAAGATATAATCCCTTTTAAATTGTTTGCTTAAAGTTCATTGAAAATGAGTGGTTAAGGTAAAATGTTTCCCATTTTCAAAGGGCATGTACTTCAATAACAAACAAGTCCCAATATTGAAGAAATTTTAATTTAATTGATTTATACTCTGCCTTGAAAAGCTAATTTCACAAGGTGGCATACGTTAAAAAGTGGGAATAACTTAAACTTGCATGATTCACATCTTCCTATGGAATGGGAAGAAAAAGTTCAGTGCTAGTGGGGTCTACCTCATAGTTCTCCCAGACACTGGGAGGGTAGAATCCTCAGGTTGAGTATGCAAATATTTTTTTTTTTAAAATTAGGAAGAATTCACAGAAAAATGTATGCTACTAGTACCATACATAGTACAAGCCACTAGTACCATGCTACTAGTGCTATGGAAGGTAGAGGTATAGACTTTATTAGCTCAATTAACAAACAACAAACTTCTGCAGTAAGAACTTTGGTACAATTTTTTTTACATGTACCATAGTCTGTAATAGATATTATTTAGATAAATTCATACACTTAACGCTATGGAATATTCCAGAACTGGAATTCAAGAAGAATCAGAAACCACTGAAGGAAGATCCTAGCACTATAGTAACATTCTATGAATGTAATGAGGCCCCAGATTAAGTCTTCATTATTTCTAGTTAGAGGCATCCAAGTTGGAAAATACATCTTTACTTAAGAACCTGGAGAACAGCTACCAGTTATAATTGGCAGAAATGGTTAAATGGTCCATTGGTCTGACTCAATAGAAAGGAGCTCTTAATAATATATTCACATAGAAGAAACTATCTCAGATTAACATTTGTGATATGTGACATGATATGAATATGTGATATGTGAGCATTTTGTCCAAACTGCTTTAAGCCTTTGTTATGAGTACAGCAATGAATCACTACTAGTTTGTTTCAAGGTGAATACTGGTTGAACCACAATCATTAGGCAACTGAAATTTGGAAAGTAGGTAGGTAAAATTGAGGGTTGTATGGTGCAGCAGCAGCAGCAAAATTAAGTGCCCAAAGTTAATTTGATTAATCTAATCAATAATCAGAAAATGCTACTGTAAATAAGCTCATGTTGAACAACTGTAACAGATGCTCAGTATTTTGGCAATTCAGTGCTATATTGCATGGGCAAGTGTGCCACAAGCCTGTGCTACTGTTGACGTCCTTCCATTCACTGTAATCATTTTGAAATTCAGTAAGTATTCCAGTTCCTAGGCTGTCAAACATAGGCTGCTATTAAGACATCAACAGTTTTGAAGGACAGTCCATAGACAGTTTATCTAAATGCTTGAACTTTGCAAGTCAAAATAAAATTAACATGCTAAATTCTGCCTGACTCTTGATAAAATGTGCGATTTAGTGCTATCCAGGTACAGTTCTTCTCCGAGCCACTCACCTGTAATTCTAAGCTCATACTGATTTAACTGAGGTAATTTACATTCAGAATACAAATACTGCCTTACTGGGTCTGGCCAATGGTCAATTTAGCCCAGCATCCTGTCTTCAACGCTAGCCTATACCAGACGATAGAGCCATGGTGTGAGGTAGGCCTCCCTAAGGAAGTACAAGTTGTTAGCAGGGAAGCAGCGAGCAGTAGCAGAGAATCAAGACAGAAAAATGGGGAAGGGGAAGACAGAAAAGATCTACAGAGAGAGGCACGACAAGCACAAAAAGAAAAAATGACCATTTCAGCTGGTATAGAACCTTCACCAAAAAAAATTATATCAATATTACCAAAAACCCCAAATGATACTTCTGAGTAATTTGTATATTATCCATATACATATTTTTCTAAACTTAAATTACTGAGGCCCGTTGCATCATATTTGCCTCCCCCTGTGCATCTTAACAAAGTGATGAGGTATTAAATCACACATTATTATGATAATGGCTGGGAATTTTTTTTTGGGGGGGGGGGGGAGGTAAGAAAAGCTAGGTAAAAATTATTTTCAAGTTACATGCAAAAGTGGTCTGGGGGTTCCTCAGGAGCTTTTCAGCATTCCTTGGCAGTGTGGAGTGATTCTGTCACAGATTTAAATCAAGTATCCCATTTATAACTGACATATCTTCTCAATAAAACAAAGAGGTGACCAATTGGCCTCTGCAATAAGTAAAACCGTGTTTCTACTCTCTCAAAACCTTTGATCATGCAGCCACATGATTTTAGAAAAAAATGAAACATGCTTGTGAGGGAAGAAATTGTGAAATTTATGGTTTTTTTAAATAAACACACACAAGGATACTAGCTTCTATAACAGCATTTATCAACCAGTGGTACTTTACCATCAGTGGTACTTGAGGTGGTGTCTGGTGGGACATGCGGGACCCCCAGATGCTCACTGCTTGGCAGCAAGACCAGCAACTCAATGCAACAAGCAGCAGTAGGAGGTTTGGCTCGCCAGGCAGAGTTCCACCACGCATTTATCGCATGTTCAAAAAAAGCCGTCCCACCTGCCCTGAGTGTCTTACTGGTGCTATTGCATTGTGTCTGGCCTTCCACTCTAGAATTAACTGGTGATGATATCATTGCCAGTTACTTCAGGTGGTACTTCCAATAAGGGGACCATGCAAAGTGGCACGGTGGGGGGAAAAGTTGATCTAGATGGACCCTGGAGAGATATAGGGTGGCATCTCACTGTCCATAGTGAGTCCATCAGTTCAGTGGGAAGCCCCATAATATAGTACAAATCTCATCATGATAGATTTATAGCATTTATGAATCTATTAAATACATTTAACACGTAAACAAACAAACATTTGATCTCAGAACACAGCTATTCTCTCCCACGGCCATTATGTTATATAAAAAGTAGCCTGTACTCAATGTACTTGAAATTCAGCCAAAAATTCTTTAGGAAATAAATTTAAGCTTTAACATGTTTTCACTAAATTTAATTTCATTTTAAACCACTTTTAAATATGGCAGGAAAAAGATGTTGGGCCAATTCTATGAACCATTTTCAGTTTATTCAGGAATGGGTTTACCCCCAAATCCTTGGCTGCTTGCAAGGATTCTGTGGTTCATGTGCAGGGGTAATTTAGAAGGAGAGAGTGAGTGTGAGCAAGTGCATACATGAATATAAGAATAAAATAAAAACAGCACAGTGAGGACAGGAAGATAAAAGACTACTGAAGTAGCAAGTGCAGTGCCAGGTAAAGTAAAGGCAAGAAACAACAGCGTTTTAGGTCTTGTGGGTTTTTTTTCATTAACTTTAAGGAAACAAGTTGATATCCCTACTATGATCAACCAATCCAAACTAATCTGGAGCGTAAGTAAGAAGCCCTTTATGCCAATACCTTTTTTGCTGGAAAAAAACACACAGACTGATGAAACTAATTCTTGCCAAAGAGAAAGAGTAGTGCTCTACCAACTATAGATGAAGTGCCTCTTTAAAGTCACCTTAAGTTCCTGAAGTTGGTCTGGTTCATACAGTTTTGGAGATAAAGATTGAGCCAGGAAGGCATCAAGTTCCTGGCGACGAAGTATCCGAACCCCAGGCCATTGCACCATATACCTACAAAGGCAGAAGTATGGACTCCGTGTATAACCACCATTAACATTTCTCTAGGATCTGAATAAGTCATCAAAATAATCTAATTGCATAATCAAATTTACAATACTTCATATACAATTCATTCATAAGTTAACCTCTTGTTAAGTTTCTTTTTTCCCCAAGGACACTTCAAGATACTGCTACTGATTCTCATTATAAACACACCATTCCATCAAAGAACAACATATCATTTTCTTATGCTTCTTGAGTTGCCAATTATTTTTAATGACAGACTAAACCAGCTACCCTCACATGGGCTGTATCTTGGACAGTCAAGGTGACCTGCCCTTGAACGAGACTTACAGCACCAGTCCTTTTTCTCTCCCTCGCCTCTTTCTAAAGTGGCACTATAAAGCAGACCATAAGTTGCTGTGCTGCCCTTTTTTACCATGCAGTTATATCTATAGTGTCTTTGAATAGTATGTTTATCACAAAATTCTAGATTCTGATTATGCTTTGCATCTGGCTGAAGAACTCAAAACATGCCCAAATGAGTCCAATTACAGTAAAGTTATGAATAATAGAAAAAACCCACCCATGATAATACCATTACATTATTTCTAGTCATGAAGGTATGTGTATTTAACGTTACAGTTCTAAAGACAGAATTTTCCAAAGTAAAATAGTTCTTGTAAATCTGGTCTTTGATTGGCAGGTGACTAATTGAACACACATTAAACACACATTTCCCCACCCCCCAAAAAGTAATTTTAATGTCCCTTTCCTCTAATGCAGGGGTCTCCAAACTTTTCAATATGAAGCCCACATTGTATATTTTACACATTTTAATGGGGCAAAAAAAAAATCAATTTTATAAATGAATGAATAAGTTTTACTGGGATCTGTTTTGTAATCAGCATGATATGCTTCAGGACAAAAGAGAAATGTGACAATTACAAAGAAACAATACTGTGCTTAAACTGAGAAATGATATATAATGAGTAAAAATGTCATTAGCTAGCAAGTATTGTGACAAAAAACCAGGTTGCTGCGGGCCGGATAAAATCTTCCCACAGGTCGCATTTGGCTTCTGGGCCGTAGTATGGAGGACCCTGCTCTAATGAAAGGTCTATAAAGAAATGTATGTATTTAATTATTAGAGTAAGGACATATTGAAGAATTATATATTCTTTATATTGCTCTCATAGTTCTGTTCTTTGAAGAGAAGAGTTGTCAATTGATCAAAGCCACCCAAAAACCAGGTCATTACTTTCACATACATAAAAAGAAATTGTAAAATTGGAATGCATTGGAAGTACTAAGTTGGAAGCAAACATTACCAATTAATGTTATAGTACTTCCAAATTTGGAATTCAACCACTGTTACAATGAAGTTTTAGCCTACACTGAGGCCAGTAAAAACACTCACCTTAATACACAACAGAGCACCATAAGGGGAGTGGGCACATTAGTTGGGTTTAGCATTGCTGGTGTGTCTGACCTCATGCAGGCCAAGAATGCCCTCATTCGTCGATTCTTGTCCTCTACTGCTTTCCCCAGCCACAGTTTCTTCAAATTGGGACAGGTCCATTCCCTAAATGCAAGAGCTTCTACCAATTCGGGGGTCTGGGGAGACTTCCCTTTGTAAGCAGCCCATTCTTTAATTATCACTGGTGAAACTACAGAATAATAAAAAGAAACCAGATACTTTTGACTTTGTTTACAGAGAGCCAAGCAATTTACCAAGAGTGGGTTCAAGCCAGGCAATTCAATGGATGACTTCATATTGGGCACTCACACACACCCCACTTATACAATTGTAAGGCTTCGTACTTTGCAAAAGAAGCTGCCATTAATTTATAAAGAAAAGCTCTCTGCAATGTGGTTGCAATTGAGTTTAAGCACTTTTAGTTTTAGCAGGGCTGTGTCCTCTATTATTTTAACCAATACTTTAAATTTAATAATTCTGTGAAGTAATTTGTTTCAGACAGGAAATTTATCCTTTTTTTAAACCTTAACATTAATTCATGGAATATTGGTTAATCTTTACTGAATGCTGATTGGCCTGTAGGCAACTAATTTGTCCTTTCAAAAATGAAGGAAACACATTGCAGAGACATTAAAATTGTTTTATTTGTCCTAGCCGAGGAACACGACAGAGCACACAATGAACTTGACAGTTCAAACTGAGTCAGGGCAAAGGATGGTTGGTTCTGCCATTGGATGAACTGCTCTGATTCTATGTGATCTTGATGTTATGAAAATATGTAATGCTTTTATACAACTTCTAAGTTTGCTGGGGCCAATTCTGCTATTATAAAGAACACTTTATAAAATTCTGCTAGTCATTCCTGTGCCTTCATTTGAGAAGTTTTAAAACAGAAATATGACCACATCTAGCATGTTAATCTGAATTAGGCTCAACTTAAATGAAAAGCCAAGCTGAAGAAGAAAACAGAATTATTACCTATGGTCATTGAAGGATTGCCAGGAAGGGGCTTTTTAAAAGCCACACTAAGGTCAGGATTACATATTGTATAGTCCACTCATGCTTGGAAATCCTGGCCATCATTTTTCTCCTGCAAAGCAGCATGGATGCAATGGGGGGAGAGGTCAATATTTTTAGCAGCCAACTTGTGGGCAGGAGAAAAGGTACTTAAGAGAGTTTGTCATTCTAAATGGTATGACTCTTTCACAAGCAGCAAGGTAAAAAAAAAAAGCACTACCAGTTCCTGTGCAGTGTAGCAACAACATTTACTACTACTGTATTCTCTCAGTTTTAACCCCCTATTTCAGAGGTTTCCAAACTGCGGGGGCCAGGAGTCGATGAGTGGGTTGTTACCCAATTTTTGTTGGGATGTGAAACTGAAAGGGCAGATTAAGCTGTGTGCATCAAGGGTTAAACAAACTGCTACTTGAGGAGGAACTGTGCTGTTCAATCACCTTTCTAATTACACCCCTTGGAATTTATAAATCAGGCAGCCTCTAGGGCCTCTAAAAAATCTGTGAACCACTGTCCTAATTACAATACTGAGTGACTAACAGCCTACTTTACAGGATTGGTATAAGGATTAGCAGGGATTTCTGTGAATAACTGAACACCTGGAAGATATTATATATTAAGTTACATGAATATTCAACCTCTGAGTCTCTGTTCTACAGAACGTTTTCTTGAATCTCTCATATTCAGACTTTATTGCGTATATTTGTAGTTGCTCCAGAGAACAGGGGAAACAGAATTCAGCAACATACTCAGTTCTACTCTCTAACAGTGTTCATGGTATGTTATGACAAGTGAAGATGGTTCTTGTTTTTTATTTTTTGCATTTTTAGCCAGCCCTTCTTTCATGGAGTTTAGGTCTATGTTCACTGATACTCTTCCCCATTTTTTCTTACAGCAACTTTATGAGGTATAGTTAAGATAAGATAGTAAGTGGTTAAAGGTTACATTATTGCCAAGTGGGAATTTTAACCTAAATCTCCCACATCCTAGTTCAGCAATTCCAACCACTACACCACCTGGTGCTCCTTATCAAATATATCAAGTAAAGTTTGAGAATAAGACTGAAATGGTTTTGTTCTTACAGTAAAAAAAAAAGTATGACATTTCAGCTAGAGTCCAGGAGATTTATTTTAAGTTATTGACGTCCTGCTTCAAAACGTTACTGGAACATAATTTTAAAATTAACCATGACTAAAATCATGTGTTTAAAAAGAAAGTGAAGCATGAACCACAGTTTTCATAAGCACACCTAGAATTTAACGCATGTGGTGTAAAGTTTTAATTTTCATCTCCCTCTTCTTTATGCTAAGTAGGGAAGAGAGAGATATTCGTAATTTATTATTTGTTTTACAGAAGATAAAATGTTTTGAAATTTTATTTTGAAAATTCAGTGACTTTTAATCTTACATGAATATATTGTAAAAATGACATTAATGTTTGCACAGCTGAGAGATGAAAATCAAGCCAATAATGATATATTTATAGCCACAGTTACAGTGGCTCAGTTCAGGCATCATAACAAATCATGGCTAAGAAACTACAACTGTAACTTAACCCAGGAGCTTAACTAACCACCGTGGTTCACAAAGACAAATGAGGCAAGAATCAGAAACCATTGTTCGAAGTGGGTTTTGCAAATCACAGTTTGTGATAACTATGGCTTGTGTGATACGTGAGTTGACAACTTTAGAGGTGGCCACTGTCCCACCTCCCAAGTAACCAAACTGCAGATATGGCTGATGAAAAATGAGGGCAGACAAGTAACTTGGTTAGTATAAATTATATTTTGGTGTGATTTCAAAACTGAGTCAGAGTTTGCAGGTTAACAATGAAAGGCAAATACATACATTCCGGAGGAAGTCTGTTCTTTCTAAAAGCAAGTCTCTCTGTCTTTTTTCTGCTTTCTGCCAAACTGAACAGGACTCCATAAACATACTGACGAACTGGCCTATAAAGAAGAGCAGCAGGAGGCAGGTCTTTGTTTGCTTCATCTTCAATAGAAACTCCAATTTTGATTTCACCCTGTATATGAAACAAAAAAACAACTGAATACAAACTCTTGAGCATTTGTGAATTGTATCAGTAGCATTTGTTTCTAAAAGTTTTAGAGAAAATTTTCATACATATTTGAAGAAAAAAAGAATCCAAGGTATTGGTGTTTACTTTCTTTAGTCACTAAAATTTATCAGAATGCAGATGATGAATACAGTTGTAGACAAGCACGTGGTACTGAATGTACAGCAGTAGGTGTGCACTTCTGTGTACATCCATTCATTATCATGGATAAGACTGGGTGAGGTGTGCTCCTGGAAAGTACAAATTTTTAAAGGGGCACAAATTCTAAGTACTTGGGTAATCAGAAATGGCCTGGCCCACTGATGCAACAGTACAAGCCAGAAGAAACAGTTATATCACTTCAGTGCACAGGGGAGGGGTACCATTTCTGAATGTTTCCCCTATTCAAGACCCCCCTGCAAATAAAAATAAAAAAAGTATCGTTACTTCAGGTTTGAGAATGTTTCTTTCCCAGCTTGCTCCCTACTATGCTAGTTGCCTACAAGGACTGATTCATAAATGTGATTTCTAACTCTACTCAGACGTGGTAAGTCCATTTCATTATCTTGGAGTTCTACCACTTAATTCAGCAGTATTTGAAGACTAGGCCTATATACGCTGCTAATTAAAAACTAAGACAGCAAGTATCCACTGATGCTTTTAGAATCCTTGCTTTATACAACAATACCTTGCACTTTCGTTTGATTAGGGACCAGACCATGAATCTAGGTCAAAAATGGACAAATATCAAAGCATAGCCTTATTTAGCTTACAATTTTATAAACATAAATAACTGTAAAACATATGAATGCATGCAAAACCTAAATAAACAGAAATAAAAAAATAAGAACATTGACAAACATTGTGGCAGTTTGGATGAAACTAGACAAAAGAGGAAAGCACATGAATGAAATTTGAAATGTGGGTATGATTTAACATTGCAGAAAGAACGAAGAGATGAAAGTCAAGGTTTTGATGTAAGCGTCTGAATTGGAGAACTCTACCTTGGTTAGAACATGAAAGATGTAAGGATACATCAACCCCTTTTTGTGTCTATGCTCTGCCACTCGTAATACTTCAGGTGCTACAGGAGGTAATGGAGGAGTGGTAATATCCATATGGTTTCTGGTGGGCATTGACAACAGACATGGGATTTGTGAGCTACTGGTTTGGTTCCCTTTAACTTCAGCTGCCTGGTTTCCTGAAGAAACAGTAGAGGAACCTTCTGCCTGTAAGACATAAAAAGTCAACCTTGAATACATAGATTTACTTTTAAGATGCAAGTGAAAATTATGTAAGTACAGGTCAGTCCTCTTCATCTGTAGATTTGTATATGTGGATTTGACTATCCCTGGTTCTGAACCTGCAGCTTCAGACTGATCTGCTCCCTCCAGATGCAACCAGAAGTTTTCTCCAATCACGGTGTTTTCTAGAGGGTGTTCTCTGGGAGGCCTTAGAATGTCACTCCCTCCCCTCCCCCCAAAAAAACTTTAAAAGTGACACCCTAAGGCCTCCCAGAGTGCCTTCTAAATTTCTAGTTTTTCGGGAAAAACCAGAAGTGATTTTTAAGGCCTTCAGAAGGCCTTCTGAGACCCTGGGAGGCCAGGCTACAGAACATCTGCTAGACACAACCAAATTATCATGTCAGTTGCATTCAGAGGTCTGGCATGCCCTAACCTACAGATTTCATTTTCTGCAGGTTTTGGCATCTGCAGGGGTTCAGGGAATGGAACCCCCACAGATGCCAAGGCACAACTGTAAATATCAAGAAACTTCATGAGTTGGAGAACAAGTTGGTATTTATTTGCAACTGGAGCAAACCCCCCCACCACACACACACAGTTACCTCCTACTCTGAGTATTTGTCAAATTCATATAATTTATAGCCATGAAGGACAATATACATCTTCATCTTCCTTTAAAAATGCTACTAATTTCTGCTTCATTGTGAAATTTAGTGGAAATGCTACATGATGCTACCTGCAATAGAAGTGGGCGCAAAGCACTTCCATTTTGCAGGAGGTGCTTTGTGCCCACTTTGATTGCAGATTCCAAGCGTCGGGGAGCACTGCGGAGGGTAGCGCAGGGCTCCCCGCACCTCCTGCAGCCTGCTGCAACCCTACATTGTAAAAAGTAAGTGCAAAGCACCTCCCTTTGCCCCCCTTAGCGACACGATCCTGGGGATTGCATCACTGCCCCAGCCCCTCCCCCACAAGAACTTACTGAGGGAGTAATGCTCCCTCAGAGTTTGAGATCCACTGCTCTAGGCATTCCTCTCTGCACTAGTCTAGTGCAGCTTTTGATCAAAACGGTATCAATTTCTTCCTACTAGATACCTCTTGATGTACAATTCTGCATACAGTGTACTTCACTAGGAGTTGAACATCCAAAAATCACAAATTGAATTACTACATTCAAACACTCATCAACACAGTCTACTACACTAAGAACAGCATTACCTTTGTTTGGTCTCCCAGATCCCCACGTGCTTGATTTTCTGACTGGGTGCCCGTTTTTTCCCAGCTCAATTTGTTCCCACTGACATGACTGAAGAAAGAACACACATGGTTATTTCATACCATGAATATTACTGCTTTACAGCATCACTGATAATCAAGATAAGCAGGACAAACATATCTTTGCAGGTATTTGTAACTTCTCAAAAATATATTAAGTTAATATTCAGATTCAAACTTATGCCCATAGGATCTGTAAATAAGACTTGTTAACAGTCAATTATTAACCTAACCTAACTAGAACTAGTGTCCAGAGCACTACGGCAGTGATTTCCAACCTTTTTCATCTCATGGCACACTGGCAAGGCACTAAAATGATCAAGGCACACCATTGTTTTTTTGACAAATGACAAGGTACACTGCTATTAATGGAGGGTGCGCCCTCCCCTATGATCCTACTAATAAATGATCCTCTCCCAAATTCCCGTGGCACACCTGGGGACCATTCACGGTGCACCAGTGTGCCACAGCACAGTGGTTGAAAATGGCTGCACTAAGGAGAGAAGCTTTACAAAAGATACTTCTTTTGTTCCTTTTAAGCCACAAATGGCTAACATGAGCAGGCTATTAAAACATATAGGATAGCAATCTTTGCAAAAAATATTTGCAAGGTAGAAAATAAGCAGATTTCTGAAATTTAAAACTCCAAGGAAGTCTTTTTATACTGGTTAACAGAGGGCAATAAATTATTTTGCCACCTTTTCTCACATAAATAGTAAAATTTGCTAGGTCTAAGAACCTCTAGACAATACACCATTAGATGTTATAGTAGTGTAGAATCAAAACACAACAAAAGAAAGATTACTGGAAACAAACCTAACCTTACTGATTACCTTTCCAGGTAACCTCTATGAAGTTCTAATGCAGTATAAGCTTTGTCAAACAAGCACACATGGTTAACCACCATCTTTCCCTGCCTGTGACAGTGGGTGGCAATGCTGGTTAACTGAGCTTGGTAGTTAATATAGGGTTGGTTACATAGCTCACCACCTGCCTGCCTGTCTCCTCCCTCACAGGCTCAGCTCTCCAGTGCCATTCCATCGTCCTTCCTCCCCCGCAAAGACCCTTTAACAGGGACTTTCCCCTTTCCTCCTTACAAGAATACTGCTAAGGAAGTAGAGAACCTCCATTCCAAGAGGGTCTTTGTGAGGAAGGAAGGAACAGATGGACAGATCACAGAGCTGAACCCTGCCAGGTAAGTGAGGGAGGAGGCTGACAGTCAGACAGGGTGGCTTTGTTAAGTAAAAGCTTTGTTAACTGGCAACGCCCATTCCCTGTGGATATGGGGAATGGATAACATTTTTACTGTATCAACAAACATTAGAACAAGAGGTTCTTCTTGAATACAAGCATTTTTGTATCTGCAATGAATACAACTAGGAACAAAAACGTCCTCTTCTGTGATTCGGCTACTGGCAATATAGGTGAAATTATCCAAGCTGCCTACCCAGGGCACACAAGACCTGATCAAGCACAAGCACTCAATGTCCTATCCTGCCTATGACTCAGCACAGTCAAAACAAGTGACTGCTACCAATAGGTCTGGCATTGTGCAAATCAAATCATCCTAAGCATACAGATAACGAATACAGATAACGGCAATAGGTTTCACGAGAAGCATCAAAAGCCAATATTTAGTAACATGCATATTAAGACCAAGCAAAATGACACAACCCTATGAGTGAGCAACAAGCTTTTGAGTTCTCCAGAACTCTCCACTGGGCTAAAGGAAATTCTAATGCCACTCACTCACAACTTCTACGACATCTTGGTTAGACCTGCTAAAGCTTTTAGGAAACTGGCTTTTTTGTTCTTGCTGATGGGCAAACACAGCTACCTATGATTTAATTGTCAGAAACAATATTGTCCGTGGCTATCTAGTCACATGTAGCTAGTTTTAACAAGCAACCAGCAACTTGTTTCTTCCAAGTCCTGCTAAAACCTCGTTATACTTACTTCACGGCACCCCCACTGCCTTCATCATTGTCAGAGGAAGATGATGGAGAAGAGGCAGGAAAATATGTTGAATCTACATGATTGGGGCTCCCACTCTGAGCTGGGTTTATTGGAGAGGATCGTTCATATAATGGTGTATGTTTTCCTTCGTGAGGAATGTTGCTGTAGTTGTTTGGCTCAGACAGACTTTTTCCACCTGTGTCCAAGGTGATGGCTGGTTCTGAGAGGTTATAAGGGTATGGACCCTGACCTTGGACATTTCCTTGACTAGACATATGCTGGGCCTAAAAGACACAATACGTCTTATACGTTAATCAGCTATTCCTTCGCTATGTGCAAATTGCTGAGGCTCCCCATATCCACTGCAAACACCAGTAGAATTGAGGAAGAGGGGAGAGAGAGTGTACTTGCCACATGTTTTGCTTGCAGATGGGTCTGTGGAATGTTGAGCATCTGAGTGGCAAATGGTGGCACTATACCCGGCATTCCAAACTGATTTGGTCTGGCTGTTATTGGAAAATGGAAATGAAGAACTTTTTAAAAACACTGTATTGGTTGCAATCTTCTCCTGTATATATTCTGGCCAAGATGTGCAACAATACGATAGAGCATTCAAACACAAACGCTTGATGTTAAGCTTTGCCGTTTTAAAAACTTTGACCTCATTTCTTACTGCACAGTTTCTTACTGCACAGTTTATTTGTTCTTGCTCTGTTTCAACTTCCTTCAGCGCCCTGTACATGCTAGTTTTGTTTCAATTCTGTCTCTCTCAGGAGACACATTCTCCACTTCCTTGTCTGCTTATTTTTTCTTTTCGATATCTCACCCTGTTCTGTTTATATTGCAGTCACTCCCATCCTTTTAAGCAATAGAAAGCATACGTTCTATTTCTCAGTAGGCAGATCCTGCTTTCAATTCTGAAGTGAAACTTGCTTTTAACTCCTCAGAAAAAGTGAAAACACACCATCTTAAAAGTTTATGCCCACTTTAACCATTTGAACAATAATGCGTAACTTCTCTGTGATGAGTAACACATTCTTCCCAGTTGATCAGGAAGCAAGAATTGTAAAACAAAAAGAAGGAGGAGCCAACAACATGGAAACAGACTTATACATAATGCATCCAATATTAGACTATTTTATATCAATTGATATACCCGTGTTCAATTAGCCTAATGAAGGTTGCCTAATTAGGAATTATTCCAAAAAAGGAAGAACAGATTACTCCCAGAGAGTCCGTTATTAGCTTGACAAACAGAGAAGTCAGTCTGTGCTACAAATCAAGTATGTGCCCTTTAACAAGGTAGTTTATCTCAGAATAAGCAGGCTATTGTATAGCTGCCCTAGAGTAAAAAGGTAAGTCTCCTAACATTTAGGGCCCTATGTGAGCAAGTCCCAATTACTGTGATTTCCACTGCATACTAAAGTGACATCACTTCAGGACAGAAAGTCCACAGATGGGGATCTGACATTTATCCAGATGGTGCTTCACCTGTTTCAAGCGTTTTCTATTTTTTTTTTTAAACTTTCACTAATGCAGAGAATGCAACATTTAATAAAAGTTCTAGTTTTAGATTTTTCATATGGTTATATGTGTTGACTTTCTTGGTCATAACTGCCATTGTGGGTCAAAATGATCTTTTATCTGCACGTATACAGAATCAGGCTAGCCTCAGAATTTTTGTTTATCTGAGGCAGTCCAGAACTACATAACGTTAACTGGATGCTTTCTGACACTTTTTCCAGTGATTCTTCAACGTTTTTCATCCCATGGCACACTGAGAAGGCACTAAAATTGTCAAGGCATACCATCAGCTTTTTGATAATCAAGAAGGCACACCACACTGCTGGTGGGGGCTGGCACCCCGCCAATGGCCCTAACTAATAAATGATCCTCTCCCAAACTTCTACAGCACACCTGCAAACCATCTGTGGCACACTGGTTGAAAATTGCTGCCTTATTCTTTGAAACAAAATTCACTTTGCACTTTGCTTTAGGGAGCCTCTTATGGGTAGAGACCACACTGGCCACGGTCAAATTGGGGGACTTCACCCTTCCTATGCATGTGAGAATTTAGAACCCCCAAAAAGTATCTCTAGGCCCAAGGTACACCTCTAGTCAGCAACATATCCTGGTAAGAACTTTGTCTACCATGAGTCCAGAAATTTGATATCCAGGTTTGCCTAAAGAAAAATCACTTTATTGTCCAGAAATAAAGTAAAAGGACAGAGACAAGCTTTAGCTTCACAAGCAAGAACAGGAAACTACAGGATAAGAAAAACTTTAATGCCAATAAAGGTTTATGGATGGGATAAGAAAAAACAACCACTCCCCTGCTAATATATACTATCACCATCAGCTGCTGAAATTGAGATAACTCAACCTGCCAGCTAGGTCACATTTGGAAATACATATTAAAAATCTGGCAGTTTTTAAAAAATGAAAATACAATTTGGGGGGAAAAAAACACACTGCTCCAAAAGATGCTCTGTATTTTTTAAAAAGAAGGAATTACTGTGATCAAAATAAATTCTAGCACTTACCTAGGTAGTATGGTGGATGAAATGGCATAGGCTTATTAGTTGCTGAATAATATGCAACTGCTCTCTTAAATCTTTTAACCTTGTCATCTGTTCTAGACTAAAACAAGAAGTTCAAAAATCTTTATTAAAAATTAACAATTATAAGTAACATTTCAAACACCACATGGAATACATCTATCATGCAGATGCTTAAAACTAAAAAAGGCCACAAAGGAGTGCACCTTGTGACATGATAGCAAAATGTGCTTATGCATCTAGCATTGCCTGGCCAATTCTTGGTTCAGGGAAAAGGAAAAGGTCACACTTACACATGTGCACAAGAACACACAGAAGAACAATATATTTACCATTTGTTAGTACTGCAACATGCTTTAACTACAAGTATATGTCCATAAATATTTGTTTCTCCTTTACCTGTGAATGCTGAAAAACATCTTTAGCTATGGCATCCAAATCAGACGTGTCCTGAATATTGCGGACATAGTCAGCTACAGCTTTAATCACTACATCGCAGGGTGGTAAAACTAACTGGTGTGCTCGTACCTAGAAACACAAAAACATGTTAGAATCCCCCAGGCCACAGCAACTCCCTAAGGTAGTTCAATTTGGTAGTGAGTAGCTGGCTTGAATAAAATCCCACTGTAAAACAGGCTAATAAGGAATTCTATTAACAGAAGTAGGATTTAACGGCTTGTGTGTCTGGGATACTCACTAATTTCTGAAATCTTTTAAAAAGTACTAAGGCCTCTGATAATAAAATACTCTAAATATGAAATGTTGCTGTACTTCTAATTATATAACTGTAAAGACCATCTCTATGCATGCAACATTTAATTACTAAAATGGCAGCCACTGAAACATGTCCATTAGGGATATGCAAGCATAATCATGTGGAAGCCTGGTTTTCTAGAAAGTACTTTTGGTAAAGTAATGGAGCTGTTCTGAACTTACAAATAGATTTTAATAGCTAAATGTAGAATGAAATAGAAAAATGGAGAACAATTTGAGAGTCTGTAGGATGAATACAAATAAATGAAAGTTGTATTTTTTTTAAAAAGGATTTCTAGATATTGTCATTTAAAAAAATAACCTGCATTAAGATTTCTTTTTAAAACAAACATGGTAAAATCTCTTGACTTTTAAAAACCTTTTGAGTTAAATAGTGCTTTTTAAAAAGTAAATGCAAGGTCAATGAGGAAAAATATCTGAGGTTAAGCTGCAAACCTAACCACACTTTCCTGAGAGTAAGCCCCAAAATAGGACTTACTTCTGAGTAGACCTGGTTAGGACTGTGCCCTTAATCGCATAAGTCATATATTGCATTTGTTATTGTTGGTTTTCTCTTGATACAGAGACTAATAAATCATAAATGGGAACTTACTAGGAAATTATATTCAGCATCTCACCAGGAGTATATAACTAGTCAATATGGGTGATTATGTATTCTTATCCTATATTGCCCAACTCTGAAATCTACATGACATTAATTTGTCATCTCATGGGGAAATGCTAGTTTGTCAAATAGTGACCAGCCCTTTCTTCTGGAAAGTTCTGGATAGCCCTATCCTATGTTTACTGAGAAGTAAGTTCCTCATTCATTAATGAAACTAACTTCCAAATAAGCATACACAGCATTTCACTCATTCCCAAATATGAGATTTGCTAATATTCTTGAAAGCATACAGAAAACACAAACAACTTTCACTAAGCAGATCTAATTCTGCACTGCATGTGAGCTACACGACCAAAGGTTTTGAATTATGCTCCTACACTGTGCAAACTATTTAGCTGCAAAACCATGGTTCAATTATCATAGCATCCAGATGGCATGCATGCTTCCCCAGCAGATATACAAATTTCAAATTGGAACATTTATCTATTTTGTTATGTAAACTGCTTTTTGAACACTTTTATTGAAAAGCAGTAAATAAAAAGATGTTCACCCTGGGACTGTGCATTATGAATGAACTCAGGAAACTACAGTTTAGTTTAAATCACAATTAAAACAAACTAGGATCAAGTTCCAGGATCTCCGAATTCATGTATAATGAAGAAATAGGGTTTCATTCAAAATTGAAAACAGAAGCTTTCACTCTCCTCCCCCCTCTGGTGAGGGAGAGGCATGCAAGGTTGCAGTTGTTCTCTCAGTGGCAAACCACAGTTTCCTGTTATGGCTCAACTCAGTTTATGTATTAAAGGATTATCAAATTCTGAGCACTGACATATACTACTTGAAATTCACATCATTTTGGGGAGCAGGTGTTGAATCTCAGAAAATTCCTGAACACTTTAATACCAACTCATGCCTTTGACCCAAGATAAAATATCAGCCTTGTTTTAATAATTTACCATTAATTTCTAGAGCAAATCATACACTTATCAAAAAAACTAAGGAATTGAGGGCTGTATTTTATCACTTAGAATGCCAGAATGCACTTAGTTGCCTGTGCAATGCCACTTAGTGCCAGTATTTCCTACTAGCCTCCTAGACATTAAAAGAACATTAAGTACCAGCATTCACAGAATTTCTTATTTTTATTGTAACATTATCTCAAAATTAGTAAAAGATTTTTGTATTTGCACAACTTCCACATAAATATATGTACCTTATCTGATTACAAGATTTCACCAAATCTGTTTAAAAGGTACTATTTTACATATAACCCTAACAGCCCAATTTTCATGCTTCCTATGAAGCAAGTTCCACTGAGTTAAGGTTACTCCTAAGTGTGCATAAGATTGCAGCCTAATCAACATTTCTCCAAAGTTAGGAAAGCCCAATGAACTTAACTTTCCCAAACTGTAATACTTTTGATTGAGGAAATTTGAGCTTACATTTTTTTAAAGTGGAAAAATGTTCAAGTACATACCATGTTGCACAGTTTATAGGATAAGTTTCTTTGAACTACATTATCGTTAATAACTTCTAAAAAGTTATTTGGAATGGGAAAAGTTTTGAACCTTAAAAAAAAGACACCTTCCAAATGCTAGAGGAATCATAAACAGCTGCTGCTGGCAAAACAAGCTTGAAATTACTAAAAAAAATTAGCAGGTAAGTATTGATCAAGAAATAATAATTACATCTATAAGCTAATAAAAATTCAGCGGAGCACTTTACAAGTTCTACTTTCATTGTAAGAATATATATAACAATATTTTTAAAAAAGATTTACAATTTTAACCCAACAACTTCCAGGCTTAACTGAGAATTTTATTGAACAACTATCAATGATTACTCAGGAAAAAGCAAATCCTATGAAAATTATGTCCTGGGAGCAACTGGGGTACACTTTCACTCAAATTCAACTTGAAATGTCTGTCCAGTTTATTCGTGCAATTTTCCAGAAAGTTCTTATAGCCAA
The DNA here is from genome assembly GCF_035046505.1 of Tiliqua scincoides. Lineage (NCBI taxonomy): Eukaryota > Metazoa > Chordata > Lepidosauria > Squamata > Scincidae > Tiliqua > Tiliqua scincoides. Next base: position 216,119,602 of record NC_089822.1, read on the forward strand.
CACTTTAAAAGCAAGACTATATTAATGAGTCAAGCATTCTTCGTTACTGAAGCACATGGCAGAAAAATAGAATCCTTGAACTTAGTCTGACTTGTGGTTATTGCCAACATTTAAAAAACTCAATTTTATTTGATCTCTCCTGCAAACAAGTTCCATAGGTTTGAACAAACCTAAAAGAAACAAACAAGCTTAGTACTGTAATTCAGATTTTTGTGGAGGGGGGGGGTTGATTTTTATCAAGCACTATCATATGTGCATCCCGGTTTTGACCACTATATAAGCCTTGTGGCACATCAGGTATATCCTAATGATAATATCCCTGAAGAAGATAGAATTCTGGCTAGCACAATCTCCAACATAAGGATAGGTTTTATTTATATAGACTTTTAAGTCACTTCATTCCAGTGGTACAGAGAATAAGAACACATTTTACACCAAACACGTACTATTTTTTTTTTTTGGCAAATCATGGTTTTTGAAAACCTCTCTAATGGTTTAGCCCCAGCCACTAGGAGCTGGACCAAATAAAAACATTTAATATTTCTTCAGAACTGTCTGTGGGCTTTAGCAAGATTCTAAGGAAATAAAACTCCATAATTAGTTGAGCAGTTATCAAGAATGCTTCTCCTACTAACCCCGTTACATATGGGCTCTACACAAAAGTGGTAGAGTGAGGGGAGATTGTAGAGATTGTTAAGGTTAATGGCAGGGGTTGTTACACAACACAGGGGATGAGAAATTCTCCAAGGTGGACCCTAAACATGTGAAAACTTTGCATAACAGAGCCTGCACTCTGAATTGTGGGAGGATACAAAAAGCAAGTGCAGAAGAGACTAGAGCAGCATGCTTCAGATGAACTGTCCCCATTCAGATGAAAGCTGCTTCTTACTTTACCAGATGCAGTTGTGGGCATTTCAAGACAAGCTCTATGCAGTAAAGGGAAAAGAGTCATAGCTTGGTGACAGAACACATAATATGCATGTAGGATGAATCACCAGCATCCCCAACTTAAAAGTATCAGGCAACAGGGTAGGGAATGATCGTTCCCTGAGTTGTTGGGAAAACGCTGCCAGTTAGAATTGACAACACTGGGGTAAATGAACCAATGGTCTGACTCAGCATAAGGCAACTTTCATTTGTTCAGGCATTCAGCCGTGGACAGAATGATACAAGCCTGTGGCTAGAATTAACTTGAGTGGTATCAGGAATTAACTGGATCCATAACACAGTAATTTCTTAAACAGTGGGCCAGCAGCCAAGAGCAGGTGTTTTGAGATAAAGCAGCACAACATGCATAATCAGGTCAAGTAACAGTGGCATCGGAACCTGATGATTTCATTAGTGGGGCTGCTTAGTAAGAAGTCCGAAATCAACTGATCCAATTACTTTTCCATAGTTTTGATACAAATGAATTTCATATCCATGCTTATAAGATTTGCCTTTCTAACAATTTTGGGCTTGGTGTAATATAACTTGGAATTAAAATGATAAGGACCAAGGCATGGAACTATTTGCTTTCTCTCACATACAAATCCTCCCCTGCCCTCCTGTGCCAGGGCCTGTCACTGTATATGAACACTGTCCCCTAGTGAAAATTAATCCGGGTCATTCACAGCTCTGAGATTTGTACAATGCCGTCTTCTCTGGAATATCTACAATTATCTCTACCAATGCAAAAGTGTTCTGTAACCCAGTTAGTGGCCCACCACTGAATAATAGTTCTGCATTTGCACCGGCATGGTCTGAATCAGATAAGACTGTTCAAAACGCCTCTAAGGAAAGCTTCACCATAATCTACTTTGGTGCCATGACTGTAAGCACGCTCGCAAAAGCAGCTCCTCCAGCTTGATATCCATGACTGCATCACAGAGCCAAGGCCTGCACACTAACATCAGTGCAATCACACTATAAATTGCTGACTACTGCATATAACAAGCAAGCACTGATGGCACCAAGAAGCACTAGTACTTTTAGAAAAACTACAGGAAAGGAGTGCTGCATTGCAGATTATAACCAGGACAAACTGAACCCCTTTTTTTCTTCCTTTGCTAGAAAGCAGAGGAGAGTAGGTAGTTAGGTGGTTTTCAGCAAGGCTGCAAACCATTCATGGCTGCCATTCCAAGTGGTAAGTCATAGTGTGCCCACACCCTTTATAGCCTTCAGTGGCAAGCAAGCTGCCAGCACACAGGAATAAACTGGAAAATTTAAAAGCCTTTATTGGGGAATGTTGTTTCTTTAGCAAGTACGTAATGAACTGTTAAAAAATCATTAGATAAGCCAATGGAAATCCAATATGCAAGCTATTAACCTTCCAGGCTTCCCTTTAAATGAAAAACTTAGAAGAAATACTTAGATTTCTTATATGAATACATTATACTATCCCATATGTAAACCCCTTTTAACCTTTACATATAACTGTGAGGTGCCTCAAAAGGGCCTCAAAAATTCTGAGAGATCCCTATAACCTTATAAATTAATTCCAAACTCATCCTTCAGCAGCTATCTTCAGCAATGTTATTCAGGTTTGTCAAGACCCTCAGAACTTAACTTCCAGGTATATAACCGATGAAGCAATAGAGCAAATATTTCACAGAATTCAGATCCTCTTGATTCTGACTCTGAAAGTTCCACAATCAGAACAAGAACTGCACATGGAACAAGTCTTCAGATTGACAAAGCTGTCCTACTTTCTTAATAGTCACCCACTCTTCTGTTCTTGGGTCTTTAAATCATGTGTGCCAAAAACCCAGCCTAAACCTGTCATAGCCACCCCTGTGTGTGTGTGCTCATATATGAACCTTAGCATCCTTCATCAGAGCTGCTAATCGTTAACTAGGAAAAGTTATCACATTTTTTTTGGTTTTTTAAATAACTTTCATTTTGGGTATTTGAAACCACCAGAGGGCGCTCTTACAGCCAAAGGGAAAAAAACAAAACACCCATCAACTATAGTCCGCTTCAATTCAGTAGAGTCAGCACATAGAACAGAGACCGCTGGAGGGGCCAGAAGCAAGTCTAATACTGGAAGAAGCAAGTACAAGTGATAAGGGGAGTCACAGGAGAAGGAAAGAACAAGAAAGTCATCAGAGAAATGATGGGGGTGGGGACTGAAGCAGATCCACAAACTTCCTGATCACTATAGACTTCAGTAGCATAGCCCTAAAAGCCTTAACAAACTTAACAGAAATTGTGTAAGCAAAGGTTTTCCAACCATACAAGAAAAGTGATTGGGAATTTCAAACTCTACACTTGTGCAGGAAATCAGTAAAGAGGTAAAAATGGCTTCAAAAACACTAGTAATTTCAGTACCTCCAGCATAAAAATGGGAAGGAATACACATCTGAAACCTGAGAACAAAATATTACCTGAAAAGCAGAGGCAACAGTAGGGTCCATTCAGAAATCTGAATGGCAAGGCAACCACCATTCATCTTCATCAAAGAAATCTCTATAGAAAATGGCCTAATGAAAGACCGCATTTTAAATAGCTTAGTGTGGCTGAAAGTTTGTTCAGTTGTCACAACATGAAGCCAGGACCCTAATAGGAAAAGTTATTTATTTGTGTTTGTAAATGCCAATTTTTTAAACTTTCTGTGATTATCAGAATGTTATCTCCAAGGGAAACAGCTCCAAAACCACCTGCAATGGGATCTATACAGAATTAAGCAAAGCTAGGCTCACTGCATGAGCCCAAAGTTAATTTATTATGTACCTCTGTTATAAAATGTTTAGTGAGTACAACTTCTTGCAGTTCTGGAGTCTGAGAGATGCTGTATATTTGTACGTGAGCTGTATGCATCAAACCCTGCCCTGCAGTTCAAATCTGGTGCCTAGAAAAACCCCCTCTGATGTGCATGGCGCTTACCATTCTGCACTGCCGCCTCTCATCTTGCAAACCAATCTTGACAGAAAGTTGTGCCAGGCAGCCACTTCCATTGCCTGTTGCCACAGCAGGCTCTGCAGCCCCATTTTGGGGTGGAAGTAGCTGTCAGGAGCGACTTTCTGACAAGATCAGCTTGCAAGATAAGAGGCAGCAACAAGGAACAGTACGTGCCACAGACAATGGGGAGTGCTTTTTCATTACTCAGAGGTCCCACAGTTTGGTGTGTTTGAGTATCTGAGCTGGGTAGACACTTCAGCCACAAACTCAACGAGTGTCTTTCAACAAGATGTTTACCACTCAGTCTCAATCCACTCACCTGCCACCCTATGAGAGCAGGGAGTTAACAATGGCATATTTTACAGAGTTACAGTACTGTGAAAATTTGGTATTATCTATGGGAAGCGCTCTTATCGCTTAAGATAAATGTATTTTAAAAGATTATACCCTACCAATAGTTTCCCATACCATTAGAGGCAGCTGAATGCTGCATTTTTGCTACAAACGCTTGACCTAGCAAAATAAGACACAATCCCAAAAATCCCATGGCAAAAGAAGATTCTTCACAATCCAAGAACATGAGTTCAAACACAGGAACGTTTTGCCACCAGAAACTCATAAATATTGTCGTACATTTGCCTTAGCAACCATGAATTTAATTCTGATAATCAGAACAGGGAAAGGAAGAAGTGGCAACCATATTTTCTGCCATCATTAGACATGTGTATCTTCAGCAGTGAACCTGATGAGGAAAGTTTCTCAATATATGTAGTATACCTAATATACATGTACTATTTTTTCCCCTAGACGGACTTGAAGAAAAATCCATTATTTCCTCCACGAAGATTTTGCAATCTTGGGGAAGGGAACTCTAAGGAGAATGCAGGCTGACCTAGGGAAGTAGGGCCTAGTAGTTACTGCAAACAAACCCCTGTTTTCTACTTTCCTTTTAATGAGTCAGGGGCGAAATGGGCAAAAACCTTGGTAGATTGTATCTGCTGCCACCATCTCAGGCTATAGAGGGCTTTTGGGGGTGGGATGGGGGAACCCTCTCAGGAGAGCAAAAAACTATTTGATTTATACTCCGCCTTACTCCCCAAAGGATACCCAACGCGGCTTCAGGGTTCTTATTAAAAATTAATCCGAGAGTAGCATCTGCAGGGCAAAGTGACACAGCAATCCACTGAACATAACCAGGCAGATCAGTGGTCAAAATGGAATCAGTTTATTAAAAGTTTAAACAAAAGGGATTAAAACAAAATGGAAAAAGAAAAGCAGGTAGTAAAAATACAGCCAGATAATGAAAAATGTCTGCTTGGTTTTCACCAAAAAGGATCCTGGTAAACAGGAGAAACTAATTTCTACTCTCTCTCTGCTTTCAGTCTACGATCCTTAGAGTTGCGGGGGGGGGGGGGGCTGAATTTGTGAAATACTGAAGTGCTGAATGAAAGGAAGTTTGGGCAAGAAAAGCTAGAGTGAACTTTTTCTGTGGACTGAACGATTATACTTACTGGCCTTCACTCAGACATTTAAAATAAGATTTCTGATGCGTGATAACCAAGCACAAGTCAACCCATGAGTAGTAGTGTCAGAGGAAAAAGAAAGCCTCCCATGGCAGAGAGAGAGGACAATAGAAAGAAAACACATGCTGTCAGGAAGTTGGGAGGGAGGAGATTGGGGCAGGGGAGAGGTCTGTGTTTCTGCCTAAGTGCAATATGATGGTAAGAGAGAACGGGGAACATTTAATTTTTGAGAGGTACAAGGGGCTTAGGGCTCTATGGAAGTCATGCCACCAATTCTTAAACCCCTGCTCCTTAAATGCAAAAGGAAGAAGCAAGATGCAGTGGCTTGGGGTAGGGAAGGATGCTCTGCACATGGTCAGAGGCACTGTTAACATATTCCTGCTGGTTGCTTGAAATAATGGTTGGCTACCAAGGTGACCTACAATTTATGCAGCCCTGGATTACCAGGTGATCTGACACATTAAGAAAACTATGTTATCACACTTACAACAAGGAAATATTCAATTGATAGCAAGTCTTACATTGTAAAAATGCTTGCATGAATTTGTCCTTAGAGTTAAAAAGATGAAAGAATTCATATTGGTGCAAGAACATTTTAAATAATTTCAGGTAAAAACATTGACTATGTAGGATGGGGGAAGGGAAATTAGAAAGTTTTGTGATGCCTCATGTTTAACAAGCTTTTTTCTTTTAAAGAAATGTTTTTCAAAGTATAGTAACTGTGCTTCAACATCAAGTTTTACTAATTGTTTTAAAAATATAAGTTACTACTTCTTTTACCTTCAAACCATACATTAATGAGGGAAAATCAAGTTTTAAAAAGTGATTCCACTTCTAAATTTCATTATATAGTAAAGAATGGAATACCCTGAGCACGATTTTTGTTTCCTGTTGGAAAAGAAACTAACAGCACAATCCTATACATGTTTACTCAGCAGTTCGTCCCATCACATTTAATAGGGCTTACTCTCAGGTAAGTGTGTATAGGATTGTAGCTTCAGTTTCATAAAATACAACTATAACATGTTCCCTGCCTTGATACCTTCTTTTTATTTTGATTTTAAAGTACTTTTCACCATATCTGAAGTTATCCAAACCAAAGCACATTAGATTTACTTCACATTAGTGAAATATTAAGGCTACACAATCCATTCTGTACACACATCTCTGGTGGAAATGAAAGTCAGAATTCATTACTACAGATCCTACAGCCACAACATATAGATGCCTAACAAAAGCAACATGGCAGTCAGGTAGAAGACATACTTAAATGGGTACTGACTTTTTAAATCTAACTGGGTAGCACTATAATTATGGAGGAGGAAGTGACATCACACCTGGAAAATGGAAGTTTGAAAGGAGAATTCTGCAATCCTGGAGAAGGTTAATATTTTTTACCCAGTAACTGGAACCGAGAGAAGTCCACAAAAGAAAGTAGCAGCAGCAGCAGATTAAGTGGCTGAAAAAGACAGGCAGTGAATAGAGTTTTATTCTATAACTACTAGAAGAAAAATCTCAAACACTTCTGCTAGCACAATGAGGATGCCATGAAGTACATAACAGATACAGAGAAGATCTTGTTAAGCTGAAAAATCTAAGTAGTTAATGGAGCGTGCTTGTAAAAAGAAAACAGTTTCCTTCAAGGAAAAAAAATGAACTTATACTTACATATAAGCTCAGATGGTGGCAGAATGAAAGGTAGATTTTAATAAGATTATTGAGAACAAAACCAAAATTGTCTATTATGAGCTGAAAATATGGGGGGGAAGTAAATTTCAACATGCGAGATAACAGGAACATGACAATTTGACAAGCAAAGCTCATTGCAAACCCCCTCTGCAGATGAAAAACTCAGCACTTTCCGACTTCCAACAAATACCCAAAATTTGACTGCACTTTCATAGGATCTAAAAGATATTCGATTCTAATACCCATGCCAAGAATTCACTGACATGATCCAGTGCTAACTGCTGACTTGGAAAATTACCTGCTTATATCTATAACTGAAAAGGCCCTATCGCCAAAACTATTAAAGAGCGTAAGAGGTCATCAATAATGCTATTGTGTTAGAGATGGACAAGCAAGTCAGCCTGAACTACAGACAGACCTAAATCGTCAAAACAACAGTAGTATAATCTCGACGGATTTTTGGTGGGAAAGATACAGAGTTCTTCATGACTAATCCCAAATGTATCTATTCTACATAGCCTACCAATTAATTCTTCCCTATCACTCTGCATCTCTCTTATCCAACATTTCCTGCATCACTTAAAGCAAGTTCAGACTAGAGCACTCACCTAGTTAAGCTTTTACTGAGCCACACTATTTAGACTGCAGGTAGAGAACAACATCTTTTGCATGTTTCCAGATATAAAGAACTCTTGATGCACACAAAACTAGTATACTGGGGAGAAGAGTTCTAGCCTAGCATTTCCCCTATAACACCAGTTTTTAGCTTTATTTTTGTGCTTTTTTAAAGGGGGGCAGCATACAAACCTACAATCGTCTACCTGAAACGACACACTTCATCAAAGCTATTTCATGACAATATTCTGGAAAATCTGCATTTACTGCCAGATTGCAAGACCAGTGGACAGACTGTATCGATTCAGAATTCTGTACCATTGTCTCCAAGAGCCATTACCAGCAATGACAAAGTTATTATGCTGTGACAATTGCACATGTTATTTCACTGCAATGGAGAAACAGCAAAATGTATCTTTTTTTTCTTACAGCATCTTTTAAACCAAAGTACTATAAACCAAGAAAGACTTACAGACCCTGTTCTTATGCTTGCAATTATGCACACAAGTGAAGGACAGTAGTAGGAAATTAAGGCTGCAATCCTATACATATTTTCCTGTGAGTAAGGCCCATTGAACACATTGGGGCTCACTTCTGAGTAGACATGCCTAGGATTGCACTGCAAAAGTGAGAGATCAGTTTCAAAAAGATAGCATGGAGACATTTTAACCAGACATTTAAAAAAACCTGGACAGAAACAAGCATGCCAAGGGAATAACAGCTCTAACAGGAGGAAGCAACAAGGGGAAAAGGGCACAACAGGGAATAGTGAATGTAACTTTGGGTTTAGGGAGGACTACAGTACAAAGGAAGGGGACAGGGAGCAAGACAAACAAGTAGGAGCAAGAGAATGAAGAAACGTGAAAGTTAACAGAAGCTTAAACATGAGAAAAAAGAGAACGCCAGCACAGAGAACAGAAAAAGCATTATTATGATGAGAGTGCTAATGATACATGCTCATGCCATAATCTGCCATATTCCATGATCTACATACAGGTTGTGCGATGTCTTCCAAGGACAGTATTCTAAATATAAGAATAGTGTCACTCTGCAAACATCCCAAGTTCAAACAACAGAAGGATATGCTAGATCACTGGTTCCCAACCTGTGGTCCGTGGACCGTAGGTGGTCTGCGAGACCCTGAGAAGTGGTTCGCAAAGCCTCAGGAAAGCTGATCACTTCCAGCGTCTTGCCAAGTAAGCAATCTCCCACAGACCACCAATGAAGGTGGAGACTGCCCACAGCCACAACCACTTGGTGTCCGCTGTGGCGCTGGGCATTCACTGTCCTCTTTGACAGTCTGTAGGGGACCGTCTGGGAAATAGACCACCAGAGAGAACAGACCACACACAGCCGCATGTGGTCCACGACGATTCAAATTTGTGCCTCAGTGGTTTGTGGGCTCCGAGCTAGATCTAACTAAGAGAAGTTCACTTCTTCATGTGCAGTAGTTTCCTGTGAATCAGGAGCGTCTTTCAGATAAATGTTGGAAGGAAAACACAAGATGGGGACCGTGAGCAGCTGATGTCCTTATATTCATAATAAGGCCTGAAATGGTATACTGTGGTGGCCAAAACTGCAGAATCTTTTGGAAAATTTCATGTTTTGTAACTTTGCAGGCTTATAGGAAATATTTCACTAAATGCAAATGTTTATGCAAATACTCACTAAATACAAATGCAAATTCCCCTTCCCAAGAACTGCCCACATGCTTCTCTTTGGGACTATTCATGCTCACTCCAATTATGATGGGAGGCTACAATGGAAGCCCCAGAATAAAACTTCTATCCACCTGGCTTGCCTTCAGCTTCCCCAACATCCTTCCACTATCTAATTCCTACTTTCTGGCTCCATCACTCTCTCTCTCTTGCCTCACCCCTTTCCACTTTTCTCCCCAGCTCCATCTCTCTGCCTCTGCACAAGATAAAGCAGGGGTGTCAAATTCATTTCATATAGATGCCTGCTAAGGGCTGGAAGTGACATCATTAAGCAGAAAGTGACATCATTAAGCAGATGACAGCCAGAAGTAAGCATTTTGTTCTCACATAGAAACTCATTAGCTGCAAATGACCAGAAGAGAAAATGTGCAAATCTTGTTCATATTTTCATGATATGGAAGAGCCCAATTATAAGGGGAGGGGGCAGATAAACTGCTTCCAGACACAGCATTTGCCCCACAAGTCTTATGTTTGACACACCTGAGATAAAGCTCCAATTTTTCCTCCTACTCCTATTTGGCTACTGCCACTCACCACAGCAGCTTGCAGCTGGGTATCAAGGTCTGCAGCTTCTTCATGGGAGAGGAGATTGTAACCACACAACATTAAAATTAGCCCAAGCTTACTTTAGATCAGGGGTCTCTAAACTTTTTGGCCAAAGGGCCGTATCAAATACAGTGGTGCCTCGCAAGACGAATGCCTTGCACATTGAAAAACTTGCAAGACGAGCGTTTTTGCGATTTTTTCTGGTGACTCACAAGACGAATTTTTCTATGCCGTGCTTCGCAAGACAAATTTTTTCTATGGCCGTGCTTCGCAAGATGAATTTTTAAAATTAAAAAGTTGAAGTTTTGTGCTTGAAATTTTTGAAATCCTCTGTACAGTATGTATGCCTTTAAAGAGCACTTAATAAACACTTTGTAAACCAAATTTGACTTTGTTCTGACTTTTTTTGCCCATAGGAACGCATTAATTAAATTTCAATGCATTCCTATGGGAAACCGCGCTTCGCAAGACGAAATTTTCGCAATACGAAACGACTTGCGGAACGAATTAATTTCGTCTTGCGAGGCACCACTGTATCTGGAACAGTGTCGAGGACCGGAAAAAAAATTAAAAATAAAATTTAAATAAACACATTAGAGATGGAACTTAGATGAATGAATAAATGAATGGGCTCAAATGTCCAGAACATTTCCACGAACAAAAACAGAGCAAGAAATAAAGCACACACTTAAATGAACCCCCATTCCTTCACCCTACAAGCACAGTTCTGGTTGTGTTTGGTCAACTGGGCCAGAGGCTCTCAGGGGATCAGAGGCTGGCTGCAGGCCAGATAGAGGCTTGCCCCAGGCAGCATCTGGCCCCTGGGCTGGAGTTTGGAGACCTCTGCTTTAGAATATGGAAAAGGAGAGGAGAGAAACTACTTAGGTACCCTAGAACCCATCATAATTTTCTTGTAGCTTCATTTCAGATTTTAAAGAATTCTAAGAATTCTCTTCATCATTTACATTAATGACTCTGTTGAAGAAAAACACAAGCATGGTGAATAAAACCTGCTGACAGCACAAAGCGGGGAAGCAAAGCAAACAAAGAAGCTATGCAAAAAAGCTGAAAAACCTCTTGAACAGGAAAAAAAATGCAATGAAATGAACTGGAGGCCACACAAGGTAAAATCAAAACAATGGGACTCAAGGTTTGTTATCAAATAGGAATGAAAGCAAAGAGATAGAAGATCTTGCTTGAATCCAAGAAGCAGGATTCATGTCACAAAGCAGACTCCTCAAGCAGCTGCCAAGGCCCAGGCATCTCCTATTATTGATGCCTACCAAGCCACACCCCCAAGAAGAAAACATTAGGCTAGGTAGGTTAAGTAGCCCCCTCCCCTTACCTTGGAAGCAAGAGTTAGTGATGAGGCAGAATTTTGTTAAAATTAATGCTCCCTCAGTAGCAGCTGAAGAAACAATGGCAATCTAGCCTGCCATTTTACCCCTTGACAATGCCCCCTACCCAGTGTAGCACAGTGACAGGTGCAACACAATTTTCTCCTGCTGCCATGACAAAATGAATTACATTTCACCAAGGTAAGAGCACATGCAAATCTTGAGCTTCTATTGTCAAGGAAATTATGCCCTCATTATTACGACACTTGGAGAATTACAAGTGATACTACATCATCAACAGGGACAGGAAAAATTAATATCACTTTGAAAGGCAGCAGTTAAGGTTTGTTTTGAATTGTGTCTGGTTTTGATCTCCCAATTTCAGAATAATGAATTCAAACTATTGCAATGTAAAGAGAAGCTACTCAAGTTATGAAAGGGATAAATGGGTTAACTACAAAACATGAAGCAGTTGGAACTATTGAGCATATTGAAAAGGAGGATGAGATAGCATACGATTGTCTTTTTACAAGAGTATCAGAAATTAATGTATAGTGCAGACAACTCTGAAGGCCCCTTATAGGGAAAAAGGTGATGTAAAAACTGCTGAATTAATTAATAAAAAGAAATAAAACTACTGAAATTAAGGATGATTGTGGACACAAGAATTATTGTAAACCAGTGGTTCCCAAAAATTTTTGACTGGTGGCTTCCTTGATGTACTGGGCCATTGGCTATGGTTCCCCATTAGGGCTAGAATTCTATACATTGTATAGGGTGAAGGGTTTTTTGCGAGGATTCCGCAGCTGCCCTGGCTGGTTTCTGTGGCTTCCCACAGAAGCCACAGGTCACAGTTTGGGAATCACTGCTGTAAACTATCCATTAATGTTAAAACTTGATTTCCAAGTTTAGATTCCTCAATTATTTGATTTATAAAATTCTGCCTATAATTTCAAAATTCTCCCTAAACTGAGGAAACAAAGAACATTGAAAAATACAGTGAAATTCATTTGCAACTGATTTTATTCAAATCTTTCATGAAACAACAGGCACCAAGGTACGGGGCATGTGTGTACATCGGGAAAACAGTTTGCTTATATAATCATTTTCTATAGACATGCAGGTCCAGAGTAGGGGAAAAATTGGGGAGGGGGAATATTCCTTCTTGATATCCAATATAGAAAAACTGAAATCCTCTAAGAATCTTTTTTACTTCAGAATAATCCATCCAATAATGATAACTACATTACAGGTTTATCATTTTCTGACCCTCTTCCCCCACTTCAGCACCAGAGAACTGTGTAACAGTGCTGTGACTCAGGAGTTCCCCAGTTTGAATTTCACTTCTGCTATGAACACAATGGTGTGGCCTTGGAAAAGCCATGCCATCTCAGTCTTGGCTGCAATATGGGAATAATAGACCACCCATTTTCAACCACTGGTGTGCCACAAGTGGCCCACAGCTGTACCACAGAAATTTGGGGTAAGGTCATTTATTAGTAGGGCCAATGGGGAGTGTGAGCCCCCCACTGGCAGCATCATGTGCCTTGTCAATTGTCAAAAACCTGATGCTGTGTCTTGACAATTTTAGTGCATTGAGAGCGTGCTATAAGATGAAAAGGGTTTAAAAATCACTGAAGCCAGTAGGTAGGGAGACTGTCAAGAATGCTAAAGCTCATACGAGCTGATGCTGGCCAAGGATGCAAAGATAAAAAAAAGTTTTGTTTACGTATATTCAAAGGAAGAGAAAGAGAAACTAAATGGTAGGCTTACTGCTTAACAAGCATGGTGAAATGTTATATGCTGACAAAGAGAAGGAACTCAACTCCTACTTTGAGTTGGTCTTCTCCCAAAAGGAGGACTGTGCAAACATTTCTGCTGGTTCATTGGGGGGAGAACGTGTGCGGTCCCACATGAGTACTATATATGGGAACAAGACAGGTGTGCAGATTAAGATTGACAGAAAGCTAGTTAAAAACTACCTAAGGCATCTAAATGAATTCAAGTCATACAGATCAAATGAACTGCATCCTACAAAAATAAAAGAACTTGCTGATGCACTATCAGAACCTCTGTCAATTATCTCTGAAAAATCCCAGAAGACAAGGGAGGTGCCACAACACTGGAGACAGGTTAATGTCCCAATCTTCAAAAATGGAGAAAAAGAGGACCTGGGAAGTTACAGACCTGTCAGTCTGACTTCAATAACAGGAAATGTATTAGAACAAATGATAAAACAGTGATTATTAGAAGTCAACATGGATTTGTCAGAAATAATCTTGTCAGACAAAGTTCCTCTTTTTCTTTGAATGGGTTACTAGTTTAATGGATGGTGGGAATGCTGTGGATGTAACTTATCTTGATTTCAGTACAGCTTTCAGCATGGTTCTCTGTGACATCTTTATTAGGAAGCTAGTAAAAATTAGGCTAGATCAGTGGTTCTCAAACTTTTAAGCATTACTCCCTCAGTATGCCTTTGTGGGGGACGGGCAAGGACAGGGAAGCGATCCCCCGGCTCATGTCCTGGGGGGGTGAAGAGGAGGCAATTATTTGGACTCAGTGAGGGCTGCTGGAGACTGCAGGAGGTGTGGGGAGCCCAGTGCAGCCTTCCCCGAGGCTTGGAATCTTAAAACAGAGCAATTGCAATGCAACTTCTGCACACAGAAAGTGCTTTACGATTGCTCTGTTTCAAGATTCCACGTCTCGGGGAGCCCTGCAGGGGGCTGCACTGGGCTCCCCACACCTCCAACAGCCCTCATTGAGTCCAAGTAAGTAGAAACACCCCCCTTAGGGACATGATCCTGGGGGTCACTTCCCTGCCTCTCCTTTTCCCCTGCCCCTTAAGGAGACAGGGAAAGCGTTACATGAACTGGTGAGTCATGACCCACCAATGTGAGAATCACTGGGCTAGATGATACAACCAGTTGGACAATGGTACGCATAGTGTACCGTGGCTCATCAACCTGGAGTACAGTTCTGAGTGGAGTAGCCTAGAGCTCTGTTTTGGGCCTGGTTATCTTCAACATATTTATCAATGACTTCTTGGATGAAGGGATAAAAAAATCCTTATCAAATTTGCAGATGAGACAAAATTGGAAGGAACAGCTAATACTGCAAATGATGGTAGAAGCATTCAGGAGGACCTTGATGGAATGAAATACTGGGCTGACACTAACAAAATGAAGTTCAACAGAGAAAATTGAAGGTTCTGCACTCTAACTTAAAAAATCTAAGGCACAGGTGTAGAATGGGTGCTAACTAGCTTGCAGTAGAATGTATAAAAGGAATCTTGGTAATACACAGGATCACAAGTGGAACATGACTTAGTAGTACGATGCAGCTGCAATGAAGGCTAATGCAATTTTAGGCATTATTAGAACAATAGCTTCCAAGCTACAAGAAGTAGTGGTTCCACTTTACTCCATGCTGTTCAGACATCTAGACTACTGTATCCAATTCTGGATGTCACACTTTAAGAAAGATGCAAACTGGAGCAGGTTAGACTATGAGGGCGGTCTGGAAAACAAGTCCTTTGAGGAAAAGTTGAAGCAACTTTGTGTGTTTAGCCTGGATACGTCAAGGAGGAAGGGGTGTCACATGGATGACAGCAAAGATTTGTTCTCTGCTGCAATAGAGGAGGAGTGTCCAAACTTTTTGGCATGAGGGCCACATCGTGTTTCTGACACAGTATCGAGGGCCAGAAAATAAGTAATAAATACATAGAAGACTGATTTGCTGAGAGTTTGATTGAATACAATAAGTGAGTGGAGGTGAAAGGAGAAGGGGGCAGAGAGCAAAACTGATTGCACAGGAAAAGGGGGGGAATGAATTTTGAAAAAGCATCAAGCAACCTACGACACAAATCTCAAATTTTTTTCTCTGTTTCTGATCAGTTTTAAGTTTAACGTATTTATATTCCAGGTCTTTTAGCATTGGGATATATCTCATTCAGCCACTAGAGGTGCTGAAGGTAATGCAATATAATGGAATAATTTCTTCCCATTAAATTGCATTACATTTGGCACCTGTAGTGGCTGAATGCAGTATATACCAGGAAGTGAGTCTTCTGAGATTTTTAGCCCTGGGAGGCTGGGAAAATTTGGGGGCCAGATAAAATCCTCCTGACGACCAGATTTGGTTTGGACACCCCTGTCCTAGAGAGCAGAAATAGAGCTAATGGGCTTTGTAGGAGGCAAGATTTAGGTTGGATATCGGGAAGAAATTCTTAACAGTAAGAGCAGTTCGTCAATGGAGCCAGTTACCAAGGGAAGTGGTGGGTTCTGCCTCACTGGAGGTCTTCAGGTAGAGGTTTAACAGACACCTTGTGGAGATGCTGTAGAGAGGATTTTCCTGCTCCAAGCAGGGATTTAGGCTAGATGACCCATAGGATTCTATGACTTTCTTCTATTACTTCAAGATAAAGTTGTGGGAGAAAGACTAAGAGAAAATGTAGGTTTTTAGTTTTGACTTTATTTTTTAATTGTTTTCTGGTACTTTTTGCCAAATGACAAAAAGAAAGGGTTAAGCATCAGCTTGCATCTCTGTTCCAAACTTATTCAACTTTTATTTAAGCTTATTTAACTTTTATTTAAACAAGTTTCAAAGAGCATATACTTTTTGAATTCATAAATATACCAAACAGCACTACTTCACTGCTTACAGCTTATAATTTAAAGCATTTCATGTTTTTAAGGTGGTAAATAAAGTTTAGGTCTGATAAGACAGGGTCGCATTCATTTCAGTCTTCCTCCCAAGAGAAAACAATCCAAAGAAAAAGGTTTTTCCATGGCTTCAATGTTTCCAGAATGTTTTTTCTCTCTGGCCCTATGACACCAGAAGGGATATTTGATAGGTGAGCTGGTGCTATAAATGCTATAAAACTGTTCCGTAAGATTACAATCCTAAACACATTTACTTAGGAATAAGTCACGCAACACAGTGAGCCTTCATTTTGAGGAAACAAGTATAGGATTGCACTATATTATCTTTTTCAGCTTTAATAAGTCATTTTTGCCCAACGCTGTATATATGCAACAGGGACCAATTGTGAACACCTGTGGGCCGGGCAAAAATGGGTTTTAATACATACCATTAGAAGCTAATGCCTGCTTCTTAAGGAACTGATATATTTGCATTAGGCCACTTTCACATTGCCAAAGGCAGGTACAAAAAGTGGGTCCCAATGCACAAAATGCACTGCAATAGTCTTGAGTAGTAGTAGTCACAGGTAAATATGATAGAAGCAGTTACACTTATTTGTACACATGCCCCATTCACATCTAAAACGAAGATGTTCTACATATGAGGTGTCAGAACTGAGTGCAAGAACAATGTCTGCCACCGAGTTCAGGGAGAGTTCAGCTCCCCTCACACATGCAACCCATTTTTGTAAGAAGTAGGATCTCCCACATTCACTTTAGATATGAACAGGGCAGTCATGTGAACAAACCAAAGTGTCCCTATCGTATCTAATTGGGCCTCTACATAACCACTGTACTTTGGATCAGTTGGGAACTTTCCATGATCAGATCTGCTAGTAGCCTTGGCTGTTTTGGCCAACAACTATACTTGTTGTAAGTGCTGATTTCTTTTGCTTGAGCAATCTGGATTGTTTTCTTGCTGGCCAGTCAGATACAATGAGCAGTACATGTCAAAGGCCAGTGGAGACTTAAGAACACCTATTGGGCACATAAGGTATGAAACAGGACAGCTACTGAAGAGTCATTCCACCAAACAGATAAATCCTATTTAAATGGGCTATGATGTGTTTCTAAGAATTCCACTATATCACACTTTTAAAACTGTTGTTTACAGAAGCAATTTAATTAAATGCTCATAATCAACAGATAACAATCCCAGAACTTGCATTATTTAATATATAGTGAAAGAAAGACAGCAACCAATCAGCATGCAGATTTGAAGCAACATAAGGATGCTTTTTCTCCTTCTAATATTTAAGTTTTGTTAAAAAAAAATGAGCATGAAAATTGTATATAAATGGTAATTCAGTAACAGGAGGGGGGAATCTCCTAGGATCCACAGTGCTGACTAAGCCTGGAATCTTAGGTAGCAATCTGAAGTACGCTAACTCAGAAGTAAAGTTCTCTTGAGATCAGTGGACTATATCCAAGAAAACACAATTAAGAATGTGCTGTTAGTGTCTCCAATGAGTCCTTGTATGCCCTCATCAAGAGATGACACTCTTGTTTCAAGTATTTTTCTAGGGAACAATCTTAACTCAGTCAACCCATGAAAAAGTATTACAAATGAATTAGACAATCAAATGGACAAATTATGTATTTAACGTCCTGCCACACCATGATGATGGTGACCTCAGAGCAGGTGTTTCTGCTCTGCAACTTATTCTGGAACATATTTATCTATGTGCTCTATCCAGCAGGGGGATGACTGACCAGGAGGCTTTGAAAAAGGAATTTAAATCCCCTTACCCCTCTGTAAGCTTCCCATTCTGCAATGGGTCTCCTTGGATCTGTACCAGCAATTTCCCTGAAGCAAGTGTGATGAGAGAAAAGGGGCGAGAAGGGTGCTGCCAGAGGGGATAGGATCCAAGGAATGCCATCGCCACTGGATCCACCTCTTCCTGTAGCCTGCTGTTTCATTCTTCCCTTCTCCCAGCCCAGTTTCACCCCTCCTCCCCTCCCACACCAGCTTATCTGCTCTGGCAGGTGGCCAGTGATCCAGCAATGTGCAAGGGAAGGGTCCAGCCTTCCCTCTAGCGCTGAACTGCTCAGTGTGCTGCTGGAACCAATTTATGGCTGCTTCTCAGTACTGGCAGAATACACATCCCGCCAGCAGGGAAGTCCAACAGGATGAGGCTATAAGTCGATTTCATTTTACAATTTCCTGATTTTGGTTACTGATATTTGGGAAGATATTATCAATGTTTTTTATCTCACTGAACTAATGAGCTTAGAATTACCTACAATAATTCTCACCAGCACAAATCATTTCTAGGTGTGCATGCACAGCAGTATTTAACGAACTGACACATCTTTCCAAAAACTAGAAGCCTCGTGGCCCTCTGTCCTTTCAGATTCCTAACTATCATAGGCTCTACACAGACAGCAAGAGCAGCTCTCAGGTTCATCATCACACAACCTCTCTGCTTAGATTTTGAACATGATTTTTCATAACATTGCCAAACTGACAACTTCACCATCTTCCAACTTCTGTTTTAAGCCTAAGCTACTAGACATATCTCGTATAGCTGAATAGAAATTCTGTTCTCTCTGAGTTCATAACTACCAAAAAGGAAAAAAACCAATACTCTCAGACTTGCAATCAAATTGCTGATGCTAGTATGATAAAATGAGAACTAAAACTAGAAAAACAGGGTGCACATTATCCAACTATTAGCATATGTGTGAAAAAGTTTAAAGATCTAAGCTGCAGTTCATAACATATTTTCTCCAGAGTAGTCATCTTGAAGTATTCACGACTACTTTAGAATAAGTGGATTGCAGATTGCAGCTCAATCTTTAATTTCTAATAAAACATCCAAGATTATTAAAAGTTGCTTCATATTATTTTGTTCTATGATAGGCTTTTTGTTTGTTTTTTTAACTGTCAAGTGTTATATTAAAGTTGTACCTTAAGAGAGGCTAATGGATGTTCTGGACCAAGTAAGCTCCAATGAAAGGAAGCCAAATCTTCATCAGGTAGAATGTGATTACCTAGAATATACAATATGCAATACTTTTAAAACCATAAATGAATACTCTCTGAGACTTGATCTACAAATGGTGGCCTTGGATGCTTCTTTTGAAACTCAAGGCAGTGTCAGAATTAATCATGACTGACAGACTTGTAGGGGAACAAAATCTTATATTCAGTTTTTAATTATGGGTAGCAAAATAAAAATCATAAATCAGTGAAACTTACTTCCAAACAAATCACATTTACAGACCAATCCTAAACTACACTGGCACAGTCAGGTTGCATGGCTTGCACTGCATCCAGTGCAAATCAGGTGGCAGCTGAAGGTCTCCTCAGGGTAAGGGAATATATTTCCAACCCTATGTGGCTCCACGGATCTGCACCAGCTATATTGCTGGCACTAGGAATCTAGGAAGCCTCATGTAGGGCTGCCTGGCCTGGATGCAGCATGCACTGCCACCGCCAATCCTCCCCTTCTTCCGCCCAACTCAAAAATGCCCCCTCCCAGCTTCCAACACACCCTCCCGCCACCCTCTCCCAGCTCCTGCATCACCTGGTGTGACCGCACCTTTGCCAGCCAGCGCTGGGGTCAGATGTGGTTCTGCCAAACTGGCAGTAGCCTTTGCACCAGCCCAGCCAGCTCATGAGTAGCCACAAACATGCCTCATGAAACTTTTGCAATGCTCTGAGCTGGCATAGGGATGGTAGTGCCCACTGAAGCATGAGTTTAGTATTCCGGCCTTACCTGAGATTCTTCTTAAAACAAATGAACTTGCTCTAAAATAAAAGTGGTCAAGATCAAGGTACTGGGGTTCACATTTATTGCTGTTATTGAGAACAAGCTACAAACACAACTTAAAAACAAACCAAAAAGGTGAACAGCTCCTAAACAGGTATGCACAGAAAGATACAGTCAACAAGATTTTGTTCAGGTTCTACTTACATATTTTAAGATAGGTTTACACGCAGGCTTCCACGTGCCACTACACCTACCTAAAAGAGCAGCAAAAATAGGAAACCGATTTGGATTCAGGTCCAGTTGCTTGGCAACTTCATGCATCAGGTATTGGCTTGTTGTGAGGCTTTTTCCATTACGGCTAAGTTTTAGAGCATGGGCACTGAAATAGTAAGGGATGTTGCACAATGCGTAATCTGAATCGTATGCAACCAAGCCGTGGAAACCTTTTTCTCGGCAAAAAGCAATTACTTCTTGGTGATGGTCTTCGATGCTCTGTGCAACCTATGCAAAAAAGATGATGGGAGGGGAAAAGGGAAGGACACAAATGTTAATGCCAAACAATATCAATATACTGTTTCAGCAACATATTGAAAGTTCTAAGAACATGCACTGCCAGTTTGGTGCACGCTACGGAATGCAAAACTGTAACACAAGTACAGTATCAAATAGTGTCATTGACCCAAATTTTGGTGCTACAGGTGAGGCTTCCATGTCTGTGTATTATGGATCTGCAGATCTGGCTCAACCTGAAGCCTTTGAAGGCAACCTCAGAAGGGGGAGGCCTCAGAACGTCTTAAAAGGCATAAAAACGTCACTTCCGGTTTCCCTCGAGAAACCAGAATTGGTGCTTTATCAGCCATAATGGCCATTCTGAAGCCCACAGAGGCCGCAGGCAGACACATGAGGCCTCTGCGGGTTTCAGAAATCCTGAAGGCTACCAGAGTCTCTTTCGGAGGGTTTAAAGGGGAAGAAACCACGGATTTCCTTATCTATGGTTTTCAGTATCCACGCAGGGGGTCCAAGAAAAGATCCTTTGACCCCACCTGTATTCTATGTTCACCTTTCCCTTCACCTCCTCACTATGGACTGTATTCAGTCACACATAAGTGGAAGGGAGCTCACAGAAGACGATTTTACTGATCCCTCTCTCCCACTGCAGCTCCTGAGGTGCCCCAAAATTCATTCCTAAGGAGCCCTCAGAAATAGGATGGCATGTGCACCCTGCAAGGTAGAAGGTAACCCACCAAAATAAGATACAAGCACTTTCCACAATTACACAGTGCTCTTGTATGATGGCAAAACTTAGTTCTGCTCTTCTAGCAATTCAGAGAACTACTTTTTATAACAGATAAGCCACATCACTTTTCTTATTGTGCAAAACCTCTCATCCTACCCTAAAACACAACCCTGAGGTTGATACTCTACTTATTGGGGGGGGGGGTCCCTGTTTTCTTAGAAAGGAAAAAAAAAAGACTTACATTTTACAGTCACATATCCAAAAATACAGTGTTATAATGAAAAAATCTGGCAAGTCGACTTGCTAAGTTTTTATACTTTGTTTCCAGTAGTGATGAAAGCAAAGATTTAACTTCATTTTCCAATTTGAATTTTTGTTCTTTTTTATATATAGAAATACTATACAAGTTTTCCAATCCCTTCTATCAGGCTTTGATGATATAAATCAAAAAGTTAAGATGTACACATACATCATACAAACTATTGGGAAGACTAGTTTAGCACATTATCCTATTCAGGAATGGTTTTTCAGGCACCTTAGGAGACTGCAAGGGGTAGGAAAGTCTGCATTGAAAAGCTGATGCCGCCGAATATAGTGGGTCTGCTGTATCCGTGGATTCGGGACCTGTGGATTTTATTATCTGTGGGAGCCTGAACTTCCCAGTCTGACCCACGTAGACATTCCAGAGGTGACCAAAGCACAGCTCCTATCACCTCCAGAGATTACAGGGCCCCCCAAAACCAGCAGATTTCATTATTTGCGAGTTTGCTTATCCGGAGGGGGCCCTGGAACTGAACCCTGCAGATAATGCAGAACAACCTTTATTTATACAGGTTGGTCCTCATTATATGCAAGTTCGATACCCATGGATTTGAATACCCACAGGTTCCAAACCCACAAGGAGGGCAACCTAATGCACCCCAAACCCGACTGGAGCTGTGCACTGGTCAGATCTGGAGACCCTTCTGAGGGCCAGGGAGGCTGCATAAAGACTCCTCGAACCTCAGAGGCCTTGTAAGTCCTCCAGAAGGCTGAAAAGTACAACTTCTGGTTTTCAGTTGGAAACCGGAAGTCATGCTTTTTGGGCCTTTGAACGGCCCAAAAAGAACGGCCTCCAGAACTGAGAGAAGCACAGTTCTAGTCGGGTTTGGAGGCTTGGGGCCCCTGAAATCTGCAGATTCCAACATCTGTGGATTTTGGCTTTCCAACAAAAGAAAGTTCACAGAGTGGTTTACAGAGAAAAAAAATCACTAAATGGTTACCTGTCTCAAAAGGGCACACAAACTTACTTCTGCTTATTATCTGGATAATAACCTTTTGTCCAGGAGATTCCACATTCAATAAATCAACCCATTAGCTTCTCTAACTGGTAAGGGAATGAAGAAGACCAAGGAGGAAAACTTGCAAACCTGAAAGATGCCCAATCTTGTTGGGAGAGAGTGGGGGGAGAGGAGGTTTCAGTAAAAAAACTATGTCTCCATTAACAGGAGAACAAGCCAAGTTCCCATAATTCTTTCAACCTCAAATAAATCTACAGCTCACACAAGTTTCCAGCCCCTTTCAGAAATATAATAGCATTCCAAAGGGGACATGGAGTAAGAAAACATAGTCCATGTGGATGAATTCCAACCTGTGATAGATTTATCAGGTTCAAATTTGGTCTTCTCTTGTTGGCAGATCGGAAGGACAGGTCTTGTGAGTTGTCAACTTGATCATCAGCCAACACCCTGAAGTCTATCTGCAGTGCTTTCTTCTTTCATCCCTCACAGGGATTAGAACTTGCACCATGTCATGAGCCAGAGGCCAGAAGGCACAGGGAAAGAATGTTTCAGGTCATTGCAGCAGTTCAGGATGAGGAGGGGGCAGGCACAACAGAGGAGGCCTCCACCACATCCTAACTTCCATCCTGGGCCTGAAAGCCCTAAACTCAATTTTTCTTAAATAGCAGGCACAGATCTGAGTAGCCCCACTGCGCAGGCTGGGGTGCTACACAGTGTAAGGGAACAAATGCTTACATCCAAAGTTGGATACAGTGTGGGCCCACTACAACAGAACTGGCTAGGATTGGACTTTTATTAATCACTATTACTGGGAGAAAAAAATCATGATGTTAACATCCCATTCAATGAAACACCAGTAAATAATAAAGGACCAAAAACAAAACCTAAACAGCTTAACATACAGAGAAAAATAGTAAAACACAATCCACATAAAGAAGCATCTAGGCCCAAATGCCTGTCTGCACTGGTGGTCTTCACCTTTCATTTGAAACTAGGAAGGTCGGCCTCTGGCAAGTCTTTTAACAAGGGGCTTTCAAAATTGCAGTGCTACAACTTAGAAGGACCACCTGTTCATTCTCGGTTGCAAGTTTGTACTGGGCATATGGTCAGCAAAATAGGTTGAGTTCATCATTAAAATAAAAACTGAAACACATATAGGTTTTCAGTAGAAAAGTTTTTCAATAGGAAAAATGCTTCTCTATGGTTCATTGGTTCCAAAAGTTGTTTAAATGACTGCTAGTCATTCAGGAAGGGACACACAAGTAGCAAATCGCACCTGAAGCAAAAGGGTAAGGATTACATATTTTACAGTAAACATATTCTCCAATAGGGTAGCAACAGTTGTCAACATTTCAGGATCAACTTCTGGAAAGACTTTTTAGAAGTTTGTTTTTTAAGTTTCTGTTATTGCTTACAGGTGCTTTGTATTGCCGAATCGGCCTTTTCAGCCACACTAGACGCTGTTCCAGAACCACCATTCAGAGCGCGATACCATAGTCTTTCAAGACTGAAGGTTGCCAACATTCTATTGCTTACAGCAGCCGTTCCCAAACTGTGTGTTCCCAAACTTGCCAGGGCATCATGGGCTGCTTACTGCCCCTGCAGGGAGACTGTAACAAACAGCAGATGGAGGCTCACCATGGCAGGAAGAGCTCCAGCGCACAAAAACCACATACTGGGAAAAGCCCTCCCTCCCAGCCTGTCCTCCTTACCACCATCACCAGCCACTTCTGGAAGCCATGCGCAGTGGCCGGGGGAGTCATGGGTACCAACGGTTTGGAAACCACTGCCTTACAGTGTAAGCTAGTCACCATTCTTAATAAGAATGCATTTTGCAAATTACAGCTGATGTACTTGAGTGTAATGTCCCACAAGCAGCAATCAACATATGCAGAAATTGGTAGAAGAACTGAGTGGAAGAATAATAGTTTTAAGAAAAGGTTTAAAAAAAATAAAAGGAGAGAGCAAGACCATAACTACTCATGCCTTTTGCTATGCATATGTAAAAAAAAGAATTAGATTCTGAAGAGGACAGTACAGATATTGAACTGTCAAGTAGTCCAAATTGTTTGTTCTGTCATGAGATTTTGCTTTAAACGGAATAAGTATGCATCTGTGTATATACATACATATTTGTATGTGCACACAGATGCAAAATCATCATCATCAGATGTAAAATTATCATTACATTAAGCTACACACACTAGTGTTTCTGCCAGAGCTTGCCTGAAAATCCTTGAAGTTTTGTTTTATGTGCTTACATCTGAAGCTGTAACTAAAAAATGGACAGTATGCTGTGTGTTCACAGAACCAGACTAAAATAGGATACATTAAAGCTTAAGCAGCAAACACCCTGGAATTTAATATTTAAACTAAATGACATTTGCACTTGCAGTATTTTTTCACCCCACGTTGCTTATACTCACACTACAAATTTTCCACTGACTATGCAATTTACTAACGAAATACCCTCGAGATTTAAAAATATCATTCTCATGTATTCCTAACTCAGCACAAGACTCCATTACATATAAATGTTTGCTTCAATTGTCAGCATGACTGAAATTTTAGATTTCTATAGATTTATTTCTATTTCATTAAAAAATACTTCTTTCCAACCTTTCATCCACAAGAGATACTCAAGGCAGCTCAAAAAATAAATTTCATATATAATGACATTCTAGCAATAGCAATCAAAGCAACCACTCTGAATAAACACATCAGCAGTATTAATGAATTGAGATTTCATTAACATGCTAGAGCAGTGTTTCTCAAACTGTAGGTAGGGACCACCAGGTGGGTCCCCATTCATTTCAATATGTACATTATTTTTAATAGACCTGATGCTGCCATGATATGTGACTGCATTTCGGGAAATGTTACAGTTAAACTACTGTTAATTTGTTAACCATTCAGTTTAACAGATCATCGTAGTTTAACAGGCATCTAAGTATATGCTTTTAACAATGGTAGTCAATGGGGCTTTCTCTGGGTTATGTGTGGTTAGGATTGCATCCTGTGGGGTATCTGGGGACTCTTTTTAAATAGATCAGCAACTGCTTGGGAGGGTTAGGTGAGTTCCTCTCTGTTTTAAATAAGTTTTTAAACTTATACTTATTGGGAACTTTTATTCCCTATGGGGCTACTTGGATCTGCGTATGGGATTTTGCGGGCACAAATCTGAGCAGCTCAAGTAACACTGCCTGGGCTGGGGACAGGGGTTAGGATCCAATCTGTACTGCCTCAGCTGGCCCCACTCCCCACGCAGGCCCAATCCACCCCTGGGCTGCCTTCCCCCTGCCCTGATATGCTCCTCTCCACCCCCATTCCTCCTTCCCTCCAGCCTCTCTCACCCCCGTGCCAGTCTGCCCAGCACAAACTTACCTCCTCCGGACTCAGGGTCAATTCCACAAGGCCAGCACACGTCTGTGCATTGGCCTAGCCTACTCTTGAGTTGTTGTGAATGTGCTTGATGGCACGTTCGCAATGGCTGGGAGCCGGCAAAAGGAAACTGTGCTGGCTCCGGGGGGGGGGGGGGTGTGTGTTCAGATTGTGCTGCTGATTTGATTTTGTCGTATTGGGGTGTTAAAATTTTACTGCTTGATGGTGTCATTTCCAACCATGACATCACTTCTGGTGGGTTCCAATAGATTCTAAATAAGTGGGTCCCAGTGCTAAAATGTTTGAGAACCACTGTACGAGAGTATACCACACTGAAGAGGAAAAAGGGGAGTCAGTCTCTCCACACTATGCAAAAAAGTCAAAGGTACAACATACTATAACAGAGTTTAAAACACAAAAAAGTGAATAAGAATCTCAAGAAATTAAAATGGAGCAGACAGATTTTACCAGATATGGAAATACTGGTATAAGTAATGTGAACATACCATAGAACAACAAGAGTTTTAAAAAATATACTGCAAAAAGATGCAGAGAAGTACAAAATTCACAAATGGGGCCTGGAACCCCTGCTAACTGGTTGAACCCCTGCTAACTGGTTAAGAGGCACTTTTTCAAGTGGGTGCTCCTCTTTTATTTAGCAGGGGGAGAGTAACTGGCCCTCCTCACCCCAGCAGTGTCTTTTCTAGTGGCTGTCTGCTGGTGTTGCATCTTTTTAGATTGTGAGCCCTTTTGGGACAGGGAGCCATTAGATATTTGATTTTCTCTGTAAACCGCTTTGTGAACTTTTGTTGAAAAGCGGTATATAAATACTGTTGTTGTTGTTGTTGTTGGAAAGAAAAGCAATTTTTAAAATAAGCGATTAAAAAAATTGTATTGATCCTTCATTCTGTTAACAGGATAGCAGTGCTTAAGAAGTACATAATAAAATAGAGAAAAATCCAGGCTGAATATTCTAAATGAAGAACCAGTAGAGTTGCTGTTATTATTATTATTATTATTATTATTATTATTAACAGTATTTATATACCGCTTTTCAACTAAAAATTCACAAAGCGGTTTACAGAAAAAAATCAAATAACTAAATGGCTTCCTGTCCCAAAATGGCTCACAATCTAAAAAGATGCAAATGAATACCAGCAGACAGCCATTAGAACAGGCAGTGCTAGGGTGAGGTGGGCCAGTTACTCTCCCTCTGCTAAAAAAGGAGCACCCATTTGAAAAAGTGCCTCTTGCCCAATTAGCAGCGGTATTTATTATTGTTCTTAGCAATACTAAGATTGTGCAACAAAAACTATCGTATCAAGAATAACTACATTTTTAATGAACTACAAGGAGAGAGACAGGCAAACATTTGCCACTTATTTTCATTTTAACAAGACTGCAAATTATGTGAAACATAGAAAGGGCATTTATCCAGTGGAATCTCTGAAAATTTGAATTAAATGAAATTAGTACACAAGCAAACAATTAGTAAACCCTGGCTGCTTAACCAAGGAGGCCTATGAAATTTTTCAGTGCAGACTAAGTAAGAACACTTTGTAGCCTCAATCATCCACTCCTCTATTAAAAATGCACATCACATCTGACTAAGTTACAGAGAGAAGTGTGGTTGCACTTTACAGCTTTCTACTCACGTACGGAAGAATTTAACAAGCTTACACGAACAGAACAATCTAACTTGTTCACTGTAGTGCTACACTCCATGTCTCCACTACAGTCTGTCACTCCTGTAAGCCAATCATTACGCCAGCTCTATCAACTCATAGACTTATAACATTTCTTACTACTGAAACAAGGGGTGGGACTTCCACTATCAACTTAGTCTGAAGTATCACAGCCTCTCTAAAGTGCAGGATTACTTCTAGGCCTTAAAACAGACATTTGGAGCAGAAAAAACCCCATCTAATCTAAGCCTTCAGAAAAACATAATTTTTTCCATCTCACTGAACTCACAAAACTTAACTCAAAAAGATTTTGTTTTTTAAACATTTGAAGAGAAAGTTGTCTCTTTTTAGAACTCACCTCACCCTGAAAATTATCCTTTGTCCTGGTTACAGTAATGGTTTAATCTGCCAAAAGGACAGCACAAAACTTGATAATGTTAAACTCCGATCATGGATCTCTGCACATCTCTGAAGGTCACATAACATTTAGTATACAAAGCAACAGAACTGACAAAGTCTGTTTGCAACTTCTTTTAACGATGTGGTCAACATTTTGGTGCTGTTTTTCCTTTTTACAGGACTTCAAGCAGAATATCTAATGGGTTACACATTTTCACTAACAGATTTTATTTTGCAAAAAAAATCTAGTGCAAAACACCATCATTTTAACTTTCATCTTTAAAAAATGACTTCAAAATGCACAGTCATCAATAGAGTATTATCGTTAAACAATGTAAGGACAATCTAAGCTAGATTGTGATTAAACTGTAGTGTAAACTGTAGTGTAGTGCACTACTGCCTTTCAGAACAGCAATGGTAAATTTACATGGCAATGTATGAAAACTAGGTGTTGTTTATAATTACTGTAATAGTGAGAGTCAAACTACATGAAATCCTTTTACCAAAACATATTCAACTTACTTACAGCAATTATTTTAGGTCTAGGATAATTCTTGGTTTCAGTAATGACAGCTAGTCACAACTTTCCTTTAAATGTAAATCATGTTAAAGAACTTGTTGCTCACTTCATCTTCTTGGCCAAGTTGAGTTTAAAGTTCCCCAAAATTCACTTACTATTTAGACAAGATGAAAAAGTGATTGTATGTTTTTAATGAATAGCTGCTGACTTCCATGACACCTACAATGAACATTTTATAAATCAAAGTGAACAGAACAATGGCCTCTGAAACAACATGGAGTCAGAACACAGTTTTCAAGATGAGTAGACTAAAAACTTCGAAAGAGTCAGGAGGGTGATCTAGATAGAACAGGTACTACAGATTAAGTTAGCTACCTGCTCTCATTCTAACTCTCAATCACAAACTGGTGAGCAACAACGACCCTCCTTTCTTCCTTATTCTGCTATGAATATGAGAAAGGTAGGAAATCAAACCTGAAAGGGTACAAAAAGGACAGGAGAGAGGCTCTACCAGAAAACCAGTGCTTACAGAACTAGAAAGCAAAGTGCAACCTCATGGAAAGTGAGAAAACAACATGATGGTAATGAGCCCATGTTTGCAACTCATGAGAACATCCCTGATTGTGAATAGATGCCTTCGGATGTTCCTGATCACTCTCATCTGGTTTTCAAAGCTTGACAGGTATGTATAAATAGAAAAATCCCTGTAGAGATTGAGGACATCAGGGTGCATACTAAGCCCTCCCCTTTGTCAGCTAAGGGCACCCTGCAGCTCCATAGCTACTAATGAGGTGGCAAGGAGATGGTTTCTCTCTGCTCCAAACCGGGGGGGGGGGGGGCATGGCCAAGACAGAAGCAACATGGAACTTTTTGGCAACATTTGTGTGACCACTGCTGGCCAGTGGTGAGTGTTCCCAAGAAACTCACAGCAGCTCCTCTCCC
Organism: Tiliqua scincoides; assembly: GCF_035046505.1. Lineage (NCBI taxonomy): Eukaryota > Metazoa > Chordata > Lepidosauria > Squamata > Scincidae > Tiliqua > Tiliqua scincoides. Next base: position 216,148,769 of record NC_089822.1, read on the forward strand.
CGCCCAAGCTACAGACACCGCCAGGTTTTGACGACATTTTGCGGATATGGGAAGACAGGATTTCCCTCCCTTCCTCCCTCTGAACTCAGCAGAGGAGACATAACTGGGAGGGCAACCCTCCTGCCATCTTAGAACCTTGCCCCTCCTTCCCCCCTCCCGTGGACTGGAGAAGCCAAGCGGAGCCCAGGCACTTCTTCAGTGGACAAGGAAGGGCAGCCTAAATGTGGGGCACTCACTGGTGCCAGGGCAGCTGCAAATGGAACTCCCAGGAAAGCACCTCTGGTCGTGTGAGAAGTGGCACATGGAGGGGGGAGGGAGGGCTCCCCCAGGCAAGAAGTATAGAGGCGGAGAAGGAGGCACCAACTCCAGAGCGCTGCAAGAGTGGCACAGGGAAGGGGGACCTAGTATGGGGGGGACGGGACAGGGAGCCAAATGCAAGGGGATGCTGGTGCAATCAGGTGGGGGGGTCTGGCATGGAGGGGAGAGGTGGGGGTGGAAGAGGTTGATGATGATGATGAAGAAGAGGGAGGCAACCACCCCAGAGAGCTGCAAGGGAGGCACAGGGAAGGGGGCCCTGGCACAAGGGGGGCAGGGAGCCAAGTACAAGGGGGGCTGGTGCAATGAGATGGGGTCTGGCATGGAGGAGAGAGGTGGGGGCAGAGGAGGAGGATGAAGAACAGACCCCAGAGAGCTGCAAGAGTGGCGCGGGGAAGGGGGCCCTGGGGCAGGGAGCGACATGCAGGGGAGGCGCTGGTGCGACGAGCTGGGGTCTGGCACGGAGGGGAGAGGGGCACAGGAGGAGGAGGAGGCGCAGAGCCGGGCCGGGCCTACCTTGATGTGGAAGCGGATGAGGGCCAGGCGGATGCAGTGCGCCATGCAGACGGGCGGCAGGAACCAGACCTTGGGCGGCGGCGTGCCCTTGTTCTGGACGTGGCTGACGATCTGCTGCGCCGTCTGGCGCTCGTTGCCCTGCCGCTTGACCCACTCGTGCAGCCGGGCCTTCTCGAGGGCGCCGTTGAAGAAGACGAAGAGCTCGATGTTGCCGTTGAAGCAGGCCTTGGCCAGCGCCGCCAGGTAGCCCAGCATGTGGTTCCACTGCCCGCCGCTCACCCAGTCGGTGTAGAAGCCGCCGTAGAGCCGGTGCAGGCAGTTGTCGGCGTCGATGAGGAGGCGCAGCGGGGTCTGCGGGGGGCGCTGGCGGCCGCCCCCCACCAGGCTGCCCCGGGCCAGCTTCTGCAGCTCCACCGGCACCACGGCGCTGGGGCAGTGCTTCTCGATGTAGTCCTGGAAGCCCTGCACGCCCATGGCGGCGGCCAGGACGCGGCGGGCGGGCGGGCGGGCGGGCGGGGGTCCTGCGGCGGGGGGGCGGGCTGCGAGTGCGGCGCTGCGGGAGGGCGGCTCTCAGGGGGGGCTGGTGTGGAGGAGCGGGGGGCTCATGGCTGCTGCGGCCGCCATGTGCTGCTCTCACACAGCCATGGCCGGGACCGGGCGGCTGCTGCGGCTCCTACTGCCGGGGGGGGAGGGAGGGAGGGAGGAGGGAGGGAGGGAGACGGGGGGCGGCACAGCGCGCAGGAAGCCAACCCACTGGCCGCGCGGAACAGGCGGGACTTGGCCCGCGCGGGCCGAGGCTGCCACTCGCGCCGCCTGCCAGCCGCTCCCCTGCCGGGCGGGCGGGAGGCGACTCGCTGGCCGGCGCGGGAGGGCAGGCCGAGCCGCTCCCCCCTCCTGCCCCCGCCCGGCCTGCTCCGCCCCCGCCCGGCCTGCTCCTGCACTGGCTACGCGGCGCTGGGCCTGCGCGGCCGGCCTCTTGCATAACCCGCGCAGGCGCAGGGCCAGGCGGGCGGGAAGCGGGCGAGAGGACGGATTGGATGGGGGCGGCCTCGCGAGCGGAAGTGGGGGAGGGGGCTGGAGGGGCTCCGAGGGGGGAGCGTTTCCTCCCGCTGGAAAGCTCGCGGGCTGCGCTCGGGGTCTCTGTGGTCTTCCTTGGCTTCACCTACGGCAGCGCACACAGCTGCACAGCACAGCACACTTGACTTCCGGCAGCGCACACAACTGCACAGCACACACAGCTCCACTGGGGGACATGAGTTGTGTGTGTGTGTTAGCCTGGTGTACCAAAAGCAAACAAGAGTCTTGTGGCCCCTTACAGACATGCCACGTCCCTATTTATGGCGTGCACCTACTTCACCACATGTGCTCTCCAATTAACATTTCTGCCCAAGGGTGCACATACGCAACATGGATCAAATGTGCACACCTGTGGGCTGGGCAGATATGGGTTTAATGCAGCGATTCTTCAGACTTTTTCATGTCAAGGTACACTGACAAGGCACTGAAATGGTCAGGGCGCACCACTGGTTTTTGGGACACTTGAGAAGGCCCGCTATGCTGCTGGTGGGGGGACTCACATCCCCCCAGCGGCCCTACTAATAAATGACCCTCCCCAAAACTCCCACAGCATACCTGTGGACCATTCACGGCACACCAGTGTGCCGTGTGCCGTAGCACACTGGTTGAAAATTGCTGAGTTACAGCCCAGTCCCAAGCTGCCCAGTGCGCAGGGCTGCAGCAGCGCCAAAAATGGCTGCTGCTGCATCCAGCATGCCACAGGCAGCCACCACTACCGCCTCGGGAGAAGGGGACTTTTGTCCCCTTCCTCAGCGTAAGGCAAGTAGCCCCGCAATGGGGCTACTCAATTCTATGGTGACCCAAGGGTGGGCATAGAATTTAGGGCCTCCGTGTCGGGCAGGTGTCAGTCTGGCCTCCCTCCCCTGGCACGCCTCCTCCCTGCCCTCCCTCTGCCTCCCCCTGCCCCAGAACACCTCCTCCCTGCCTCCCACCATGCCCTCACCCACCTCTCTGCTGCCCGGTGGTCCATGTGATCGCAGAGCGGTGGAGCTCTGGTGCTGCACTGGTGCTAGCTCAGCGCCGGCCAGTGCTGGGCTAGCACTGGCACTCCACCAGTGCTGAGGGCTGCAAACGTGCCTTATGGCATGTTTGCGACTGTGCGCACTGGCGGTGAGTGGCATAGACGGTGTATCCAACTTTACAGTACTATTACAGCCTCAAAGTAAGGGAACAAATGTTCCCATACCTTAAGGAAGTCTCTGACTGCCTCTCCACCATAGAATGCAGCGCACGTCTCATTGGCATGGCTGTGCCAACACTGGAAAATTTGATAGGATTGGACTCTTAAGCCACAAGGCCTTTGTGTGTGTGGTTAACATGCATCATTGTGGCTGGGCTAAAGAACTCCAGGGTTCTCCTGTACAGCATTATAGTGGTACTTCAATTCCCACAATGATGTGTTCAGATGTTTTGCATATCCATAAGCCTGTTAATTTCAGTGGGGTAAACATGCCTCACTGAATAGCTGCTGTCCTTGTCCCCACATACACACTTGACTCACCCCTTTGTAATGTTTAAGCCTGCCTTCCCTAGGTTCAGTTTCATACTTGCATGCGTACACATTTGAAGTGTGGATGCGACAAATATTTAGTTATTTAGTATTACAGTATATACTGTCTTTCTCATCGTCTCAAAGCGGTTTACATAGGGAGAATGCAAGCCCCATTTTCCAATAGGGCATTATAAGTATTATTCCATTTCTCCAGATGTTTCCCTTCATAGTGCTGTCGTCATCTTGACTGCTGACTTCTTGCTTTTTCCCAAGCTTTCGCAGGCACCTGCACCAAGCTTCAGACCGGTTTCTCAAAGTTATCTGGCTTTTTTTTTTTTTTTTTTGCCAATTGACTCGTCCTTAAATAAAGAAACAGTAATTAAGGAGTAGCTTTTAGCTACAGCTCTCTCTTGTGAGTACTCAGTGACAAGACCAGGTTTGGCTTTGTACATCTTGGAAAAGGACACTAATTTTCAACTCTTACTAAACGTGCAGCTGTTAAACCAGTGCTATTCAACCAGTGATCTCTCCCAGTAATTTGGTATTTGGTCCAACTGCCACAAGGATCATACGACACTCTTCTAACTGGAAAAATTGCCTGGCATTACCATGGTCTGTGCTAATTGTGGTAATTGGGAAAATGATACTTGCAAAAAAGTGGAAAAGCCTTTACTATCTCTCCACAAATTAGGTCCCCCTAGTAGCCTATCAATGACAGGATAACTTTCTAGTCATTACAGAGCAGTGAGTCGGCACAGGAAGTGAAGGTGGCTGGGGCAACAGTTTACAACCGAGTCCTTCAAAAAACAAAGCATAGAGTAGGCAAGATGCTACTTGGAAGCATCTTGTATGGAAGATGTATGTATGGAATGGAAGAGAAAAGAAGTATGTATGGAAGAGAAGTCAGCAGCAATGGGAAATGCCTCTTGCTGAGTCAGCTGTGGGCCAGTCACCAACTTCTGCATGAGCTATCACACTTAGCTGCAGTGGTACTCTGCAAAGTGATACCTGCAAAGGTAGTACTCAGAAAAGTACAGCTTGTAGAAAAAAAGAGGAAGCTGAAAAGCCCTGAGTTAAACCCAAACTGTATTGATTGTCAGGTCATAAGGAACCCATATGGAAGTGGTGGCTGAATCCTTGTATACACTGCATCTCATTTACTAAGGGCGCAATCCTAACCAACTTTCCAGCACTGGTACAGCTGTGCCAGTGGGGCACCTACTGCATCCTGCCATTGGGGGGCAGTCACAGAGAGAGGCCTCCTCAAGGTAAGGTAATGTTTGATCTCTTAGCTCAAAGTTGCATTGCCCTTACCTCGGAGCTGGAAAATTGGTTAGTATTGTGCTTTCAGGGTCAAACTACTATGTTATTGAAACTATGGAAGTGGTATGGCCTCTGTTGTATCCAACACAACTTAGGAGCAAGCTGAGGTCTCCTCCGGGTAAAGGGATTTTCCCCTTACCCCAAGTAAATGCTTAGCCTGTCCATTGGGGCTACTTGGATTTGCGTCAGCTATTTAGCTGGTGCAAGTCCAAGCAGTCCTGTATAATTGAATTGGCAAGCTTGTTTTATTCTAGGTGTATCATTTGTCTAGTCTAGTGCTTCCCAAACTTGTTAGCATCTGGACCCACTTTTGAAAATGACAATATTGCAGCCCACATAGCTTTACATACATGCATGCACAAATAATTGGAATCCAGTGGTCTTGAGGCTGTTAGAGACCTTAACGTGTAGTGTGTGTGTGTGTGTGTGTGTGTGTGTGTGTGTGTGTGTGTGGACATTTGCTAGACTTTCCCTAGAAATGGAGTTCGAGGACTGTTGCCCCAAACCTTTACAGTCCAGGGATCCCAGAAGGCTGAACTGGAGAGCAAGATGTGTAGTTGGGAATTTTCAGGCTAAACAAAAAGCTGAAACTGGGTTCACATGTGATCTATGACATGCCAATTACTAGAGAAAATTTTAAAATATGACATTTTAATTTGGGAGTGTGAAGATTACCTCATACCACAGGTTAGCATTTCAGCCATGAGAGCGTTCTCTCCACCTGAATTGCTACTGCAATTTTTTTCTGTGAACTGGGCATGGGTGCTTGCAGAGTTTTAAAAATATTTTTCAGAAAACTTTTTGTGACCCACCAAAAATCATCTTGTGACCCGCTGGTGGGTCCTGACCCACAGTTTGGAAACACTAGTCTAGCCTATTTAAAAACTGAAAGTATTTGAAATTTAAATCTTAATAAGCCATGCACAAGTACAGTACATTTGTCATTTTGCCACACCAGTGTTGCTGAATAGTTGTTGAACTAAAGCTGTAAAGGAGCAGCGTTGGCCCTTAGCCAACTAAGGGCCCAATCCTATTCAATTTTCCAGTGCCAGACTGCCGGTGCAGCTGTGCCAATGGGGCATGCACTGCATCCTGTGGTGGGGATGCAGTCACAGAAGCCTCCTCAAGGTATGGGAACATTTGTTCGCTTACCTCAGGGCTGCACTGCAGTTGCACTGGTGCTAGAAAGTTGGATAGGATTGGGCTCTAAAATGTTTTAACTGACTGTACAATAGGTTTGCAATCCTAAGCACACTTCCCTTGAAAGATCAGGCTGTTAGTACGTTCTTGTATTTAATTTTTCTAAACAGCAGTACTTTGCTGCTGGAGTTAATATGGGGTAAGAAGCTTCACACCTGTAATGTGTTTGCACTGCCAGTTTCATTTGTATTTAAAAATATTTAAATACTGCATGTATTTAAAGTGCATAGCACTTTATAGCATAAGCAAAAAGATAAGGCCACTGTTGAGAGACTGACTGTCTAAAGTTTTGCCAGTGTAGAAAGAGCAAAGGGATGCAAGTCTCAGAGGTCCAAGATATAAATGGGAGCAAGCAATTACAATATCCACAACTTTACTGTGGCTGCGGACAAGGATTGTAGGAGTTTTGGATGTACCGAAGACTTCCTGGAAATCTCACTTTGGGAAAAGGATTTGACGGGGGAAAAAGACATGGCATCACAGGTGGCCTGGGAGACCTTTTTAGGGATGAAGAGCAGCAGGACAGATTATGCAAGCAAGACAACTGAGGGTTGTAAAGTTGAAAAAGCAAAGGTAATAACATTCGGAAATAAAGGCAGCAGGAGAAAGAAAGCAGCAGAAAATCTTATTTCTTGCACCCTCCTCCACATCCAACTCTCCACAACAGCAGAGCAGAGGACTACATTTGGCAGCTAATCAAAGCACTCTGGTGCCAATAGATAAGGCCCTGCCATGAAGACTGCAGCTCAGATGAGAAAATGCATGACATGCATTCTGGTTTCTCAAAAGGAAACTTTGGTGATGGGAAACATGGTAAGAGGGCACTTTGTACAAAAAGGAAGCATTTTGCACAGACAACTTCCTTACAACATTATGGCAAGATGCATGAACATCTAACTAGAATCTGTAGGTGGGGGTGCTGTGGCATCTCTATGTAGGGATGTACTTGGGGCATTTCCCCATGTTTGGGGGTGGTGCCTGTTACCCTGTTGCTCATTCCTGGTGGGGACCCTGAGCCCTCCAGCCCCTGCTTGCTTCATCCTGGTGGCTCTTCTCTGACTGCTGGCATTGGGACTGGGTGGATGTGGTGACTGGCTCCTTGGATGTTGTGCCAAAGACATACAGGCATGGCTAGGTTTAGGATATGGCAGCTGTTGCGCTGCTGTCAGTATGCCATCAGTGTGGTATCTGAATAGGATTGAGCTATCAGTTGTTTATACTGGATGTGTAAGTGAATGGAAAGGCAGGATAGGGATTCAAGGAATGGGCTGAACAGCAGGAAAGATGAATTATTTTGGCAAGAGTATGGAATTGACATTGTCTGATGTGGTACAGGAAGGAGCAGAGATGAAGGCTGATGAAGTCACTTAATTTATACTTTCAGTTACTGCTGCTGTTCTTTGTTCTTTATCCCCATGCCAGTAAGTAAAGCAGTGGCTAAACCAGACTCGCTTGCAGTGTGTAAGGAAGCTTGTTTCAAGCAACCTCTAATAGAGCACGTTACACAACTATTTCTGCTGGACGGAAGTAGTTGCGCATATTCCAAAGCTGGCTATGCTGTGACTTTCTGTAATCCCAGATAAAATAGTAAGAGATTATTGTTGGATTCTTCTCCATCACTAAAAGACCAAACTTTTGATGGTAAGGTGTGAACTCAAAAGCAACAGAGGCATTTTCAGCAGTAAAACAGTAGTAAGCTGCCAGGGTGAAACACCCTGATCTATCTTGACACACCACAGTGGCAGATTGCTGTACGATTTTTAATCCACAGAAACAGAACTACTCAATATTTTTGGTAACAAACTCTTTATCTAGATTTAAGGTGCATCTGTCACCTCCAGTTTAACAGTTGGAAGTGATAAATGCACCTTAGACCTTGCTGCATTCCAACATTTCCTGACAAAAGACAAGATATAATCTGGGTTAGCTTCATCTGTTTCCAGTTCCAGTTTTTTTCCTGTTCTCTACAGCTATCAACTCTAATTTAGGTAATCAGAACTAACACATGTATGAAGATGATTAAGCATATTAAAAATATTTACAGACAGTTGTTTAGATTTATTCTTGTGGGTAAAGGTTTTTATCAAAGTTGACCACATTAATGGTCTTTACAAACAGCTACTTTTATATGGACATAATCTCATCAAAGTTTACACTAGCAAGACTTACCAGTTCTATTGGGTGATTCAGCATATGCAATCTTTCTCATTGAAATTGTTGAGACAAGGGAAAATATTGACATAGTGGGCATAACGGAAACCTGGTGGAATGCGGAGAATCAGTGGGATACCGCAATCCCGGGCTATAAACTCTACAGGAGGGACAGGCAGGGGCGTGTTGGAGGTGGGGTGGCCCTTTATGTTAAGGAAGGGATAGAATCCAGCAAAGTAGAGATTGAAGGTGGGTCTGACTCCACTGTAGAATCTCTGTGGGTTAAATTACCAGGCTTGGGCAGCGATGTAATACTGGGGGCGTGCTATCGTCCTCCAGACCAGAAATCTGATGGGGACCTTGAAATGAGGAAACAGATCAGGGAGGTGACAAGGAAGGACAGGGTTGTAATCATGGGGGACTTCAATTATCCTCATATTGACTGGGTCAATTTGTGTTCTGGTCACGATAAGGAAACCGGATTTCTTGACGTGCTGAATGACTGTGGCTTAGATCAGCTAGTCACGGAGCCCACCAGAGGACAGGTGACTCTGGATTTAATTTTGTGCGGTACACAGGACCTGGTTAGAGATGTAAACGTTACTGAGCCATTGGGGAACAGTGATCATGCTGCGATCCGTTTTGACGTGCACGTTGGGGGAAGAATACCAGGCAAATCTCTAACAAAAACCCTTGACTTCCGACGGGCGGACTTCCCTCAAATGAGGAGGCTGGTTAGAAGGAGGTTGAAAGGGAGGGTAAAAAGAGTCCAGTCTCTCCAGAATGCATGGAGGCTGCTTAAAACAACAGTAATAGAGGCCCAGCAGAGGTGTATACCGCAAAGAAAGAAGGGTTCCACTAAATCCAGGAGGGTGCCCGCATGGCTAACCAGCCAAGTTAGAGAGGCTGTGAAGGGCAAGGAAGCTTCCTTCCGTAAATGGAAGTCTTGCCCTAATGAAGAGAATAAAAAGGAACATAAACTGTGGCAAAAGAAATGTAAGAAGGTGATAGGGGAGGCCAAGCGAGACTATGAGGAACGCATGGCCAGCAACATTAAGGGGAATAATAAAAGTTTCTTCAAATATGTTAGAAGCAGGAAACCCGCCAGAGAAGCGGTTGGCCCTCTGGATGGTGAGGGAGGGAAAGGGGAGATAAAAGGAGACTTAGAGATGGCAGAGAAATTAAATGAGTTCTTTGCATCTGTCTTCACGGCAGAAGACCTCGGGCAGATACCGCTGCCCGAACGGCCCCTCCTGACCGAGGAGTTAAGTCAGATAGAGGTTAAAAGAGAAGATGTTTCAGACCTCATTGATAAATTAAAGATCAATAAGTCACCGGGCCCTGATGGCATCCACCCAAGGGTTATTAAGGAATTGAAGAATGAAGTTGCAGATCTCTTGACTAAGGTATGCAACTTGTCCCTCAAAACGGCCACGGTGCCAGAAGATTGGAGGATAGCAAATGTCACGCCTATTTTTAAAAAGGGAAAGAGGGGGGACCCGGGAAACTATAGGCCGGTCAGCCTAACATCCATACCGGGTAAGATGGTGGAATGCCTCATCAAAGATAGGATCTCAAAACACATAGACGAACAGGCCTTGCTGAGGGAGAGTCAGCATGGCTTCTGTAAGGGTAAGTCTTGCCTCACAAACCTTATAGAATTCTTTGAAAAGGTCAACAGGCATGTGGATGCGGGAGAACCCGTGGACATTATATATCTGGACTTTCAGAAGGCGTTTGACACGGTCCCTCACCAAAGGCTACTGAAAAAACTCCACAGTCAGGGAATTAGAGGACAGGTCCTCTCGTGGATTGAGAACTGGTTGGAGGCCAGGAAGCAGAGAGTGGGTGTCAATGGGCAATTTTCACAATGGAGAGAGGTGAAAAGTGGTGTGCCCCAAGGATCTGTCCTGGGACCGGTGCTTTTCAACCTCTTCATAAATGACCTGGAGACAGGGTTGAGCAGTGAAGTGGCTAAGTTTGCAGACGACACCAAACTTTTCCGAGTGGTAAAGACCAGAAGTGATTGTGAGGAGCTCCAGAAGGATCTCTCCAGACTGGCAGAATGGGCAGCAAAATGGCAGATGCGCTTCAATGTCAGTAAGTGTAAAGTCATGCACATTGGGGCAAAAAATCAAAACTTTAGATATAGGCTGATGGGTTCTGAGCTGTCTGTGACAGATCAGGAGAGAGATCTTGGGGTGGTGGTGGACAGGTCGATGAAAGTGTCGACCCAATGTGCGGCGGCAGTGAAGAAGGCCAATTCTATGCTTGGGATCATTAGGAAGGGTATTGAGAACAAAACGGTTAGTATTATAATGCCGTTGTACAAATCGATGGTAAGGCCACACCTGGAGTATTGTGTCCAGTTCTGGTCGCCGCATCTCAAAAAAGACATAGTGGAAATGGAAAAGGTGCAAAAGAGAGCGACTAAGATGATTACGGGGCTGGGGCACCTTCCTTATGAGGAAAGGCTACGGCGTTTGGGCCTCTTCAGCCTAGAAAAGAGACGCTTGAGGGGGGACATGATTGAGACATACAAAATTATGCAGGGGATGGACAGAGTGGATAGGGAGATGCTCTTTACACTCTCACATAATACCAGAACCAGGGGACATCCACTAAAATTGAGTGTTGGGCGGGTTAGGACAGACAAAAGAAAATATTTCTTTACTCAGCGCGTGGTCGGTCTGTGGAACTCCTTGCCACAGGATGTGGTGCTGGCGTCTAGCCTAGACGCCTTTAAAAGGGGATTGGACGAGTTTCTGGAGGAAAAATCCATTATGGGGTACAAGCCATGATGTGTATGCGCAACCTCCTGATTTTAGGAATGGGTTAAGTCAGAATGCCAGATGTAGGGGAGAGCACCAGGATGAGGTCTCTTGTTATCTGGTGTGCTCCCTGGGGCATTTGGTGGGCCGCTGTGAGATACAGGAAGCTGGACTAGATGGGCCTATGGCCTGATCCAGTGGGGCTGTTCTTATGTTCTTATGTTCTTATGGGCTAAACTACACATTACATGATAAACACAGGTTTCCAACACCAGAATTACTGTACTTCAGTGGTTCTCACATATTTAGCATTGGGACCAACCCACTTTTAAGAATGAGAATCTGTTGGGGCCAACAGGAAGTGATGTCATGACTGGAAGTTCCATCATCAAGCAGGAAAATTTTTAATCCTAGGCTGCAATCCTGCCCACACTTACCCAAGAGTAAGTTTCATTTACTGTCATTGTTAAAAGAATATACATAGTAGCTTGTAAAAAGTACAGGTCCATAACATTTCCCCAAAATGTAGTCGCATACCATGGTACCATCAAGTTTAATATATTAAAAATAAAATATTGAAATGAATGGGGACCCACCTGAAATTGGCTCCCGACCCAGTTTGAGAAACACTGCTGTACTTTGTAACACTGTGGCAGAAGGGAAAGCATTTGTGGGGGAGATTTGTGCGCAGGTAGGGGACCTTAACTCTTTCATTTACTGGCTCTTTTTCTACAATCCCTTTTTCTGGGCAGCCACCCTGGTTATTTTTGGACGTGGATCCTTATGGGTAGTGGAATTGCCTAGGAAAAATGAACAGCATGGAGAATTTGCAGCTAAGGAAAAAGGATTGAGCACCACCGTTACTGTTTGCCAGTTGTTCCCTGCAAATGGCCTCCTAAAGAATAACCTTAAACAGCTATACCTATCTTTGAATAGGGCTAAGCACTTCATATAGGTGCTTAATTTTAACTAAGTTGTACTCATATGTTATTAAATGCATTAAAAGCGTTCATTAAAAAAATACTAGGGTTTTAAGTTAATGGCAGAATGCTATATACTTATATTCTAGGGAGTTGTCCCTTGGAAATCAGCAGGACTTGAGTAAATCTGCATACAGTCAGGCTGCCTGTAAATTTCGAAGTGTTGACTGAATTATATATGCGTAGCCTCTGCCTTTCCATTGGACCATTTCAAGCGATGTGGAGGGGGGGGATTTGCTGCATGGGTAACAGCCTATCCTCCATACCTACTTTACCCACGCTTCGCGCACTGGAGAGGACACTCTGTTGCAGAACCACCATTCAGAATGTGTCACCATAGTCTTCCGAGACTGAAGGATGCCAACAACAACGGGTAAAAATGATATCTTTCCACAACAAAAGTACTATAGTTAACTAAGCTCTGACGTGATGTCATCTTGTGCTTTTTGCTTTCAGTTATGAGATGTCTAGCTTTTCTTTCCTAAAGCTGCCACGTGAGAAAAATTTAACATTTTGTTCGTTTCTTGTTCTTCAGATTAAAATAAATGTTTAAGGGTGCAATCCTGAAGCGCCCTTGGGCTGACAAAAGTCCCTTCTGCTGGCTGTCAAGCACTTTTGAGCCACTCTGAGGGGAGATAGGCCAGCACACGGACAGGCACTGGCCTCCCCACACTGACATGAGCCCCAGGCCCAGTAAGTACGCATCGGCCAAGTTCAGCTGGTGCAGGGCTCTGGTAGGGGCATGGGTATCGTGTGGAGGAGGCTGGAGGGAGGCGTTTCAGGATGGGGGAGGGCAGGCGGCAGGTGTTCGGGGGGGGTGGACAGGAGCGGGAGGTGGGGCCAGGATCCAGTAGTTATGCTGGATCCTGACCCTGTTCCTGGGCAGTCCAATGCTGTTTGGATTTGTGCCACCTCGTCACGTGGTGCAGATTTGAGTAGACCCAGATTCGAGTAGTCTCAGGGACAATAGGGATAATTCACTCCATACTATTTCTGACTTTCTAAAATCCAGCTCTCTTCTCCAATTTTGCTGGTCACAGCCCTACTAATATACTAGCCTTGACCTGTTTGAACTAGTGAGACGCTAGCCCAGTGGTTCCCATGCTTTTTCAGCTAGCAGCTCCCTTGACCTACTGGGCCACTGGCCATGGCTCCTCCTCATTAATCCTATAAAATGTCTAGGGCGTCTGGTTTTTGTGAGGATTCTGCTGCTCTCCTGGCTGGTGTCCATGGCTTCCCAGGGAGCCACAGCTCATGGTTTGGGAGCCATCACACTAGCCTGTCTACTTTTGTGATCTCTTAGGTCCTGTTCAGAACTCACTTGCTTATTCTCAATACTGATTAATCAGAGTTTTGCTAGCTTTCTCTGAAAAACCAGCTTTACTGGTCACATTTCCCTGTTGCTATCCCACACAATATTATTGTTTCCTGATGGTGACCTGAAATATTTTTAATGGTTCTTGTTGAAGGATGCTTCATAACCTTCTCTTTTAGCTATCTCTTACTCCTTTCGTTTTGGTGATTTTCCCTTACTGACCATGATGCCTGGAACAGGATGTTTTTGCTTTGCCACTTTTCATCATTCTTCATTTCCCCATGGCTTTTGTCTGTACTCTCTCTTGGCTAAGTTTCCTACAACAATCTTAACAGATTCATGTTAAGTGGGTCCAGATTCATCCATGGACCCACATTTGCTTACAATTATATCATGTTACTTTGTTGTTGATTCCCCCCCACCCCAATCTAATCTTATGTTCTAAACTTCTTAGAATGGGTATGTTTAAAAATAAACAAGTCATTGCTATCAATGGTACTTTATAAATAATAAAATAACGCCAGCCATGTTCACAGATAAACCTGGCTTTAGGCCTGAAAAAATAGAACAGGCTCGTTCTCTGATGAATAATGGCATTGCAATGCAGTCAGTGATGGATGCCAAACTTAGAGCTATCATCCTCTCCTGTAACTGCTTCCAATATCATGGTTGATAACTTTCAGCCACATGGCCCATATTTAGCTTTGATTTCTAGCTGGCATAGCAGTTGCACACAGTTTATCATTGCGATATCAGCACAGTATCTTATTATTCCTGTATACTAAACATCTGTCTCCAGATGCCTCACTGACCTTAAAAATATTTTATTGATAAAGAAATATTCACCCCAAGAATAATCATGGAAAAGAGCGCATACATTTTGAGAATATGTTCATTAACCTCCATTACAAATCATTGTTGTTATACCTGTATGTGTGCAATGACACAGTAGCAAAATTAGTAAGGTTTTATATAAAGGTACATCATTCCTGTCTATCTAATAACAAGCTCAGGTAGCTCAGTATAATTCAGATTGCAAACAAAATGGGGCCATCCCAAAATAAGACACTGTGAGCCCAGTCCAACTTTCTAGTGCCAATGCAACTGCAATGTAGCCCCGAGGTAAGGGACCAAACATTACTTTATACATATTCTCTGGGAACTTCCTAGGTTCTCATTTCATGTTTCAAAAGATTTTTTTTTTTATCCCAGGGAAAAAAACCAGGGGAGATGAATGTCGTCTGGACTTCAGTATTGTTTGAAATAGAACTTTCATACCTCCTCATATGAGTTGCCATTACTGCCTTTGGTTTTTTCAGCAAGTCTATTGGCTTTAATTTCAGCACTTCCTATATGCTTCCTAATTGCTACATATATGTTGCATATGTCTCCTTTTTGACTGAGAAATCAGGAATTTCACCAGGATAAATTTATCAACAATTTTGCTGTCTGAGCTATGTTGAGATTTTAAGGACTATCAGCCCAATCCTGAGCTAAAACGGCTGCCACAGCATCCTGTGCACAACAGAGCAGCCACCGGCAGCTCCTCTGGGGAAGGTGATTTTTGTCCCCTTCCCCTGGGTACAGCAAATAACCCTTCAGTGGGGCTACTCGATTCTGTAGCAACCCTTGAACTGCCATAGAATCAAGAGCCTTTGTGTCAGGCTAACTTAGTGGAGGAGCAGAGCTCTGCCAGTCCCACCTCCCCCAGCACACCTTCTCCCCACTCTTTCCCTGTCCTTCACTGCCTCCCCCCTCCCCAGAACACCTCCCACCTACCTCTCTGCTGCCCAGTGGTTCAGGCAACCATGGAGTGGCGGTACAGCAGTGGTCCACCATGCACCGGCAGCATTCAACTTTTAGGGAACGTCTTTCCTGTTCTATTGGAGATAGATATTCAGGTGCTGTCTAACTCTGCATATGACCTTTCATATTTTGTATCTCTGAGGGACCAATCCTAATGAACTTTCCAGCATTGATGCAGCCGCAGTGCAGCCCCAAGGTAAGTGAACAAATGTTCCCTTACCCTTAAGAGGCCTCTGTGACAGCTGTCCCCCCCCCCCTTAGGATGTAGTGCACACCACATTGGCATAGCTGCATCAGGGCTGGCTGGAAAGTTGGATTGGATTAAGCCCTTAAAACAGTATAAGGAAGCAAATAATTGGTTAGTAGGAATATTTAAATATGTTTCCTATTGTTTCATAAGCAAGCAAGGAATTGTGTAGTATCAGTATTTAAATCTGGCCCATATTGTTTATATATGATATACAGGTGGAGCCTATTAATCTGCGTTAGTTCCGTTCCGTGACTCGGTGTGATTAACAAAAACGCGTTGTGCTAAATGTTGGGGAATAACAACACTGAGTAGTGGTTACCAATTGAGTATCTGGTTCTTTAAATTGAAATTGTATGTGGTTCCTTTAACGGTCTTTCTAAAGGGTGTGTCCCCTTGCTGATTCCTCCTTATGTATATATAGCTTCTTGTTTGCTGACCTTTGCAGAACAGGAGAGTGTATTTTAATCTCTGTTTTTAACTATTGTTTTATTATACTTGCGTGCGTCCAGGGGCAGCTTTTTAGGGCTCCTGGTCTTCCAGTTTTAAGAACCTTGATGTGAGAAAATGTTTGTATAAGTCTGCATCAGATTGTGAGTAAACTGCCTTTGGTCTTAACTTTTTGGATCTGAATTTTTGTGCCTTGGTTTGCAAGCAGCCTGGGTAGAAGACTTTAAGAGTTTTTGCCTGAACCAACACTAAATTCCATAGAGTTACGTAGATACACTGTAGCCTGACACTTCTGGATGGAAGGAAACTAAGGCAGCTATTATCAATCCCCTCCCCTCCGTACTCAGCCTTCCCTGTTGCCAGCTGCCTGGCTTTTTCCATGTGGGATGCTGATCTTTAAGAATCCAGCCCTATGTGTTTCTACTCAGAAGTAAGCCCCATTGTAGTCAATGGGGCTTACTCCCAGGAAAGTGTGGAGAGGATTGTAGGCTATATCTCATGCTTTGCTTGGTGGGAAGGCTTGCTTGTGTCAGTGATTGCCTGCACCATGGGGGGAGGGTTGCTTGTGTTGGTGATTGCCTGCACCATCTCAATGGGGGGGGGATTTGGCAAACACTCCCTGGATTTTTTAAAGCAATCCCCTCTGTTGCTACCACACCTGCCCCTGCATGAGTGAGAGAGTGAGCTCCACCTTGCTGCAGGTGTTCTGGCTACACCTGCATTTTTGGGGATTTTTGGGGCCCCCCTTCCCCTCTTCAGCCTCTTTGTTGGCTCAGGGGCAGATAAAAAATCCATGGATAAATAGGCTGCACCTGTATAGCCACACACAGAGTAAAATGCACTCCCTACTCCAAAGATCAGATCAGGATGTGAGGGTTCCAACATTTTAAATTATGTTTTCCCTATAGTGAGACAGTTCAGATGACTCATCATGGAGTTAAAAGACACATATAATCATGGCATGCATGAATCCTCCCTTACTTCCCTGTTAGGTCTTCCTAACTGCATAGGGAGGTGGGCAATTATGAATACTTATGAGGAAGATATAAGGATGTGCATACCTTATGAAAGTGCATGTCTTTTAATACATGGGGTGATGAGATGGTCAAAATTTTGCTTTTGTTCAAATCGGCCCACTGCCACAGAGGTATTGCTTTTCTGAAATCATTAGGAAGTGGAATTAAAATATGGTTCCATGCGGCATTTCATGTAGCACAATATTTTCCACATCCCCTATGGCTAAGACTCATCGATATTGTTTGCTCAGAAATGTGCCCCATTCAGTGAATGGCCCCTGTATCTTTAATTGGAAGCATCCTCCTTGTGGCTTCTGCCACTAATTGCTTCCTATTTAGTGTAGTCGAGCATTATCAATGGCTTGCTCTACAGTTAGCCAGTCCCTGTTCCCTGCAGCAGGAGGAGAGCTTTCATCATAGGTTTCCTCTCATTTCTTTTTCTTTTGAAATGATGAAATAGCATTATTTCCCAATAAAATAAGGACTAACACAGAAAATGCTGGAATGCAACCAGTTGGCATCAAAGGCACCTGAATTCTCCATGAAAAGGGAGTGCAAGAAGGGCAGATCCTGACTACAGAGAGGAAGTAAATTGCAGAGAGGAAGTAAACTGCACCAGTGGCAAATAATTCCTGAAATGAAGTTATAAAGTGGAGGAGAGGAATGACTTCCCTATCTTTAGTGTGGCTTGCTTCTCTCCAAGGTTTCTCATTTCTCCATTGGGGCTCTTCAAAGTACATAAGTAGACAACAGCTGTTTTGTGGAAAGTCCCAGGAGGGTTCTCTGTTACTGCTGCAGCACTACAATCTGTTCACATCCTTGAGAAATCTTCCTTGTGACTACAAGTCTAGTGTTCAGCCACAGCAACAAAGCTATGCTTTTCCTCCAGCATCAACCATGAGAGGTGCCAGTGCACCAGGGTTTATTCTAATGTGCAGGCTGGATCCATTGTGTGCAGTGGGGTTAAAACTGTGTAGTGGAGACTAAGTTTTTGTGCACTTGGAAACATAGGATTTAATTTTTTTAAAAGAGTGTTAAATTGATGAGAGAAGATAAAGTAATAGAAAATTAAGGACTCAATCCTAACCCCAGCACTTTCCAGTGCTTTCCAGCACTGACATAAGGGCAATGCAGCTCTGAGGTAAGGGAACAAACATTCCCTTATTTTGAGGAGGCCTCCGTGAGTGACACCCAACTGCAGGATGCAGCACATGTCCCATTGGCACCATTGTGCCAGTGCTGGAAAGCACTGACATAAGGGGTTAGAATTCTGCCCTAAGTTAATTCCTGTTTCAATTTTTATAACCTTATACTAGCATTGTACTATTGGTACCAATTTCTTGACCAGTCAAAAGTATTTACTAACACTTAGTTACTCTGCTTATAAAGTGTACGTGTATCTACATCACAGGTACATAGCAACAGTGCCATCCCCACTTTCACATTAAAATGATCATGTCAGGCAGCCCAATCCTACTGGGGGAACTAGCATTCTGCCAGCTTTGACTGCCATAAAGCAGTCAAAGCGTAAAGTGTACTTTGGCAGTACACACTGCAGTAGTACTTGCAGGAAGGCTGGAACAGGGAAGCAGGAATCTGGTGGGGAAGAATGCATGTGTTGTCCCAGCCCTGGCCACCTGCTGAGGTGGGTAAGCCAGTGCAGGAGGTGGGAGGGGTGGGGGAATTGGGCTAATTGCTTCCTGTAGTCAGAGCATTATGGAGTAGGGAGGGGCCAAATTGGGCAAAGAGGAGGAGGAATGGGGTTGGAGAAGCTGCAGGATGGGGTGGATCCAGCGGAGATGGCCAAATCCTATCTTCCTTTTCCACGTTTCCCTGCCCCCTTTCTCTCCTTGGACTTGCATGAGCTAATGAGCTTTTCAGAGCAGCTGCAGCAGCCAGGGTGGGGACAAAAATTTCCTTTGTTTCACAATGGCCAGGTCTTCACCATCTTTGATGGGATGAGCAGTGTTGTTTTCATACCTGTGAGACACTGCCACTGACACTGTGAGTCCACATGGGCCTTTAAAAGGGGATTGGACAAATATCTGGAGGAAAAATCCATCACAGGTTACAAGCCATGACGTGTTTGTGCAACCTCCTGATTTTAGAAATAGGCTATGTCAGAATGCCAGGTGCAAGGGAGGGCACCAGGATGCAGGTCTCTTGTTGACTGATGTGCTCCCTGGGGCATTTGGTGGGACACTGTGAGATACAGGAAGCTGGACTAGATGGGCCTATGGCCTGATCCAGTAGGGCTGTTCTTATGTTCACATCTGCTATCCTGTTTTAGCTGTGCCTTTGGTTTTGTGATCTTGTTTAGTCATCCTGATGCCCGATGATCCCATTCAATGAGTGACAACATATTGCAATTAATATAAAGATATTCCTTTTGTGACTCACTTGAGAGTCTGTTTCTGGTGATAGACTTTAGCATGACACTTGTGCTGATGACACATGCAGCATCAGTGACATGAGGCTTGGTCACTATTATTATTATTATTTTTCACACAGTCATGTTGTTTCTGACTGAATTTTGATTGTATCCACCTATCGAGTCCTGCGCAAGGACCAAGAATAGGTAGCTATTTTTTGTCTTCTGTTATTTATTTATTATAGGAGATTTTCGCACAGTCGGGTAGGTGTTATTGACTGGTTTGTTTTATCCATACATCGAGTCCTTCTCTGAGATGCCTGTTTTTATCCTATAAATACCATCGCAAAATGTAAGCTGTTCCCAGTATCACTGCTTTTGCAGTTGATTGATTGTAATCTCTTTAGCCCTTATGTTGTTCAGGTGCTCTTCAAGGTGTTTTGGAATAGCACTAAGAGCACCAATCATCACTGGGATCACTTTGGTCTTCTTGTGCCACAGCCTTTCAATTTCTATTTGCAAATTTTTTTATTTTGTTTTTCCCCCCAGCTTTTTTCTTCCACTTTGCTATCCACTGGTATTGCTATATCAATGATTTTGACTTGTTTTTCTTTCTTCTCAACTACAGTTATATCTGGTGTATTATGAGATAGTTGTTTATCTGCCTGTAGTTGGAAATCCCATAATATTTTGGAATCTTCGTTTTCAACGACTTTTTCAGTTTTGAGGTCCCACCAGTTTCTGGCTGCATGTAGCTTGTGTTTTTTACAGATGTTCCAGTGTATCATTGTTGCTACCTTGTCATGCCTTTGTTTGTAGTCTGTTTGTGCAATTTTTTACAGCAACTAATTAGGTGGTCCACTGTTTCATCGGCTTCTTTACAGAGATTGCACTTGCTGTTTGTTATTTTTTTTCTACTTTTGCTTTTATTGCATTTGTTCTTAATGCCTGTTCTTGTGCAGCCATTATTAGACCCTGTTTCTTTCTTCAGGATGCCTTTGTTGAGCCACTACCAAGTCTTGGTGATGTTTGCTTTTCCAGTAATTCCTCGCAAATATTGTCCATGTAGTGGCTTATTTTCCCACTTTTCCACTCAGTTCTTTATTTGTTCTTTTTTTATAAGCCTGCTTTGTTTCATTAGTATTTAATAATTTCTCATTGTTAATCATTTTAAGTGCATCCTCTTGGCTATCCTTTGCAAATTCTTCAAGGCCTCTTTTTTCTTCCTGTACTGTTTGATGAACTTGCAGCATTCCTCTTCCACCTGAGCTGTGAGGAAGATACAATCTGTCCACATCACATTATTATTATTATAAAAATTTTTACCCAGCCTTTCCCAAGATATGGGAAATGCTCAAGGTGGCTTACAGAGCTCATAATAAGTATACAATATACATCATAATGTACATCATAATAATAAGAGGGGAAAAAAGAGGGCAAAAACACATAAAACATTAAAAAAGAAAGCATTAAAACAGAGCAAAAACCCAACACGCATTGTCGAGCCATGAACATAAGAACATAAGAACAGCCCCACTGGATCAGGCCATAGGCCCATCTAGTCCAGCTTCCTGTATCTCACAGCGGCCCACCAAATGCCCCAGGGAGCACACCAGATAACAAGAGACCTCGTCCTGGTGCTCTCCCCTACATCTGGCATTCTGACTTAACCCATTCCTAAAATCAGGAGGTTGTGCATACACATCATGGCTTGTACCCCATAATGGATTTTTCCTCCAGAAACTCGTCCAATCCCCTTTTAAAGGTGTCTAGGCTAGACGCCAGCACCACATCCTGTGGCAAGGAGTTCCACAGACTGACCACGCGCTGAGTAAAGAAATATTTTCTTTTGTCTGTCCTAACCCGCCCAACACTCAATTTTAGTGGATGTCCCCTGGTTCTGGTATTATGTGAGAGTGTAAAGAGCATCTCCCTATCTACTCTGTCCATCCCCTGCATAATTTTGTATGTCTCAATCATGTCCCCCCTCAAGCGTCTCTTTTCTAGGCTGAAGAGGCCCAAACGCCATAGCCTTTCCTCATAAGGAAGGTGCCCCAGCCCCGTAATCATCTTAGTCGCTCTCTTTTGCACCTTTTCCATTTCCACTATGTCTTTTTTGAGATGCGGCGACCAGAACTGGACACAATACTCCAGGTGTGGCCTTACCATCGATTTGTACAACGGCATTATAATATTAGCCGTTTTGTTCTCAATACCCTTCCTAATGATCCCAAGCATAGAATTGGCCTTCTTCACTGCCGCCACACATTGGGTCGACACTTTCATCGACCTGTCCACCACCACCCCAAGATCTCTCTCCTGATCTGTCACAGACAGCTCAGAACCCATCAGCCTATATCTAAAGTTTTGATTTTTTGCCCCAATGTGCATGACTTTACACTTACTGACATTGAAGCGCATCTGCCATTTTGCTGCCCATTCTGCCAGTCTGGAGAGATCCTTCTGGAGCTCCTCACAATCACTTCTGGTCTTCACCCCTCGAAAAAGTTTGGTGTCGTCTGCAAACTTAGCCACTTCACTGCTCAGCCCTGTCTCCAGGTCATTTATGAAGAGGTTGAAAAGCACCGGTCCCAGGACAGATCCTTGGGGCACACCGCTTTTCACCTCTCTCCATTGTGAAAATTTCCCATTGACACCCACTCTCTGCTTCCTGGCCTCCAACCAGTTCTCAATCCACGAGAGGACCTGTCCTCTAATTCCCTGACTGTGGAGTTTTTTCAGTAGCCTTTGGTGAGGGACCGTGTCAAATGCCTTCTGAAAGTCCAGATATATAATGTCCACAGGTTCTCCCGCATCCACATGCCTGTTGACCTTTTCAAAGAATTCTATAAGGTTTGTGAGGCAAGACTTACCCTTACAGAAGCCATGCTGACTCTCCCTCAGCAAGGCCTGTTCATCTATGTGTTTTGAGATCCTATCTTTGATGAGGCATTCCACCATCTTACCCGGTATGGATGTTAGGCTGACCGGCCTATAGTTTCCCGGGTCCCCCCTCTTTCCCTTTTTAAAAATAGGCGTGACATTTGCTATCCTCCAATCTTCTGGTACCGTGGCCGTTTTGAGGGACAAGTTGCATACCTTAGTCAAGAGATCTGCAACTTCATTCTTCAATTCCTTAATAACCCTTGGGTGTATGCCATCAGGGCCCGGTGACTTATTGATCTTTAATTTATCAATGAGGTCTGAAACATCTTCTCTTTTAACCTCTATCTGACTTAACTCCTCGGTCAGGAGGGGCCGTTCGGGCAGCGGTATCTGCCCGAGGTCTTCTGCCGTGAAGACAGATGCAAAGAACTCATTTAATTTCTCTGCCATCTCTAAGTCTCCTTTTATCTCCCCTTTCCCTCCCTCACCATCCAGAGGGCCAACCGCTTCTCTGGCGGGTTTCCTGCTTCTAACATATTTGAAGAAGCTTTTATTATTCCCCTTAATGTTGCTGGCCATGCGTTCCTCATAGTCTCGCTTGGCCTCCCCTATCACCTTCTTACATTTCTTTTGCCACAGTTTATGTTCCTTTTTATTCTCTTCATTAGGGCAAGACTTCCATTTACGGAAGGAAGCTTCCTTGCCCTTCACAGCCTCTCTAACTTGGCTGGTTAGCCATGCGGGCACTCTCCTGGATTTAGTGGAACCCTTCTTTCTTTGCGGTATACACCTCTGCTGGGCCTCTATTACTGTTGTTTTAAGCAGCCTCCATGCACATGGGAGGGGGGAACAAATTAGTCCAGGGAAGCAGTCAAGCCACAGCACTATTGTAGAGGCACAGTCAGCAAACAGCCATCTATCCGCCAAATGCCAGAAAAACAGGTATGTTTGAGCCCTTGGTGAAAGCCATGAGGGAAGGAGTAGTTCTTAATTCCCCTGGGAGGGAATTCCATAGTTGTGGCATCACTGCAGAGAAAGTTTGTCTCCGAGCCATCACCCCTCTAACTTGGGATAGAAGCGACACTTGAAGGAGAGCCCCTTCAGCTGACCTAAGAGGATGGGCAGGAATGTATGAGAGACAGTGGTCGTTCAGATAGGCTGGAGGGTCTTAAAGGTCAAAACCATGACCTTTATCATGAAGGATCTTAAGGGTAAAAACCAACACCTTGAATTGGAACTGGAACTGAATGAAGAAGATGTGCCACAGGTGTTGTCACTTTTCTGTGTTCTTTTGGATACTGCAAGAAAATTGACCAAATGCAGCAGTGTCATCTTGCAAAATATCATTAACGTTATGATGGAAGTATCTCCTCATTCTCGTGAGAGTTCTGTCTGGTCAAGGTTTGTGCCTTGTACCTTCTGAACTCCTGTCAGGTTTATTGGAAGCTACGAAGTGGCAACACACTTCAAAATCAGCAACAGGTCAACTTCAAAGCATTGATTGGATCATTCAACAGGAGAGTCAATGACTTCTTTGCAGAAAGCAAAGCATCTCTCCTGTCGGATGCATGCTGTGTGCCCTGAGCCTGTTTGTGTGCTTTGTTGGTAATAGACAAGGTCACAATGCTAACCAAGTCTACTCAGAAGTAAGTCCTATTTTGTTCAATGGGGCTTATTCTCAGGAAAGTGTGGTTAGGATTGCAGCCAAATGTTTTAGCACAGAGATAATCTCATGAACCAGTAGTGGACTTCTGAGCCTCCCAGGCTCTTTGCCAAACTATACCCAGCCCTAATGTTGTGTTTTGGCAACACAGTGGGCTTCAGAAGCTATTCTATCCCCACCTGGTGGGTGTAACTCAGCCTTTGAATTGTTATATAACTAAAGAACCAAGATTTACATTTTCAGGAATGTTGCCACCAAAGTGCTTTTGAGAAGTTTCAGACTGTACTGAAATGCATGTTCAAACTACAGTGCCTACTTCAGTACAGCTGCTAACACAGAGAGTACAAAAATCCTTTTAAATATCCTTATTTAACAGTTTGTGATCACAGAACCCTATGAGAAATGCCAACATCTTTCTTAAGGACAAAAAAGAAAAACTAATCCAAACAATTAAGTCAGAGAATCTGCATTATTACACTAATTGGTTCTGTTAGTGTTCAGGAGAGAAAATTGCTTGAGATCAAAATAATCTTATCTGACTTGTTGATCATATGAGTAAAGATATACATCTGGCTGCCTCTTTATCTGTGTACTTGGGTTTTTTAATTAACAAGCAACAGAAAAAGAGCTGCTTACTGAATGGACTTGAGACACTCCTACCAGCTTTCTGAGAACTGCTTCAAATGAAACAAAGCATGTAAGAGAAAAAAATCCATGTGACATTCTATGCAGCCAATGTATCTCTTACATTAGGTCCTCAGCTGTTACACATACAGCATTAGTATGCCAGGGCAGCACACATGCCTTGTTTACACACATCCCTGTGCACAAACAGTATATGCATAGATCATTTAATTTAGTGTTTCTCAAACTGTGGATCGGGACCTGTAACAAACATCACCCCTGGGGTAGGGAAGGACCAAGGGAGACCCCCAAACCAGCCAGGACTCAACCCTCCTCCACCTACACCACCTTCCACAACCCCCAAGAGCAATGCTCATTTATTTTTGCTCACTCCAAGCCCCAAGTCCCATCATACATGTCCCTGGTCAATCACTGCACCCAATGTTTTATAAAAGATTTTTATTAAAGCTTAAGGGAGCTTCAATTGCTCCAAAAAGACATAACTACATGCATCACAATAGCTTTAAAAACAAGAAAGATCTTACCTAAATAGAGGCTAAAACTACCATCTTACAGGTCTCAGTATTGCTTCCAATATAAAAGCTATTAGCACCCTTCCCCCTGCTCTCTGTTTTCAGGCACCCAAGCCCAGGTTTTATTCTTTAAGTTATTAATACCCTACACCTGGTTAACCAACACCCAGCCTAAACCATCTTAAAGGGAAAGGGACTTGCCCCACCCCGTGACACACCCCTCCCAAGTTGGAAGAGATTCCAGCCAAAACTGGAACTATTCCAACCCACAGAATGAGATCTACATTAAAATTAAAACCATAAAACATTTCGGTATCCCGTAAGACACAGTGCCTGCACTATGCCTATACTAGGACTGTCAAACATCATCTTATGGACCCCATCTCCGTGACAATGAATCGGCCACAGAATTTAAAACTCCCCAAATATGGGAAATAGAAAATGAATAATCTTATAAAATCAAAGACCACCTTAATCTGAAGGGGACTATGATCACTCTGGATCTGAAAATGGGTGCCTAAAAGAAATGGCATACTGTAATTATTGATACAAATCTTACAGGAATAGGTACATACATACATAAAGGAACAAAAATCTTACATAAAGGAAGAAAAATCCCTCCACAACTTTTCCTTTACAAAAATATAGCCAATATTTGGGGTTACAGAAAACAGATTGTATATCACAACTCTCTTCCTTCTTCAATATTCCACCATGAGCAAGGTTGTCAGTTCCAGATGTCTTCCACTGTATTGAAATCACTGCAGCCAAAAAGCCTCTGCAAAACTCATAGTCCAACTGGAGCAAGAAAATCAACATACACACAGCTCCCATAGGGTGCACTTGCTAGAACCAAACCCAAAATGTACACAAATAGCTCTGTAGCTGTAAAGAAAGTTTGGGAGCAGAAAAATTTCTGCCAGGTAAAAGATCTTTTAAAGCCACTGCTTCACCCTTTATAATTTCATGATGGTACTTACAATTTAACATCTGACACACCCATCCCCCTCCACCAATTACTGGGGAGAACACAGGTATTTTTAAACATTCCAACACTGGCTTACATAGATCAACTACAGGGGTTAGAGACTGCTTTCCCATTTGCATTGAGAACTGTAGAGTCCCTAATTCTCCCTTATTTAGCCTGTTCAACGCTTTTGCTGATAAAGCAATGTCCTGGACTTTATGATCTTGAAAAACTTTACTCCCACTCTCTGGACATGAAGGTACACCCTCCCATCCTGCAACTGCCTCTTGGGTAGTTCAGCAGATCTCAGTCCTTCTGGCAATAATACAGGTTCAGTCATTTCATAACTGTA
This sequence comes from Tiliqua scincoides, assembly GCF_035046505.1. Taxonomy (NCBI): domain Eukaryota; kingdom Metazoa; phylum Chordata; class Lepidosauria; order Squamata; family Scincidae; genus Tiliqua; species Tiliqua scincoides. The sequence continues at coordinate 216,174,824 of NC_089822.1, forward strand.
AGGGAACAGTTCTTTTGAAAAGGCTTTTACTTCAGTTTGCCACAAAACAGACTCCAATGGACCATCCACACCTGGAAAAAGTTCTTCTGAGGAGTCCTTTGCTTCAGATTGTGTTAAGGAAAGTCCAGACAAATCATCAGTATCCTGGAATAGATCTTCTTCCACAACTTGCTTTACAAAAGACAAACAAGCAGTTGGGATACATGTCTCTATCTCCTTTAACTCACTGAGCCCTTGAGAGGTACCTTTGTGCCTAGTAGAAGAGAATGCTAATAGCTCAACAGCTGCAGCCACTTCCACAGACTCCTTCTCTCCTGCACCCAGCACAATCTGTTTAACCTCTTCTTTCCTGGAAGCCTCCTTCCCACTTTCACTTATGTTCTCTTGGGCCACAACCTGGATCTTAGAAGCAACCATTCTATTTCTGTAAAAGTTCTTATAGTCAAATTCCAGTTGCATCTCAGGCAGACTTGCCATCTTTTCTGTAAAAACTACACTCAGTTGCCAACATTTGGTATAGTCTAAACCAGACTTACACATTCTCTCCTTTGCCAACTCCATGGCATGCAGCTTCTTCACTGGTTCTGATTCCCCCTGCTCCACTGGTTGCCTCCAGTTTGCAAAATCAGACACATCCATTCCAGATGCCACTTTTGGTAACTCCAATATATCATTAATTGGTTCCATCTCTCTTTCTTGCCATTGCAACTGTGGGAAAGTAGCTTTGGCAAATTTCCACCACTGGACTACCATTTGAATTTGATTTTTCAACATCTGCCGCAGAATTTGTACTCTGGCCTCTGACCCTTGCAAACTAGTAGTAGGCATCAAACTGTCCACTGCCGACATCATTACACGACCTTCTTGTTTCTGGGACAGACAAAACTCCAAGCACTCCATTTTGGGTGTAGGAAAATTCCACAACAACTCCCGATCACTGACAGGAAGCTACACCACTTCTGGGACTACTTCAGCAGCTCCCTTATCTGTCCTAATCTCTTGTTGCATTCCTCACTCCACAAAACAAAAAACAGCTACTGTAAAATGCATGTTAACCAGTGCAAGTTGACCAAGGACCATGTATCATTGGTTAGCACCACCCAGTTCTATTCCAAGTGACCAACACCACTATTCCTTCTGTTAAGTACAGGTGTGCATCACCAAACACTGGTGACTCACCACACCCACCTAACAACTCACCACTGGAGGTACCCACCACTAATTACCATGCCAGACACTTAGCAGAGTCCACTACTATTTACCATGTCAGGCACTTAAGAACCCTGGCTGCCACCAGGTAACAAACATCACCCCTGGGGTAGGGAAGGACCAAAGGAGACCCCCAAACCAGCCAGGACTCAACCCTCCTCCACCTACACCACCTTCCACAACCCCCAAGAGCAATGCTCATTTATTTTTGCTCACTCCAAGCCCCAGGTCCCATCATACATGTCCCTGGTCAATCACTGCACCCAATGTTTTATAAAAGATTTTTATTAAAGCTTAAGGGAGCTTCAATTGCTCCAAAAAGACATAACTACATGCATCACAATAGCTTTAAAAACAAGAAAGATCTTACCTAAATAGAGGCTAAAACTACCATCTTACAGGTCTCAGTATTGCTTCCAATATAAAAGCTGTTAGCACCCTTCCCCCTGCTCTCTGTTTTCAGGCACCCAAGCCCAGGTTTTATTCTTTAAGTTATTAATACCCTACACCTGGTTAACCAACACCCAGCCTAAACCATCTTAAAGGGAAAGGGACTTGCCCCACCCCGTGACAGGACCCACTAGGTGGTCGTGAGCCAATTTCAGGTGGGTCCCCATTCATTTCAATACTTTATTTTTAATATATTAGACGATGCTACCATGGTATGTGACTACATTTGGGGAAATGTTACAGACCTGTACGTTTAACAAGCTACTATGTATATTCTTTTAACAATGATAGTAAATGGGACTTACTCCTGGGTAAGTGTGGGTAGGATTGCAACCTAGGATGATTAAAAATTTTCCTGCTTGATGATGTCACTTCAGGTAATGATGTCACTTCCAGTGGGTCCTGACAGATTCTCATTCTAAAAAGTGAGTCCCGGTGCTAAATGTGAGAGAACCACTGATTTACTTCATTTAGGGTACAACCCTAACCAGGTCTACTCAGAAGTAAGTCCTATTTTGTTCAGTGGGGCTTACTCTCAGGAAAGTGTGGTTAAGATTGCAGTCTCAAACTAAGTTGCTGGCTACATGGTCCTGGAACACCACATAGACCTGAGGCTATCATCTTATACGTGGTTTCTTGGACATAAGCCCTATTAAACACAATCAAACGTACTTCTGAGTAGACATGCATAGGATAGTTGTGTAAGTTTTTTCAGCTCAATCCTATGCATGTCTACTCAGAAGTAAGTTCAATATAGTCAATGGTTCTTACTCCCAGGAAAGTGTGGATAGGATTGCAGCCTTCGTCTTTCATTATGAATATGCACTAACTTTTCTCTGCTACTTGTAGTGGTTTGTGGTACTCCAGCCCAAGATTCCGTATTTCCTTATTGTCAGTGCAGGCCCAAGGCCTCCTGACATCTGAAGTAGCATGCCAAATTCTGTTCCCTTTATGTGCCAGTCTCTGCTCCTTAGGAAGGAGGGGGATGGAGCAGAAGTGCTGAGGAGAGTGGTGGCCTAGAGTGTCCCTGATACTCTCTAGTCCATCACTCCGTCACAATTTTTCTTACACTCCATTCCACTTTTCCTTTTGCAAGCTAGGGAGTGAGGGAAGGAGAAACTGTATAGGCGAGTGGCAGATGAAGGTGTCCCCCTTACTCAGAGCCAGGTGAAGGTGTCCCCCTTACTCAGAGCCATAACTCGGGTAGTGCCTGAAGGGCATCTGCCCCAGGCACTAAGCCAAGAGGGGTGCATGACTGTCCCTCAGGCTCCACCCTAGTTACAGAGGAATCACTGGTGGCTTCGTGCCCTCTGTTCCTTCTCCAGGGGAGGATCCCCACAGGAAAAGTAACAGAGGGTGTGAAGCTGCCACAGCGAATGCCCTTTCTCTGGAAAGAACCTGGAAGTGACTGCCTTTTGAAGGGGAACCTCCACAGGAGCATGGGAGGCTGCACAGGATGCACCCTCTCCTCAGGGGACAATGTGACATTGTGACATCACTACCCCAGGTGTCGGGGCAGTGTGTTTTGCTTCTTCCTCCACCAATCTACTGCCAAAGGGGACCATCTCAAAGTTGCTTTCTCCCTGGTGTTCAAGTTCTCTGTGAGCTGGGATTTTTTTTTTATTGTGACATTCAATCATGCAATCTCTAACTGCATCTGAAATAGAACAGTCTAGGAAAATGTTTACCACCTCATCTGCTGTTTGTGTGAACTAGTTTATGGTGTAATAAACCATTTCTGAGCAGTATTCTTTAGATGCCAGAGCAGGAAAGTCAGCATCCAGAGATGTACCTGAGAGCTGGTGGTATGATGTGGTTAAAAGACTGAATGGCAAATCAGGAGGGCTCTGGTTTGAATCTTGCTCCTGCCATGATCTTACTAGGTTACTTTAGGCAAGCCACTTCCTCTCAGCTTCAGCAGCAATATGAGGTACTTACCCTACAGGTTGTTGTAAAGATTACATTTAAGGTAATACATGTGGAACGCTTTGCATACTCAGGATGTGTTGAATAAATGATGGTGAAGATGATGAATCAGGTGCAGTGGCGAGCAGTGCAATCCTAATCTGCACTGGAACAGGCAGGCTGACTGGCCTGCGTTGTATCCAATGCAAGGTTAGATAAAGGCTGGGGCACAACTCAGATGCGAAATGGAGTAAAACTTATGTCCCCTTATCCCAAGTAATGCCCCAACCAACCCTATGGGGCTACTTGAATTTGTGCCAGCAAAATCACTTGTGCAAATCCAAGTGGCCAGTGTAAGGCTGCTCAGTCCAGGGATGGGGATTAGGATCCAGCCTAAGTGTTGGATCCTAGTCCCTCCCCTCTCCCTGGGTCCACCTGCCCACCATCCCGCCTGCCCTCCCCCTACCCCAAAACACCCCTGTTACGACTTCTCTCCTTCCCAACCCCTGTGCCAGCCACCTTCAGTCGGCACTTCTTTACTGAGTCCAGGCAGTACAGGGCCCAGATCAGACCTCATTGAGCCAGCCCACATCTGTACACTGGCTCAGCCTCCTCCTGAGTTGTTGCAGACATGCCTTAGAGCGTGTTGCAACACTCCTGGACTGGCGCAAATGACTTGTGCCAGCTCAAGGGTGAGCTAAGAGACTGACAGCCCAATTCTAGAGAAGATTGGGCTGCTGTATAGAGTGCATTGTGACTGCAGAAGGCACTTCTGTTGTTGCAAAATGGCTGTTGACACTGTGCACAGTGCTCTGTCAGTAGCAGCCATTTTGCACACACCAAACCAGGTGAGGCCGCTGAAGGAGCAGGGTGGGCAGGGAAGGGATGGGAGGGGCAAAACTGGGTGTGAAGGGAGGCGGAATGGGGTGGGGAGGTGGCGAGAGGGAGCAGAACCAGTGGGAATGGCATGCATCAGATCCTATCCCCTCTTTTTACATCCTCCCCACCCCTTTCTTCTCCTATGACTTGCACCAGCTAAAGATTTGGTGCAGGTCCAAGAAGTCCCACTGTGGAGTGGGAGGCTTACTGAAGTGTAAGTGGAAATAATTCCCCATTCCCATCCTTATCCGCTGCTTCCCCCGCAGAACATAAGAATAGCCCTGCTAGATCAAGCCATTGGCCCATCTAGTCCAGCTTCCTGTATTTCACAGTGGCCAACCAAATGCCCCAGGGAGCACACCAGATAACAAGAGACCTCATTCTGGTGCCCTCCCTTGCATCTGGCATTCTGATATAGCCCATTTCTAAAATCAGGAGGTTGCACATACACATCATGGCTTGTAACCCATAATGGATTTTTCCTCCAGAAACTTGTCCAATCCCCTTTTAAAGGCATCCAGGCCAGACGCCATCACCACATCCTGTGGCAAGGAGTTCCACAGACTAATCACAATAGTAAAGAAATATTTTCTTTTGTCTGTCCTAATTCTCCCAACACTCAATTTTAGTAGGTATCCCCTGGTTCTGGTGTTATGCGAGATGGAAAAGAGCATCTCTCTATCCACTCTATCCTTCCCATGCATAATTTTTGTATGTCTCAATCATGTTCCCCCCTCAGACATCTCTTTTCTAGGCTGAAGAGCCCCAAACGCTAATACCTTTTCTAATTATCCCTAGCATAGAATTGGCCTTCTTTATTGCTGCCGCACATTGGGTTTACACTTTCATTGAGCTGTTCACCACCACCCCAAACACAGCACTACGGCATATACCATTTTGACCCAGCTGCATTGGCCCGGGGGGGGGGGGGGAGATTAGGCTCTGAGTACAAATCCAGACTTTCCTATCTTGCCTCTGCCATGAACTTTCTCAGTTAGGCAAGCCACTCTTCCTCTGCCTCAGTGCACTGGCTGCAAACTGGCGATAATAATACTCTCCTTGTAGAGGTATTGTAAAGATTACAACAAGATAATGTATGTGAAGAGTACTTTCAACACCCGAAAGCACTATTCAGATTTGAATTATCATTATGTAAAGTTGTACAGTATTACCCCCACTCTTCTTAGATGGTCAAATGTAGTCAGCAATTGTCTGAGGAGTAGATGTAGAAACTGTACAGTAGTTACTTTTAAGGGAAGCTTAAAATCATCCCGTTTCCGAAGACAGATTGAAAGAAATGCAAGACTGCAATAACAAAAGCTTGGTTTGGCAGAGTCCTAGCTTTATTTTCCTACTACTTCCTGCACATGTGGGCCAACTTTTGATCCCCCTGCTCAGTATCATAGAGATTTGGAAGGACTCTCTTTAGGTTCATTTATAAAATAAGTCAGAACTGTGGGTGTCTTTGATGTGCTCCTCTCTGGTAAAGTACAGAAGAGAAGAACATGTTGCTAAGCAACTGTGTGCAATCGAATGGAACTTGTGGAAAGCAGGGAAAGGATGGGGTGTGGGGAGAGTGAGGAGGGAATGAATGGTCCAAAATTACAAGAAGGAGAAGCTGCGATACGTGCAACACAGCAACAAAAAAACTTTAGAAGAAAATAAATAATAGCACGTGAGGCACGAACAAACTCCTATGGTCAAGGAACAACTACAGAAATAAGACATGTCAGTCTGATTCCATCACAGTGTTGCTCTTGAAAGGGATCCATAGTTTTTATTGTAGTTTTTTTTACCCCAGGCAAATTTATTTTTAACTGAGCATGCCTATTGGACCAAGCCGACAAGAGTTCAGCAGTCTGTATGCCACACGGCCCAATTCCATTGAGGACCCGCATAGGCGAAACATGAGTTCGGATGACGCACAGTCACAGAAGCACTTTAAAGCACTTTGCAGTAGCGCAAGGCCCAGGTACGCCAGCCAGAAGACCAGCACCTTCCCACTGGCTCTGGTGGTCCTCGAGAGGCTCACTGGAATAGGTTAATCCAGTGCAGGGGTGGGAGGAGGGGGGATGGGCGAAGCAAGGATTAAATGAGATGGGAAGAACAGAATGGGGGCAGCAATGGGGCAGGGATGGGTGGATCCATCCTGGGAGGGCCGTATCCAATCCCCTTCCAAGGTCAGATCCACCTGCATGGATCAACACTGACTTGCGCCAGAAATGTTGTAGCTTTTACTTGTAGCTGCAATATCACTCTCTATCCATCAGCCATGTTGGCACTGAAGAGAAGTGAAAGCAGCAGCTCCCTCCTCTGGCCAGTTGCCATAAAACATAAGCCACCTGAGTCCTCCAGTTGGAGACCCTAATGCATACACCTTGACTCCTAACCATTTAGTCTACTGTGTTGTGGAGGTTCAAACAACTTATAGTGTGGCTTCGTGGCCAGATTTTGCCAACCTTATCCAATGCATCATTCTCGCAGCTTTCCCAAAAGATGGCATATGGCTCCCCTTTCCTTTATAACATTGATTTAAATGAGCCAGTTTAGTAACATAACATGCAAGAGTTGTAAGTTGGATGTGGTAATCTTTTGATACTAATAAAAGTATCTATCTATCTATCTATCTATCTATCTATCTATCTATCTATCTATCTATCTATCTATCTATCTATCTATCTAATCATGTATAGATCAAAGCTTTGCATGTGTTTTAGCCGCTTTCAGCTGATGATGAACTAGTCACAGGAACTTTGGCATTTAAAACACATGGAAGGCTTACAGGCTATATACTATAGGATCCAATATTTAACCATTGTGGGGGAGGAGCAAAGGCAGTGACACAATTGCCAGGATCACCATGTTTCACGATTGGAAAACTGGAAGTGGGTCACAGTCGCAATCTTGGAGAGCATTGCGGAGGCATCCACAGGTTCCTTGCACCCCTCCAGGAGGCCAGCACTTCAGAAAGTAAGTTTTAAGAAACCTTTTCTTACACAGCAGCAGTGCAATCTTGGTAATTGCATCACTGTCTTCACCCCTCCCTGCCCCTTAAGGAGACAGAGACAGGGCTTCCCTGTCTAGTGGGTCACAAAACACCAGTTTTGGAACTGCTGTTGTAGACTGATCCATCAGCTTAAAAATCAGAAATTATTCCGGGCAATGTTGGGGATTTTTTGTAAGCTGTTTTATTCTGTGAGACCTGCAAGTGGAACACTCTCTCTCTCTCTCTCAATACCTGTATAGAAAATAAGGAAGGAAGGAACATTGTGAGAATGATAAATAACAACATGGATACTACAAGTTGTTTTTTGCCATTTGAGAACCACCGCCCCACCTCCCTGGACTGAAGACATCTGGTATGATTGAAGACACTATAGTAAAGACAGATAGCACTGAAGTTGTAAAAGCTTTTTCATCTCCCAGCATGCTCTTAGCTTCATAATATGGAGGTAGATACCAGTGAACTGATTCAATCAACAGGTCATGGACTCTGAGCCCAATCATATCCTTCCTCCCCGCTATGTAGATATGCCTAAAAGGAGTGTGCTGTATCCAGCAAAGGGGGGGGGGGAGAGAATTGGGAGGCTTAGGAAAGGAAAGAGGAATTAGTTCCTCTTACCCTTTTGTAAGCCTCCCACTCGCCAATGGGTCTCCTTGGACTTCCTTAGCTGGCACAAGTCTGAGGAGACCAATTGGTGTGTGGGAGGGGCACAGATGGAATACGATCTGGTGTGTGCCATTACTGCCAAATCCACAGGTGTCAGCTGCTAGGACCGTGGAAGCTTTGTTGAGGCTCCCGCCAGGGGCGGAAACTGGGCTTCCAGTTTTCCAGAAACTAGTTTTACCTCACAGAGGTTTTCCTGACGCAGCTGGAGGTCGCATGAGGCTCCGTGAGCCTCTGGTGAGTGGGAGGGGGCAGATTTCTGCGCAGGGGGGTGGTGATAACCTGCAGGGGGGCACCATTGCAGAGCTTTGCCCCGGCACGGGGCTGAGAAGGTCCGCTGTTGCTTCTGCTGTTCTAATGGGCTTCTCATGACAGCCCAATCCTATTAAGGATCCATATTAAAGATTGGGCTGTCAATAAAGCTAAACCAATACTTTCCAACTGAAAACAGGCATAAGTGTCATGAACAAACACCACTCCTCTGCAGGTTCCCCCTTCGTTTCACTGAAGACAAATGAAACCTGTTCAGGGCAATGCTTCCTGCATAGGTGAATCCCCTTTTCCAACAATCCTGAAAATCACCCAAAAAAGGAAGTGACACCTTTCTGCTGATGAAGATCATATGTCCTTCTAGATTAGCCAGCTGATGAACTTCCAGTATCTATTTCAGATAGTGTTGTTACGTGAAAATCTCCTTTTCCCTTCCAAGTTGTGATTTTGTATGTATTATGGACTAAAACTCATGCAGGTCAAACCTCAGAATACAGGACACCCTTCCCCCAGTACACTTTTCCAAGGCACTGGTAGAAGTCACAAGTTTGCACAACCTCTAGCAATGCAGGGATGCCTCCTATTTCAATCACTGTTATGCAAAACAAGCATGCACCTCCGGAGGAAGAAGTCTATTGTTCTATTGTTGTAGCTTTATCACTCTTAAGCTCCTTATGCAAACTGCCTCCCTCCCCCAGGAGGCCAGTCATGGCTGATACCCAGTCATCCTTTTCTTGCATGCTCCACGTGTCCTACTGTGTGTAGTGAGCATGCGCATCCAGGAGGCCACATCCGGGTCATTCACATCAAGCTTCCAGGTCAGCAACAACCCTTTTAAGAGAAAGCTCCGACCACATGGTCTCTCTCTCTCTGGCTGGCCCCCAAGGCACAGGTCCTGCATAGGACTCTTCCACCCTCTCCCCCAACTGCTTCCCAGGACAGGTAACTATATCTTGCGTCTAGAATCTTTCCCCTTCTATCCTACCTATTTCTCCCATTCTCCCCCATCTTAGTTAGCAACTGGGTTATGCAGACCAGGGACCCCTAAAATCCTTCCCTACAACCTATCCTTTTCTGATTCCTTCTCGGATGCAACAAATACATGGCATATGCAACCACCATAAAGCTAGGTACACTAGACACAAGTACTAGAAACCTATACTTATCAATTCTCCATGTGCATTATGTTTACCTATGTGTTTTTGTAATAAAAATATAATTGTTGATTGAAAGTTATCCTTCTCCCAGTCTCCTCTTTAAGCTAAACAAGGGATTTTCTCTGCATTACGCTGTTTTGTTATCCAGCCTGCGATCCTGAGGTTTCCAAAAGGGTAATATAATAATTCCCCTTAAAACATAACAGCCCTTTTTGGTAACAGTGTTCTGTAGGAGGAGTAACTAAGCTACTTGAAAGTACATGAGACTATCATAATCTTATTTCAAATAACAGAGCAGAGTCTGTTTATCTTTCTTACAAACCAGGAGATCATTGTTTGAACTAGAATTAGAGGTACAGTTGACTTTCTTCACATTGCCTTCAAAATCCACTGATAGTAGGTGGAGGTTTGCCTGAAGCAGGGAGTCCATCATCTGCCTGTCGTCTGACATAATGCAAGAAGTGCTGCCAGTTGTTAGCCCTTGAAGGCATAGCTGAATGGGAATTCCCCATTCTCCTTATTCAGCACTTTAGAGGAAGAGTGGAAATGAGTTCATTCTTTATTTCCAATTTTATTTCCAGTGTATGAATAAGGTGAGGAGAAGAAGAGGGTTGTAGAGTTCCACCACTGCAAAGCAAGTGAAGCAGAGTAGGGGCCATTCCCACTGAAGAATAATCTGCTTTGCAAGTGAACCCTACATAGCTCCCTCTCTGGATAGGGAGATGGCCAGTGGGATCATTAGGTGGGTTCAGGAGATGTGGACCGCACTGAGTGACATGATCAGGGAGGGTGGACACCAGCAGAGGCTCAAATGGCAGGCCCAACTCCATGACTGGCAGTGGCTCTCTTCAGCAGGTGCAGCACTGGCAAATGTTCCGAGAGGCCTGGGGACTACCCCTCTCTGGTGGCTGGATTGCGCCACCAATGCACCGAGGTGTAGCACTGGAGACCCTTCAAGAGCATGCTCATATGCACGCGCACAGAGTGACAGAAAGCTGTGAAACTCATCTCAGAGGGTTTTTTTGGATGTGTCACCACTGAGAGAGTTTAGGGGGGTGACAGCCAGAAGTAGGGCCTTCTCGGTAGTGGTGCCTGTTCTATGGAATTCTCTCCCCTTTGAATTGAGAATGCCACCTGTGTTAGTGGCCTTCCAGTGAGGCCTGAAGATCTTATTTCAAAATGTCTTTGGAACCCAGTAGGGTTTTTTAAGGGTGCACTTGGCGGTTTCAGGCTAGTGCACATTGATTTTTATTAATTATTTAATATTTTTTACGCCTTAATATTTTTAAGTGCTTAGGGGCACTTTAGATGTGCACTGGAATAGACCCGACTGGAATGTCTGGGGTTCTCTGGCAACATGGACCTCCCTCTCACAGTGACTGGATCCCAATTTGCATTTGGGTGTTTACCGTTTGATCTTGCCCCCCCCATGGGGAGTGGGCATTGTGGAAATCACTGTTGTCACCAGCAACCCCTGATAAATCCTTCCATGAATTCATCTGATTTATAGCTCAGTCTATCCCATGGTCTCAGATTATTTTTTCCACATGCTAGTAATAGTAGTCCTGTGCTTAAGGGCTCACAATCTTAGAAGGAAAAAAATGGTTTGGGGAACCAGCAGGTCCAGTAAACCCAAAATGAGATTGTGAATAAAAAATAAAGGAGGCATGGAGGAAAGAAAACTAAAGAGCTCTGTATTCAGCATAATGGAGTTTCTGAGGCTCTGCCCAGGACTGTAGTTGATGTTAAATCACAGTTAAAGGAGTGCTCCTTGTCCCCAGCAGGAGCACCAACAGCTATAGGGGGCAGTTGGAAAGAGTGCTATAGAGTGGACTGGACTGTGGCCAATCTTTGGCCTGTTTGTGATGAATCAAGAACAATCATGCTTCTCACGGGCTTGTGATGTGGCACTTGTAAGATCCATGAAGCAGAGAGTGGTTGTTCTCAACACAACTGGTAAACAGTGGCTCACAGGGGATATGCTAATTCATTTTGAATTATCTTTGCTCAGCCAGTGTAAGCTATGGATGTGATATCTCTTTGCTAGGTAAGAGACTTTTGCAAAGGTACTTTAAAAGATCAAAACTTGGCATCATTGGGAAGATAATAGTAATATAGGACATAAAAAGCCACAGGCCAACACACATTTTGCTGTCTTAAATGTTTGACCAATTCCTGGGTGTATTTGGGGTGCCGATTCAAAAAATGGCAACAGTTTTCCCCTATCTTGTCTAGTTTTGGAGGAACAGCATAGCCATTTCTTGTTGTGTGCCGCTGATCCTGCCCCTCCCGCCTGCCCCAGTTCAGCCAGATCCCCATCCTGATCATCCCCTGAACTGCCCCAACTGCCATCTTCCCTGTTCCAGCGCAGGCTGGGTGAGCCAGTGGCCCATGCAAGGGGCCCCTGGCCATTTGCACCAATGGCCTTGAAGCACAAGTCAGCGGCATGGCTTGTGCAATGCTGGGCTGGGATTTACAGCAGCAGATCGTGAGATCCACTGCTGTAGGCCCTGGATAGGATTGGGCTGTCAGTTATTCCAGAAGTTATGTGCTGTACTTCCATGTTCATTCAGAAGCGGCAGTAGCAAGTGCTGAATATTCCATTGTTAGTTATACTTACATACATACAATTACCACAGTAGAAATCCAGATCCAAATATGAGATTGCCTTTGAGCCTTTTGCAGCTGTGAATGTTTAATCACTGCTAATGTGGGAGAGAAAATGGAAGAGAGGCTTTTATGATGTGAATGGGTCATCTGGCCTGCATAGGTTTTTACATTTGCATTGCGAACTGCTTGAAACAAGATCACATGTGAAAAATGCCCATGGGCTTTGCCTGCCTTTGCATCCTTGTCAGTGCTGCCACTGGATGAACTGTCACCAGTCAAAATATCACTCTTTAAAGAGATGCTGCATGGCACGCATGACCATTTTGCACCAACCAATTTTCCCAGCACAGCACAGATGTCAAGAAGGCAATATGGTACCAATGGTTATACTTGTCGGCAATGCATCTTGTGGAAAACCGTCATACAATGATCCCACACATCATCAATGACTTGGAGAGATGTTCCCACAAGGGTAGAACTCCAGTCATATCTGCATCACTAAAACGGTGACAAAGATATGAACACAACTGTGGGTGTTACCTACAGCTTGAAGATGCCAAAACCAGAAGACAATGGATAATTCACCAACTCTCCTGGTGTTGTGGGAAATTGCCACAGAGATGCTTTCTATGTCTAGTACCCCTGTGGTGCTGGAGAGTTAGAATGTGAATGAATGTACAGATTCTTTGAAGTTGATGGTTTATGCAAATTTAAAGAGAAATATAATATTGAAGGAGTTAAGATTTAATTCAGAGACTTTGCATGTCAGAGGGTGAATTTTTATGAATAGCTGCTTAAGTTTTTGGCAATCCATTGTCATTTCCCAGATGTTATACTAGCTACCACAGGAACCTGGATTCCAGTGCTTTGTCCTTGTTTCTGACAGGGGCTTCACCAAATAATATGACTGCCGACCTTGTAAGCAGAGGGGGAGGGGTGAATAGAATGGGGATTGCAGGAAGAAGGAGGAGCGTGATGAAGGGAGAAAGAGGAGAGGATTGGGATGAAGAAGACAGAATGAATAGAGGGAGAGAGAGTCATAGACTGAGGAAGGGCCAGAGAATGATATAGAATAAGGGAGACCAAGGAAGACTGAAATAGAGGCCACAAAAAGGGTGAGGAAAGAAAGGAAAGCAGAAACAGCCAAAGGCAGAGGTGGGTGGGAAAGGACCACATGGACAGGATGCAGAAAGAATGGTTGGCATTCAAACTGGCAAGAGACAGATGGCCAGGAGATGGGACAGAGACAAAGCTAGTGACCAAGTAATGTGCATGCCATGAGAACAGCATTCTGGCTATGATGGCTATGAACAAGAAAGTTCCATGTTCAGAGGTAGCAGGCCTACTAAAAGTCTTTTCAGGATTCTAGAAGGCTTCTCTGTCTTATAGCAGTAATGAAATGAAAGAAACAACTCAGCTGAGATCCTTGTATGTGACAGCTCAATCTTCTTAAATAGTCCCATACATATTTTATTTATTTTAATCAGTGATCCATCATCACCAAATGGAACTTCACTGGCATGTTCCATTTTTGACCACAGTCACTGCCAGTCCAACCATGAGGTGAAGTAAAGTGGGTTGCATCACCAGCAGGTTGAGGGGAGTCCAAGACAGCAGTAGAATCAGGGTACACTTCACCCTGAGTCTACCACTACTGCCTCCCTCCAGCCCAGTAGTGTATCTGGTGGGGGTTCCAGAGGGACACATGCCTCAGGGCGGCATCTGCTGCCTCCCCCATGCTCAGGTGCTGCCCCCTGGAGGTGCTCCTCCTCCGGGCCACTGCCTGCCTTCACACAGGCATTCTGAGGGCTGAAAATTATCACTTCTGGTTTTCAACCGAAAACTGGGTGATGTTTTTCAGCCTCCAGAAGACCTTTTGAGGGCTGGAGAGGCTGCACACAACCTCCCCAGCCCTTAGAAAGCCTCTGTGAGAGCAGGCAGCAGGCCCTGGGGGCAACACCCTGGAGGTATGCCCTGAGCAGCACAGTGGCGAGGAATGCCACTGCTCCAGCCCACTGCTGATATGAGCTACATCGATCCAGTCCCACTACTTGAGTGGGAGGTGGATCATTCCCCTTCTTACCTTGCTCTTCATAAAGTTTCCTTAAAGCCAGAAACGAAAGATTTCCAGTTTTCTTTAAAAGCAGAGTGCAAATGATGGAGGTTTTCATTGCACTGTCCCTTTAAATGAAACAGGTTGCACTACCCCAACCACAGCCTTGATAATGAAACTGCTGTGAATGTAGGATCCCAGACTCCCATATGGCAGTGGTTCTCAAACTTTTTAGCACCGTGCCTCACTTTTTAGAATGACAATCTGTCTGGGACCCACCATGGCCAGAAGTGACATCATATATCAAATTAAAATAATTATAAATAATTAAACTAAAGTAAAACAAATAAGGGGAGATGAGATGGTGAAGCCAGCCCTGTTCCACCAAGTGAATTCTTTCCATAGCCTGCCTGCAATATACACTGCTCAAAACAATAAAGGGAATACTTAAACAACACAATGTCACTCCAAGTCAATCACACTTCTGTGAAATCAAACTGTCCACCTAGAAAGCCACACCAATTGACAATCAAGTTCACATGCTGTTGCATAAATGGAGTAGACAACAGGTGAAATCATAGGCAAGTAACAAGACACCCCCAATAAAGGAGTGGTTCTGCAGGTGGTGACCACAGACCACTTCGCAGTCCCTATGCTTTCTGGCTGATGTTTGGGTGACCTTTGAATGCTGGTGGTGCTGTCACTCTAGTGGCAGCATGAGGTGGAGTCTGCAACCCACACAAGTGGCTCAGGTAGTGCAGCTCATCCAGGATGGCACATCAATGCGAGCTGTGGCAAGAAGGTTTGCTGTGTCTGTCAGTGTAGTGTCCAGAGCATGGAGGCGCTACCAGGAGACAGGCCAGTACACCAGGAGACGTGGAGGAGGCCGTAGGAGGGCAACAACCCAGCATCAGGACCGCTACCTCCGCCTTCGTGCCAGGAGGAACAGGAGGAGCACTGCCAGAGCCCTGCAAAATGACCTCCAGCAGGCCACAAATGTGCATGTGTCTGCTCAAACGGTCAGAAACAGACTCCATGAGGGTGGTATGAGGGCCCGACGTCCACAGGTGGGGGTTGTGCTGACAGCCCGACACTGTGCAGGACGTTTGGCATTTGCCAGAGAACAACAAGATTGGCAACCTCGCCACTGGCGCCCTGTGCTCTTCACAGATGAAAGCAGGTTCACACTGAGCACATGTGACAGACGTGACAGAGTCTGGAGATGGCAGGGAGAACTTTCTGCTGCCTGCAACATCCTCCAGCATGACCAGTTTGGCAGTGGGTCAGTAATGGTGTGGGGTGGCATTTTTTTGGGGAGCCGCACAGCCCTCCATGTGCTCGCCAGAGGTAGCTTGACTGCCATTAGGTACCGAGATGAGATCTTCAGACCCCTTGTGAGACCATATGCTGGCGCGGTTGGCCCTGGGTTCCTCCTAATGCAGGACAATGCTAGACCTCATGTGGCTGGAGTGTGTCAGCAGTTTCTGCAAGATGAAGGCATTGATGCTATGGACTGGCCCACCCGTTCCCCAGACCTGAATCCAATTGAGCACAATTGGGACATCATGTCTCGCTCCATCCACCAGCGCCACGTTGCACCACAGACTGTCCAGGAGTTGGCGGATGCTTTAGTCCAGATCTGAGAGGCGATCCCTCAGGAGACTATCCGCCACCTCATCAGGAGCATGCCCAGGCGTTGTAGGGAGGTCATACAGGCACGTGGAGGCCACACACACTACTGAGCCTCATTTTGACTTGCTTTATGGACATTACATCGAAGTTGGATCAGCCTGTAGTGTGTTTTTCCACTTCAGTTTTGAGTATGACACCAAACCCAGACCTCCATGGGTTGATAAATGTGATTTCCATTGATGATTGTTGTGTGATTTTGTTGTCAGCACATTCAACTATGTCAGGAACAAAGTATTTAATAGGAATGTTTCGTTCATTCAGATCTCAGATGTGTTGTTTAAGTGTTCCCTTTATTGTTTTGAGCAGTGTACTTTAAACTCCCCTACCTGCCAAAAAAACAGTAAGTCTTTGATCCATGCCAAGTTCTTATATTTAGACCAGTTCAGTGTGATTTGGGATGAGATCCATTTTAAATCCAGCATGTTTTCTGTTTGGGCTAGGTTGAGATTAAAAGTTTCCCTCTAAAGAGCATTAAAACCCCAGATTGATGAGGAGAGGAAATGAGTCTCCATGGCTAGGGGAGGAATCTAGAAAAGAAAATAACCCTATAAAAGTTTCAGCTTTGCGACCCACTAGCAATCAGGTTGCAACTCACAGTTTGAGAAACCCTGCCACATGGAGATTTTTTGCAAAGATTTGACTTTTAATAGATGATTCCTTAGCACCAACCTTAATCTAATCTAGAAAGCCTTGTTTAGGACTCCTTAGGGCACAATCCTAACCAGGTCTACTCAGAAGTAAGTCCTATTTTGTTCAGTGGGGCTTACTCTCAGGAAAGTAGGCACTTTCCTAAAGTAAAGGAAAGTAAAGTAAACCTAAAGTAGGTTAGGATTGCAGCCGTAGGCACACGAATTTGGAGAAAGGGGTTAACCAATAAAGCATTGGAATGTCGATCTCATATTTGAAAATGTAGAATGAAGTCTCTCTGCCTCTTCTGTTTTGGGGCTGTTTTTCCTCTAGGAGGCCAGGACTGCAGTAGCAATTTGGTTGTTACTAATGTTGGAAGTGTTATATAAAGCTATTGAAAATGAATTTACCTTTGATCTCCTTGGTAGCAGTGCATAATTAACAAGAGAGCTGCAGAATGATGCAGTTAAAGTATATTTACACAGAATTGAACCATGTAGTTATAGTATAATTACAGGGATTATATTTGTGCAGAAGAATTGGGAGCCAAAGCATGGAGGCCCCTTGAGTTTACGGCACCTTCCATCACTGGATCCACTGGTGCAGGTAGATGTGAGCTATACTCAGAAAGATGCATGTGGATGTGAAGACAATGAAGGTCTTTAACAGCCTCCATGAATCCCTGGCTGATCAAGCTGGAAACATATCTCTATGAGACCAAGCAGTTTCTATTTTAGATGACCATCTAAATGTGATATAAATAGTACTAGATAAGGTGTTATTTTTTCTGGCTTTTACCCATTAATTTGTGTGTGGCAGAAGAGTGATAAAATCTCTTGGTCACTATCCAACATAGACTGTCTGCCCAATATTATCCTGCACCACTGATACTACTGCAGACACACTGGTGGAGCGTGCACTGCATCGAAAGGGGGGGGCGATGGACAGCCAGCAGGAAGGAAGGAACAACATATTTTACTTACTCCCTGGTAGGCCAATGGGTCGCCTTGGGGACAAACCAGCCATTTTGCTGGAGTATGTCTGAGAAGAGAAAATGGGTAGGGCAGCCTGGGGAAGAGGGGATGGGATTCTGGTACATTCCAGTGTCACCAAGATCTACCCTGTCTCTCCCCCTTTCCGCCACCTGCTCTTTCTTTCCTCACCCTGAAACTCCCCCCGCCCTGCGCTCCCCTTCCCCACCCAAGACATGCATCTGTCAACAACTTACCAGCGCTGGTGGAGGTCCTGCTGCATGCTCCATGCCACTGCTCATTTGTGGCAGTGGCCCAGAATCACACAAATGCTGCAATTGCCTGGAATGTCTCCTTACCCCAAAGAGACCTTCAGCAGCCAAAAATTCCCTACAAAATGCAGTGTAGCCCAGTGGTGTACTGAGAGGAGGCAAGGTGTACAAATACCCTGGGCGCTGTGCTGGGGGGGCAGTGCTGCAACCTGCCCCCCTGCCCCAGGGTATGCCAAGAATCATGTTGAGAGTGGCTGCAGCAGCGCAGCCATTGTCAGTGCAGTTCCACGCAGTTTCTTTAAAGGGAAGGAGCGGGGTGCGGCCCTCCAATCTCGGAAAATTGTGCCAAAAGTGGCTCCAGTCCTGCAGCCACTCTCAGCGCAGTTCGTGGCCACATCTCTGAGGCTACATGCCTCTCCTCCCCTTTAAAGAAAGAGGAAGGAGCCACCCTCAGAGCAGCGGAAAGCTGTGCATGCCTCCTCTGATTTCTAAGTGGCACTCGCCTCTGTCCAGCTCTGTCAGCCTCTGTCCAAGGCGCCACTTCCAGCAACCCCAAAGTGCTCTGATGGAGCCTTTCATGTTGCTTAGAAGAGGTGTGAAAGGCTCCATCGGAGCCTGGACTGCTTCTTTCCTTCCCCTTTTGTTCAAAGGTGGAACAGAGGAGACAGCTGCGCAGAAGGAACTGTGGTGACGATGATGTCACCGCAATTACTTCTGGGTCAGGAGTGTGGGGGGTGGCAAAGGCAGAGATGACCCTGGGTGGGAGAAAGCCCAGGACCGCCTCTGGTGTAGCCCGCACCAATGCTGCTGGATTGCTGTGCAGGGATTGAGCTGCTGGCTCAATCCAAGATAGTCAGTCACTTACTGAGTCAGACTATTGCTTCATCTTGCTGCCTTGAGTTGGCTTTGGTCAGGAAAAGTAGGGTACAAATCTGTTGATTAAATATAGTCCAGTACTGTCAACTCTACAAGTCCTCAGACACAGGTCTTTCACAGTCCAGCTACTTGTGTGCCTTTTTAACAGGAGATGACAGGGATTGGGGGCGGGCGGGAAGAGAGAGAGAGAGAGAGAGAGAGAGAGAGAGAGAGAGAGAGAGAGAGAGAGAGATTCCAAAGCCACAGGGGACTAGGCTTTTTAGAATTTTAATATAATTATGTGCTAATCGTATTCAGTAAAATCATAGTCCATTATATTATCCTGAAAGCACACTTCTTAAAATAGAGGCGGAATCAACAGAAGAGTGGGTATAAAACCAAATAGGCTCCTTCCTCTTCCTAGTGCTCATGAATAGCAGATGGTAAACCTGTGTCTGGACTGTACCACGTCCAGAGTGCAGGTGAGGTTTCACGGGAGATAATGATCTCCCATTTATTCCCCCCCCCCCCAAGAAATCCTTACTTAGAAAGCTTGCAGGTCAAAGTGAGTGTCTTTTTCCTGACCTCTAGGTACAGTCCAGACAAAATTTACCAACTCATCCCATCTGTGTAAAAACTCTGCTTTGTGATCATGATGGCAACTCTTTTGTAGACTGGACCTGATCCTTTTGCACAATGAAAAAGGGCTAGTTTCCCAATTCAGTGATTTGCTATGGGAGGAGTTTCAGATGCACAGATGGCACTCCACAGTACTTCCAGATGTCCCTCCATTAATTTCTGGGAGCGGGGGGGGGGGAGCCCAATTGGCACTTACATTTGTGCACATGTTTGCCTGGGACAGAGATTTGCCCTCTGACTGGGGCAGGTTGCATGTTCTGGATATTAATGTATGCCAGATCACATTCTGGACCCTGAATTAGGACAAATTACTTTTACCAATGTAGAATAGTTGTATCTGATTATTAAATATCCAATATAAGAAGACTTTATCCAAGTACAATTATTATTATTATTATTATTACTGTGAAAATTCAGCTCTTTGTAACTCCAGTGGTTCTTGCAGATGCTAAGCTGCAATGGGGAACGAAATAATTGCGTTGATGCATTTGTCATCACCAAATATAAAATTTTAACATTGGAATAGGCAGAGGGTTCTCTGGTTCACCTAATTGGGAGGAAAAGGTGGCCAACATTCCTAGATGTAAGCTATTACTGAAGCTATTACTATTCAGCTTCTTAATAATTTTCTTGTCTAAAGAGACCTGATTTATGACAAGGGGAGGAAAAAGTCTTTCTGGGAAAAACTAGCAATAGAACACGATAGGACATGACATTTGTTGTATTAATTCCCACTTTACATGCTGGCTGATTGCTACCACACTGCCATAGTTATATGTAAATTACTGTACTGTAGTTTTCAACATCTTTTGGAGATTTTAAATACATATTATACAAATTGCTCAGCAGACGTACAACTAAAGGATTGGATACCTTGTTACCCAGCCACTACCATTAAAATTCTTATGGAACTCATCAGATATTTTGGTTCTTTTGCAATCCACATTTGCATGTCTAGTCTAGCATACCATTTGCAAAAAGGGAAAGTGAAAGGGTAGGGCACAATAATGACAAGGGAATGGAAGTGCTTCTCTGTGTTATTGTTTAAAGAATCAAAGATGAAGATAAGGGGTTTGCATCTTGACACTATGAGCAAGCACCAATTTTGGGGTGAATTTTGGCACAGCATCTGTCCAAAGAGAATAGATCCTGCTATTATAATGGAAGTAGGAAATAGAAATCAGAAACAATTATACTTCTGTAGACACAGTGGTCTGCAGCCGTTGCCTCAAGCCAATTCCTACTAACTAGATGGTTACAGAATCATACACTCCTCCGGGAAAGATCCCTCAGGGCTGGGAATCGGTGTAATGGCCACGTCCTGACCACTTGGCCTTGCACCCCTTCCTCTGATTGGCTGTATTACTGCACCACTTCAGGTGTTTTTCTTCCTGGCCCTTTCCCTTTGTGAGGCTCTGACTGGAGATGGAATATAGGACCTCTGATGTACTGACTTTGTAGGAATATTGTTGCCACACAGCCTTGGAGATTATATTTAACAGGGCACAGAACTTATAACAAGTAATAGATTCAATATGTCAACTTCCTGGTACAGGCTTGGTAAAAGCAGCATTTTGGCTGGTGATTATTGCTCAGTGAGGTCTGCAAAAATTGTTGGAATGGTCATGTAAAGCTTTGATCAATTACAGTAGTGTCCTTCTGCTGTTCATCTTTTACCCTTTTAGAACAAAACTTGGGTCCATGAAGCACTACAAGAGAAGAAACAGAGTCTTTGTGAACACAAGCCAGGAACGGACATGCAAAGTGACATGATGAGCACGTGCAGTCCAAACCAACATGTGTAGCAAAAATGCAAATCCCTTTAGACTTGTACAAATTGCTCACAAACAATCTACAGACTGAGTTCCTTGCAGAAAACTGGCAAATATTTTCAAACAAATCTGTTCACGGAAAGCAATCTGTTCGGTGACATATACTGGATGGAGAGGAATCACATTATCGGATTTAATATTAAGCAGTGACATTTTTAGACAGCGCTGTTTAAAAGCCAGGTTTTGTGGTGGTGAGAAACAGCTAATTTGATGTGCTTGGCTGCGATAATATTTTCAGTATTCAAAATCAAAGACTGCATTTTGAAGAGTCAAGTTTTTGTTAATTCCTAACAACATTAAGCCAATGACAATGCAGCAAGTAATATAGGGGGGGGAGGGTTTGCTTTTCTGCATCTCTCTGTAGATTTAGCTCCAATTAGTTTGTGAAATTTATTATCCTACCTGGTGTTTCCTTAGAGTTTCCAGCTCCAGCCCGGGCAGCACGATCCTAACTTGCACAGGAACGGGCAGGCCAGTAGACCTGTGGCTTGGCGCAAGGCAAGAGGAAAAATTCCCCTTATCCCAGGGAGAGCAGCAGCATCCCCAATGGGTCTACTCAGATCTGCACCACCTGAAGAAGCGGTGCAGATCTGAGCAGAATGGAGCAGCCTGGTGCCACTCAGTGCCATCCCGGAATGGGGCTAGGATCTGGCATAAGTGCCGGATCCAGCCCTATCTCCTGCTCTGCGCTGCCCGACCACAGGCCTGCCTGCTGCCCCCAAATGCCTCCTCCCCTCCCTTTCCATGCCCCCCAACCCATGTGCCAGCTGAGCTCAGCCGGCGCAGACTTACTGGGCTTCTGCACAGCGGAGGCTGGATGCAACCTCTGTGGGCTGGCGCAAGTCCTTGTGCCGGCCCAGCTGACTCCTGAGTGGGCACAAATGTGCTTTACAGCATGTTTGCGACCCTCCTGGGCCAGCGCAAGGGATTTGTGCCGGTCCAATGTGCGCTTAGCTAAGCAAGACTTAGTCAAGTCTTCTTGTCTTCTTGTCTTGTAAAAGTTGTAGAGGAGCATGAAGTTGGACATAAAGAATTCTTGACAGTAAGGGTGGTTTGGCAGCGGGACAGATTGCTGAGGGAGGAGGTGATGGATTTTCCCTTACTGGGGATCATCAAGCAGAGCTCAACAGACACCTGCTGGAGATGCTGAGGATGATTTCCTGCTACAGGAAAAATTAGATGATTAGATGGACTAGATGACCTTATGGCGCGTTCCAACTCCATGATTCTATAAGTTTGCCAGATGTTTTAGTGTTACAGTGATGAGGGAATATGCATCTGTTAATGTTCCCTTTTAATGTATCTATTAAAGGGCAACTGCTATGAAGGGTTTGCTATGAGCTGCTGGGCCAGTAAAAAAGTGGGGAGACGGACGGACTCTATTTGCCTGTCCACAGCTCACAGTGCCTCATGTTCCTCAATCTTGTGTAGCGTTCCCTCTGACTCTCCAGTGTCTCTTAAATGGAAACAGGGACACACTGGCATTGCTCCACCAAGGAGAACAGTCCAGGCCGACCTTCTCATAAACTTTGCTAATGCTCTCCTCCACCTGATGCATTCTGTATTGAGGTGCTCTGAATGCCAAACCCTGCACTGTGGAACAAACCAAGAGGGTGTTCAATCTTCTGTATGAAGATAGGATTTTTTTTAAAAAGCATAGTTGTCTACAGTTCACTTGTTAACAGTTCAAAGAGGTGTTTTACTAGCATGTGCACTGCACTACATATCCTCATGTGTGCATGTCCATATAATAGTGGGAGGTTGCATCAACCATCTCCACTTCAGAGATTTAACTTCTAGTGGCCCCTGGCTCTGAATTCACTTTCTCTTTCACAAATTCACTTTCAATCCATTTCTGTAGGCTGGCTGTCCCTTTAGTATTTTCAGGGAGAGACCCCAGGAGAGCCTGTTTGCTTTCAAGGGAGAATTTAATCACAGTTTTCTGGTGACAGTGTCAGAGCATCATACTTGGCAGGATGTTTCCTTTTATGCAAGGGACCTGAAAAATGAGAGATCTCCCATCCCTATTCTTTAACTTAGCCAACTCATCCTGCCTTTAAGCCAGGGCTTTTCAAACCCCAGCCCGGGGGCCAGATCCAGGGTTTGGACTAACCCATCTGCCCCGTGAACGAACCACCGGGTCACCACATGTCTGCTATTTTGTTTGGTGGATAGGGACACTCTGGATAGTATCATCTGCCCAGCGTTCCATTGTCCAGCCTTCTGGGACACAGTGCAAGAGATGCAACTGCTCAGAGTGTCCCTGTCCCCCAAACGAGATAACAGACATGAGGCAACCCAGAGGAACAGTAAGCTACAGACTGAATGGCAGTGGCAGGCCAGGGAGGCAGGGGGCAGGTGCCATGCCTGTAGGGTGTAGGCCATGCACCCACCATGCCACTGCCACCTCCGCCCACCATGTTGCCTCCACCTGCTCTCCGGAGTCATTCTGCAGGCAGGCAAAGCCTCATGTGGCTTTCATAGCAGCTCCAAAAGCTTTCTGAGGCTTCCGGTGTGCTCTTAAGCAGTACTTCTGGTTTTCATCAGAAAACTGGGAGAATGCGACAGAAGCCTCAGAAGGCTTTTGGAGCAGCTAGGAATGTTGTACAAGGCTCCGTGTGACTAGGTAAATATCCCGGGGCAGTTGTGTGATGTGGGGGGGGGGGTGTGTGGCATGTTGCACACCTGCTCTCTGGGTAGCACAGTGACCATAACTGCCAAACAGGGACCACAGTTTTGTTACGCAGTGGTTGCAAGTTTGGCAACTGCTGCTCTAAGCCAATGGAGCAGTTTCCCTCAGTTATTGATATCTCATTTTAACTCTCAAAACGGAAATGTCATAAGCCTTTTGAGAACTTTCTTCAGCAGCAAAAAGTATTTATGATGTTCCACAAGACCCCAAATCTTCTATTAGTTCCACCAATCAGTCCAGTAGCTTTTATTCATTGGTTGGCAACCTTCAGTCTCGAAAGACTATGGTACAAGCCTACAGCACCCGGTATTCCCAGGCAGTCTCCCATCCAAGTACTAACCAGGCCTGACCCTGCTTAGCTTCCAAGATCAGACGAGATTGGGCATGTGCAGGGTAACAGTTGCTGTCATTATTGCCACCTTAAAAGCCTTACAACAGCAGGCCTGACCCATCCACAAGATGAAGAGGTCGCTTTGAGCAGCGTACTGGGGGAGGTGGCAAAAGGATACAAGGTAGCCTGTAATCCACACTTGCCTGCTGCCTCCTTGCCCGCCACGCCCTTGTTCTCCCTGAGAATATGCAAGAGGAGAATGGGGCAGTGGTATGCCATGTCTTCCTTTGGTGCTGCTTCTGTCAACAATCACTGCAGTGATGCTAGAGAAAGAAGCAGCAGGGAGCTGTGGTGATCCTGTTCCAATTGCTCTCCTTCCAGGACAGTGAACCAAACAGGATTGCTCTGCCTCCACTGCCTCCTTCCTGCCCTTCCCAGCCACTTTTGCAAACAAACAGGCTGACTGAGCATGCTTGGAACAGCTGGGTGGGCAAAGAGGAGGTGGTGGAAAACAGCAGCATATTCTGGGTTTCCAGCATTTCTGGAAAACAGAAGCATTTCAGCTTCATCCAAGGTGAAGCTCGGCAACCCAGAGGTTTGGTGGTGATGTCACTTCCAGGTTGCTGAGCTTTTGCTACTGGAGGGAGGAGTAACAGGCTGCACACTGGGTGCAGGTGCACATGCTGGTATGTGTCGTCTCTGGCCACAGCCCCTGGCTCTCCTGCTCACCGCTCTTTGGTGACAAGTGAGCTTCCTGCTGGCTGGGCTACAGCATGTCTGAGGCTGGCACAGCCAGGGTGGGAGTAACACTGGTACTTCCTTAATACCCTCTTATGACTGGTACCCGCTGGTTTGGGCTGGGCCTGCATTATTGTAGAGACCAGTGGTTCCCAAACTTGTACAACTGGCTGCTTCCTTGACCTACGGGGCTGTTAACTTAAGCTCCCCATTAGGGCTGCATTGTATAGAGTGGTGGGTCTTTCACAAGGATTCCATAGCTCCCCTGGCTGATTTCTGCCGCTCCCCAGGGAGCCACGGCTTGCAATTTGGAAATTTTAGAAATGGGTTATGTCAGAATGCCAGATGCAAGGGAGGGCACCAGGATAAGGTCTCTTGTTATCTGGTGTGCTCCCTGGGGCATTTGGTCGGCCGCTGTGAGATACAGGAAGCTGGACTAGATGGGCCTATGGCCTGATCCAGTGGGGCTGTTCTTAAGTTCTTAACCACTGGTATAGATGTATTGTCCTGGAGCCTTGAAAGGTTTCTAACTTGTTCACAAGGAATTCTTTTCTGTAAACTACCTCTGTGAGTCAAGTATACAGCCATATGGTTCCCAATCAATTGCTTTTAAGTAGAGTTACAAAGCCAGTTCACTGCTATCATTGTGCTTGTTGCTTGGATCCTTTTAACTGTGGGTTTCTCCTTTTCCATGAATGCACAATTCACAGCAATAATGGACACATGCTGATGAAATCTGATGGTTGCAGTTATGCCAGGACTCAACCTTGGAACAAATTACTAGATTAACATGTCCCTGAGTAGGTGCAACATGCATTTCAAATAAGAAATTATAGAGAGCCACCGCACCTCATGGAACAGGGAGGAAGGGCTTCCAGGTCAACTTGAACTCTTAAGATCTCTTTACCTAGACATTAAAAATACTTAGCTTTTTTTTTTTTTAGTATTCAAAGCACTTCACATATATTATTTTGCCCTTACAACAACTCTGTAAAGTTACTATTATTTATTATCACACTGCAGTGAAGACTGAGAGGGAGTAATTTGCCCAAGGACATTTACTGAGTGCTTGGCAGAGGAGAAGTTTGAACTAGGAAAGTCACGATTTGCAGCTCAACTTCAGGCTGCATTTGTTTTTCAACTAGAAAATAGCAGGAAGTGACCTCACTAGCATGCCTCCAGCTTGATTCAAAAACAAATTACAAACAACACAGAAAATGGCATCAAATTGGAAAATATATGGGGTTTTATCATAGAGATGCAGTGGCTAGAGCAGTACCACCCTGTTCCCCATACAGAATCATTACAACAGAGATGGCCATGGCTTCTAGCCTTGAGCTGGAAGGAAAGATTGCTGGCATGGCAAGTGTGGGCGAGTGGACTAGAACCTGAAAAACCACTGTGACCCAAGTGTGCGAGAAGGAGATTAAGAAACAGCTCTCTAGGGCTTCTAGTGCTGGAAGTTGAAAAATGAACACAACCTCAGGCACGGTGCTCCCCCAGGCCCTCCCCCCATTAAAGACTGGAGCATCCTGGAAGCAGCCCATCTGCACAGCCAACTCTGCATTTTCAACAGTGGCAGAACTCGACTGAGTCACTCTTCCCTGGCACTTCCCGTGTTTTTTGTCTCATGCTATAGCACAACATAACTAACACAGAGGAAAGTTTCTGGAGAAGTGTGCCCCCCAATATCTATTTCTGCTCAAGTGGTAGCAACAGCAACAAAAGCAGATGTTGAAGTGCCTCATTTCCAAGCAGCTCCTCCAAACCTACTTACCTCAGCGGATGCTAAGGAGGCAGAGAGCATTCCCTTGCATGCTTATTTTATACACTGCATTACAAAGGGAGATCAGTGCAACTACAAAATGCTTCATTCATTGGAAGAGAACTGAAGCTCATAGAAAGGGTGTGTGTGTGTGTGATGCCTTTAAAAGGGGATTGGACAAGTTTCTGGAGGAAAAATCCATTATGGGGTACAAGCCATGATGTGTATGCACAACTTCCTGATTTTAGAAATGGGCTATGTCAGAATGCCAGATGCAAAGGAGGGCACCAGGATGAGGTCTCTTGTTATCTGGTGTGCTCCCTGGGGCATTTGGTGGGCCGCTGTGAGATACAGGAAGCTGGACTAGGTGGGCTTATGGCCTGATCCAGTGGGGCTGTACTTATGTTCTTATGTAACTCTTTTACCTTGAGTTTTGCTAAAGTCAAAGCCTCTGGAATGAGTGAATTTCACTTATTGCTTAGCCAGAGGGCCTTCAGAATAAGTTTTACGTAGCGCACACAACACAGAAGTAAATGTAATCCAGCTCTGGAAGTGGATTCCACTGTGCAGAGAAAAGCCAGAAAAGGGGGTGGGGGAGAGGAGATTTCAGCACTGTGAAGGAATGTCTTTTTAGAGAAGGTTGCAATCTGCTTAAGAATATGATCTCCTTGATTATAGGTAAGGACACTCATGTTGAGTTAAAATACCTTATTACACTGGGTAGAAACTCTCAAGTGCAGGGATGGACTTAGTTTCATCCAGATTTTTATGAGTGCTCAAAAATATGAATGGGGACAGGCATGTTTGTTTTAACCCAGTCATGTATGTAAGTACAGCAGGTGCTGCAATGCACTGTGTAAGTGCCCTTCCTGCTTGCCATCAGAACCATTCTGGACCAGCCTCCTGTGGCTACACCATCGCCACTGCCCCAATCTTCCCCTTCTTTGTTTTCAGCAAGCAAGAAGATCAGTGAGAAGGGTGGCAGGCAGGTGGAATAGGCTGTCTGGTGCAGGGCTCTGTGTTGTCAGTTCGCTACATCCTGAAGACACCACCTCAGTTAGCCTTGTGGCTAGGCTGGCCCTGTCTCTAATGGGAAATAAGATAGAACTGCTTTTATTTTAAGCACTTTTTATTACTGCTGTTCTGTATACAGTATTTTGGATGCTGGGCTGAATTGTTTTAAGGTGTAGTTGTGTGCTGTTTAAAATGAATTAGATGGCCCTTGAAGGCCAGTTGTGGTGGAGATTAATAAATAAGCAATGATACAGAAACCAATTATTGTTTAGGCTTTATAATAACCCTGCACACAATGTTTGGGAATATTCCAGGAACAGAACCCTAATGGATGCTGAGACATGACTGTGTATCATTTCTCAGTTTAAGCAGGACATTATTTCTTTGTAATTGTCACATTTCTCTTTTGTCCTGAATCATATCGTGCTGATTGCAGAAAAGATCCAAGCAAAACTTATTTAAATTTCATTCATTCATTGATAAAACTGATTTTTTTTTTTGGCCTGAGAAAATGTGTAACATATACTATGTGGCCTTTGTACAGAAAAGTTTGGAGACCCCTGGCACAGGCAAAGAAGAACAGCTTCGGTGTCTGACTTTCCAATAGTCAGTCGATGTAAGTAGGTACAATTATGTCATGCGCAGACTCACGCACTTTCTTCTCACATGCCTATCATTTGCCTGGATCCCCGCAATGCCTTCCCAATATCCCTCCCCAGCTGTAATTCCATGGGTGCCCATTCCTGCTCCTGCCAGCCCATCTGCCCCCCTTTACCTAGTCAGTGATACATCAGTGTCTCACCTACTACTCTCCTTTCTTCCTCACTTCCTCTTCCACTCCATACCCTGTTTCCTTCCCCGGTTCAGAGAAATGGAGAACCAGCAGTGGAGACAAGTGGATGGATGGAGGTGAATGCCCTCTGCCTGAAACCACTGCCTGAGTTGGCCTTATGCATGCACTGACCATGCACATATTTCTGTATTTTGAACGCAGAGAGATTAATGGACTTTAGACATTCTAAATTGCTTCCAATGTGTTATTTTTCAGATATATTCTGTACCTGCTCCTCCCATTAAAGTTAATGGGAACTCAGTATGACTGATCCATGATATCTCTGGCCACCTCATTTGTACGGCTGCCTTGGAGAGAATGACTGCTCATAGCAAGGCTGCTACAAAAAATAAGTTGGAAAATTGATCTGTGGTCAAGATTAAATAATGGAGCTCTTTCCCATAGAAATACAATGTGATTTTTTCTGTCTCATTAGGCTGCCAATAGTAGGATATCAAATTACATCACCAGAGTTTTCATAAACACCCCAAGGAAGGAAATTGTTTTCTTATGTGCTTGCTTTTAATGATCACTTTGTATTCCCAGACATTTCATGCGGACAAACGAGTTGTGTTAGTAGGAGACAGTCTCTCGTTGTCATTATTGCTGTGTATGGGCTTTCACTGTGGTGTATGTGAGGGACATTGACAACCAAGTCCTTACTCAGTGTATGTAGGAGCATAAAAACAACAATACTGCTACTATCAGAGAGCGGCCGGGATTGTTTGGTGCACACAGTCCCCCTCATGCATACTTCCAGCCCCGGTGGCATGGTTTGGTTGTACAATGCATACATTTATGCACTGGACAGATCATAACAGCAGTGGTTGGCGCAGGGATTAGGCCATATGAGCTTGGCACATAGGAAATCTGAGGCCCAATTCACACCATTGCTTTCCTCTACCATTTGGAGCTATTCTTGCACAGGGCAATGGTGTGGTACAAGGATTCTGCTGTAGGAACTCCTGTGACTGAGGCTGTGGGCTGCACCTGTGTGCAAATTGGTTCACAACAGAGCATTTCCCCATCCAATTTCAAGCAGGTGCATAGCCCAGGATGGGTCATGGCTGGTCAAGTACAGCACAGGAGAAAATGACCGCATGTCCCTGCTAAACTTCTTTCTTCGTCAGAGAGCTCCCTTGCAAATCCTGTAAGACTGGTAAATGTTATGTGCAGTGATGTTATCATCAGTACATACTCTGCTTTACAGACTAAGAGCCCAGTCCTATCATCTGGACCTCACTGGCAGAATGCGCATGCAGATGCCTTTGCAGCCAGTGAGTGCAAAGGGCCACCAGCACAGTCACTGGTTGCTGCGCATGAGGGCTGGCAGCAAGACTTCCATCTGCTAGTGCAAGGTGAGTGGGGTCGGTGGTAGGAGGGAGAGGGAGGATGGGAAGCATTTCTGAGCAAGAAGTGTGGAGGAAGCAAGGCCACAGTGGAGATGGGAGAAGTGGATCTGGCAGCAATGGTGCATGCTGGATCTTAACCCCTCCTTTTCAAACATCCCCCCACCCCTTTCCTTGGACATATGCCACCAAACTAGGTGGCATAGGTCCAGGGAGATTGTTTGACACTGGGGGACCTAGAGCATAATTTTTTTAATTTAGCTGCTATTGGCTTTCCAATCCCTCCCCTCACCACCACCACCACCACCACCACATGATGCAGCCTGGCCTTTTGGGCACATATGCATCAGAGCTGGTGGCAGGGGATAGGCAAGACTGAGGCAAAAAGTTAGATTTTGCCCTACAGAGATTGCAGTCTAAGTTTTGGTTGAGAGAATGGATGGAAGTGAGGGAGAGGAAAAGGATAACAGCAACAGGTTGACTATAACAGGTATAATCTTCCCAGTGGGAATGTGCACAGTAAGGAGTGAATGAAGAAGACCATGCTCTTTTACACTTTTATCTGACTGCTGTTTTTAAGATGTGTTTTGCAAATATGTTTTTATCTTGTTTTCAAATTACATTTTTAATTACTGTTTTTAACCATTGTTGTAAGCCGCCTTGGGTCCCTGCAGGAAGAAAGCCAGGATATAAATAGTTAATAATAATAATAATAATAATAATAATGCAAAGGGACACTATTGTTTTGCCAGATTCCCAGTCCAAACTTCACTTAGGACCAAATCCTAACCAACTTTCCCACACTGGCATAGCTGTGCCAATGGGATATGTGCTGCATGCTGCAGTTGGGTGGCACTCACATAGGCCTCCTCAGAGAAGGGAACACTTGTTCTCTTACCTTGGAGCTGCATTGCCCTTATGTCAGTGCTGGAAAGTGGGTTAGGATTGCACCCTTAGAGAATTATGCCCATTTTGAGCTAATTGGCTCCCCTTCTTTCCCCAACAATGACCCTAGTTCTGCCCTGCAGCACTGCTGGACCCCACCACCTGGGGCAGCTTGCCTGTTCAACCTGCAGAGGTCCTTCTTCCTCCTCTCTCCTGCCAGCAGCTTCTCTAGTCACTACAGCAACACCTTGGTCCTCAGCAGGTCTTGGACATGGCAGCCACACTCCAGCAGTCCATTCACCATCTGTCCTTTAGTCAGGTAGTCCATCAGCAGTTCCAGTACTCCATCAGCCATTAATTCCTCAGTTCAGTTTGTTTCCTCCTTCTACTACCCACCAAACTCTCCCTTAATCATCCCATTTATAAGAAAGGAGGTCATGAAATTCCCTCAAATTACAGGCCTATTAGCCTGCTAAATGTTATTAGCAAACTCTATGCTTTACATCTAAGAGATAAGCTATTAGCCTGGATGGAATCTCAAGACATTATAGCTGATATTCAGGCAGCCTTTTGCCCTGGAAGATCACCCCTTGATCAGACTTTGGTGCTGCAATTCCTTGTCGAGAAACATCTGGCCACTAGGGCTCTAGACTTTTTGCAGCCTTTGTTGATTTTAAGGCTGCTTTTGACCTAATCCCTAGATCAAGGCTATGGGATAAGTTTGCAGCTTCATCTATTGATCGTCGTTTATTGTTGCTTATGGTTAGCTTATATAGCAACTCGGGCATAAGGATTAGGTGTTCATCTAGAGGTCATTTAACGAAACCAATTTTTGTTAATAAAGGGGTCAGACAGGGCTGTGTTCTTGCCCCCCTTTTATTTAATTTTTATATAAATTCACTGATTACCTCCTTTGATGATCTGGCTTTACATCCTCCAAAGCTTGCTGATCGTCACGTCCCTGTTCTAGCATATGCTGACGATGTACTTATATTATCGAGAACACAGGTCAGCATGAGGAGGGCCCTTCGCCATTTAGCCCTGATTAGCTCACAGGAGAAATTGATCATTAATTCTGATAAAACAAAGGTGTTGGTTTTTGCCAGACACTATAAGGCCCATCGATGGCTCCTAAATGGGAAACCCATCGAGCAGGTTAAATTAATAAAATACCTGGGGGTGATTTTTCACTATCAAGGTGGCCGTTTGGCCCATAAAAACTATGTCGGTCAATCAGCACAGAAAACATCTGGTGCCATTTATCGTTTTTATTCATCCAAAGGCGCCAAATTTCTCCCTGCGGCTCTAAGGCTGCATAATGCTAAAACTAGGGCTCAATTGCTTTATGGTTCTGAGATCGCCCCATATCTAAACACCAGGTCTTTAGAGGTGATCCAGACCAAATTTTTGCGTCAACTGATGTATGTCCCCCGATGTGTGCCGAATACTGTGGTTAGGCTGGAATCTGGTACCCCAAGTATAGAGATGTCGATGTGGCTAAATGCCTTGCATTATTTCTTGAAGATTCTCTTGAGACAGGGTAATTTTACTCATTTGATCTTTTTGGATCCCTTTATAGGCTCCTGGGAAAAGAGGTGCCTGGATTACTTTAATTTTTGCGATCTTTCCCCTGAGTCTTTAACGATGATGAGCCTGGGAGACGCAAAAGAAATTTTGCGTCAGAGGTTGGTGGATCTTGAAATGAGATCTGCGAGAGCCAGACTTTCAACATATGTTTTTCTTGGGGATCAAGCTCTTACGCTTTCTCCTGCCAGGTATTTTTATAACATTCCAAAATTCAGGATTGCTTTTACTAAAGCCAGGTGCAATGCACTCCTATCAGCAGTTCTTTTGGGGCGTTACGCAAAGCGTCCTTATTCAGAGAGACTGTTCCCCTGCCATAATAATGTGGTGGAGACAACTGCCCACATTATTCTGCAATGTCCAAATTATGATGATTTGCGATATAAATTTATTTCCCCGGTTTTTGGCGCTGTAACGGGAATGCAGGTGGAGGAGCAGCTTGCCTTTCTGCTGTCTGATGTAAATCCTGATATATCGCTCAGGGTGGCCCGTTTCTGCCATGCTGCACAGTTGATAAGAAAGAAAATTGAGAGTATAAATTGATGATTTTATGATTTTATATATGTGTAAAGGGATGTTGGTTTTAATTTTGTGTATTTTGTTGTGTTGTTTTGTGACTAGCTGGTCGGATGACCGTTAATAAAGTATCTATCTATCATCTATCCCTTCATCAGGTGCTGCTTTTATCCCTTAATGACCTGGTTGCCCCTAGTGGCCGCAGCTGTACAGCATACCC
Source organism: Tiliqua scincoides (assembly GCF_035046505.1). NCBI lineage: Eukaryota > Metazoa > Chordata > Lepidosauria > Squamata > Scincidae > Tiliqua > Tiliqua scincoides. Next base: position 216,207,838 of record NC_089822.1, read on the forward strand.
ACTGCCAGTTAGAGCCCTGGAATTAACCCTATGCTTGCCTACCTGAGCATGGGGCCACTGTTGACACCACACCCTATCTCCTCGAGAGATCTTGCGCATTTCCATTACAAGGGGATAGCAACTGTACTAGGCAACAAGTTTTATAGGGGCAACCAGCTGAGCTTGACACCAGTGGCCAAAATTGTGAAAACCTTGGTTACCATCATGTTACCTTGGTTACAAATAATACCATCATGTTTTATATCATTGGAAAGGCAATTTAATGCTGAATGCAATGAAACAAACCATGCTGGAATGCAGTATTCTATCTAAAGTTATGGCCAATCTATCTATCTATCTATCTATCTATCTATCTATCTATCTACCTACCTACCTACCTACCTACCTACCTACCTACCTACCTACTCAGGGCACAATCCTAACCTCTTATGTCAGTGGTTTCTAGCACCAACATAAGGGCAATGCAGCTCTGAGGTAAGGGAACAAACATTCCCTTACCTTGAGGAGGCCTCCGTGAGTGACACCCAACTGCAGGATGCAGCACACGTCCCATTGGCACCCCTATGCCAGTGCTGGAAAGTACTGACATAAGGGGTTAGGATTGCACCCTCAATAAATTAAATTTGATTTTGCCATGGAGGAGGCGGGCTACAACATCTTTGATGTGGGTAGCAGCTGCCATAGCTATGTCACTGCCCCATTTTTCACTTTTTTAAAGTCTGGGTGTGACATCACTTCTGGAAGTGATGTCACTTCTGGGGCATCATTTTGTACTCGGCACCAGGCTATACTTTCATTAGCTACACCACTGCTTTTAGCCTGGATAAATGTCACTCTGTAGTGGTAGCCATATCAGTATTCAGCCTTCTGAATGATGAGCCTGTGGTCTTGGATAATTAAGGATTTTTCTTCTCAGCAAATGAGTGCTGGGATTTTCTGGAACTCCCTCAGATCAAGCTGTTGGTAAATGTAATGCAAAGCAAATACAAAGATAATACTAGAAATGATATTTAAGGACACTGTGCCTTTCAAGGACTGAGCCTTTCAAAGACTGCTAGTTTTTGATTACTGATTATAAATAGATGAAGTCACAATTGAGTGACTTGGGTTAGAAGATGGAGTAAAACAGCATGAAACTTTGTAGATGTCTATAACATTTGGCATTCTATTATCAGACACTTGGAAGGAGCCAGTCAGTTGCAACAGGCTACAAAATGCAATTTCTCTGTCTTCCTCTGCAGTATGTAACAGCATCCACAAATCAGGGCTCACCCACCATCAGCCATGGGGATTTTTGTAGGCAGCCCCATGCGCTCCCTATAGAGAGGGAACTGTGGGTGTTCTTGACTATACAAATGAAACCATTTGCAGAGAAAGGCTGTGCTAGCAGCAGCCTGACAAGAGGAGATCATTCTGTAAGGTCCCCTCATCTTGCTGCTTCCTTCTGTGGTTTCCTTATCTATATTTAGAAAGTCTCAAGATGGAACAAACTGTCTTCTGGAGGGATTAATTAGGCAATGGAAAATGATTTCTGTGGAAATCTGTGGAAAGTGATTTCTGTTAACGCTATAGCAGAGGAAGCTAATGGTGGCCTTCAACCATCAAAAAGGCTGAGTTGATGATGCTGTGGACTTGACAAAGGCTACCTAAGCATAAAGCAGCCTCTGTGGAAATGCTATTCATGCACTGGAAAGAAAGCCATTCATTGCACATTCCTGGTTGGGGGGGGGGGAGTTTTAGTACTTCCTCTTAAATTCAGTTTCCTTATTTTTATTCTACATGAGTAATGGACTGAATGGGTCAGAACACTTTTTCTAGATATGGTGCAGATTTGCAGAAATCCTCAGATGTTCAGTTTTGGTTCCAGACAACCAAAACCTAAACTATTTGCTGAGAATTTCTGAATGGGAAAGAATGTTAAAAAGGTGGCTACAGCATTCTTACAGGGCATCCTGTGGCAGAGGCCTGTGATGTGAGCACCGATTAGCCCCCACTCACCTGTACCCAGACATTCATGCACCGCCACATCATGCATTCAGCTCACCACCCTCAGAACAACAAAGGCATCTCATGTTTGGCTCCCCAGGGGGCAGTCCCCAACTCATTCTGGGCTTCTGCAGAAACCAGGTGTAGGAGAGAGGAAATGGCTCATATGCTTTCGGCCATTACTAGTGGTTGCACCTACCATAGTTTTGCAGTGGAACTAACAATCCCGTTTTCATCCTCCAGCTGCTGAGGACTCTGCCAAACCCACATATTTGAGCTTGTTGGGGACAGAATTAAGGAGGGAGGATGTAGTTTTCTTGATTCACAGACTGCAGGCAGCAGGGATTCCTAGGGAGACACTGCAGACATTTGGCAATGCCTCAGAAGGGTAGCTTATTGGATTCAAAAGTTCTTCAAGAGATCTAGACACAATTAGGCCCTTCCAGCTCAAAGAATGCTAGGCCATCACCAATCAGTCGATCTCCCATAAGCACTACAACGTACAGTTGGTTCAAGACACTGTACTTAAGGCAAGAGTGTCTGAAGAACTTTGTACCAATAGAAAAATTAAAATAAAGGATAGATTTTGCCAGGTGGGGTAACCCAATGTTTCCCCTTGCTTTCATACAACTTCCAACAGGTTATTTTTCAACAAGTTATTTAGCATCTATGTGATGGCTCCATTGCACCTCCACAAATGTTTTATCCATTTGTGTGCAATGGAGTGCAATGGTTTCATAGCAAATGGTTTGAGGGGTGAAGCTGGGTTCCTGCACAGATGAAGGTTCACAGAATTGCTAGTGTAAACTGGTTAGGAACAGAGCAAACTGCCTTAATATGGAGTCAGATCCTCGGTCAATCTAGCTCTGTATTGTTGACACTAACTGGCAGCAGGTTTCCAGGGTCTCAGGCAAAGATCTTTATCTGCTCTACTTCATTCACCTCATGTGCAAAACGCATAAGCACTGTGCTGGCCTCACTTCATTCCCCCATTCCATAGAGTTGCCCCTGCTCCCAATGCATGCACAGTTTCTTTTCTTCCCACCAGGCCAGCACCACATTGGCCTCTGGGGAAGCAAGGGAGGCAATCTAACTGGGAATGTTCCCAGGGCCCTAGAGAAAGTCTTTTGGCTGTTGCAGGACATGCAGCAGTCTAAAAGGTATATGATTAATGCTGCAGTTCTATACACACTTTCCTGAGAGTAAGTCCCATTGAAGACAATGGGACAACTATTTCTAAGTAGATACACATAGGATTGTGCATAGTTAGGAAATCAACTGAAAGTCCTGTGACAGCCAATTGTTGCCCAACATGCGTCGGTATGTGGTTCTGGGTGTACACTACATGACCCAGGCCAGACTTGTATGGTCCTTAACAGGACTGACACCAAGGGAACATCAGACTCACAAACACCTGGCAAAATCTGAAACTTTGGTTCTTTGGAGCAACTTCTCTCTCTGACTTGGAAAATTCCATGAGCTGCTGTCCTGCTCTGACCTGCAAACACTGTCACATAGGGTGTTTTATGATAGTCTAAACTCAATGTGATTAGGGCCTGTGTCACACTGGTCAGACCTGCTTTTTCTAGAAAGGGGCACAGTTAGTATCCCATCCAATGCAGCTCCGGGAGTGTCTCCAAAATGTGAACCTGTTCTTTGAGAGGCAGTGTATGCAGGCTGTATGCAAAAGTCAAGATCAGTTCTTCTACTTACCAGTTGTCTGGTTTAAGCTTCAGCATGTTTGCCCATATCCAGTCTGCCACTGAAGCCATACACTGATTCAGGGCCTTCATTGCTTTCCCAACTTATAATGAAAATGAAAGGTCAAGATGGGTATCATCCACATATTGATGAGACCAGAGCCCCAACCTCTAGACAACCCAGCAGTTTTATGTAGATTCTGGAAAGCGTAAGAGAAGATGGAATCCTGTTGGATATCCTAGTCCAAAGGCTAAGACATACAGTCTCTCAGCACCACCTTCTGGGATATATCCTACAGGTTGGACACTGCAACATGCTGCCTCCAAATCTGATCTCATGAAGGCGATCCATTGAAGGATACTATGGTCAATGGCATCAAAAGCCATTGGGGTGTCCAGTAGAACCAACAGGGATGAACTCCCCCTGTCCAGATTCTAGTGGTAGGTCACCAATCAAACAACTAAAGTAGTTTCCATCCCAAAAACTGGCCTGAACCCAGACAAATAAGTATCAGGATAATCAATCAGGGTCACCACTAAGCATTTGAGTACTTTGTCCTAAAAAGAAAGAAAAGAAACTGATCCTTCATTTTCTGGGTCAGCAGAAGTCACCAAAGGCTTTTAGAGTCGAGTTCTTACCACTGCTTAGTCTTCCAAGACTGATGGTTGCCAATGAGATTTCTTCAACAGAGCTGGTTCCATGCCATCCTTTAATGAAGTATTGATAGGCTCAGCCACCCAGCTGGCCAATTCTGGCTCCTTAAGTAGTCAGGGAGGGCAGAGATTGAGAGGGCAAGTGATCAACCTTCCAAGCAACCTGTCCCTATCAGGCAAGACAAGTAGAAAGTCACCCAAAATAACAGGTCAAGGAAGTGTCACAGGCACATCATCAAGACTTACTCTCAGTGTGAAATCCACGTGAGAAAGGATATGAGTTTCAGCAAAGCATCATGTAAACATGATACAGTGGGTCAACCAACAATTCCTCTACATGTTTAAATCTGCTGGACAGCTTTGTGCTGATGCAATGGTGGTGGGGAAGTATACTGTTTCACTGCCATCACTACATGCCCGATCTCGTCTGATCTCGGAAGCTAAGCAGGGTCAGGCCTGGTTAGTAGTTGGATGGGAGACCGCTTGGGAATACCGGGTGCTGTAGGCTAATACCATAGTCTTTCAAGACTGAAGGTTGCCAACCACTACCAGGGAATAGCCTGTTAACATGAGCCCTAGCCTGTGCTTGGTCCAGTAGCATAGCTAGAGGGAGGCAAAATGGTAAGTACTGCAGGTGCCGCAATGTGCTGTGTAAGTGGCCCATCCTACTCACTATCAGAGACATTCTGGGCAGTGACGGCAACACAAAGCTGTGCTACCGGCTCAGTCAAACTTGTCACAAGTCTTCCTCCGTCATTGCTCCTGCTATCATCCCATCTGTTCCATTGCTCTAGGAGTACAGGCTCTACATGAAGAGAAAGAGCACTTGGAGCAATTGTGTCACCGCCCAGTCTTTCTCCCACTTCAGAAGTAAGCCAGATCTTTGATGGGGACTTCCAGCCATGGCAACTTTCCTCAGAAATTGCTATTATTGCTTTTCATGAGCACTATATTTAGGGCTTTCTTGTGATCTTAATTGCTCTACCAAGTTACTTAGACTGAAAGCTCACACTGTTTATCTATTGCTATACAATCTATTATCAGGAAGAGATTACTTCAGAACAGAAGAAATGGATGGTCTTGTTTTGCCCATCTAGTGTTAAATTGGTAATCTGGTGGAATGGGGAGAGGGCGCTGCTGTGGCTTCCTCTGCCAGGTTAACAGGCTTAAAAACTGGCATGTTTGGAATAGATCTCCCTGCATATTATGTGGCTCTATTGTTTCCAGAGCATGAACTCAGAAAGCAAATATTTTGATTGGGTGCCTGCCATCCGTGGAACTGTGATAAGGAATGCAATTTATTTGAAAAGCATTGTCTTCCTTTCGGCACTCAAAAAGGGTAGTTGCTTTTATTTTATTTTTTTTGAAGACTTTGCTGTTTCCAGGGGTATATTTTGGGGGACAATTAAATGCTCTGTGAACTTTGGCTTCAGTTACTAGACTTATTACTAACTAGGATTTTCAAGAAGAAGAAATGCCTTTAAGCATTTTGATTTCTTTCTTTTTTTTTCTTGCATGCTCATGAAAAAGTGTGAATCTGAAACTAGGAGTCGGAATAAGAAGGGCCTGAAAATAGACCACTGCTTTGAATCTGGGTATATACACTCAAGCGATGAATAAGAAAGCTTAGCAAACTTGCTGGCTTCAGATAGAACTCTGCAGCCATGACAACAGGCAAGCGTTACTGAATCACCATTACAAAGAGCTTCAGACAACTGCTGTTGTTATGAAAACAGCCAGATTGAGCAAATCAAAGTTTGGAACAAGTAGAAAAACAACAACAGCAAAAAATAATTTCACTTTATTTTTTTACACTCCTGTCTGCTTATCGGGTGGATCATAATAAACTCAGGTAGCATGAAAATAATGGTTCTGTTCTGATGGCAGGACTATTTTTCTTCAATACCTTTGATTCAATACCTACATTTGTGCTTTGCTAGATTCTTCCAAATAACCATTTTTACCATAATATCAGTCTTGGAACTTCAGTGCAAAACACCTGCTGTTGTATTATATGAGCATCTACCACTTTCCATGAATGTACAATTGTAGCTCTGTCAATTCCCATTAATGAAATCATTATAGTACAAGAGTCGCACTTCCACTTTTTTTGGTTTTGTACTTCCTGTGCAATCTGAGTTTTGTTTGCTGGAAACTCTGCATTGCCAATTCTCATCCCCTGATGTATTCAGAGGAGGGCTAGACTGTATTCCTGCATGAAACACCTTACCAGGACGGATGAGTCACAGCCAGACTTCTACAGGCTGTGCTAAAAACCCACACAGTTCTTCATTAACATTAATACTAGAATATGCTTTAAAGATTGCAACATCTCCGTTAAGTGTTTTACAGCAAAGTCTTGTACAGGCTTGCCCACAAGCAAGTCCCAAGGTGTTCAACTGGGATTTAATCTCAGGAAAGTGTGTCTAGGATTACAGCCTCAATTGGACAACATGATAATGATATCATGTTTGTTAGAGCTAATTTTAAGGCCAAAGATACCTGAGAAAGCCACTTGGCTCAAGCTAAGCCGGTCTGGGTCTGGGCAATACCTTGATGGAATACCACCTGAGAATTCCATGTACATTACCTTGGGTTTCAGTGAGAAAAAAGGTAGGTGATAGATAAATAGTAATTATTTATAATGTACTGCAGCAGAAAAATGTAACTGTGGAAAATCCCAGTTCAGTTCCCTACTGAACCATGAAACTCACTGGGTCTTTGAACACTTCTTTGGATGTGGCCGCAGATGGGGCATTTACTCCAGGATTGTCACTCTTGGTTCATTTCATTTTTGCAGGGCATAGACAGGCTATCATCAACATATCCTTGCTATCAAATACGCTGTTGCTCTTTCCAGCTCTTTTAGAAGCTCAAGGGTTAAACCAACTCTGAAAAGAAGGGCTGAGCATTGCAATCCAGGCAGCCACAGGGGAACCACAACACAAGGGCTCCTTCTTTACAGTGGGGCTGGGTCCTACTGTTTGTGGGCAGAGCAGTTTTGATGCATTCACTCCCACACCTGAGTACAGCTTTGCCATTTCCTTTCCAGTTGAAGCTGTTGGAAGTATGCATCCCTATGAAGTGCTTGTGTTTTTCTACTCTAAACACCCTATTCTCCTCCTGCTGAGTGCCTGTATTTTTTCAGCCTCAGCCACCCCTTGGGTCTACAGCCCATCCACCCTGTGGACCACTGGAATGTTTCCCACCTCTTTAAAGGCAACACAGGTATTTAATGACATGTTATCTGCTTTAAAGTCTATATACTACTGTACTCTTCCTTCATGAACTAAGAGACGGGGTGAAGTGCTCCTCCTTCCTCTACTTTGAAACTGTGGCAATGGGGAGATGGGAGGCTGTGACTACCTGCATTCTTCTTCTCCTGCATGTGTCTTTAAAAACTGTTAGGATCCTCCCCAAACAGCCACTTTTGAATAAGTGATAAGCAGCGGAGCAGGTAGTGACAGTAATAGGGGGTCAGGCATGTGTGCTAACACACACACACACACACACAAATTGGACTGAAATGTGGGTGCTTCTTCAGGTGGGCCTGACTGTTTAGTGCCACGTTAGTAGTGAGTTCTTCATCTCATGCCATCCATACACTAGTTCTGTGGTTTTCAAACTCACAGGGAGTTGGAATCCCACAGTAAGTCTTTGCAGGGGCAGGGGAGAGGCAGTGACGCAATCCCCAGGATTGCACCACTCAGGGGGGCTGCAGGGGCTTGGTGCACTTGCCCAAGCCTCCTGCAGCCTCCTGGGGGTGCGGGGAGCCCTGTGCGACCTTCGGCAGGGTTCCCCGGGCCAGGGAAGGTGACAGTGGAGCGATCGCGCCCCGCTCTGCTGGAAGCGGAAAGCGGTGCTCGATCGCTCCACGTTCCCTTTTGACTGGTCTGCAGTCCCTGCAGCAGCCGTCCCTGGCTGCAGGGAGCCAGGCACGAGTGCCTGCAGGGCTCCTCGGGTCAGGGAAAGTGAGAGTGGGGCGATTGTGCTCCGCTTCCGGTTTAGTGAAGTGGGGCGCGATTGCTCTGCTGTCACTTTCCCTAACGCAGGAAGCCCTGCCGAAGGTCGCGCAGGGCTCCCCGCACCCCCGGGGGGGCTGCAGGGGGCTTGGGCAAGTGCACCAAGCCCCTGCAGCCCCCCTGAGTGCCTCCTCCCTGCCTCCTGGTTGCCCCCACCCCTTAAGGAGAAAGGGACCAGAACCTTCAGGCTGGAGCGTCAGGACGCCCCAGTTTGAATACCACTGCACTAGTTGATTCTTTGCCATCTCTGCATCATTGCCCATAGAGATTCCACACCTGCAGTTGAACACAAAATAGGGTCTTGTGCAGCTATAGCTGAAGCTATTTTCTGCTCAGCCCATCAAAATGTGAACAAGCTTCTGAGGCTGTCTGGTATCACCAGGGGAAACCAAGTCACCTGGCTAAAACTCCTGCCTCCCCACTGAGTTGGGCTCTCACCTGGTCATTGGTCCCTGTCAGCCCACCTGGCTGGGTAGTGAGAAAATGTGGGGGTGGGTCTATTAACTTTAAGCTAGCTCATCACAGCTTGAGGTGCAAAGGTCCCCAGAAAAGGGCAAAAGGAGCTGACCCATGGGAGTTGTCATGAATTGGGTTCCCCTTTAGTTAGGGGAATGGTGAGGTTGTTGAAGAATGGGACAAGGTTAACCTGCCAGTTGCAATAACTCTCCTGTGTCATGAGAGGGCTATGAATGGGCAATGAGCAGATCTTTTACTAAAGGACCATTATTTAGAAAGTGATTTTTCTTTTCTTCTGTACGGTGCCTCTCATCGCAAGTACTGTATACCATTTGGCTATTTGCCTCCTGTGTTCTCTCTTACATCTTTTTGTTTTATTTATTTACAAATTTATACTCTGCTTTATCTCCCTCTCGGCATTCAAAGCGGATGATTTTAATAACTATTCTCTCATTCTGAATACCCTGCTTGATTCTTTCAACCAGAATGCAAGTGAGAACTTCCTACCTCCTTAAGGCTTCTGAAGCCTGCACTATCCAAGAATGACTCGTGTGTGGGGGGGGGGCGTGTCTGGGGAACTTTCATCCCCTTCCCCTGCATAAGGCAAGTAGCCCCGCAATGGGGCTACTCAATGCTACATCAACCCAAGGGTTGGTGTAGAATTTTGAGCCTCCGTGTTGGGCTGGCTGCCCAAAACAGAGGCTCAGCATCTGGTGGAGCAAAGCTCCCCTGGTCCCGCATCCCTCTTCCCTGCTCCCTTCCCCGGCACACCACCTCCCCATCCTTACCCTGCCCTCCACCTGCCTCCACCCACCCCGGAACGCCTCCTCCCCACTTCCCACCTCCCTCTTCGATGCCTGGCGATCCACGCAACTGCTGTGTGGCGGAGCTCTGGTGCTTGCCTGGTTCTAGTCCAGTGATGGCCAGCACTGGGCTAGTACCAGTGCTCCACCAGCACTCAGACCCACAAACATGCCTTATGTTTGTAACAGTGTTTGTGACACTGTTTGTGACAGTGCGCGCTGGGAGTGAGCGGGCGAGCACTGTATAGAATTGAGCCCTGAGTTAGGTTTGCTTATCAAGGAAATTCTTGTGGTTGAGATGCTTCCCTCCCACAAAAAACCAAAGCACCACAGAGATTATTAATATATTAATATTACTGAAATAAAGCACTTTTATATACTAGCCAGTGGTTAGCCCAGCTTGGCCTCATTGCTTTTTCTTTTTTGTGGTGTGTATGTGGGGTATGTGTGTGTGAAGTGACACCATGGAGGAAAGTCCTAGTACCACTTCAAAGCTTCAGAAAAGTCTGTCTTGACCCATGTGAACTTGCATTGAACTTGAGCAGCAATCCAGGAGAAGTCAGAGATCAGCAGGCCTTGTGCCACAACGCTTGAAACTTTCGTGGTGGGAAGGGCAAAGAAAGCAAATGTGATTCTATGCATCATCAAGAGAAGGGTAGTGTCTAGAAGTAATGGTAGCCCAGTGTTCTACTTTAACCAGACCCCAACTGGGATATTGTGTCCAGTTCTGCACACTGCAGTTTTAGAGGAATATTGACAAACTAGAGCATGCCAGGAGGAGGACATCTAGGATGGTGAGGGGGCTGGTTAGGGCTGGGATAAAAAGCTTAGCATATATAACATGGGATTTGTTGCCCAGTTATAGTGGGGTGCAAAAAAACTGGAGGCAAATGTCCGGGGACATTTGACCAGGACACAGTGTCCAGTACGCAAATACCCTCATTCCCAAACTGACCAGGCGGTAATTGCCCAGATCTTTTTTCATCTGTCTTGAAGATAGACCACATTTGCTTGCTTCCAGTGACCTGGCATTTCTCTGATTGTCCAGGAGTTCTTGAAGGTTACACAGGCCAACACACATTTTGCTTCCTTAAACGTTACACCAATTCCTGGGTATATTTGGGGTGCTGATTCCAAAAATGGCATCCGTTTTGCCCTATCACATCTAGTTTTGGAGACACAGGATAACCTCTTTACACCATGACTTCCTCATGAGGAAGCTGCTTGAACCATTCACTAATGAGGCTATAATATATCTCCAAAACTAGAAGTGATAGGGCAAAACGGATGCCAATATTTGGAATCTGCACCCCAAATTCATATCAAACCACCATAAAGTTTGGGAAAAACTTTTCTGACCCTCAATTTTGTAGGCCTGTGTTATAGGCAGAGGATTGGACAACATCTTCCAGTTCTTTGAGCATCCTGAGATGCAGCTCATCTGACCCCGAAGTCTGAAATTCAATTTAAGCTGCTAAGTGATCCCAAACCACATCCTTACCTATCTTAGGCCATCCCATCCTCACTCTGTTCTTTTCTCACCGGAAGCCCAATCCTGAGCTGCCCGGGGCACCCAGGCTAAGTAGCACCAAGGAGGGCTGATGCCGAATCCAGTGCCTCCTGCGCTACCAAGGGGGGCACCTCCCGAGAAGGGGATATTCATCCCCTTCCCCTGAGTAAGGTAAGCAGCCCTGCAATGGGGCTACTCAGTTTACCATTGGCGGTAAGGAAAGGCGCTTGTGTAGGGCACGCAGACCTACATGAGCGCCCTGGATCCTGTGGAGCGGAGCTTCACGGATCTTCCTTCCTCCCTCCCCCCAGCATGCCTCCCTCCGCCCTCTCTCCGCCCCCTTCCAGCCTCCCCCCTCCCCAAAACGCCTCCTCCCCACCCCCGCCCCACCTACTGTTCCACAGCTTGGCGGTCCGGGAGACCAGCGAGCTGCGGGAGCTGGGCAACCGCCCCCTGCTAGTCCAGCACCGGCTGGTGCTGGGCTAGCACAGGCGGGAGCCTGGCGGTAAGCCCCACGAATGTGCCTTATGGCATGTTTGCGACTGTACTCGGCGGCACACAGCCGTGCCGCTGAGCTCAGGATTGGGCTCTAAGGCTGCAATGCTAAGCACACTTTCCTGAGAGTAAGCCCCATTGAATAAAATAGGACTTACTTCTGAGTAGACGTGGTTAGGATTGTGCCCTAAGTCAAATGCAGGCTCTGTTGCAGGAGAAGACAGGAGCAAAGCAGGAAGCAGTTCTGCCTTTTTTCCATTGCCCCAATTGCAATTCGCATTTTCTCCACTCAGAGGATCTGTCACTTTCCTGTTTTTCCATCTAGTACCAAAATTTACCTGTAAAGTCTCTTTTTGTTTTTCTTCACCTCCCTTGCTAACCTAAGTACATCCTGAGCTTTAGCCCTCCTGACACTCTCCCCACACATAACATTATTAATAGGTGGGAAAGTATATATGAACTGAAACAAAGCAGCTCCCACCTTTTATTACTCTCACCTGAATATTGGAATAGATGTATACTATATCTATCCATATTATACTTAAGAGAGTATACACACACACACACACACACACACACACACATATGTGCACTTATTGCTATGGCACAGAATGCAAACTACCTTTAACCATTGGAGCCCTGGGGCACAGATAACAGTGCCACAGCAAAACAAATGATGGGCCCCCTAGTCCCTGCAGGGCCCATAGGCTTCAGCTTAGTCAGCCTTATGAATAACACGGCCCTGCTCAAAACTGCTCAGCATCTCTTTCTTACGTATTCCTCAATTGGCACAAACCAGAGTAGGGCTATATGTGAAACATGCATGCTTGAAACACCTTCCAGTGGATTCTGTAGTGCTTGTTTGTCCCTTCCACAAAGGGGGGGGGGGCAGACCCCTGATGTCCTCTGGCCAGAAGGCCTGGTGAATGGACCAGAAATAGGTAAAACAGGCATCATGGTCACCTGGTTTTACAATTGGCCTCAGAGGGAGTTCACGGAGGGAGGGGTTTATGTGTACCCAAGCCCCCCTCTTCATTGGAGCACTTGCCCTGGGTCTCTGGTCTATCTGATAGGCAGAAGCTAGTTAGCTAACTACTAGGAACTCTCAGCCTTGAGATTCTGGGCTGTTCCCTGGCCAGTAAATCCTGGGCATGCTCCATTTGCCTCTTCCTGTTTGAGGTGATCCAGATCCAGTTGCCTCAGTAACTGGGGTGCCTAGCCTGATTAACACTATGCTGAGGCAGATATCTTTGCATGTCTCCTGTTGTGAACTGCTCCTGCCCCCAGAAGCTGGTGTTGCATTGCTTGGAACAGGGCAATTAAGGACAGGATGCTGTGCGCTTGTCAGCAGTCCCTGACAGTTTCTTGCCTGTGGGTAGAGCAGCTTCAGGAGGGGAATTTCAAGCAGAGAAGTAGCAAGCATGCATGTGTGGGTGGATGCGCATGTGCATGCATGTGCTTAATTCCTCCTGCTGCAATTTCTTTGTTCCTAACTTCCCCCAGGCTGCTGCCCCCTTCCCCATATGATTTCAAACAGAGCTGCCAGGGGAAAGCTTTAGATTAAATTGTCAAATTCCCTCTTGGGGAAGGGGTTTAGCCAAGTGAAAGAGCATCTGCCTTGTATGTCAAAGGTGCACTAGGTTCAATCCTTGGCACCTCCAGGTAGGGCAGAGAAAAATTCCTTTCTGGACCCTTGGAGGCCACTGCCTCCAAGTGTGAACTAGATGGTGCAGAGTCTGACTCAGCAGCAAGTGGCTTCCTTTGCTTTAATATCCTGCAAACAAAAGTTCACCTGTGTGTTTTAAGCAAAGGATATTTACAATGTGAAACAATGAAATGGCTAAATCTCTTCCTTGTTTTGCTGCTACGGTTGATCCATTCTCTACACGCTCTTCAGCTGCATTGGTGATATTTATCTCAAGAGCAACCAGGTCAGTTACTCACCAAGAAAGTATTTTTTCCTTAACCTGAACAAGCAAATAGTCACCAAAAAAACAAAAAAAAACAAAAACAGTTGTCATGGGTTACACACTTCTACGCTGACCTCCCATTGGTCAGAAGTGATTTTTTTTTCTTTTAAGAAGAGGCAGTTAAAGACCTCTGAAACTTAGCTGGATTTCTTTCCATATCTGATGAATAAAGATTATGTTGATTTCTGTTATTCACTGGCATAGTGGAATGACTCAGTGGAATGGGTGAATACCTCCCTCCTCCATTGATAGCTAAATGTGGCTGAAATGTTCTGAGTTAAAAGGAAGAACTGATTAAGTATCAAGAAATGTGGATCTGAAGGTTAACTACCCAAACTTTGGCAAAGGAAACCAGATTTTTCCATAACCTCCCCCCTAAATACTTCACAAAAGATATTAACAGCCCAATATTAACATCTCAGTCCTATTGAATTTCCCGTGTGCTGATGCAGCAGGACCAGTGTGGCTTGCACTATATATTCCCAGTGTGGGAATTTGCAGTCTGGAAGTCTCCTCAAAGCAAGGAGACATTTGTCCCCTTGCCTCAGAGCAAGCCCCAGATGCAGCAATGGGCCTACTCACTGGCACAAGTCCAAGTGGAGCCCTGTCAGTAGATCTGACCGGGGTAGAAGATAGGGTATGGTGTGTGCCGATCCTGCCCCCTTTCCAGGACCCAATCTGCCCACCCTCACTCCACCCCTCCACTGCCCAGGATGGAACTTACCTCCTCTGGCACACGCGGAGGCCTGTATAGGTGCTAGAGGAACAGTGCAGGCCTTCCCACCAGTGCTGCTAACTTCTGCACTGTCACAATGTGTTTTACAGCAGTCTGTGCTGGCAGAGCACTCGCTCCATCAGTGCAGAGCCACAACAGGATTGTGCTGTAATTTTAATATTTAAAAGGGCAGATTGTGACAATGTTCTTTGTCAGCTATAGAGAAGTTTTTAATTTGTGGGACTCTGCTGGCTGAATAAACAACAGGTTGCAAATCAGGTGATTTTATGTAACTATTGATATTTTGCAGTTCAACCATCACTTTCCATTTGTCTTAGTCATCCTTGTTGAAAGTAACAGGCTAAAATGGATTCTTCTTGAAAAATAGATGCTGTGAACAATTTTCGTAGACGAAGAGATGACAACTTTCTGATCTATTAAAAATGACACATGAAGAAAGGAAACCAGTTCTGGAGGCCTTTGGGAAAGCTACAATCAGATTTTACCCTTCTCATGCTATGGGTAGATTACTTAACTTCTTCACGCACTTTAATAACCTGTCTAGATTTCTCTTCTGTGTTCTGCAGGAGAGAGGAACCACCTTCTCCTGGAGGCCTAGCCATGTTCATTAGTTAATGAGAGCAATTTAGGTTTTTTAAGTAAGCGATTAGCAACCATAAGGAGATTTTACAACCTGTCAAGGCTGTCTAGCTTGATGTCAGGTTTTTTTGGGAGTGCAACATGTGCCAGTGAGGACTGAGAATATGCAAGTTTGGTGATTGCTCTTGGAGATTCTGGAAAGGGAGCCTTGAGATAAGCAACTGAAAAGTCCTTAGAATGTGATGCATTCTGAGTCCTACACAGATTTTTGCTTGGAATCAATGCTGTTCTTGTTTGCTGCTTCATCCTGCTCAGACTGTAGAATTGATGGACACAAATGCCTGTTGCTATCAAGTTGAGATCCGCCCAGTAGATATTATCAGTGAGAAAAGCAACCTACATTAATCTCATTCTGGACTCCAATCAACTGCATAAAGATGAAATTAGCAACAGATTCAGCAAGAACTCAGGAAGCAGTATGTAGCCTTCTAACACCAAGACAAAAGTGGATCTCTGTCTAGTTTGGAAACTCCAGCAATCTTCTATGAAAGTAATCAATACATTTGACCAATCCTGAGAGATATGATGGGTTATTTGAATGCATTGATCTAGTTAAGGTATTTCAAGTATCTATGAAACTCTTTCAGTCAATGGGGATAGTGACATAGAGCCCAATCCTTGGCTCGGCATGCCAGCTCACTGCCAGCGTGCACTGTCACAAACCCTTCTTTTGGGCGAGCGCCAGTGGTAGCCCAGCACTGGCTGGCACTGGGCTACCGCCGGGCGGTTACCCAACCTCCGCCACTCAGCGATCACGTGGACCGCTGAGCAACAGAGAGGTAAGCAGGGGCGTGGAAGAGGTGGGGAAGAGGCTTACTGGGGAGGGGGAGGCGAGCAGAGGGTGGGGAGGAGACATGTTGGGGAGGCGGGGAGAGGGCAGGGGAAGGCGTGCCAGGGGGAGGGAGCGGGGAGGGAGGAAGTCGGGACCAGTGGAGTGATCCAAGGCTTCCGTATTGGGCTCACTGCCTGACACGAAGGCACTTGATTCACCACCGACCTTTGGGTTGGTGGTGAATCAAGTAGCCCCATTGCGTGGATACTGCATTTACCCAGGGGAAGGGGACGAAAGTTCCCTTCTCCCAAAGTGCCGCCAGTGGCTGCCTTGGGTGTGTAGGATGTGGCGGCAGCCATTTTCGGCGCCGCTGCAGCCGCGTGCCCCGGGCAGCTCAGGATTGGGCTGTTACTAGGGAATGAGTAAAATAAAATAGGCACAGTTGAAGCATATGCTGAACATCACAAGTCTTAGAATGTGATTCTGGGAATATGCAATATGCTCGACATAACAACATTAGATAATACAGAGCATCTGCAGGATTGTGCTCAAAATTGGGAGACTGTTCCTGACTGGGCAACCTGACTCGCAAGCCAAAAACCTGAGATCTAGCAGTCCAGTTAACAGCAGCAAGAACACCTGTCCCTCAGAAGAAAACAGCCCATCTATTGTTCTTGCAATAGTGTTGCCAGCGATGCCTTAGGGCTTACTGTAGGCTCCAGACCTCATGGCACATATTTCTGACAGGCTATATTAGAAAGAATTGGTTAGGGAGGGCCAGTGTGCTCCATGGTTAGTATTATCTGTTTGAGAAGTGAAACAGCAGCACTGTCCAACAGCAGAATTAGATGGTTGCTCATTTGGCAGTATAAAATAAATGCAGGAATTACATATGAATTATTTCTTTCATCATTAAAAGAAAGTTGTGGACAAAAGATTTTCCCTCAAAATAATTATAGTTTATTTCTTTTGCATAATGTTTGAATTTTGAACTATAAATAATAACAAAAAAATGTTTAGAAAGAAGTTACAAAATTGAATTGCGTGGACAAGAATAGTACAGAGTTTCTCAAACGTGATATATTTGCCCAGGGTTTCTTCTTCCTCCTTAGCTGAAGTAAGATCTTGTGGTTGACCCTATATCGGGGTTTGGCCATGTGTCACTGGGTGATATCCTCTTCCTCAGAATCTAAAAAAATATCAAAACCATATATGATTAGTGACCAAACTGGAGTAAAGATAGAGATTCATTGTATCCAAGTCCATGATTGATAGGTGTTCCAATGCCTTACAAAAACAGAAACTCAAACTCCACCCAAAACAAGAAAACCACACCTGTGCCATGCAAAAAGCTCAATGAGTGACTTTGCAAAGAGCAATCAAGTCTTCTTTGAAGACTGACCCAAGCATAACCAAACCTGCTCTGCAAAGCCATTCCATTTGGCCACACCAATCATGTGCAACTTGTGCTTTTTCCTATCCATATTAAAATGGATAGCAGATCTCAAACTCCTAAGACGATGAAAGGGTGAAGAAAACAAGAGCATCCACAATGATGTGCCTGTTTGTATGACAGGATGTAGAAGCAAAAAGCACACTAGTGTGATTTAAAAAATGAAAACAAGGAAAAGCCATGGATGAGTTGCCCCAAAGACTGAAAAGTCCCACCATGGATAACCACAGAATTCTCAGGACAAAGCATTCCAAATTTTGAATGGCTCAACAGGCCTCAGGATCCAATTCTGAACAGTGCACGCCAGCTCACTGCCGGCGCACACTGTCACAAATGTGCTGTAAGGCATGTTTGTGAGCCCTTACTGCAGGCCCAGTACTGGAGCTAGCCCAGTGGTGGTTGAGAGGTAAGTAGGGGTGTGGAGGGAGGCATGGAGAAGACATTTCAGGGTGGGATAAGTGCGGAAGCAGGCAGAGGATGGGCAGAAGGCGTGGTTGGGGGAGGGAGCAAAGTGGGAGAAAGGCGGGACCAGTGGAGCTCGACTCCACTGGAGCCTGGGCCCCATGTGGGACCACGCAGTCCAACGCAGAACTCTGATTCTGTGGTAGCTCCAGAGCTGCCATAGAACCGAGAAGCCCCATCATGGGGCTGCTTCCCTTACCTGGGGAAGGGGATGAAAATAGCTCCTGAGGAGCTACTGGCAGCTGCTTGGTTGTGCACTGGATACCATGTCAACCATTTTGGTGCTGTGGCAGCCCTGCACACCAGGCAGCTCCGGATTTGGCTGTCAGTCAAGCTCCCAAGCGCAATGGGGCTAACAATTTTTTTCAACCATCGGGCAATTAAGGTAATTACTCTGTTTTTCCTGTCGCTCGAGGAAATAAGTAAGGCTACAATCCTATACTGACCTGAAAGTAGGACCTATTGAATTCAACTGGATTAAGACATTCTTAGACTGCAGGAATAGATAATTAACTACTAGGCAGGCTATGCATCAAAAGGACGTAATAGTTCTAGGCAGGGCTGATTAACTTCGCTTGGCAGACTGGTGAGGGGCATTTACTGTCCATCACTATAGTAAATGTGACTTCATGGAATGGACAGAGTAAGAAGGGAAAGAATGCCAAGAAAAAGCAGTCAAGTACTGCTTAGCTTCTATTTAATAACAACAACAACAATTGCTGACAAAAGTCACAACTGATTTAGGGCATTGGGGAAGCAGTTGTATTGCTCATCATTCATGGCACATCAGGCAGCACCAAAGAAGGTGCTATAACTCTTACACAACCATATTCCACACAACACTCACAAGATTGATTGATTTTCTCGTGGCACAAAGAGGATATTTCATTTTGCAGTGACAAAATATTGAAGTGTTGAGTGCCGGCAAAATGCAATATCCTTGAAATGTGTCAGCCCCCCAAAAGCTAAGAGTAACAATTGCATATTTCTTGCTTGATGTTTGAACAAAACAATACAGTCTGCAACCACCCTACACGAGAAGCCTCCAGCATGAAGGTTTATGAATTGAACCCGAACAGTTCGTTAAGTGACCTTAAAAGTTTTCCAAGGGGTCAGATTAGCTAACTCTTCTCATGGCTGTGCAGTAAAAGAACTGTTCACTAGGACATTGGTGACCCAGAGCATGGGACATTAAATACGGCTGTCAAAACACACTGACATCATGCAACCAAAGTCAAAGCATGGATTAAGCTCATAAGCAAACTGTGCTCTTTTTCCCATTGCCAAACCATGCTGCAAAATGTTCAGGCACAGATGATCAACTCTCAGTTAACTCAAGCAGGTGGTATTGGATTTTTCCAGTCTAGATCACTGGGCAGGCTTTACTGGTAACCAAATTTGCAAACATGTGTGTGTGTGTGTGTTACGTGCTTTATTTGCCCAGTCTTTAAGCTTATGGTATCAGGCAGGATCTTGCCTTTCATACTGCAAAATCTTCAGAGCAGGACCCAGGACAAGGACTGAAAACTAGCAGAACTATTCTATTGGTGTCAGGCATTTATATATCCATCAAGTTTCCTATTTCAGGGGCTTGGTGTGCACAACCACCCCACTTCTTGCCTCTGCTTCCTTCCTTCCGTCCGTCCATAACAGTTCTCCAGGCAGATGGATCATCTGATTCATTCTCCATAAACAGAGCCTGCACTTTTATTTGCCACTGTTCCGCCAACTTGTGCAAAGGTCCAGGGTGGTGGCTGAACTAAACAAGGCAGTCAAGCAATGGTTCTGTTCTTCCATCACCACGTGATCCTGCTAAGTTCCGAACAGACCTCTCTGAGTTTGAAAGCCAACCTGACATTTACTGTATAACAACTTGCACCACTAAAGGTGGTCCCCTGCTGTGAAATGAATGGGCATGAATAGGCAAAATTAGGTTTCAGCCTAATTCTAAGGCCTCCCCCCCCAAATAGAACACATGCTGCATCTTGCAGGGAGGGAGAGGCAGTCCTTGTGAGGCCTTCTCCAGGCAAAGGAGCTTTCATTCCCTTGCCTTAGGATAAGTCTCTGTTGCCCCATTGGGTCCCTTCAGCTCTGTGCCAGCAATTTAGCTGCTGCAAATGAGGAGAGCAGGGGAGAGGGGCCAGGGGAAGGAATGGGGATAGGATCCTGGCGCATGCCAGTGCTGCCTGACTCCCTCTCCCGTTCTGCTTCCTGCCTGCCCCCAGAAACCCCATCCAGAAACTCCCTTGTTCCTCCTCCTCTGCACCCCATTCTGCCCTCATATGCATTGCCTGCCTCCCTGTGATGGTCTACTTGCCTCAGCACAGGTCACCCTCTGTGGCAGGGTCACCACTGCCATTTGCAGGGGCATCCCCAAAATGGCCGTTGGTGACATGCGGTTTGTGACATCATGAAAGCACATGTACTGTCATACATGCCTTTACAACGATGCAAAGCCTAGTTAGGATTGGGTTGAGGGGATCGTGTTGAGGGAACAAAGAGCTTATTCACAGTTTCTCCCTTTAGAGGTTGAATTGGCAGTATGAACATCAGTTACAGGTTCCAACACTTGCACTTTTCTGCAATCTTCAGGATTGTTCTCAAACCTTATTGCTTTTCTACTAAGTGCAAAGAGGGACAAGCAGGATCACCCCCTCTTGTGCACACATTTGTTTCTGATGGAATGAAAGTGAAGGGTTTCTTTTCTCCTGCAGTTTCTTGGATTAAAAACAACAGGCAACTGTAACAGAGACGGACCACAATTTCTGAAAGACTAAACAGGCGACCCTCATTATTTAACAGGTTCAGCACCCGCTGATTTCTTCATTTGCAGGTTCTAAATGGGTGGGGGAGGGCCCACCTGCAGGGCCCACCTCCGAACGCTGCTGGAGCTGTGCTTCCCTGGCCCTCAGAATGCCTTTTAAAGGCATGTAAACATCACTTCCAGTTTCCAGGAGAGACCAGAAGTTGTTTTCTTCCACCTAAACAGGCATTCGAAGCTTGCAGAGGCTGCGTGGAGATACGTGTGCGGGCCTCAGAACAATCTCTGGAGGCAACCAGAGCAACCCTCCAAGCGGAGGCCAAACACAGGCTGTAAAATCTCCAGTTTCAAGGGGCCCAAAATCTGTGGATTTGAACATCAGCAAATTTTGGCATCTGCCAGAGGTTCCGGGAACTGAAACTCCACAGATACAGAGGATCAACATGTATGAAAAACAAGCATGTATCGCTATATCCAGTAGACCATCATACAGCCTACAGACCACTTATAAACCCTAGAGAATTTCTGCGTGGCATGTAGGCTCTTTTCTGAATCAACAGAATCCAAGCTTTTGTTCCAAAGTTTTTGTTGAAGTGTTTCAGAGGTGCATTTAAAAACATAGTAGCAAGCATATTCAGGAAAGAAAGCATCCAAATTCATTATTTTTCAGTTGTGGTTTCTGGGTACTACAATTTTTTTTAATGCCAAATCATATTTATAACATTTGAACAACAATTTAAGGACTGATACAATATGTTCAGCACATCCACAAAGACATATCCAAGTAATCTCCACCAGCTAGTGGAATAATAAACTGTAAGCAAAATTGGTCTAGTCCTCTTGCATAAGATACACAACTGATTTCCCTGTTTCCTGCTATGATCATGAGGATTAGCCAATCAGAAAAGATATCCTGAACAGTCAACATGTCTGGAATTTATCTATCAACCTACACAGAACATCAGAAATTCTTCTTAGTACCAATTCCCAAGTCATATGATGGTGGGTATTGTTGGGCAATCAATTAATATTTTGGATCTGACTGTGAGGAGATAGAAACAGGCATTTATAGTTAAGCACAGACACTGAGGATGCACTGAATAAAGTTTACAGGAAACTCCAGAGTGACAATGTACCTCTGAATACCGGATGGGGACACAACAGGGAAGCTCTGTTGCCTTCATTCCCTCCTCCTGAACTTCCCATGAAGATCTGCCTGGGCATGGTTGGAAATGGGATGCTGGATCATATGGACCCCCTGCCTCATCCAAAAAGGCAACCTTAGGGCCCCTTGGATGGTTTCTACCTTACTAATACTTTATCTACTTCATCATGAGCATTGCACATGATTCCTTCTGTGCTGAAGAAGGTCCCATGAAATGCATGGTACGTTTTGCATACTTTCAGCATTCATTAGAATGCTTGAAGGTATCTTGTTGACCAAATCAACATTATTGTCCCAGATTTGTTTTGAAAATTAGATCTAGCAATGGCCATTACAGGTTTGACAATCTGTCATGTACCATAGACACTTCTGCATCTCCCTGATGTCTCTTGATACCTTCATAGGTATCAAGGGAAGGTATCAATCTGATAGGGAAGATTCATACCTTCCCCCTTTGTGGCTTCAGAGTGCGGAGGAACAGAATTTCACCCACTATCTCACACCTAAAGTAATACCTGCTGGGCTACCCCCCTTATCTCCACATGCTCAAGGGAAGGCCTACAAAGGACATCTACGCACATAAAACTGTACAAGTGTAGGTTCCCCTTGCAGATCTTTTCCCAAATCTATCGTGGGAGGAGGGCAGAGCCAAGAGACATGATACTGCTTCCCTCTTATGTCTTCATTGGGGAGGAAACTGTGAACAGGAATTCTGACTACTTAGGAACAACATACCAGTGACATCCAGTAAACACAGTGAACTGTGAACATGAAAATTCCATGAACCACAAGTAAACAGATTATCTACTACAATACACCTGTTTAGCTAGCTTAACCTAAACAAAATTCTGATTGTTATCTGATAAGAAACATGGTACATTGGTGTATATATTTATTTGGCTTCATGAATAAAGGACACAGAATTTGCAGCTGCACATGTATTAATTGTTAACCCCTTTATACTCTGCCTCTTCCAATGTTCAAAGCAACTTACAAAATAAAAACAAAAGATGGACATATGGTGAAAGTGGTGAACAATTAGACAGGCGGAGTGAAACAAGAATACATTTCCAAAAGTACACATCTGAACCAAATGAAAATCTATAGATCACTATGAAAAGAATATAAGGACCCAACTTTCCAGCCCCGATGTCGCTGTGCCAATAGGGCATGCACTGCATCCTGCCTTGAGAGAGGAATCATACTTATTCTCCTACCTCAAGGCTACCTTGCAGCTGCATCAGCACTGGAAAGTCAGATAGGAGTGGGCCCTAAGTCAAGGTGCAGAGCAGAGCAGAGCAAAGCTATGTTCATCTGCAGAAATTTTTGGGTGAAATTAGTGATGGGGGGGGGGAGAAAATTCTGCTTACCATATTTCACCGACTGTTCAAGGGCTGTTCACTGCCTGAGTTGTAGCTGCTTGCTCCAGGGCCTTTAAAAAAATTGGATCTTATTCCTGGGTTTGTGATCTCAGTCAATTGGGAATTATATTGCAAAACTGATGTGCCAGCCAGGACTTCCCTGGTTTGAATCTTGCCTCTGCCATGAATTCTCAACAGGCGGGTGAAGGAAAGCTGCTCCTCATCCTCAGCTCCCAAACTACAATATGGGGTTAATAATACTTACCTTTCAAGGTAGTTATAAGGGTTCCATCAAGGTAATAAACGTGTGGTGCTTTGCACATTCAAAACGCATTTTGCAAATGTTGATGATAACAATGCTGGTGATGTAGCCAATGAGATTTGACTCCATGAC
Source organism: Tiliqua scincoides (assembly GCF_035046505.1). Taxonomy (NCBI): domain Eukaryota; kingdom Metazoa; phylum Chordata; class Lepidosauria; order Squamata; family Scincidae; genus Tiliqua; species Tiliqua scincoides. The sequence goes on from NC_089822.1 coordinate 216,231,177, forward strand.
ATCACAAAGCTAAAAGACTTCCTCCCCTCTCTCTGATTTGGTAAAAATCACATTGTGAACTATAATGATACAATCAGATACATGATGATGTAATATAACCAATTTCCCAAATTTCTGAAAAGTGAATGCTTTTTGCAACTTCTTCATGTTTTGGTAAACAAGCAACCCCTAGCAGCTCAGTTCCACCAAGGCTCCTAGAACTTGTTTTCAGTGGTAGTAAACAACTTAACTACATGTGAAGTGAGATGGTAATACATAAATTGGGGGTTGCAATGGCCTCCCTGCCAAAGTGATTTAAAGAGTAAACATTCTCCTTGGAAATTGCTCTTGGGTAAACTTAAGGTTGGACTTCCATGGCAACCGTGAGCCTGTCGCTAGTAGTAACTTGTCTGGCACAAAGTTGAGGAAAGCAAAACTCTTTCACAAGGTCAAGGTGCCTGAAATGTATGATTTTTTTTTACTCTACTGAAAAAAGCTCAAATACTGACAATGACACTGTGTGACTGCTGAGACAGGGCACTCAGAAAGACCAGCCACTCATTGCTCCTTCTCCCTTTCCACCCAGAAAGGTGGTTGCAAGTAGCTCCTCTTCAAATGTGAGAGACCAAATAGTTGCTCTACAATTTCACCTGGATGCCACTGGAATTCTGAATCTTTTATGGGCCCCTGCCAGTCTAGAATTTTACAGAGATAGAGCAGTCTGATTTTGCTTTTCACCTGGATCAACAAATTTCACCTGTGGATAGATAAGGTTAATATGCTGAAAATTACCGTAGAGCTTTCTGTAGCTGCTGTTTTCTGTTATGGAGTCTGTTGGGCATTGCTGTACACTTGATAGTACACTTGAGTAGTTTCTCTCAGTCCATGGAAGAGCAATACACTTGTAAACTCCTCAGTCCTTTCCCTGTGAGGTCCTGCAGGGTTCCCTCCAGTTTTTTTACCAGTTCAGTGTGGATATATGGTAGCGAGGCTAGTTCATGAAGAAAACTGGAGTGAGATGTTACACTGACAGCTGGACCTAAAGACCTGCTCTCTGTATACTTATTTCATCTTTGATGACGAAGGGAGAATGGATGCAGATAAACAGGTCAAAGCAGAATTCAGTCTGAGACAAAATGAAAAAGACAATGATGGGCAAGTCTTCTGCTCGGAAAGAGGATAGGGCTATTCATTGCAAATTTCCTTGCAGGTTTATTATATTGCAATGCCCTGAGGCAGCAGCAGGTGGCAAATTCTCCTCCAACTCCAGGTGGTAACAATGTAGCTCCCCCTTTAAGTCTGAGGCATGATGTTCCTAGTCTGCACCCTCAAATGTCCAAGGCCGGATTACAGTAATGCATGCTTGGGGGGGGGGGAGAGAAGTTCTCTCCTTGCTTATGGTTTATAGAGGTTGCAACTGGTTATAGAGGGTGCAGCCCTTTCCTGGCGGTGAAGGATCAGTTGCTTGGAACACTCTGTTGACTTCCTTTAACCTTCAAGGTAGAATTCAAAGCACTGGTTTTCACTTAAATATCTAATGGGATGAGAGGTTTATATAAATGGTTTCTCTCCCACACCTTGTCATGATCTCTAAAATGACGATGCTGACTATACCATATTCTTCAGCCTATATGGAAGGCTGTATCATCATCAATGTAAATGGAACAAAAATTCAAATGCTACGTACATTTTAAAGACCAAAATGCAATCTCAGAGAGAACAATCCTAGTAACACCAATTCCACATATATAGGCTAGAACTCACATCTAGCAGACATGTTTCCCCACCAGTGAAACGTAACTAGTCTCCAGCTATCTTTCTCAAATAAGAAAACCAACTTCAGTGCTTAACATAGATACTTCTAACTCCCCAGAAGCTTTTGTGCTACTTCAGCAGCCTAAGAGCTGCTGGAAAGTCCTACACAGTCTCTGTCTTCAGTTTACAACGCCATTATTAACCTGCCTCGTGTTCTTGTAGATCTAAGTCATTCTTCTCTGTCTGGAGTAGCAAGTCTTCCGAGTGATTGGCTTGCACTTATTAACTGAGCAGCCAAGCCTGTCTATTCTAGATAAAAGGGTGGGATGAAGTGGCCAGGTAGACTCCACTCCTCCAATCAGATAACTTGATGACATCATCAAACCTACAAGACTTAAGTTCAACTATAGGGAATGCTTGTGTGTGTTGCTGTCAGGTCTGCCACTAACGTTGGTTTGCAGAAGATGCACCCAGTTACTCTCCAGTAAGTGCAACAACCAGGATTCCTTGGACAATGTGAGCAGCTAGCAAGAAGGGTTAATCCTAGCTAGACTTGTCACAGAATTGTTTTACTTTGCTTTGCTTTGTGTTCTGTTTTCACTCCAAGCCAGTTTGCTAACTTCACCAGCTTAGCAATGCATTTGGGGTGGGGCTGTGTTCTTTCTTCTTGAGTAGCATCTCAGTTCCCATCTGCTGGTGTTACTACTGTACTTGGTTTGGTCAAGGTTTTGAGTCCATCCAGGCATTTTCCATCAGCCTGCTTGAACTTTTTTCCACCTCCTTTCCCCCACTTTGTTTAATTCCTTTTCTGTTGGATTTTTATGAACTAGTTACATTTTGACTGCCTGCCAAGTCCATATTCAGGGGTGGGTTGTCATATCTGATTACTCAGACACTACTTTGGTTTTGGTTTCTAGTAAGAAACTCTGGGGTTGTGGGGTTTTCCCAGTTTGTCTCCTTCTGCCTGGTCTGTACCCTGGGATGGTGGTTTCAGATAGAAACTACTAGGTCCCGTCCCCCCCATTCAGCAGCTGACAGTAAAAAGGAAAAACAGAGAAAAGGAAGGGATACATGAGTGCTAACCATTAGATATTACTCCCCTCAGCCAGCCCACTTTCTCCTGGTAGGATCCCTGACAATGTCATTTATGCAAAAGGATCCTTTCAGCTTCCCAACAATATACAGGGTGGCCCTTGCTATCCATGGGGGTTCTGTTCCCAGAACCCCCACAAATACAGAAATCTGTGGTTGTTGGTTGTTGGAATCCATAAATTTCGGGGGCCCCAAGCCCTCTGGATCCAACCAGAGAACACCTCCAGTCAGGTTTGGATGGCTATAGGTGGCCCACCCCTGTGGCTTCAGAACCTGTGGATGGTACAGAATCCACAGATACAGCGGGCCACCTGTTGTTGGAGCTCTTAAGTAAATATAAGTATCCCAAGCTTAGATTGCTTAATTTTCCTTCTCAGGATCATGGCTGCCCAGGCACACATTTTATCTCTTGCTCCATTAAAAAAACCCCAAAATAATAAAGAAAAACCTACAAAACACTATTCATTTGTTCATTGAATAGTAAGTATTTTCACTAGAGTTATTTTTCCTCTGGGCAAAAGCTTACTCTATATGTCCAAACTTTTTGGCAGGAGGGCCACATCATCTCTCTGACACTGTGTTGGGGGCTGGGGAAAAAAATTAATTTACATTTTAAATTTGAATAAATTTACATAAATGAATATATTAGAGATGGCACTTATATGAATGAATGAAGGTCTTGCAATAGCTCAAGGCCTTTAAAAGGCCTTGCACAAAGCAAGGCTGGCCTTTCCTTCGCTGCCGCTGCTGCATCACAGACGTGAAACAGCAAGCAGTGGAGGAAGCTCTCATCCCACAGCTCACGCGAGAGGTCAAACAGTTGGATGAGAGCAGTTGCATCAGGCCAGCACGGGCTCCAGCAAATCTCTGGAGGGCCAGAGGCTCATTGGAGACTGGGGGCTCCCTGAGGGCTGCATTAGGAGTCCTCAAGGGCCACAAGTGGCCCCAGGGCCGGGGTTTGGGCACCCCTGCTCTATACTATAGTTACAGAGATTTGTGATACTGGAGACAGAACATCACTGGTAATCCAACCTCACTGGCTGTTTCTATGATGCTGTTTCTTTACTACTGGTGATGTGAGAACTTGTGATTATAGAGACATTGTTTTTGCACCTCAATAGCTTTAACTAGCACCAATCATAATGCTACTTAGCATTTATATAATGCTCAGTGTGCAAAGCACTTCACATGAGTTATTTGGATGGAAACCTTACATCAAAACTGTGAGAAAATTATTATCTCCATATTGGAACTGTGGGGCTGAGGAGGAGTGACTTGCCTAAGGTTTCCTAGTGAGTTCATAGCCAAGGCATGATTTGTAGCTTAGAAGTCCTGATTTATGACTCAGCCACTATTCTGTGCCAATTCTTGCTGTGTCACATTCCTGAAAGAAATTCATACAATGTGATATCCAACATCTTGTTATAACTATTGCAGGGCTGGCCCAAGACCTCCTGATGCCCGAGGCAGCATACTCATCGTGCCCCTTTACCCAGTGCTGTGCCAGCCTCTGCTCCTCCCACTCTCTCGTCCTCTCCACATTTCCCCTTCTTCTCTGTTCCCCTCTTCCTTTTCCAATCCAGAGAGTGGAAGGAGGAAGAGACGCAGGTAGGCAGACAGAGATGGGCGTCCCCCACCAATCAGCTACCCGGGGCAACTGTTTTTGTTGGCTTTATGGATGGGCCGACCATGAACTGCTGAAATAATCTTTATGTACATAGCATCTTTGTGTATTTCACAGATAATTGTGCACCTGAAATGCACCTGAACTTGAAGTCCAAGACCTTAAGTAAGGTAGTGCACGTCCCATCTGGAGACTAGCTAGGAATAGGAATATGTACCTGCTTTAAAAATCAGGCAAAGCGCTCTGCTAGCTATCCTTTGAAACAAACAAAAAAAATACTTGCTAAAGTTTGCAAACATTATGACACACTGGGGTTTCCACAAATTTTTTCAAGCACAAAAATGTTTATTTTTTTAATTTCTCTTTAATATTTACAATCTCAGAGGGCTGGGGTGAGGGGTTAGTGCCACTGACTGTCAGAATACGAGGGGCTGGACTGTACAACAGGCAATGTGCGACAAACTGCAAGCTGAAGGGGAAATGGTGAGAACAGATTTTCCATGTTTTGCTCATAAAGCATACAGACATGAATCTAAAATAAAGTCTCAAACAAATGAAAGATACATGTTACAGAGAACAGAAATCTCTTACTACAGTAAGTATTTTGCTCAGGCAGAAGACTCTGCTTCATATTCTACAAAATTCAATTCTAATCGAATTGATGGAATAATATAAGCTAAATGGTATCAACATAATATTTCAGACAGTTCTTAATGCTCAAAGTACAATAGAATTATACAATTCACAGATCAACAGCACAGGACAGCTCCATCCCTTCAGCAGGTAGTTCAAAAATGTCTGTGCTGTAAAGAGAAAGAGAAGCAATGTGCCTTCAACTTGGCGGTTGAAATGGGTTTGCTAGATGTGCCGTTATTTTTGTCCTTGTTTTTTTTGTTAATTCAAGTAAACAGAGACTTACCAAACTGAAAATCAATCTAAGTAGTTACTTTGTGCCTTTAAGCCTAAGAAGTGAAGATGCAAATTCTAAGCACAGTAAAGCAGACTAAATGAGAAGAAAAAGGATGTCAGACAAAAAGAGAGGTCCTTTCTACCACCTGTATTGCAAACCAAGTTAAAATGTAGACATTCAAACATGGTAAATAAATTCAAACATGGTAAAATGCCCAAATGTCTAACTCTTTTTTTTTTTAACTTTTAAGAAATACGGGGGGGGGGGGGGAACAGGATGACAGCTGAAAAGAAAGTGTTACATGTAATTCAGTTTCTATGTGACTATTGTAAACACTTCAGAGAAAAAGTTTATTCCGAATCAAAACGACTGATGGAATAAAGGCAGACAACATGCAAGGAAAATTGTTCCATATTCACATACGGTAGTTCTTATTGTAACTTTGCAATGGTCTGTCCCATAAAGAAAACTCTGATAAGATTTTTTCACATATGAAACATGCATGGATTTGTAATTTAACTTATTTATATAATCCATTCAGAAGGAGAGGAGAAATTTTTTAGCTGATGGGGGGGCATTTGCCTGCCAATTTGCCATTTCAGATAGAAACAGAAGGTGATACTTGCAAAAGCTTTTCCAGAAAGACTGCATAACAAAGTGAATTGCACTGCCCAAAATGAGTATCTGAAGACAGATGTGCAACTGAGGGTCCAATCCTATCCAACTTTCCAGAGCTGACACAGCTGTGCCAATGGGTACATGCTGCATCCTGCACTGGGGGAGCAGTACTGGAAGCCTGCTCAAAGTAAGGGAATGTTTGTTCCCTTATCTTGGAGCTGCATTGTGGCTGCATTGGCACTGGAAAGTTGGAAAGGATTGGGCCCTTACTTTCACAAGCTTTGTAAATGCTTCTATTTTAAAAACAAGGTTACGCATTTCATTACCCTTCTTGCAAATGAAGTGACTGCCTGAGTGCATTTAAAGAGCAAGTTTAAACTCATCATTTAACCCCCAATTAAAATAAAAGCATTTACTGGAGGTGGGGGGGAATGGAACAAACCTGGTCCAAAATTTCAAATGTAAACCTTCAATAGATGCAAATTAAAATTTGCATATATATGCAAATCTTTTAAAATGTAAATTTAACTTCACACAAGCAGATTGTAAATAAAATACACCTTTCAAAGTATTTTTTTTTACACATCTTTCCAGTTAGAACTGAAAAGTTAGAATTCAAGGCACTATCCTCCCGCAGTATCAGTTCAGTTGCCTGACCATCAATTCAAGTACCTTAACGTTGAAGGTTGGAGTTTCAAACACCAGAACGCAAAGTGAAGTGTCTTCGGCAATGAAGGAGAAGCAGATATTGCCATAACCACAAACTAATCGGTGTGAAAACATTTCACAGTGATTGCTTGATGCAGGGTATGGCTGTGTGCATTGGGAGGCCAACGGGCAAACGCACAACTGCATATAGGCTCAAAACACTCTGCTTTTACAACAGGGCAATCATCATCGGCTATCAAGGGGCGACAAAGCTGGGTTATTCTCAAGTCGGGCCTGGTGGGCTGACAACCGGTTGCTGCAACGGCCCGGGAAACAGCTGCAGGCCGGTTTTGCCAAGAGCCGGGAAACGTGCAATGCTCTGGCTTCCTACAATCCCAGGTTGTGCTGTCAGGCCCGACCACTGCATTCCAAACACAGGTGCCGGGAAAACTCCTCCATACGGACAGAGAGGCATCACAAAAGGGTTTACTGTGCCAGAAAGCGTAGTACCTGGCATAGGCACGGGCAGGGATGGCGAAATTCCAGGAGTTAATGCCGCTGGCATGGGACAAGACACTGGAACAATGCACTGTTTCCCCATTCCTGTTCTGACTGAATTAACCTATAAAAACAAACATAAAAAGCACAGCTATATTACGCTTGTACCCTCCTAGCTGAGCGCTGCAATATTATTGCTTTATCGCACTTTTCATTTTTCCATTCAGCCCTGCCTGCCATGCTCTATTTTGTTCCCAGGGTATGTGCTGGTCTTGCTCCCTCTAGTGGCCAAGACTGTGAACGAGGTGATAAAGCTCACAGGCTCTTCATACAAATCCCACCCAGTTCGTTCACACAGAAATGGTTTGAGAGAATGAGCTCAGGCTTATTTCTATGATGAGTTCCAGAGAATGGGAAACATAGATTTATTTTTTTTTAGGGAAATATAGATTTTTATTTAAAAAGTTTCATACTACAGTACATACTACAATGGGGCTCTGGGATTGATTGAATGAATGTAAGGCATTCTGGTGCCTCTCAAAATAGCTACTTGATCTATATGCAGTGGTGGATAAGGAATAACCTCTTTGCTAAGAGAAAACAAACAAACCAAACCCACACTTCAACCAGCCTCGGCACATCTAACTCCAGTAAGAACTTCAAGTGGAAATGTGATTTCCTATGTATATGTAAATAGCTCACAGCCTAATCTGAAAATCCACAATATGCTAGAGTGAAGACAGGGATCTTACCTTAAACAGCAATCTCCCCCCCCAGCCCATTTCTTGCAACCTCCCCAAACACTCTTACCTAAAATTCTTCCAGATATTTGAGAATATACACACGGGGGGGGTGGGGGGGTGGGAGGGACGGGCTTTGCACTAAGCAGTGTCAGGTTTACTGCTCACTGAAAATATCTAAACATTGCAGAACTGAGTGAGCAAAAGCGCTTTCTTTTCTAAACACTGAGAGCAGCTGACTTCCTGAGAATTATGAGCTTAATAATAGAGCAAATGCCAATGGAGCAGTTATTGTACAAAAAGCTATCTGGTCGTCCTCGTCCCATCCCCCCCCCCATGGATTTGGTTTGCAGGTTTTAATTTCACATATAATTTACAACTTCTAGCAGCGATTCCATTAAGTCAGCACCTACTCCTGAATGGTTTTTCTTTCAGGCAAATCCCGTTGTCTCTACAAGATCAGAGCCAGGTAGAGAATTACATCTAGGAAGATGAAGGGATACTTTTTAAGGCATAAAAATGTATGCAAATTATGTGAGAACTCCAAACACAGGAAAAGCAAATGTGTTTTGCATATTTAGGGAGTTTTAGTGCAAACAGTTACATTCAGAAAGGCAACGTGTGATACAATCCTATGCATGTTTGGTCAGAAGTTCTCTCTTCAATGATGCTTACTCCCAGGAAAGGGTGCATAGGATTGCAACCATCATTACATATTTTGGAGCCAAGAATAGCAATTTAAACATGGGTGAGAGTAAGCATTTAGTAAATAGTCTAAAAAGTGCATTCATTGAAATAAGTTTTGCTTGTAAAACTCTTGCATTTTTTTAACAGTACTTTTTAAAAAGTATACTTTAGCAAAAGAAGGAAATATCTGGGCAGTTTAATCCAGTGGATTTGTAATAATCCTAAACCTGCCACTAGGGCAGAGCCCACATCCTGTTTTACCAGGAGCCATTTTATTCTCCAGATGGTCACCTGAAAATGAGAAGTGTATTTTTCTGTCCAATCTGATCTCACAGATCAGACATCTCACAGATGTCTAAACTCTATAATAAAGTCAGCACCATCTAGTTTCTTATAGAGTACATGGAGATGAATGGTATGAAATTACTAGTTAGAGAAGGGGGGGTTGAACCTGAGGAATGAATGTGCTTGCCCTACCCTACCCAAACCACTCAAAATGGAAATCACTCAAAAGGTTATTTTGCCTTTCAGAACATTAAGGTGGTTGCAATGCAATAAAATTTATGCAAAACTACTTAGGGTGTTACATGTGGAAAGAGAGATGCAGTCCGAAAGTAACAGTAACAGATGTAACCTGCTACATCAGGGGTGTCAAACTCATTTCATACAGTGGGCCAAAGTTGGCATTCAGGGCACCTGCTGAGGGCCGGAAGTGATGTCATTAAGCAGAAAGGGACATCACTAAGCAGGTGATGGCCAGAAATCAGCACCTTGTTCTCATATAGAAGCTCATTAAATGCAAATGATGGAAGAGAAAATACGTAAAACTTGATCATATGTCATGATATGGGAAAGCCCAATTTTTATGTGGGCTGCCATTTCAGCAGTAACACCTCAGCACTGCTCAGTAGCTGAGAGCCTGAGGGCCAGATAAAAAACTTCTGGGGCTGCATCTGGCCCCCAGGCCTTATGTTTGACACCCCTGTGCTACATCAATCACTTCCCTCTTTTTACAGTAATTAGCATCATTTCAACTCTCTATATTAACTGATAAATTTGCTGAATAAAAAATTGCTAGGCATTGTTTGAATTTGGAAACATAATTCTAAAGTATCTCTGAATGGCATCCAATGATGTCAAGACATTTTTAGTCAAAGAAAACAACCCTGGAAAGAAGCTGGGAGGAAGCAGGGAACAAGGACAGGAAAGCAGGGCTAACTTGAAAGACAGTGATGTATAGAGAAACCTCAGCAAAAGGAGCAGGCAAAGGCAAGTGGGGTATCATTGGAAAGAAGCAATGGAGCAGCAAAACAAAGGGGCAATGGAAAAGGAAAGCGGGGCAGTGCCTGCTGGAAATGGGGAAGGGAAGTTGGGACTGACATTTGTCTGTTCACTCAGCTACAGTTCACTTTTATGCTTACATCTCCATTGTAAGGGCTTCCAGCATTTGGCGGGGCATCTTACTAGCAACGTTATAAATGTCTACATGATGCCTACATAGCCAACATTTCACAAAGTGAAAACATCCTCATGGCAATGTGTCTATAAGCTTACTACTGAGACACCTAGTTGTTTACAGTGTTTACAGAAGTGAAATGCTTCTATAGTCCCAACAGGTCACATATATGCTGAATCCTGGTTAGCCTTACTACCAATAAGCAACATCCTGCATATGCGAAGAATAAGCCCCATTAAGACCAGCAACACTTACTTCTGAGTAAATATGAAAAGGAGTGGGCTTCAGTGTGCTTAAATCCCAATGGTGGGCCTGGAGGGGGAACAGGGGGGCAAATGTCACAAGTGACGCAGAGCTCTGGACTGTGCGGGAAGCCTTCTGAGGCTTCCAATGCAATCTTAAGCAGTACTTCTGGTTTCCTGGAAGTACTGTTTAAGAATGAGGGGATGCTTCAGAATGCTTTCCAAGTAATCAGTAATATCGTGCGAGGCTCTGTGGCGATGAGTAAGCAGGGGGTGGCGTGATGGAGGGGATGGCATTGTGGACCTTTGTTCTGGGGCATGTAGTGGGGCAGGCCCATTACAGGCCCATTGCTAGATCCTGTTGGAATCAATGGAGTGTCAGCATACTAAACTTTCTGTGGATTATGTCCAACATCATTCTGGAATCCAATAAATACTGCCCCCATCTAGCAAGTTAGTTTGCCCACATAGGCAATTTTTCATATATACAGTATTGCCTTATCTGGATGTACATTTGGATTCTGATGTTCATCAGGCAGCCCTAACCTGCCCTGGTACAGCCAGGCTTGATAGCCTGCGCTGTATCCAGCAGAGGTTAGAAGGCAGCTGGAAGTCTCCTCAACGTAAGGGCATAGGTTTCCTCTTAGCCCAAGTAACACACTACCCTGTACAAAGGGGCTACTCGATTGCCAGCTATTTAGCTGGCTGACGTCTGAGCAGCTCCATGTAAAGGACATGAGTTTGGATACAGCAGAGGAGGCCTCCACCATTCCTGCCCTCCCTCCCATGTCTGATCTGCCCCCTTTCCTTCCTCCCCCCACCCAAAACACCCCTCCTCGCCTCTCCTCCCACCACCCTCTCCCAGCCTCTATGCTGCCTTAGCATGATACCTCTGCCAGTGACTGCCAGCGAAAAGGACTGTGCTGGCCTGCCTACAGTCACTCCCAGAGTGAATGCAGCAAAGGCGGGCTGGTGCAGTCCTTCCAACTGGTGATGCCAACTCTAGAGCAGTTGCAAATGTGCTTTTATGGCATGTTTGCGACACTTGAGGCCAGCAGACCAGTGGGAGCACCAGAGGAAGGGTAAGTTTAGATTTCTCTCCGAGTCATATTGAATTGGCTAGCTGCAGCTTTGAATGTGAATAGGACATCCCTATCCATAACCGCCTATTATTACATGGGTTGGTCTGTGGAACTCCTTGCCACAGGATGTGGTGATGGCGCCTAGCCTAGACGCCTTTAAAAGGGGATTGGACGAGTTTCTGGAGGAAAAATCCATTATGGGGTACAAGCCATGATGTGTATGCGCAACCTCCTGATTTTAGAAATGGGTTATGTCAGAATGCCAGATGCAAGGGAGGGCACCAGGATGAGGTCTCTTGTTATCTGGTGTGCTCCCTGGGGCATTTGGTGGGCCGCTGTGAGATACAGGAAGCTGGACTAGATGGGCCTATGGCCTGATCCAGTGGGGCTGTTCTTATGTTCTTATGACCAGTTGCCCAGAACTACAGCTTGATCAAGGCATAGGTCTATAGTAAAACCACAGTTAACACAATGTGACAACATACATTATTAAATCTGCATTACTGAATTCCTGTCTTTGGTTTGTTTCAAATAAGTTCTGTTAAGTTACTTTATATTAACTGCAGAAAGAGAAAGAGACCTGTGCTCTTCTTTATATGCTGGAGAACATAATGATGAATTACAAATGTTATTCAGACATTCCATTCTTCACTTAAGGCAATAGAGCCAAAACACTCATCGAACCAAGGGTGGACTTTACTCCTTCCTATTTTTAATTCCTCTTCATCCTTCACCCACACAAAAATTCTCGCATTCTAGCCAACTAGCTAGAGTCAAGCTTAAACAGATCTGTAAGCCTGCTATTTCCAGTTTGTTTAGCATAACACCTACCAGTCACTGAAACAAGAACTACACACTTTATGTTGAATTCAGCATATTTCCCACCCCATACAGCTTCTCTTCTTATTTCATTCCCATGCCTTTGTGACCTGACAAAATCGCTGTAATGTGTATAAAACAAAAACAAAAGAAGACACAAATGGCTGTACAATTGACGGCCTGCCCCCAATTTAAACTAATTTCTTCCTTTAAAAAAATCCAATACAGCCTAGGAGGTAATGTTTACCATGTAGCTCTGAAAATAATTTTGTTTCAGAGCTTGTCAAAGTTGGGTCAGAGCAGCATTAAAGAAAAGTTCATATATGATGGGCTGAAACCAATAGATAATACTTGTCTCCCTTAATTTTTAAGACTAATTTTCCACACACAGCATATGAGTAATTCTAAGAACAAATCTGTGCTAGCCATTCATGCTTCATGGCCAGATTGAGAGGTCATGTGATGTGATGTGATGTAGTTTAATATAGGATTTTTTACTGCAATAGCTGCAAAGAGAAGTGAGTTCCCTTTTATCAAACAAAGAAAAAAAAAAGATGTGGGTTATACTGCCTATTAGGTAAGCAAATAAAACAAGACAAAAGAATTCTTGTAAGCTTTTATGCAGCTGATCCAAAAGGAGCCACCAGTTTTTCAAGTCATATATACAAAGTTTTGTTTTAGAAAAGGATGATGCTGAAAGCAACAAAACCATTCTTTAAGTAGAACACAAGTACTCTGTATAGGATATGGCAAAGAGAGGGATGGACTGTGCATTTATACTGAAACAGTATGCATGCAACTCCTCACTGGTAGAGATTGCCTGCAGAATTATCATTTACAAATGAATATAGTAAGAATGCACAAAATCAGACAGAAGAAATTATTTCTCCTTTTGTTACAGCATTTCGCAGCCCTTTACTTCCCTTGGGACTGGCTACAAGATTACGAACACTTAGGTTGCAGAAACTTGGAACCAACATTGTCAAAATCATGAGTGCATCAAGACAGGCAAAGGTGATGTATATGTTTCATCACAAAATTTACCCCAACTAGACAAAGGATTAGGGAAAACCTGCTTCCTGCATTTAACTGTCTCACCGAAAGGGGAAAAAAATATACAAAGATTACTGAACCAAGAGGCTTCAATTCTAAGGCTACAATCCTATACACACTTTCCTGGGAGGAAGTCCCACTGAACACAATGGGACTTACTTCTGAGTAGATATGCATAGGATTGTGCTGTAAGACCCTTTGTATTACCACAGTGATTCTTTCATGGGTTTAGTCCTTCAGTTGCAATTCATGTGCTGGTGCTTCTCTGCTATAACACAAGAATAATTTTGTGACATGCTATAGCGGAAGCTGCAAAAAGTATTGGAAAAAGTATTCAAGTTGCATCTGACACGTGAGTACTGACATGCAACCAACATGGATCTCAATCCGCCCAAGGTATGTAAGAAGTGATTTTGCAGACATACACTTAACACAGCATATCATCATTTTCAGTCAAAACCCCTCCTAGGAAACAAGGCATGAGACTCTGAGAACTTTTCCTGTTGCTACGTAGGCTCCCTATACTACATTCCAATATTGGTGTTACTCTCCCATACATTTATATAATCTGAAATGTTACACTCCTACAAAAACTGCTGCTATTAAAATGAAACCTTCAATAAAAAAAATACGATAAGGAACCCTCTCCCACGTTAAAGAGCCTTAAAGAAAGGCAGTGGGCGTTTTCTATCAATATTTAAGTATTTTGATGAAGGGTGGATCACTTTTTCCCTTACACAAATTTGCTCTTCCAGCACCATGGCTTTCCAGTTTGTTTTCTCTTTGTACCTCACATCATTACATCTATGCTTATTGCTTTTTCAGCCTCTGAAGAAATAAAGTAAAACATTAGTAATTTATTAGAGAATCTTTAAGTGCAAGAGAAGTGAAGTTTAGTAACATAGCCTGAGTCAACTATGTGAAGCTTTTCAAATGTCATTGGTGATTTTCCTCATGATTAAATCATACAAGTTTATGATCTTCATATCTTGAACTACTTGTTTCCTTATCCAGTAGTTCTACTGCAGCAATTTTCAATGTGTTTCTTTGCATGGCACACCGACCTCTAAGGTCTTCTCTATGGTCTTGGTCTCCTGTGATGTCACTAGCAGCTTCCGCAAGACTCTTCTGGGTTCTGCAGCACCGTTTCTAAGGCAACTGTCCATAGTAACAAATTATTTGTTCCTCTTCCCCCACCAGCAGAGACAATGGAGGAAGAGGGACAGTCAAGTTGTTACTACAAACAGTTGCCCTAGAAACAGAGCCACAGAACCTGGAAGAGTTTATCAGCAATTTTCAACCACTGTGCTCCAAACTCCTGGGGAATGCCTGCAGACCTTTTGCAGCAAATGTGCTGTGGCACACCAGCTGAAAATTGCTGCTCTAGTTCTAGTGTGCTGTGTAAGGTCTCAAGCACATAAAGAACTCTCCACAAACAGGATCTGCCCCATTTCTTTCAACGTCAGAGGATGTTCTCTGGTCACATTGTGTATCTGGAGCTCTGCCCAGCTTCAGAGTGAATGGTGGCAGCCCCTACTTGCAGTAGCTTTATGTGCATATTGGGCAAAGTTGGAGCATAGGAATCTTGGATCAAGCCATGGAGCTATGGATTAGCATTTGCACACACCTATTTACTTACATGCATCCAGCAACAAATGGTGATTGAAGATAATAAGTAGTAGCATTGGAAATGAGTTGTGGTGGTAGTGACGGTGGAATGATAAGGAGATGACAGAGTTTCCATCTTCCACATTAAACCACATGGGCCTTTTTAGAATTAACTTTCTAGTGGGAAAATATATATCTGAAATATTATGTAATCAGTCTATGAAAGTTAAAAAAGAATCTTTTGTGGCCATTTTTCTGTTTAAAAGATGGAATATTAGCACAGCCCTAGCAGAAAAAGAACCTACATGAAACTCTGCCCCCAAACTACTATTCCAGGAAACAAACTACTGGAAAAGAGCAAATGATACATTTAAAAAGAACATAAAAGAAACTTCAGCAATGTTCAAAAGTGTTTTAACAACAAGTAACATTTGATGACCAGTGAATGTATTGCTGTGTATCAACTATTAAGTCACAAGTCTGTTTGTAAAAAGTTATATACTGAACCAGACATGGTCAAGATCAAGTCCAAGTAGACAAAATTATTAAGCTCTTTTTAGTAGTTAATGAAGTGAAATGGATTTTTGTATGGAGTGTGCTCTTTTAAGCTTATGTCCTCCAAACACCAGCTCTGCAATTGCTCTCAGACACAAAGCAAAATGCAACACTCTTCAAGGAGTGCCACTTACTCCACACGTCTCATTCTGTGTCTGCAAGGGACTAGCCTTTGGCTCCATGTCTTGCCGTTTTTGGTTCTGCTTAAGTTGGTTTAGGGATGGTTTTGCTTGCACGGCTCCTGCGGTTTTGCTTGTCCATTGATCCACCAACTTGTGGAGATCGTCTGTGAAAGTTCCCTTCTTGTTGTTACTGTTGTTTGCTTGCACCTGCACCTGTAGTGTCGTTTGGGGTAGAGGGTCCGGATATGCTACAAGGCTGTTTGTTGAGGATCCTAAGACATTACAGAAAGATAAGAATCAGTTCAATACATTGGCAATGGTGCAGGATTTCTGGTTATGGTCACTCAACATGACAATATTTCCAAAATCACAGCTATCCATTTTTCATCCAGCTGCTTCTTCTGAAGAACATTTTTGCTTCAAAAATTGTCTAAGAAATTATACACACAATTAGGGACAACTTTAAAATGTTGCACTATAAATTAGTTCTACTTGTGCATCCCCCCAACACAGAATGTGATTTTATAGAAATGTTTGCAAAATTGATATTTATAGAAAGACAGAAAATGAAATGTATAGATTAGCTTTGAGATGGAGCGGTTATGATAAACACTCAGCTTGCTTGTAGGGATCCTTTTACTCAAGAGTTCCCTCCCATTGGCATGTTGCCCCTATCTTTTTTTGAGGGTGGGGGTGGTGGAGCATGAACCTTAGGAACCAGGAAGCAGATATAGAGGAATCCTCTGTCATGCCATCACTATAGAAGTGGCATTGAAGGAAGCTTCAGGTCTATCCTCTGCAGTTTTCAGTTTGCTTCCCTGACTAGTATCAGGGAAGTATTTCAGTATGAAATATTTCAGTATGAAAAGTATTTCAGTGGGGGGGGGGGGCTTACTGGGAGGCAACGGGGAGCAGCCAGCAGCATTGCGCTATCCTCCTTTCTCCAGCAGTGTTGGGAATGTCCTTTCTCCCAGCAGTGTTGGGAGAAAGGAAATCCAAGGTTTATAAAATGGCACTAAGAGAAGAAGATGGTACTGCTCCCCCACAGTTGCTTGGTGCGCATCCCCATGGGCCCTGGCTTACTGGATGGCAGTGGGGAACAGTGGCAGCAGCAGACTCTCACAGTTTCAGAAGCTGACTGGGCTCTGGTGTGGGCCCTTGTGCAAGTGTGGGCTCCCAGCAGGTGACACAGCAGGTCCAGTGGAGCCACATCTGTTTGGGGTTTGAAATCTCAGTATTGGTTTCCCTTTTGATTCTGGATTTATACAGTTTAATAGTCAAGGTCTTACATTGTTTGGAAAAGACAGATGTCCATTCTAGTTCCTCCACCATACGAATCTTCTTGAACCTCTGATCAGAAAGATGTCAGCTTAGTTTACGAAGCTACATACACATATTTCAGGTTGCTGGATTAGAGAGTGAAATTGCAGTAGCCTTTTGCACACATGATTTCATCTCCAGCTAGGGAAACCTTGAGATACTTGAAGCCTGATTCACGATACATTGAGCCCTAGCTGAATCAGGCAAAGTATGATGTAGACACTCACATTTTCCTGCAGATTCCTACAGAATCCACAGTGCACAGAACCCTTTTGTTCTCTACACTGTCCTGCATTTTAAAGAGCAGTTTAACAACTTTACATGACAGTCTTTTAACACACAGCTCAGGAGCAAATACCACAAAGGTACTGGTGATATTAACAAATTACACACAATATTCAATATAAACTAGCATGATTATGGAAACACCTAATCACTTATATCCTGAAACTGGGACAAGAAATATTGACCTATTTATTCAGAACATGTTGTAGCCAGTATTATAAAAACCAAACACAAAATGGAATAAATATTGTAAGATCACTTGGTTGGGGAGGGAGCAATTCTGAAACAAAGACTTTTTCTAATTTTTTTAAAAAAGAATTACCAAGTATTAACTCCAAAGACCAACATTTGAAGCAAAAAGTTCAAAGCTGCAGTGAAATGACATTATTGATGATAAGCCAATGTACTGAAATCTCATTTGCCACGACTTTTCAGACAGTGATGTGCACTATGACTAGGTCTATTTGTGCCTTGCTCTGTTCACGGACAATACTCACACTTTGCTTTAAAAACTATTGTGCACCCAACTCATGTGAATTCTTATGCTCTTTTTGGAATATGAACCAGTGAAAAGACCGTGATTTTTTCAAGGATTAAACCTCAACAGCTATCGTCAAACATCTTGATAGGTGCAAGGAAGTGTTACTCTGTATTAGCCACCAGCAGCAAAACAGCAGTGTAAAGAAGCAGTGTTAATAAAAATATTACTCCCCAACTTTGTCTCATCACACACATGTACACACTGAAATTACAATTATCTTGCAGCATGCATGCATCTCAAAGCACCACTGGCATGCAAAGCTACCAAAGAGATACCTTCTCTCAATTCATATGCAGCCTAATTTTATGCCAGCATGAATGCAATGTCTTTTGTTTAAATATATTATATTTAAAATAAAGCAGCTCATGCTCAGAAAGAAATATCAAAAAGCCAAAAACAAAAGAGAGAGGGATAGTTACTACTACTGTGATCTTTGCCTAGACATAGTCGTTTCAGGGTGGACCCTACAAGGTAAAATGATACAAGACATAAAGAGTTAGGCAAGACTAAACGGGGGGGAAGAAAAAAGTCTGATGGAAAATCTTCTGTATTTTTAAACAACAAAAAAGTAATCATTATGCAAGAAGGAACAGACAGAAAGTCAGCAGTTCAGGTATGAAAAAGAGAAATAATTGTGCAGCCCAAAACCTATATAAATTTGCTCGTAAGAGAATAAATATTTTGTAGGATTCTTTTTTAAATTGGGACCTACACATTTTAGTAAATATTAAAAATAACCCTGCTTTCAATTTTTTTTGGTTATACTCTATTTGTGCTGCAAACAATATCTCTCTACTTGGGTAGTCAATCAATGGCAAAAATAATTTCAGGAACAAGCAAAAGTAACCTGGCTGTGAAAAAAAAAAAATCAGTTGTCCAGAGAGCTCTCATGCACCTTATTTTACAATCCAAAAAATTCTACAGATCTGAGGCCAAACTATAAACTTAATTACTTGAAAGCACATCTCAAAGTGCAAAACAAAGAACCATCTACTGTTTCCTAAATGCATGAAGGCCCGCCTAGCATTATTGGAATATTTTTCTTATCAGTTGAAGTTGCTAGCACAGATGCCCTGATAAATCAAGTGCCATACTGATCATATGTCACAATATAAATTGATCATCTGTCACAATGCTTACAAGCAGGTTCTCTACTTGTGCTCCATCAGCAATTTGTTTGTGAGATTTCCCTAGAATCATATAGGGTCAGATTTGAGATTTGTATTTTAGTCTTCAAATCTTGAATGCAAGCAAAATCTTTCAAGCCCCCAGTGACAAAACAAAACAAAACAAATCTTGGTTAAAAATTACAATGGTGCAAATTAGCTTTTTTTTTTTAAATTTACTGAAACCTCAGAAGGCTAAATAATCCCTCTATGTCTTAATTCACCATGCTCCATCCTGCTGTAAACTAGAGGCCCTTTTTATACATTTATTTTGATGTAGTAGGATTATATCTGCATTTTATTAAACACATTGAAATAGTCCAGGCAAACTGCTCTGTCTGCCAGGATACCCAAATAAGGAATTTTGTTTGGTGCCTAAAAATGCCAGAGGTGGTCAGAGGAAACTTTTTTTTAATGTCTGTTAAGATGGCACATAAAATGGGTCTGCAAATGCCCAGTCATGCAGACAAAGTATTCTCACTTTTGGTATTCAGAAGATATCTAATCAAGCAGGGGAAAGAAAGGGCAGAATTTCCAAAGGACTGGCCTGAGCAGCTGTGACTGCCCTTCCTTCCACCCAATCAATTCCTGGCAAGAAAAGAGATTTTCAAACATCATGTGAGGGAGATGCCATGTTGAAAGCAATGCAGCACAGCCTCAATCAGCTGTTAATTTCTCATCTCAGCAATGCAGAGGGGGGATTCCTACTCTCTTAAGAAAACAACATCTGAACAGCCTGTCCCCGTCCCCCCCCCAGAAACAGGAGTCAAAGCAAGTCATCCACAAAGAGGATGATTTCTTTAATCATTTAAGGGCGCAATCCTAACCCCTTATGTCAGTGCTTTCCAGCGCTGGCATAGCAGTGCCAATGGGACATGTGCTGCATCCTGCAGTTGGGTGTCACTCATGGAGGCCTCCTCAAAGTAAGGGAATGTTTGAAAGCACTGGAATGCTGGAAAGCACTGACATAAGGGGTTAGGATTGTGCCCTAAGATAAATTTAACATATTTGCTTTTATTTGCCTTAACTTTTAGGACTCTTCCTATGAGAAATTTTCTATTTTCCCTTGGTGTTGTTATTTACAAGATTCTTGATTTAAAAATCCAAATGCATGGTAGAACTCTTTCTATATATCATATTAGTTGTGAGAAAATCCAAACTCCAGTGTTATCAAAAGCTGAAATGTGAATGCATTTATAACTATCTATGAATGCATTTATAACTACTTATAACTATAAGCCAGGAGTGCCCAAGCCCCAGCCCAGGGGCCACTTGTGGACCTTGGGGATTCTCAATCTGGCCCGCAGGGAGCGCCCAGTCTCCAGTGAGCCTCTGGCCCTCTGGAGACTTGCTGGAGCATGTGCTGGCCAGACGCAATTGCTCTCAGTGTGAGGATGATTGTTCGACCTCTTGCATGAGCTGTGGGACTAGGGCTCTCTCCACTACTTGTTGTTTCATGTCTGCGACACAGCAGCGGCAGCTAAGGAAAGGTTGGCCTTGCTTTGTGCAAGGCCTTTTATAGGCTTTGAACTACTGCAAGACCTTCATTCATTCGTACAAGTTCCATATCTAATATATTCATTTATGTAAATTTATTCAAATTGTAAATGTAAATTAATTCTTTTTTTCCCCGGCCCCCAACACAGTGTCAGGGAGATGACATGGCCCTCCTGCCAAAATGTTTGGACACCCCTGCTATAAGCCTATCTCCACCTAAGTGAATATGACATCTACGTTGAATTTGAATACAACATTATGATCAGGACACACAAACAATTTAGCTTTGATATTTAAGACTACAAAGAGTGTCCCTTGACTTTAAATGCACACTGTAGAAGTATCACTGCTTTGTTAAACTGTCATCTTTAAAAAAAAAATTAAATGCTCCGTTTTTAATAGATAATTATTATCAAATAGCCAGTGGCTACACAAACTGCTATCAAAACAGATAGTGCAGGCCCATGCATGTTGACTCACAAGTCCCACTGAGTTCAGTGAGGTTTCTCTCAGGAAAATGTAAACAGGATTGCAGACTGTGTCTAGGATTGCAACCTTAGATATTTAACTAGCTATAATAACTACTTTGCTACTTTCTCCCATTTCCAAAAGGCAACCTATGAAATTAGTTTAGTATTGCATTTTGTTCCTTCAGATAAGTGTTGCCCAAACATCAACAATATGCTGTTCAATTAACAAAGAAATGAAAGATTTAGCACTGAATAAAAGGCAACAGATCAGCCCAAAGTTTAAGGGGAAAAAAAATTAAGGAAATACTTCCTAGGATTTTCTTTTTGTGGAGATATTCACATAAGGAAAATCTGGTCTTATTTTTGTTCCAGATACACATATAAACAAACTGTATTTTTCTTAATGAAAAGGTGAAGTGGCTACAGAAGTACTGCACCGAGAAAAGGTCTTGCCCAGGTTTTGAAATGCACCGGATAAGAAAACAGGAAAAAGTTGCCATTGGGGAAGGGACCCTGGCCTAACAGCAGAGACTCTAGGAGATGCAGCCCATATCACCTAACCTCTTCTCCATGATGAGCAGATAGTTGCTGTTTACACGAGGAGAACAAACACTGCTAGAGGTGGAAGAGGCCAGCACAGAGAGAAGCAAATATTGGAGCCTAGTCTATGTGATGGTATAGAAGAGCCTGATTAATTGTGCCAGGCATTTAAAAGGTGGCCTGACATTAAGGGTCACTTCAATCTCTTGGGTAGGAGACAACATCTGGGGTGTCTAAACTATACTACCTTGAAACACACTTGCCTTTGACTTTGAGAAATTTAAAATTTCATAAAAGATTCAGTATAACAATATCCGACTGGGCAAAAAGGTTATGAAGAAAGGGTAATTTGTTGTATTTTGTTTTGTTACAGTATATACCCAATAGATCCAGTCAATATTCTTTTACTAAGTTTTCAGATTGTGGCATTTTAAGTCACTCTTCAATTTTCTTTAGAATATTTTGCTATTTATACCCTCACTTTTAAATCCTGCCACAGCTCTATAATCCAGGACAGTGTTTCTCAAAATTTGCTTCTAGAACCCCTGGAATTCCCTGAGACCCCTTTAGGGGCTCCATGAGCACACCAGGTGGGTGTTGTCTACTCAGTACTGCACCACTCCATGCAGGTACCAGCACTCTGGGGTTTCCCAAGACTCCACTCCTGTGCTAGTGGGGCTCCCCGAGACTCAGTCTAGAAACAAAAAGGACTCTGGGCACCAAAATGTTTGAGAACTGCTGATCTAGGAGATAAGCACTTAGAACTGGAAGGCTCAAATGGGTAGTTGACTAGCTTTAAGAGAGTTTGGCAGATTACTGCCCAATCCGCAAGATATCGTTGGGTACTCTTTTTGCCTCTTTCCCCTTGGAGAAGGCCGTTAGAGGAAGAAAGATCACTGGGGCAACCACAGGAGTGGGGCAAGGAGCTGTTCCAGCAATTTTGGCTCCTGCTTCAGTTTGCTGCTCAGTGTGTGTTGTGCAATTGGGAGAGGAGTGGTGCTGACACAGGAACAGTGACACTTACTGGGCTTGGCAAAGTCTTTGTGGGAGGAAAGGCAGGGAGGCTTGGCTAAGTAACCAAGGTTATGGACCAGGTCTGAGCCGGTGGCCATTCAAACATGTTAGGGGCTACTGGGGGCATTTGTTGGGCATTATTAATCCCTGTCCATTTCTTGGGGGTTAGAGTTCCTAACCACTCCCCCATGCTCTTGCTCTTTCCTTTGAAACATTTCTGCAAAATCCATGTTGCTGCTTCCTCACTCTTGTGCTTCCCTTCATTTGTTGTGGAGCCCTAAGGTTCAGCAACTGGAAAAAATCCTAGATATTCTCCCCAGTAGGGATTACAGGCAAAAGTTGGAAGCACCAGTACATATCTCCCCTTCTTGACTACTGAATTAGATACAGTTGCTGGGTGTTGACAGTTACCAATGGGAAAGATTTGCCTCAGATGACAATGGCCTGAGTGCATTCCAGGAACTGCAGGGTGTGGCTCAGCTGTGCATGCAAGATTTATCTTTGTGGCGGGGGGGGGGGGGAGAGAGAGAGCAGGACTGGGTTGCACCACCACATAAGGGGAACTACCCAAATGTGGAAAAATTTGCACACCTGGCTGGAATTCATTCAGGAATTCCATGATGTTTCCTTCAGGCTTTCTGAAAGGCTCCTGGAAGCTAGCACCAGGTGTTTGGATGCTGGTGAGGGGTGGGTGGAGTTTGGTGTATACTTTCAGGAAACTGGTCTGCAACTAGGTGGCCAGAAGAATGTCTTGTGAATGGACAGATGGCTGACCTGATCTTTCTGAAACTAGCGGCAGTGGGCATGCCTTCATGCAGCATATCTACTTTGGCGAGTGCACACTAGCTGTTGTTAGTTCTCTGTCTGATGGGTGGTTGAACTGTATGGTTGGTGAGTCAGGTATGTTACAAGACGGCAGGCCATCATATTAATTATTCAGGGTGATATTCACTTGCTCCAAAGGATTTGTGTTTTCTCTGACTGCTGGACACTGGACAGTTCTGTTGAGAGCACTGATTTTCGGGCACTGTATTTTTTTTGCGAGGGGGGGCTTCACAAAGGAGCAAGCAACAGCAGCTTTGGCACTTAGCTTGACCTTGAAGGATTTGCCAGTGTGATTTGACAGGTTAAATGGGGGATGCGATGGAGTCAGCTCTTGTCCACAGTAAGGAAATACTTGCAACAAGCCCTTCCTCACCAAGTCTTTCTAGTTTATCTGGGAGAGAATGATCTGGGGCACAGCACAAATCTGACCTTGGGCTATTAGGCCCAAAGGAACTCTATCTCATTCAAAAGTGGAGCCTGGGGTGGTCATATTTGATTTGACCTGCTTCAACATAAGGTGTCATGGAGTGGCTAGGAATCTCAGGAAAGTGTAAAGGGGCCAGGAAAAAGAACAGCTGGGACTTAGGGAGGGTGGTGGCACAGCAGTTATCACCCATCCTGCTATTGTGCACCAATAGCTTTTGTTCAATTGAGTGCACCTCTGTTTTTGAGGAGACTTACAGTGTGGCCTGTGTGACCTTTTGTTGGCAGAGGTGGGGGGGGGGAAGTTAAGCAACAGGCTAGTCCCACTTCCCCATGTGACAGGTGTAATGTAGCATAAGGAGGAAGGATCAGATTGGTCTGCATTGTTCTGAGGAAACTGGTTGAATAGAAGAGATTGTGGACCAACCTCCAGAGGATGCTCTACACAGAGATGCTGCCTGGGAACCTTTGTAACAAGGTTGAAAATTTGCAAAGGCTGCTTGACTTGGGGGAGGGATGTAGTGCAATCCAGATCTTCCTTGATCTTTTTCAGGAGTCAGCACTTGGATTCTCAAGGAAGAGCTACAACCTGGAGTCAGGATGGGAATACCTGTAAAATGGGAGTAGACAGTAGCTGGCTGTCTCCTCAAAGCAAAGGAATATGCACTAAAACGACAGGTGGAGTTAGGACCCACTGAAAGTTCTCGTGAACTTGCTTGTGTTTTATTGGGGTATATGGGTAAAGGACAATTTCACATCAGTAACATGATGTGAACTGCCAATCAGTGTGATCATATGATTCATGAAAAGTCTGTTCATGTTTAGTTTCACAGTTACTTGAAATCAACCTGGTCATATCAATAAACCATTTTAGAGTGGCTTATGCAATTTCGTTTAAAAATTCATTCTGTGCGTTGATGAACTGCTTGTTGACTTCATCTCTGAGGTTTATTTTCTTTGGTCATTACTGTCTTGGAACAGAAAGTAAAATGTGTAGTTTTCTGTTGTGTAGCAAATTTGTTACAGATAAATGAAACTACTCTGGCAGCTTTAAAAAGTCAGATGGTAAACAAGAATATATACGGACCATTCCTAAAATATTGTTTCTGCACCTCATAGTTAAGGTTTAATGTAATTGGCACCAAATGCTATGATGAATATCTATCTGTTCTCACTGGCCCTTTATAGTTAGAATTCATGAAGTTTCAAAAGCTAAAAATACAAATAATAAAAGCATGATTTAGAAAGCAAGAAGGATGCATTTGGAGTAGCCTTGTGCCTTTGATCTGTATCACCTCAATAATGTTACAAATGTATAGGTCCAATGGGAAAAATTTAATACAAATGAAAATGAACATTGAATTTGATAAATTTAAGAAAAAGGCAGCCCTGTATTTGCCATTACACATAAGTGTGGCTTAGATGACCGTATTGGTACAATAAGTCTGTCGTACAATATGCCTATTGTACAAGAAAATTCATTTGCCTCATAGCATCACTATCTGTTTTTACTTTTAATCAAAATTAAATGTCTATGAGGGTTGGTTGAACTGCCAATTAGTGTGATCATATGATTCATGAGAAGTCTGTTCATGTTTAGTTTCACAGTTATTTGAAATCAACCTGGTCATGACATCAATAAACCATTTTAGAGTGGCTTATGCAATTTTGTTTAAAAATTCATTCTGTGCTTTGATGAACTGCTTGTTGACTTCATCTCTGAGGTCACATGAGGTCATAAGAAAAAATCAGCTGAGTAAAGTGCTCCAGCTAGGTGAGTTTATAGTAAAAGTCACACTCTACAGCAGAGTAACCAGATGATTACATTTAAAGATAATTTACTTAAACTAAACCGTTCAATTGGGAGGGGGGGGGAATATGGCCTAGAAAGGAGGATATTAACAAGCTAGCAGGAGCATTTCTCAGCATTTCCACATGCAAGGGATAGAAAAATAACAATAATAAATAAATAATAAAAAGTGTGGATATAAACAGTACTGTATATTGTTTGAATACAGCCCTTGTGCGGATGTTATACCCTTCAGTGACCTTCTAGAATTGTATCAGCTTGCTACATGCATGTCTTCATAGTCCAAACATGTGTGAAAGAGACCATTCGTCTACAGAAGGTTGGATTTCTTTTTGATATCGCTGGAACTGGACAGCAGACATGTATAATTGCCACATTGCAAATTAAAAAAGTTACTTCAACTTAAAATCACATAAAGATACATCCAGGGTAAAATTTACCATAAGGCTATAGAATAAATGATGAGATCTTCCACACATGCTTTTGATACCCAGGCATGAGCCAAAAGCAGTGCACAAAAGCTTTCTATATGAAGAAAAAAAAATCAAATGAAAATAAGGAGTGTCAATTATGATTAACTTTTAAAAGAAGGAAACTAAAGGGATTCTTTAGGAAAAAAATGTCCTGCCAAACATATTAGATATTTATGAAAATGAGTTTTAAAAAAGGGGAACAAAAGAAAGATGGGCTGTGATAAAATACAAAAGAACAAATACAAACAGATGGACAAAGACACAGGTCCACTGAGGAATCTGGTACGAGGTTTGCTACTAGATTTATAGGTCACTCTCTCAGACGTTTGGTGGAAAACCGTCCATCCTGCAAATGAATATAAAGGGAAGAAAACAAAGACACTTATAAAATACAAATAGCTGTGATCAGTTGTCACCATCAGTCATATCAGCTTTGTTAGTTTATCATCCACATCTCCATTTTAGCCTTGCCAAAGAGGAGTAAGTTCATTGGCTATATGCAAAGGGGTGCAAAAACAACAGCAGAGGAAAATAGATACTGTATAGGATTAGTTTGGCAGGTTGTGCAGAACTCAGTAAGGTACTTATTTTAATCAATCATCATTACACACTGCAATAAATGCTGCTACCACATCATGTTAAATTTATGAACATAGGTACTGAAATGTATCAGTAATGCTACTGTATTTAAAACATAATAGACCCTCTAGTGAAGCCAGAAAGCCAAGAGAAAAATGAAACTAGGGTGGTGGAAGCTTAACTGCTCCATGCTATAGGTTAATATGAATCATAAAGAAAATTCTAACATCATCAGTAGCAAACAATTTGAACCCAAGAGCATAAACCAAGAGAAAAATAAGCCACCCTTTCCATGTTACTAAACTATCTCAGTTTACAAAGTATTGTTCCAATTATTTAAAAGGATGTACCATTCCTTGGCAATGATTAATTCTTCTATAATGTGAATATGAGACATATAATTAATATCTTTTTTAAAATTCACATTCTACTACCTTCCTACTGTAGTTCATTTTCAAAAGGAGTGTTAGCAACTCAGATTTCTACAATTTTCTTGATCTGTGGAGACCCCATTATAATTATTTGTATCATTTTTACAGCACCCTGTCTTTCTCTTTAGTCAGTGCTTAGAAAGTGTTTGTAATGCTTCTATCATATCCAAATGTAAAAGCTGGTCCACTGCACTATAACCACTTCCATTGTTGTAATATTTCAGCATAGAATGAAAGACGGCCTAAGTATAAAATCACCTTGGCCAGAATTTCCATGGACATCACCTCCTTCAGTAGCTAATCCAGAGCAGATGTCAGAGGACAACGAGGCCTTGACAGAGCAGGGCTGCTGTGTCTGAACTGACTTTCCAAGTATGGCTGATGTGGACGAAGTTAGTGCTGTGGCTTCAGTAGAACTAGTATGAGTTTTAGTATGCTCTTTAGCCAGAGTGTCTTTGCAGTCTGATACGTTGCCTAAAAAGGACATACACAAAAATCACCAAGTGCCATGAGAGACAACAAGGTGCAACTCTATCAGGTCATTACTGAGAGCAGCTTCAAACATTCTGAAGCAGTGGAAGAAATCTACAATACAACAAAGCCCTGCAGCTGAAACACATACACACTAACTATTCAATGTTTGCAGTACCAATGTAAAATGAAAGCCAACACCAGCAACAGGTTCACACTGTATAGCTCTAATATACTGAGGGCTCAATCCTATCCCACTTTCCAGTACCAGTGCAGCCGCAATGCAGCCCTGAGGTAAAGGAACAAATGCGCCCTAACATTGAGGAGGCCCCTGTGACTGCCCCACCACCACAGGATGGAGAGCACACCCTCCAGGCATGGCTGCATCGGCCTTGGAAAATTGAATAGGATTGGGCCCTAAGAGATTCAGCAGTCAACTTAAAACAGGAAGGACAGGATCCAAAAGGAAGTCTAGATTCACAGAGATTATTTAAGAAATGGTATTGACTTTATGAGATTTTTGAATTTTCTGGGATAAGAGATTTTATGGACTTTTTGAACAGCTGGTTTTCATGTCATATCAAAATCAGCTTCAAAAGAGAAAAGCAGTTTGGAAATGGCTGTTTTGAGAATGCAAGAACAGAACCCTAGTGGGCACAGAAAATAGTGGTGTGGCTTTTGGATCCTGGCTGGTTTCTTTTAAAATCCAGAGAAGGTTTTAATTTAACAAAAAATATGAATAAAAAGCATATTTTTATTAAATATAACCCAAGTAAAATTTGGGTTCCAATGATAGTATGCTATAAATATGTTCACCAAACCGTGGCTTGCGGGCCAGATCCAGCGCAGCACTGTTTCCTGCCCCACTGTGAGCAGTGCTTACCATTCAGCTTACCACTGAGCTGCTCACTAGAAGCCCCTCTGACCGCCATTGTGCAATCTTCTCTGCAGGCGTGCCTGCCTGGAAATCTGGGCCCAAAGCCTGTTGGGATAGTGGGCTACAGACACAACTGCCCAGATCACCACACAATGGTGGTTGGAGGGGCTTCTAGTTAGCCGCGCTGCAGAACGATAAGCACTGTTCCAACTGGGGGCCATTTTTGTGCTACACAGCGGTCACGAGTTTGGCAACCGCTGCTATAAATGTAGTATGCTATAAATGAATCAGTTCAAACAGTCTAAGTCTATTCCTGTGGCAAATCTTGTTTGCATGCTTATCCATTTCAGCAGTGTCTAATATTTCAACCACTTATACTTTGTGAGTTGGACTGCAAATTTCCAATGGCACTTTTCCCACTAAGAACTCCAAGGGGAGGTTACTAACTGAGTTGCAAGGAGTACTTTCAGACTAATCTTATGCACAATTACGCAGAAGTAAGTTCAGTGGAATTCAGTGGGACTTACTCTCAAGAAAGTTCATACAGATATGCAGTCATAGTCTACCTGCAGTCTTGGCAAAATGCCCACCAGGTTTAAATCCATCCTAAGAGATACTCATCTGGCATTCTCTAAAAAAAAAAAAAAATCTCCAAGAAAGGAGACACCACAACTTCCCTGGAGAAGCTCGTTTCATTTTTCAACCATTCTGTGAATGAGTATTGCTACAAAAAAGAAGAATTAGATACAGGACAAAGATAAAATTGCACTGTACTGTGCAACGTGAGAGAAGGATTGTCATAACAACTTTCTAATACTGATTAGCTATGAAAGAAAATCAAGGAAATAGTGGGAAAAGGGAGCATAGTTGTCAAAGGGAACAACAGGGCAGCCATATAAGCAAATGCAAAATAAGATCTTCTTCCTTTCTAAGAGTAATATTATTCAAAGTTTTATATAGAAATTAGAGGAGGATAGAAACTTGGAGTAATGAATTAATGTAGATTTCACAATCTCATTTTTGGAGATGAAAAGGTAAGCAAAATGTGCAGGAGGAGGGCTGTCCTATTCCATCCCCCCCCCCCAAAACTTAATGTCTAAAAACAAATTCAAAATATTTAACTTAAATCATAGAAGGTGCCTGGAAATAGATGAGATAGAAGCTAGATAAGGTAACAGGAAGATAAATGTTTATAGATTTTGGGATTTTTTTCTCATCCTCTTCCCGTTACAGAATGTTATCATTATCCATTGACAGGAGTCACAGCTTAACAGGTTGTGATACTGCCCCCCCCCCAATCTTCGGGAACAAGAACAATTTGAACAATTGTTTGAACAATTTGACAAGCTTCAAAGAGCATTTAAAGATGCTACAATATTCTCTGTATGCACCCTGTGGGTAAGAAGCCCACAATGACAAGCTCTACACCCAAGTTATCCAGAGACCAATCTAAGCCTCAGCCTTTTAATATTATTATGACTATTATGATGCTGCTTTTTGACCAAAAAGCTCCTAAAGTAGTGTACAACATAGGGTTAAAAAATCACAATAAAAACATAAGAACATCAAAATACACACAACACACAACCACCAAACAATCTGATCACCAGAAAAACAAAGCAACCACGGCACATAAATCAACCACCTAGAGAAAGAAACTAATGCAATCAGAAAGCATAATTAAATAAATGGTTTCAATAAATGCTGGAAGATGTGCAACATGGGAGCCAAATGGCTATCCTTGGTGTCAGACATCTCTGCTTAAAAAGCCTAAGGCATATCTGCTTAAAGCCTAGGCATCTCTGCTTAAAAGGCCCTGTCACTCATTTCAACCACCCATGTCTCAGACAGAGATGAGACAAAGAGTAGGGTTCCTGCCAATGATTTCCACTGCTGGAGAGGTTCATAAGGCAACAGGTATTCCTTCACACAACCCATTTCCAAACCATGTAAGGCTCAGAAACGGATCAGGACCCAATGCAGATCAAACACGACTGAACTCTCATGACCCATGCCATGAGTTCCTGCCAATGGTCTGGCTGTAGCATTCTGAACCAGCTGAAGTTTCTTCAGAGTAATGAAAGGCCCCATAACTGCAATACCTCAACCCAGATTAGCTTGTTTAAGTAACCAAGACAGCATTTCTGAGATCGGTCAGATCAGACTTTGCCAGGAAAAGGCACAGCAGCCAGTGGCGTCACTAGGGGGCTGTGAGCTTCACCAGATGACATGGCACGGGGTGGTGACATGCACTGGGGGGGGTGACACGCTAAAATCGCAGTGGTTAGGAGTAACCCCATCATATTATATACTGTTGGGTGTGGAACTTCGAGCGAAATGCAATGCAGAAAACCGGAGTGAAATATCTCCTTTCTATCAAAAGTTATGGCCAAAAAACCGGAGAACAAAAAATGCATGGATTCCTATGCAAAGTGAGCCATATCGCGTGTTTACTCATGAGTAGCAAACTTGCCTTAGTCCATCAGAAAGGGCAAACTGAGAGGAATTCAACAACACCAGAATGGTCCTGATCCAATGAATGCAGCCCCCCAAAACACCTGAAAAGGAAGTCCCTCCCTCCAAGCACATGAATGTATGGAAACCGAATCTAAGCCTCACGGTCCTGTTTACTTGCAAGTAAGCAAGCATGCCTTGGCTGGTGTGAAAGATCAGGTGAAGGAGAGTGCAAGGCAACCAGAATGGTCCTGATCCTATGCACCTGGAGCTAAACAAGTGCTCCAGAAGGCAGCCTCCCCCCCACTAAAAATGATCAAAAAGGAGGCTTCAGCTGATCAGGTGAACCTTTTTGAGACTTGCAAAGCCAGGTGGATCCTGACAGTGATCTGATTTAAACAGAAGTTCTTAAATTGAACTGGGCACTGGGTAGGGCTGAAAACCTTACTGGTTTTGGAGGGGGGGATGTTATTGCAGGCAGGCTACAGAGGCAATTCACTTGGTGGAACAGGGCTGGCTTCTGCTTATTTAATTATTTGTTTTACTTTAATTATTTATACTTATTTTAATTTGCCTGATGATGTCACTTCCACCATGACGTCACTTCTGGCGAGTCTTGGACAGATTGTCATTCTAAAAAGTGGGTCCCAGTGCTAAAAGTTTGAGAAATGCTGCAATAAGGTGTTAGTAAGCTGACATCCTTGGGAGGGGGGGGTGACACCACTAGTGACCAAAATCACTAAAATCATAATTTGGAAGAATACTACCATCGTGTTATATCAATCAATGTGTAATTTCATGCAGAATGTTTTCTATCTTTGTTCTATTAAACACGCCCACCACCTGGGATGTTACCCCGCCCACTGCATAGGGGATGACGCGCTGGCATCCCGCACCAAGTGACGCGAACCCTAGTGACGCCACTGAAAGCAGCTCCTCTGCCAACTCTGTGCAAAGGCACTTCTAGCCACAGCCACCACACCACTGCTGAAAAGCAAAAGTGGATCCAGGGTCTCAGGATCTAGTATGGCTTGTATAACAAGGGAGAAGTGTATAACACTATCTTTCCATAGTGTGGGTCGCAACCCACTGCTGGGTTATGATCTGGGCTCTCCCACCCATTCTTTCGCTAGTTTGGCTCCAAATAGGAGCCATTCCAGAAGCCCCATTACTTACCAGAGTTTCCAGAGGCCTCTTTTGGCCCAGTGTTCCACTCTATAGACCTATGCAGGCCTCAGAATGACTCTCAGAATCCTCTGTAAGACACTTCCAGTTTTCAGAAGCCATTTCTAGTTTGCTTTCAAAATGATGAAGTGGCTTTTGGAGGTTTCTGAGGCCCGCATAGGTCTGTAGAGTGGGTTGCCGGGCCTGGAGAGGCGACCAGCACCACCAGGACCATTGCTACCCACCACAGAGAATGAGGTAGATTGTGGTGCTGCAAAGTTGGACAGTCTAGCATCATACAGCTAACAGACAGAATCAAATAATTCTAGTCACAATCACAACACCAACTGCAGCCAACCAAGGGAAAAACTGAAAAAATCATCTGAAAGTAAGATTTCAAACATAATTTAAACTGGTTTTTAAAATTAATTAAACATAATTTACAAAGGCTCTTGTAGGAATCAAAACCACATGAAGACCAGCCGTGAAAATGAAAAGTTTGTTTTTTGGTGGTCACCCAACCGTATTACTGTCATATTATTTAAATGATAGTTTTCCAAAAGAAAGGAACCATTGTCTGGTATTCTGAAGAGTGAGTGAGTGAGTGAGTGAGTGAGTGAGTGAGTGAGTGAGTGAGTGAGTGAGTGAGTGTGTGTGTGTGTGTGTGTGTGTGTGTGTGTGTGTGTGTGTGTGTGTGTGTGTGTGTGCGCGCGTGCGCGCGCGCGCCAAAGCAGAGAAGGATAACAGAGCTCTATTGCACATCTTTTTGAAGTAGGACACTCTTAGTAGTATTAGGAGAACTGTTCTGATTCATCTTAACATATTGTCCTTTCCAATGGCCATTTCCAGTGTTATCCATTATGTGCTTTTGAAGGTTTTAAAACCGTAGTGAGTTTTTAAACGCTTAGAAATGGGAACCAGGCTTCTATTTCTTTTGCTTTATAAACTATTTTCAGAACTTCTTCCTTGAAAACAGAATATAATTATTCTTAGTATAATTCTTAGTATAATTCTTATTCTTGACTAAAATATGCAACTTGTCCCTCAAAACGGCCACAGTGCCAGAAGATTAAAGGATAGCAAATGTCACACCAATCTTTAAAAAGGGAAAGAGGGGGGACCCGGGAAACTATAGGCCGGTCAGCCTAACATCTATACTGGGTAAGATGGTGGAATGCCTCATCAAAGATAGAATCTCAAAACACACAGACGAACAGGCCTTGCTGAGGGAGAATCAGGATGGCTTCTGTAAGGGTAAGTCTTGCCTCATGAACCTTATAGAATTCTTTGAAAAGGTCAACAGGCATGTGGATGCGGGAGAACTCGTAGACATTATATATCTGGACTTTCAGAAGGCGTTCAACACGGTCCCTCACCAAAGGCTACTAAAAAAACTCCACAGTCAGGGAATTAGAGGACAGGTCCTTTCATGGATTGAGAACTGGTTGAAGACCAGGAAACAGAGAGTGGGTGTCAATGGGCAATTTTCACAATGAAGAGAGGTGAAAAGAAGTGTGCCCCAAGGATCTGTCCTGGGACCAGTGCTTTTCAACCTCTTCATAAATGACCTGGAGGCAGGGGTGAGCAGTGAGGTGGCTAAGTTTGCAGATGACACCAAACTTTTCCAAGTCGTGAAAACCAGAAGTGATTGTGAGGAGCTCCAGAAGGATCTCTCCAGACTGGCAGAATGGGCAGCAAAATGGCAGATGCGCTTCAATGTCAGTAAGTGTAAAGTCATGCACATTGGGGCAAAAAATCAAAACTTCACATATAGGCTGATGGGTTCTGAGCTGTCTGTGACAGATCAGGAGAGGGATCTTGGGGTGGTGGTGGACAGGTCGATGAAAGCGTCGACCCAATGCGCGGCAGCAGTGAAGAAGGCCAATTCTATGCTTGGAATCATTAGAAAAGTTATTGAGAACAAACAGCTAATATTATAATGCCATTGTACAAATCGATGGTAAGGCCACACCTGGAGTATTGTGTCCAGTTCTGGTCGCCGCATCTCAAAAAAGATGTAGTGGAAATGGAAAAGGTGCAAAAGAGAGCGACTAAGATGATTGCTGGGCTGGGGCACCTTCCTTATGAGGAGAGGCTACGGCGTTTGGGCCTCTTCAGCCTAGAAAAGAGGCACCTGAGGGGGGACATGATTGAGACATACAAAATTATGCATGGGAAGGATAAAGTGGATAGAGAGATGTTCTTTACACTCTCACTTAACACCAGAACCAGGGGACATCCACTAAAATTGAGTATTGGGAGAGTTAGAACAGACAAAAGAAAATATTTCTTTACTCAGTGTGTGGTTGGTCTGTGGAACTCCTTGCCGCAGGATGTGGTGACAGCATCTGGCCTGGATGCCTTTAAAAGGGAATTGGACAAGTTTCTGGAGGAAAAATCCATTACGGGGTACAAGCCATGATGTGTATGTGCAACCTCCTGATTTTACAAATGGGCTATGTCAGAATGCCAATGCAAGGGAGGGCACCAGGATGCAGGTCTCTTGTTACCTGGTGTGCTCTCTGGGGCATTTGGTGGGCCGCTGTGAGATAAAGGAAGCTGGACTAGATGGGCCTATGGCCTGATCCAGTGGGGCTGTTCTTATGTTTAGTAAAAATAAAAAGAATGCTGATCTTCCTGTATGACTACACCTGCTGTGGAACAGATCATGTTCAGTGTAGACTAGACTATACAAAAACCAAAAAACCCTACAGTTTTCCAGTCAAGACAGTCACTAAGACAGTCAAGTTTCGCTTGATGCTTCACACTCTAAAGCATCAAGTTTTCTGTTCTATTCAAACTTTTGGGTATGCTGCTATTGTGGTGAAGGAGACTAACGCTTCATTGTCAGATGCCGTTATTAAATTTAATCATTAGAAAAATTTGTTACCAGCTAATGCATAAGAACATAAGAACAGCCCCACTGGATCAGGCCACAGGCCTATCTAGTCCAGCTTCCTGTATCTCACAGCGGCCCACCAAATGCCCCAGGGAGCACACCAGATAACAAGAGACCTCATCCTGGTGCCCTTCCCTGCATCTGGCATTCTGACATAACCCATTTCTAAAATCAGGAGGTTCCGCATACACATCATGGCTTGTACCCCATAATGGATTTTTCCTCCAGAAACTTGTCCAATCCCTTTTTAAAGGCGACTAGGCTAGACGCCAGCACCACATCCTGTGGCAAGGAGTTCCACAGACCGACCACACGCTGAGTAAAGAAATATTTTCTTCTGTCTGTCCTAACCCACCCAACACTCAATTTTAGTGGATGTCCCCTGGTTCTGGTATTATGTGAGAGTGTAAAGAGCATCTCCCTATCCACTCTGTCCATTCCCTGCATAATTTTGTATGTCTCAATCATGTCCCCCCTCAAGCTTCTCTTTTCTAGGCTGAAGAGGCCCAAACACCGTAGTCTTTCCTCATAAGGAAGGTGCCCCAGCCCCGTAATCATCTTAGTCGCTCTCTTTTGCACCTTTTCCATTTCCACTATGTCTTTTTTGAGATGCGGCGACCAGAACTGGACACAATACTCCAGGTGTGGCCTTACCATCGATTTGTACAACGGCATTATAATACTAGCCGTTTTGTTCTCAATACCCTTCCTAATGATCCCAAGCATAGAATTGGCCTTCTTCACTGCCGCCGCACATTGGGTCGACACTTTCATCGACCTGTCCACCACCACCCCAAGATCTCTCTCCTGATCTGTCACGGACAGCTCAGAACCCATCAGCCTATATCTAAAGTTTTGATTTTTTGCCCCAATGTGCATGACTTTACACTTACTGACATTGAAGCGCATCTGCCATTTTGCTGCCCATTCTGCCAGTCTGGAGAGATCCTTCTGGAGCTCCTCACAATCACTTCTGGTCTTCACCACTCGGAAAAGTTTGGTGTCGTCTGCAAACTTAGCCACTTCACTGCTCAACCCTGTCTCCAGGTCATTTATGAAGAGGTTGAAAAGCACTGGTCCCAGGACAGATCCTTGGGGCACACCACTTTTCACCTCTCTCCATTGTGAAAATTGCCCATTGACACCCACTTGCAACCAAGTCCATCTTAACTGATCCTCTCCCTTCATTACTGGTAAAATAATGTAATGGTTAAAAAAAATTCTCTTAGAAAATAACCAAAGATGTGAATCACTCCAATAGGACAATAAGTCTCAAACTTACACAGGCTTTGTTCATAAAAAGCCCTTGAATACTTAAAACATATGATTGCAAAAATGACAGCATTGATGAAGTTACCTATAGAAGACAGTTTTATATCTACTGAACATACTTGTATTGGATGCTGTTGTTTTGAGCTGTTGAATGACAGGATTTAATAACTTTCCAGTTTTTAATTTATTTTTGCTGGTTCTTCTTCGACGACCACTTGGAGGGGCAGAATGCAGGAACCCCACATTGGGTGGCAAAGGTTTTCCCAGTCGAATGTACAGAGCTTCAATCTCTCTCTTCTGCTGAGTTTGCAGCTCAGCAATTTCTTTCATGTGTCTAAAAATAAAAAACAGACTGTTGTGCATCACATTGCTTAAACTGAATCATATAATTGTTAAGCATGCCTTTAATATGTAATTATTAAGGGTGCAATCCTATCCTGTGCTGAAACAGGCAAGCCAAGAGGTTTGTGCTGTATTCAGCACGGAATAGGGGCCCAAAGTGGCTCAGCCAGAGGTACGGGGAAACTTTCCCCCTTACCGCTGGGGAAGGCACCCTGGCTCCTATAGGTCTCCTTGGACTTTTCCACCTCCTGAGGTGGCACAAGTCTGAGGAAAGCAGAGCAGCTTGCAGTTGTCTGAACTCCCCAGGAATAAGGGTTGGAATCCGGCCTAACTGCTGGGTCCATCTCCACCTCCCACTTCCCACCCACCTGCCCCCGGGGCCACCCACTGTCCTCCCTGCCCCATCCCTGGAATGCCTCCCTCTGTGACACAAGGCTCGGTGCCTCCATTGGTGCGGAGGCTTATGTCAGCCTCCTCAGGCTGGTGTTGCTCTGCACACCGACTTTGCTGACTCTCGAGGAGGCACAAACGTGCTTTATGGTTCCTTGTGCTGGCCCAAGGGTGCCTCTGTATTGCGCCCTAAATTACATATTATGTACAAGTATCTGCAGTTAGAAAACAAGAGAAGAATTCTTCTTCCTAGTACTTAGTTTTCTACATGCAAAGAATGATTTTGTAGAGAAAAACATTCAATCATATAATTCTTCCACCTACAATCTGAGGTACATAAGAACATAAGAACAGCCCCACTGGATCAGGCCATAGGCCCATCTAATCCAGCTTCCTGTATTTCACAGCCTGGTACTACAGCCTGGAGATAGAGGTTTATTATTTCAGGGAGAAGTAAGCCATAGACTATGGAAATAGGCTGTTTTCACTTGTGGTAATTGTATGAGGAGAAAAAATGAGAAATGTAAAAATTCAGCTGGAACTGTTGCCTAAACTTCAGCACACCAAAGGACTCAACACGTTCTCCTGGAAAAGAACCTACTTTTCTCTCAGATGCTGCAATTCTTTCTTCATGTCTGCATCTTCAAACTCTGAGTCATTGTCACTGCTCACATAGGATGACTGTGAGTGGAAAGAAGTTATGTTGATAGTTGGGACTTTTGTTCCATGGCCATTAGGTGAATCTAGGCCCTGTGAACTTGACTTTCCAGACTTCTGCAGAAAAGATGGGGCCTTTCCTGCACTGCTGCTCTGAAGTGATGGTGGAGAAACAGCTGATTTTCTTTGAAGAGATTCGTCTCCTGAGTCACTGGAATCATGAGCACAAAGAACGTCAACAGAGGACGCTGTCTGCACACACCGAAAAGATGTCTTTCTATCAGGGCTAGAAGGCTGATCGTCCAAATACACATCTGGTGGTGCAGAGTACCTCACAGATTGCAAGGATGGTAAAGTTAACTCATCCTGTGTGCTGATCACTGAAAATCTGCCAATTGTTTTTGCTGGTGTACTATCAGCCTGTTTCTCAGAAAAGCTAGAGTCTAAAGAGTCATCTCTCTGAGATTTATTTTTCTCTTCCTCCGGTAATGTTGCAAGATTTTTCTTCTCATTCCGCGTAGGAGCTTCTTTACATTCAGCTAGATTTAATGATGAAGGAGCAACCTGCAAGGAGAAGCAAAAAAATGAAGTCTATCTGTAGAATATAGTGCTAGCTCCAAAACATGTGTTGTTATGGAGTTAACAATGACCACAATTGCTTTGAGGAAAGGGACACAAGTGTGTGCATGTGGGGGAACAGCAGTAAATTATAAGTTTATAATACCTGAGGGTGTCCTGATGATATGGCAGCAGAAGCTGAAGTAATGCTCGTAGCTTGACCTGTTTAATATATTGGAAACAAAAATGCACATACATCTGGATAAGTAGATTTTAGAACAAAGCAAAATATAATGTATCTTCATTAATGAAACCATGCCTGGAGTCCTTACAAGGCTGCAGTCCTGGCGACAATCGGACATGACTATGTGCAGGAGTGCAGTTCACATCTATATGAATTAAAAATAAATTGGGACGGCAAATGCAACTCTTGAGACCGTCACACTTGGCATCCTGTGAATATTCTGACTTAAATTCAGTGTAATGAACTGAGAAGTTCATCACCATATGACTATGGAATTCAATTTTAAAAAATTAAGAAAACTTTCTGGGAAGGAGAGAGTAACCAAGGAGCCAGCTCTGATGATTTTACTGACTACATAGTGTGGGAGCAGGAGCAGGAGCAGGGCTGCTTGCCACAATCAGCGTGAGCTCATGACCTATCTTTGAGTCTGGCTGACATCCATGTGTAGGCATCTCATTTCCTCAGAGCCAATACATTTGGGAGCATGTGTTGGGTGGCATGATTAATTCCTAGATTTGATATGGGATATCAATCATGTGTTTTGAACCTACTGTGCTGGATTACTTTATATATAGATACTCTCATGTAGATGTCCAGTGACCTGTAGGCAGGAGAGATGCTCATGTTATGTGGGGTGAGTGGCTGCACTCCCACTCTTCACATAGCTGGTCAATTCTGCAAACTAGCAATAATCCACACTTCTGCACACATTGCACCTTCTTCTCTTACTCAATGCCAGATTACTTTTAGTGTTTTACACGAAATGGTGGAAAAACAAGCATGTCAACCTAAGGTTTTGATCACTCTAAGAAGCAGGGCTAAGAAGATGTGTGCTTCTTCCACTTTTTATGTTTCTGCTTTAGGGCTCAATCCTGAGCCTTGCATGCCGGTTCACTGCTGACACACACTGTCGCCAACATGTGGTAGGCACATTTGCAAGCCCTAATGCTGGCCCAGCACCAAAGCTAGCCCAGCGCAAGCCCGCAATGGGTCAGCTCTGGTACTGGACCTGCAGTCTGCCGCCCGGTGTCTCGCCCAGACCGCCGAGTAGCGGAGAGATGAATGGGGCATGGGGTGATGTGAGAGGAGGCGTAGCAGGGGAGGGAGTGGAGAGGGAGGGTGCAGGACTGGCGGAGCTCTACTCCACTGGATCCAGAGCTCCATATTTGACTCCGCGGCCTGACACGGGACTCCTTGATTCTGCGGCGGCTAAAGAGCCACAGTAGAATCAAGTAGCCCCATTGCCGGGCTACTTCCCTCACTCGAGGGAAGGACACAAAAATCCCCTTCCCCCGAGGAGCTGTTGGCAGCTGCCCAGCATGCTTAGGATGCCGCAGCAGCCCACGTTACAGGCAGCTCAGGATTGGGCTGCCTGTGACCAAACATAGGGAGGCAAGCACTGCCCGGCATCTTTGAAAATTCTCAATGAGAATGTTATGAAGAACATTTTCAACAAAATTAATGCCCAAAAATAAGAATTAATTATACAAAAATAAAGGAAAAACATTGAAGTTTCTCTTGAAGCAACCAGATTTTGCATTTAAAAATATAAATATGTGTGTGTTTAAACACACACATAGCCCGTGATTCTTAGATAAAATGTGGAGCTAGGAAGACCTGGGTTCAAATCCTTGCTCAGCTGTGAGGATCTCAGGCCAGTAACTCTCTCTCAGCTTCACCTACCTCATAGGGCTGCTGTAAGGATAAAAGGTTGGGGGAGAGGAACAAAATCACGTAAGCCATCCTGGGCTCTTTGGAGGATGGCGGAAGAAGAAAGGTAATAAAATACATAAATTAAGAATCTCTGAATCTCATATCTAGGAAGGCATCCCACCAGTGGTGCTCATTCATGACTTGAGCAGATGAGATCCGTAAGGCTGAATGGCCATCAAAGTTGTTCCATAGTTTGCTACCTGCTTTGCTTTCTGATCGATGGCTTCCTTCTGAAGGATGGGTGCTGATATATGTAACTTCAGATGATCTAACCTTTAAGCAAAAGAACAGAAATATAAATTATCTTTCAAGGACCAAGTTGAAGATGCTATTCTTTATATAAATGTATGCAAAGCCTCTCTGGTGCTTTTTAAAAATTCTGTCCTAAAACAAGTCTACTTCACCTAAGCAAACGGTTTTTCTTGTTTTTCTAGGCTCCATATTACTTTCTCTTGCATAGTAGAGATTGGCAGATACCACATAATTAATGTGTGATATT
The DNA here is from genome assembly GCF_035046505.1 of Tiliqua scincoides. Lineage (NCBI taxonomy): Eukaryota > Metazoa > Chordata > Lepidosauria > Squamata > Scincidae > Tiliqua > Tiliqua scincoides. The sequence continues at coordinate 216,271,579 of NC_089822.1, forward strand.
CTAGACATGTAACAAATATGTATAAAGAGCCTGTAGTTGTAAATTATGATTGCCAACCAATTCTGGAGGAATCCTGGTAAAGATTCTGAAAACTCCAGATTCAGAGAATTAGGGTTTATCCATACAGTTTCTGTCTCATGCTTAGTCTTTACGTGGGATATACAGTATATGATTCCTGGGTCGATGGGTAAAGAAAGCATGGCCGTGGGTTGACTTGCCGGAACAGAAGTCGTGCTGGGTGCAGGTTGGTCCTCAGCCACAGTAACCTCCATGCCAGTTCCTGGTACTTTCAAATCCAGCACAAGTGTGGGCAAAGGTGCCAAGCTAAATTCACCATCCCCCTGCTCTAGAGGTACAAAACCATCTGGTGTTGACGCTGATGCAGAAGATGTTGGGACATACTCTTGGTAAAGCAGGTTGCGCAGTTTTTCATCTAGGCTTTTTATTGTATTGTCAGCGAAATCGACCCTGGGTGGCCCCTCACCATCTGACTCGACTGCACAAGGTGGCTGAGTTGCACTCATAGCAAGGCCTGTGCCTGCTACAGCCTGGGACTGGGTTGGTATTACATGCAGCTGAGATGATGCAGACGCTGCAATGTGAGGTGGACTTGAAAGCTGAGGTGCTGCTACAACTGAAGGATCAGGGACAGCAGTCACAGGAAGTATTTGGCCTACAAAAGAATGTTGCATCAGGCCAGGCTGACTGTTGTCTGATGAACTTGGGATTTGTGTTGGAGGCTGGTGTTCCAAAATAGTAGCATCAGAGACAGGGAGTGGGCAGACTTCTGCTGCCTGTGCAGGAACAGACTGAGTCAGTTTTGGCAGCCCAGTCGTGCAGTACTCATCAGGGACACAAATGTTTTCATCTATCTGTTGTAGTGCCTGCAGTGGGGGATTTAGAGAAAGCTGTGCCTGCTCTTCAAGTGAGGTTGCATTTTGGACAATAGTGTCAGGTTGATTAGGCACAACAAGTGGTAGTGGGGGGCATTCTGGTTGGCTTGTATTTTCAGCAACCCGCTCTAGAGCATACGGAGTTGTGGCTGGGGGTGTTGCAACTGATGTTTCTGGCTGTGAAAGGGAACTTGATGGTGTAGCAGAGACTTGTGTCAGAGGAGAAGGAGGTGGTGTTCCTCTGGGGCTCTCATAGGTGCTCCTTTGTTTAGAAAGCTTCTGATGGGCTAAATTATTTTGTTTTCCTGATACCGCAGAACTCAGCTGCTGATCATCTGGCTGCTCTAGATCTGCAAACAACAACAAACAAATATAAGCCTGAATTCAAAGGATGGCTCTTTCTTTTGTGAGATCTAGCTATTGAGATCAGCCTTAAATAGTAGAAGTGTCTCAACAGAAAGATGCAACCCACCATACAGTCTCTCCTCTTAAAACAATGTTTTTTTTAACAGCTTAGACACATCTCTTTAAATAAATTAATTTTCACATTTTTTAAAATCTGCATGCTCAGCTGAAATGTAGTCCTAAAAAAAGGCTATTCTCACTGACCGTGACAGCTCTATCTAAGCAATTGCTAATGGCAAATGCATTATACTTTATTGGCTATTAGCAGTAATCATGCAGTACACTACTTCAGCTAGCTGGAAAATTGAGATTAATAACAAGGTGTTCAGTATATTACAGAGGGCTTTAAAGTTCATTTATGTGGCAAGAACCTCAATTAGTTATACATATGTAAACAGAAATGGATCAAGTTAAATGTCCACAGATGTGCACTCTCAGGAGAAAGGTTTTGACTCTCACTTGATCTTGCTACTGTACTGCTTGCCCCTGCTTATTCCAATCCTCCAGGGTAATGAATGATTGATATAAGTGCCTGTTCCTGGAGAGCTAATTGCCATTTTAAGCCATGGAACACAGACATTTTTGAATGGCTTCCCCATGTTCCAGTTTCTGCATTACTCATTGTGGCTTATCAGGTACAGGTGCCAAAAAGAGAAAAAAATATCTAGAACAATCTGGAGTTAGTGAGTTGAATCCAAAGATTCCCTTCCGCTGGTGGTAGGAGGAAGAGGAACCTGGCTCCAACCCAGTTACCTTGAATTTATATTAATTGGTCATATTCTTACTTTGAAATGGATTTCTACTATAGTTTTTCTTCTACTCATGTTTTTCCTTTCTTAAAAAGAGTAAATTAAAAACTCACTGCCAATTGCTGTTTTGTGTACTACACTATTATCTTTCTACAAAGCAAGGGAAAAGCAGTATAAAATACATCTAGTGTATATTCTTCATAAAGCTCATGTACCTGGAGCTTCAGTCTTTTTTGCACTTTGAGGAATGGGTGAAGCTGGTACTTCAGCAGCTGGATTCTCCACAACAGGACAAATAATAAACCAACGTTTTCCTGTATGCAGAACTAACCACAAAAAAAGATTAGAATTTTCAAAGCTTTTATATCAATGTATCAATTTTATATCAATGTATTCAGATTAGCATTTAATGAAGAACTACTGCATTTAGAGATCATGCCTTTGTCTTTTAAATAGAAATAATTGAAATTATAAAAATGCCTACTATTATACATGCAGTCTATTATACATGTGTTGTATTATACATACAACACATGTTTATTTTGAAGTAAATTTCACTGTGTTCAGTGAAGCAAACACTCAATAAGAAAGCACACAATCACTGTGTTGTAAAAGTGAAATTCTTATTGTGATTTTTTTTCCTTTTCTTCAGAACTCCCAGAGTATTCATTCTCCATTATATGCTGGGTTACCCCTCTTCCTGGGTCAGTAAACAGGGCCATCAACTTTTCAGCTTCTCTACCCAGACAGAGGGGGGGTCCACATTAAGGGTGTGTTGTTGAGAGGAGGAAAAAAGGGGGCATCTACAATCATCTCCAGGTGTCCCTAACTACCACTGCCACATGAAGCCTAAAATAGCAAACAGATGAACGCTTGAACGCAATGGTGGTTGCCATTGTGACTCTAATCAAAATTAGAGTTTTGGGGTTCATTCCCTCTAATGAGGTGGCCATCTTAAACTGAGTCTTATGATGACAATTCGTAAAGCAGATTATGCATTGCTTTACAGTTGGAAAGGACATACAGGTGCAACCTATTTATCCATGGATTTTTTATCTGCAGATTTGTCTCAATGAGAATGGGGTGGGGGAACTGAAAGTCACACACAAAGTTTCTGAAACTGAAAGTTTCCAGGCAGCCCAAAACACTGCAAAAAGGCTCCGCCTCGACCAGGCAGGGAAATAGCCCTGGAGCCCTGGAAGAGCTTCTCCTTGCAAAGGAACAGTAACACTCTTGGAGCCCCTGAGCCAGCAAAGAGGCTGAAGAGGGGGTGGAAAACCCTGTGTAACCAGAACACGTGCAGCAAGGTGGAGTGCTCTCTCTCTCTCTCACACTCACACACACACAGGGGCAGGTGCGGTGTTTGCCGAATTCCCCCCCCCCCCATGGTGCAGGCTCTCCATGCTCCAGCCTACGGAAACAAAACAGCCCAGCAAGTAAACCTTCCCAGCAAGCAAAGCATGAGATTTAGGCTACAATCCTCTCCACACTTTCCTGGGAGTAAGCCCCATTGACTACAATGGGACTTACTTCTGAGTAGAAACGCATAGGACTGGACTCTTAAAAGCTCAGCATCCCACTTGTGAAAGGGGAAGGAGGGGGAGCGAAGGAGCAGAGGGGAGGGGATTGAGAACAGCTGCCTTCGTTTCCTTCCAGCCCCAATTGTCAGGTTGCAGCGTATTGGCTTAACTTTATGGAATTTAGCACAACACGTTTTTTGTTAATCATGCCAGGACACGGAATGGAACTAACGCAGATAAATAGGCTCCACCTGTACTTATATTCATGGAAAACACTTTTACCATTTTGTTGATACACTGGCATTCTTGCCTGGGATTGCCGATTCTCCTGTTTGAAATGAAAAGAAGCTGTTAGGATATATAAGCATTAACACAGAGACAATTGTGTTCAAAATATTTGTGTTTTAAATCTCTGCTTAACAGAAGTAGCAAAAGTTAGGATACTGGACAAGTTACTAAATTAAAGTAAGCTATTAAAGATAGGGACTTGTTATTCAGAAACATATTACCCACAATTGTTAACATTGTTAAGACACACTCAGGATCAATACCTCATTGATATCCAGTCTATAAGTATCTTGCTGAGGACTTGCACCCTGATCAGAACTCCGTTCCCCTTCTGTATCTTCACTAAACATATCTTCTGCTTTGTCAATAATTTCCTTCAGTTGTTCAATAAATATCTCTTTCTCAGTTGGCAGTATAAATTCATTTTCTACCTATAAGAATGCACAAACATATTTTCACAGACTGCATTCTCTCTCATCTTTGATCTCCAGTTAATTCACAACTCCAGGGTAACTGTAATGCTTATTTACCTCTTTTTAAAGAACATACACTGTGAAGAAGTTATCAATCTATAAAATACAGTGCTTTCCATGGTGACATCATGCCTGTTGCAGCAAAACAGCAAGGAGTCTTGTAGCTCTTCGACTAACCAGTTTATTTCCACATGATCTTTTGTGGGTTACAGTCCACTTCAGTGCATGTATCTGATGGACTAAATGGGTCAGTCTTTAAGGCATTACAATATTCTTTGTTGTTTTTGTTATGAAACAGAGTTTGTCCACACTGGAGATTATGGTTCAGATTTGAAATAAATTCATATTTCTATAGTAAATATTGTTTAACAAGTCTTCTGAAATTATGCATTATTATTATGTAATTCTCCTATCTTGATTAAGCAGTAAATTAATGCTCTACTATACAGAAGGCTTTTCAGGTTAAGTACAAGCTTCAAAGACTGGCTGATGGGTCATTAGGATCTTGCAGCAATCTGGTAGTGTTTGAGCCTATTACTGGAACCAACAGAGATAGAGTAACAAATCTTTCTGGGTCAAGCCAACAACAGTATGTCACTTCTTGGAATGCAGCTTGGAATGCAATTTTGGAATGCAGCTATAGATTGTATTGTTCTATATACAACTATAGGCCAAAGTAGTACATCCCATTCCATAGGGCCTTCTTCCCAAACAGTAAAGAAGAGTGGTTCATTCACAGAGAGGCAAGATATCCCCTCTAGTCCTACTACCCTAAGTATAGATCTGGCACACTGAGAAATGATACGCTAATCAGAAACTAGCCTGCATGCTCAATAGCTTCCTGCCATATTCTTAGAACTAGTATCCTAAGGAGAGTGAGTGGGTGGCCACCTCACAGCACAGCAGTCCTCATGCAACCCCCAAAAATCCACACTGAAGAGTATGGAACATGACTGAATGGGGCACATTCAGGATTAAGGCAAGACATTGGCAAAAAGTGGTTTCTTTTCACGGAATTAGGTTACAACCCATTACATTTCTTTCCCCCCTGAGTATATAAAGATTGGCTGTGGTACAAATTCAGTTTATGCAAAGTCTCGGTGATGGTATAAAAAGATCCAAGTCAAATAAGCTCTTACCATGTAAGTAGCTATTTCTTCTGGAGCATCACCATCTAAATCAAACTTAAATGTGACCATTTTGTGATTGTGTGTTTCTAGTTGACATTCTACCATCTTATCCCCTGTGTTGTAGACCTAGAAAAAGAACCAATAATTATTTCCAACATTGTCAGAGAAATCAGTCACTCAAGAACAAAAATTGCCTACATTTGAACATGGGTTAGTCGCTTACATTTAAAATGGTCAGTTTCGGTCTGTTGGACTTTTCTTGACGTGAACGGGCACGTGTTGATTTCTTATGCTTCTTTGAAGGTTTTCCTTCTTGTTTTCCACTTCCACTTGTTCCTTCAAAACTGTCGCTCATCTCTTTGCCAGAAGCAACATCAGGACTCATATAGCTTACGATAAGGAACAGAGAGGACATAGGAGTCAAGAGAACAGTATGATAAAAGCAGACCTGTTTTAAAGGATTTTCTCAGAATCAGCATAACCAGACTCATTAATTGCTTTCATAGATGCGATCACTTACAGCCCAATCCTATTGGGGCTGCCCCACTGGCAGAACGCCCATTCCACCAGTGCTGGCTGCTGAAAAGCAGCAGCAAAGTGTGCTCTGGCAACATGCAGAGTAACATCCTGCTGGAGCACCAAAGGAAAGGGCAGAGCCTTCCCACACATGTTGCAAGATGTTGCTGCACGTGTTGCCTGCAGGAGCAGCTAAGACAGTAGGAGAGATAGGAGGGAGGGTGGAATGGGGTGAGGAGAGGGAGAAACTGAGTGGGAGGGATGGGGAACAGGGAGATTGTGGGAGGGGATGGATTTGGAAGTGATGGTGAGCCCTGGATCCTTTTCCCTCCAGCAGCAACCTTGCCCCCTTTCTTTCCTCAGATTTGTACCAGCTAAAGATCTGGCACCAAGGAAGGTCCAAGGAAACCCATTGTGGAGTAGGACGCTTAAAGAGGCATAAGGGAATTTAAATTCCCTTTCCCTTCTAGAATCTCCCAAACCACCACCACCCCACTGGATTTGGAGCACCCCTTTTCCATGCAGTTACACCAGCAGAAGGGGGAAAGAAGAGGATTGAATTGTTAGTCCAGCCCAGCCAGGTGACCAGTTATTTCATCTATTGTTACAATTCTTCATCTTTGTTCATCTCTATCAATTTGCCTAAATGTAGAATTTCCTTTTATTTGAGCAGAACCTACTGAAAATGAATGATTCATTGGATGACTGAATGTGCATAAAATTTCACTTTGTGAAATTTTGTGTAAATTGGGAAATGGTGCGTTGTAATGGCACTGTACTAGATAAACCAATAGAATACCTTTCACAGCTCTGTGATAAACTTGGCTGCTTTTCCAGTATTACATGCTCCTAAAATATAAAGAGGAAACAATTATTGAAACAGAGATACACTGCAAACTAGTATTTGAACACAAAATAAATAGATCATTTTTGCACATATCATGGACACAATCTAGCCACAGTTGTGCTCATAGTCATCATTGATTTCAAAGTGTGAAGGATAAGCATACGCTTAAATCTCTTGTGCATACAAATGCAAAATAAAAGTGCTCAATTTTGGTTGCACTGCCAAAATGTATCTTGTATTTTTAATTTGGATAGTAGAGGTTTGCCACAAAATCTGGGGGTTCCATATCTGTGGTTTCACGGTTCTCAAATCCCCCCCATTATACCCATTACTCATTTTTTTTTGTTTGCAAATGCTTTGCAAAAGGAATCTTCCCCCCCCCCCCCCTTAGCTTAGGAACACTTTGGAAAAGGAAGCAGACAGCGAGAGCCTAGATTCATAGCTGCTAAGGGAACACTAGAGGAGACAGTAAGAACGCTAACAGGAAGTGGAGTCTAACAGGAAGTGGAATAAGACCCAATTCTATCCTCTTTGTCTGCTCCCTCTGCAGTTCACTTCCGAAATTATCCTTCCACTTGCAATAAGGAGGGTTTACACTCATGGAAATGATAGGTTGTTGCACACAGAAATGTGAGCAGAATCTTGACTAGGCTTTGCATGTGTGCAACAGGTCCACAACATACTGCACAACATGTTCCCCAACATGTCACTTGCATAAACATGCAAGTTCATTCCTGTACAACATCTTCTGCATGTGCTTGTGAGACTGCATGTAGAACAATTTCAAAATAACCTCATGTGCCTAACTTTCCCCTGAGTTCCTTAGGACACAACCCTGACCTTTTTCCTCCCAGGAAGTTATATTTGATCATGAGTGTACTTTATTCACAAATGTCAACATATTGAAGATTGGGAGCCTATGCAGATATTTTTGAAAGAAAAATTAAGTCTGTCAGCATTAATGGCAGTTCTGTCCTTAGTCTTTAAAATTTAAGTGTCTGGTATTCATATTATATTGCTTTGGGGGATTACTCAATCAGTGGTATAGCTCACGAGGTTCTCCCTACATACCAGCCTTGGGAGGGGGGTGGCACCACAAGTGACCAAAATTGCTAACATTGCGGTCGTTAGGAATAACACCATCATGTTATTTACTGTTGGGTGCAGAATTTACAGCAAAATGCAATGAAAAAAAACAGTGAAATATCTCCATTCTATCAAAAGTTATGGCCAAAAAAACCAGAAAACAAAAAATGCATGGAGCCCTATGGAACATGAAACTGAGTCATATCACGTGCTTACTCATGAGTAGGTGAACTTGTCTTAGTCCATCGGAAAGGTTAGGCTGAGAGGAATCCAACAGCACCACAATGGTCCCAATGAACACAGCCCCCGAGAAACACCTAGGAAGGAAGTCCCTCCTCCCTCCAAGCTGAGGAATGTATTGAGCCCTATGGAAAGCGAAACTAAGCATTTACTCATGAGTAAGCAAAAGTGCCTGGGCTCGTGGTCAGGTCAGGCAAAAAGGAATGCAAGTCTCCCAGAATGGTCCCAATCTGATGGAACTGGAGCTCAGCAAATGCTCCAGAAGGCAGCCCTCCATAAAAAGAATAAGAAAGACGCTTAACAGCCCAATTCTATGCATGTCTACTCAAAGCAAGACCCATTAGAGTCAATGGGGCTTACTTCCAAGAAAGTGTGGATAGGATTGGGCTGCAAACTGGTAAGGTGAATGTTTTCTATTTCAGACTTGTAAAGCTAGGTAGGTTCTGATATTGATATGTCTGAAATATAAGAACTTAAATTGAACTGGTCACTGGGTAGGGCTGAAAATCTCACTGATTTTTTTGTGGGGAGGGTGTTATTGCAGGCAGGCTACAGAGAAAATTAACTTGGTAGATTAGGGCTGGCTTCCCCTTACTTAATTAGTTGTTTTTCTTTAATTTAATTATTTATAATTACAGGTGCAACCTATTTATCCACAGATTTTTTATCTTCGGATTTGTCTCAACTCAAATGGGGTGGGGGAACTGAAAGTCACACACACCTTTGCCTCTTTTGCCCTGTGCTGGTCTCTGTTCTGTTTCCAGGCAGCCCAAAACACTACAAAAAGGCTCTACCTCGACCAAGCAGGGAAATAGCCCTGGAGCCATGGAAGAGGTTCCCCTTGGAACCCTTGGAACAGGTTCCAGTAAGGAACAGTAACACTCCTGGAGCCCCTGAGCCAGCAAAGTGGCTGAAGAAGGGAAAGGGGGGGGTGGAAAACCTCTGTAGCCAGAGCACATGCAGCAAGGTGGAGCGTGCGCTGGCATTCTCTCTCTCTCTCTCTCTCTCTCTCTCTCTCTCTCACACACACACACACACACATATACAGGGGCAGGTTCCGTAGCAACAGAGGGGATTGCTTTAAAAAACCCAGGGAGTGTTTGCTGAATTTCCCCCCACCCCCAATGAGATGGTGCAGGCTCTCCTGCTCCAGCCTACTGAAACAAAACAGCCCAGCAAGCAAGTCTTCCCAGCAAATAAAGCATGAAATTTAGGCTACAATCCTCTCCACACTTTCATGAGAGTAAGCACCATTGACTACAATGGGGCTTACTTCTGAGTAGCCAAGCATAGGACTGGACTTTTAAAAGCTCAGCATCCCACCTGTGGAAGAAGCAGGACAGCTGGCAACGGTGAGGACTGAGTGTGGAGGGTGAGGCAGGAGGGGATTGCTTTAAAAAACCCAGGGAGTGTTTGCCAAATTCCCCCCCCCCCCAGAAGCTGCAGGCTCTCCTGCTCCAGCCTACAAAAACAAACCAGCCCAGCAAGCAAGCCTTCCCAGCAAGCAAAGCATGAGATTTAGGCTACAATCCTCTCCACATTTTCCTGGGAGTAAGCCCCATTGACTACAATGGGACTTACTTCTGAGTAGAAACGCATAGGACTGGACTCTTAAAAGTTCAGCATCCCACCTGTGAAAGGGGGAGGAGACGGGATTGAGAACAGCTGCCTTAGTTTCCTTCCATCTGGAAGTGTCAGTCTGCAGCGTATTTGCTTAACTCTATGGAATTTAGCACAACGAGTTTTTTTTGTTAATCACAACGGGTCACGAATGTGGATAATATTTTCCACCTGTATTTATTTTAATTTCCTTGATGATGTCACTTCCAGCCATGACATGACTTAAAAAATTAATTGTGTCATATGGGGTGACAAAAATTTATGGGCCCTGGGTGTCAAATGACTTAGCTACGCCACTGGACTCAACAATCTACAGATTAGTTAAAGGGCAGGCACTCAGAAGGTTGTGAGAATATAAATGTGAAGAACTGAGATTCTGAATGATTCTGAAAGGTTCACATTAAATGTTAATGATATACAACAGACTAGGATCATAAAAAATTCACAGATGATGAGTAGAGATGGTTTACAGAAGATTTTTTTAAAAAGTCAATAGACTTTTTCAAACATATCAATAGATTTGCTCATAGTTTTACAGCACCCAGGATAAGTTATTAAGAAACACGTTACATTACCTCATGAGTAGATTCTGCAGCTGGTGGAACAACTGGGCATGGAGCTGGAACCTGCTGGCCCAGAGGTTGGAGATTATCTGGCTGGGATTGCGGATAGCCAGTAGACTGGAGAGGCAAACCTTGATCTACAGGCATTGCTGCATTAGCAAGAATGTTTTGTGAAAGACCTTCCGGACCAATGCAAGGAGGTAATGTTACAGCCTGTAACTGCAAAGGTGGTGACAGGATGGCAGAAGGCTGCATTGGTAATGCGGGCATCTGAGTTCCAATGTCCACCCCATAGGGAAGATGTCCAATAATCTGTTGCAAAACAGCAGACAACTGTTATTAAAAATCAGTTCCATTTAGGATAATGATTACTCACACGGGTAAGGTCGCATTACATATATAAAAGAATCCTAGTTAATGAAAATCCTTGCTGTACTACTCTAATAATGAATTTGTGTTTAAGTGCTGTTTCTTCTTAGGAAAGAAAGAAGGTAGGTCCAGTTCACACAAACATCCAACAGTGGTGTCAAGGCTTACACAATATGTAAAGTTGCTCAGCACAGCCAGTTAAGCATATGAAAATTTTCACCACATCACAGTGAATAGCCAGGAGAATTATCTGTATCACAGTACAAATTTCTAGATCAGCATGGCAAGTTTCTTCACATGAATGGTGTACTGTGTGGAGTAGCTTCTATGACCCCATATACATGATTTCTTTTAGCACACATCTAAAGTGCAGATGTGGTAAAATCGTCCTTACCACTTGTCAGGATGATGCAGATGACTAAGATAGTCCAAGATAAGACAGGGCACCCCACAGTAGTGTGGTAATCTGTGGCCGCAATCCTATATATGTTCTTCTGGGAGTAAAGTTCCCAGAAAGTAAAGCAAAACCTTTCTAGGAGTAAAGTTTCCAGTTTTTATGTTAAGTTCCACTTAACATAGTGGAACTTACTTCTGAGCAGACACGTATAGGACTGCACTGTAACAACCCAATTCTATCCAACTTCCACCACTGATGCATATGCGATGTAGCCTCAAGGTAAGGGAACTAATGTTATTTTGAGAAGGCCTCTGTGACCACACCACAACACAGGATGCAGTGCATACCTCATTGGCATGGCTGCATCAGCACTGGAAAGTTGGATAGAACTGGGCCCTACAGCAGGAGAGAGGAATCCAATACTACTCAACATCACATATTCCACATGCAGCAGCCATGACATTCTGTTGTGTGGCACCAAATCAAGAGGGTTCTTAAAGCATGCGTTCTGCCAACCTATGTGTCAGTAATTGTCATTCACACAATAGCTGGTTGGGGTTCCATTAAATTTCAGTCAGTTTGGTATGAAAAATATGTGTGAAGGAATTTACTGGGTCCTGCTTAGTTACAGTGGTGAACAATTCAAAGTGTTTATGCTAAAGGGAATGTAGTGTTTCCAGAACTGGGCTGCAATCACATCTGAGCTGTTGATCTGTACATTAAACAATTGTATATTTTACATATTTATGAAAAGGATGTTCTTCATGAAAACATATTTTCGGATGGATACATCATCATGCTGATTTTTGGTCTTGGTACAATAAGTTATGTGTACAAATTTCAAGTTATGGATCAAGCTTTACCTGGGGGGGAACCTGAAGCAGAGATGGGATACAGAAGACAGAGAGAGGAGGGAGCAGCAGGAAAGGAGAGCATAGAAGAGAAAGAGAGCAAGTTTTAGTACTATTAATGTGCCACATAATTGTTCTTATGCGTGCTTTATGTGAATGGGGGGGCACTCGTAATATCTAAACAAATGAAAAAATAGGCTCCATTCTGAGCAATATTCATATTCTCAGAAAATATTCACAAGTTTTAAAATCAAAATATAAAGCAATTTTAAGTAACATTTTCAAGATTAAATATTGCTACTAGGATAGAGTGGTACATTATTCTTGCAAAGAATATGTTAGCGGGTCAGTCGAATAAAGTAGCTCTTTCCTCTTGGAAAGATTAAGAAAACCTATATTTTTAATCCATTTTAAAAAATAACAGCTAAATTTATGTAAAATAATTTCCAAAATTATATTTTAATTTGGAGACCATAACAGCCCAATTATCCCCTGTTAAGCAAACATCATGCAGGGCCACTACTGCAGCTGGTGCTACATCCTGTGTGCCAATTGGGGACCAGGCCAGCTGGGAGAGGTAGGAAAATAAAAATTTTACTTACCTTCCTGGCCACTGCATGATCCCCAATGGGAATCCTCAGATCTAGCCAGCTGTTTTGTTGGAGCCTGCTGGGGGCGTGTCCGGCCTGAGATGGGATTCAAAACATGGCAGATGCCAATGCCATGGAGATCCACCCATTCTGATCCTCGCTCCTCCGCCAGCAGAACACCCCCAGCAACCAATCAGTACTGTGCAGCCAGAAGCATGCAGCCTTCTGACCTTTGCATTAACGGGAATGCTACACAGACTGGCAGAGAGGCTGCCACACTGGGAGACCTTGTGGTAAGCTAGGATACCATGGGGATAGGTTTGAGTCTTAAGTAACTTTGGCTGCAATCCTACACACATTTACTTAGGAGTAAGCCCTATTGAACACAATGGGACTAACTTCTGAATAGATATGCATAGGATTGGACTGTTAGTCATCAGCATAAGTAAAACAGAGGACTTTTTTCATAGTAAAAATTCATAGTCTTATTTTTTTCATCTATCCAGAACAAGGTATAAAAGACAAATATGTTTTTGACCATCTTCTGGCCAAGGTCCCTCATAGTGTACCACAAGTCTCTTTTCTGGAACAAACATGCATCTCAGTTAAAACTGATAGAGGTATATCAGTAAATGATATTTGACATGCTGAGGCCAACTACTGGGTCAACTACTTTGAAAACCAATGAGAATGACACCATTGGTTCAATGGAGGGAAGGCTGGGACTCAGAGGAACACAAAAGTTCTTCACAAACAATATATTTGTACCAAATATATATGGCTGAAGAGAGAAGGTTAGATATAGTAAAGTTTGAGATACAGAACAACAGGTTGATATGGAATGCTATGACTTTTAAGAAGGTGGATATGATATAATGCAATGACTTTTTATAAAATCTCCCATTTTTAGCAAACTTTTCTTGAATAGTCTTCATACTTGCAATTAACTCCCTTCTGCTCAAGTTTAATTTTATATTGTGTTAGGAAGTTGCTTTATTAAGAACTTCTATCCTTCTGTATTTGGAAGCTCTACTAGTAATTTAATGACTTAGGGCCCAATCCTATCTAATTTTCCAGTGCCGATGCTGCTGTGCCAATGGGGCATGCACTGCTTCCTGTGGTGGGGAGCAGTCACAGAGGCCTCCTCAAGGTATGGGAACATTGGTTCCCTTACCTTGGGGCTGCACTGAGGCTGCACCGGTGCTGGAAAGTTGGATAGGATTGGGCCCTTAGGTTGTGTTTCAGCCACTGTAAAAATCTGCAGCCATGACAACACAGAAGATACTTACTGATGTAATTTATAATATTATAAATAGCATTTCTAAAATTATTCCTTAATATTTCTCTTCATTTTTGAAGAACAGTCTGCTTTCAATGTAATAACAATCTACTAAAAGTCTGGTGTGTAGAATAGGCATGATTATAACTTTTAAATTATGACTGACAAATTATCTTAATATTATACTTTGGGTTATCTCCCATGTTTAGTTTTTTACTTCCTAAATATATAAATAAATTAATCATGATTAAGTCCTATTGAAATTAATGGCACTTAGGACACAATCATATCCCCCAGAAGCACTGATAGGCTTGTGCTGCATCCAGCAGTGGGAGGAGCCCAAAGGCAAACGGGGGGGGGGGTAAGTAAAAATATATAAACTTATCACCCATTTGCTTTGGGGTTGCCTATTGGTCTCCTTTCACATAAGCCACCTCTTTTGGTGGCATATGTCTGATGGGAGAAAAGGGGCAGGGACGTTTGAATGGAGGGGATAAGTCTACCACTGTTGCTGAATCCACCCCCTCCCATCTTCCCTGCCCCTACTTCCTCTCCCTCCCCTCCCAGTTACAGCTCCAGTTCTCCCACCTCACACCCCCACAACTGACTTACCAGGTCTGGTGAGTGCAGCAGGTTTTGGCAGCAAAACTAAAGTACTGCCACCACTTGCAGCAGCACTCAAAAAATGACCAATTGTCAGCCATTTTACAACTATGAAAGACTCTTCTGCTGTTGTAGACCTTTCCTCTTTAATTTATCAGTTATTACAAATTAAACTTAGGATACAACCCTCTATATATAATATCATTCTGAACAGAAATCATTCTTCACCATTGTGAAAAACCTGTTTCATTCCATGAGAGACTAGTTAGGAGGAGAACCACTTTATCCCAAACTATCATTTCCTGTCCATACTGCCAGATACCTGAAATATTCTAATTTTCACTGACCTAAGAATTTTGAAAACAAATTCATTTTTTTAGGTTTTATTTCTCAGGGCATACTTCCATGGGACATTGTTTTTTATTAAAACACAAACGTACAAAATCCCAAGTTTTTGCTAACTATCAAACAAATTAGAGAACCTCTATTTTGAGTAATAAACCTATGCCCCACTAACAAGAAAGTCCAATGTCAAACAGATTACCTGATTACCAGCCCCAGATGCAGACATAGTCTGTTCTGAAGGATGAATTATGCTTGGCTGAAGTGACTGAGAAAGTGGAGGCAGCTGCTGCTGCTGCTGTTGTGAACCTGCTTGCATGCTCTGAGTGTGATGGGAAGAGGGGAGAACTTCATTCTGAATTATTTGCTGGAGGGTAGCCTGGTACATTGGGTGTTGGGAGATCTGGGCTACTGCATGATGGGTTGACAACGCTGAAACTCCTGGTGGAGCCACCGTAAGTAATGGTATTGGAGCAGCTGGCATATTTGGCACAATTGTTTGGCAGGGCAAGACCAAGGAAGCTACAGCAGTATGAGGAAGGTTGACCACCTGCATAGGTGGGGCTGGGGAATTTGACGTCAGTGGCAGAGCAGGGTTCACAGGGAGGCTTGGTACAATCACAGCTGGAGGAAAATACTGAGGAGGAGCAGGTATAGGGGGCACATTTGCAGCAGGTATATCGGGCAGGGTTGGAGGATGGCTATCAAGTCCTGTCAGAGGAGTAACTGCAGGAATGACAGGAATCTGAAAAAAAATATAATATTACATGAATTGCAAGAGTGTTTGTGTATGTTGCCAAGTTAATTTCGTATGTTTTGTATAGTGACTTCCAACCATTTTCATATCTATATAAAGAGCAAGCAAAATTATTTCAGAATACATATAGGAGATGACTTCAAGACAACTGCAAGTTCTTCATCTGAGCTGTACACAATCAATTCCAGAAGAAATCTGCTAATCATGCAGCTGACGTTTTAGGTAGATACTTTACACATCTGCCGCATGCAGATTACAGCTAAAGCAGCAATTCAGAGTTTGGTAGATTCTTCATTGCGCTCATAGAACTCCTAAAGCTTTCCCATTTATGTCAGGGGAGTTCTGTGTTTGCAAAGGGATGCCCATTCAGCACTACCCTCTCCACTGAGGTAGAAGAAGTTGCACATGCCACTGTGCCTTATTGATGCTGCCGTTGTTGCATGCTATATCCAGTTCAGGGCAAGTTGCTTTTGTTTTGCATACATGCAGGTTAGTGTTTTCCATGAACTGATACAGTGTTTCTCAAACTGGAAATAGGGGTGATTTTTTCATTTTGTACCAGTAACAGATCTATGAAGGTATAATTCAGCACTTTCCAGGGTGTCAATTGGGACCCGTTAGAATTGTTGAAAGGGAAGAGCAAAGTTTCGAATTCCCAACTGCTGCCAGCATGTTAGATCAAAGTCAAATTCCCAACTGCTCCAACACAGGTTGGAGATGATGCAGTGAGGGGAGGAGAATATATGCAAGGGACAGGGAATGTGAAGAGTCCTGAAGCCTGAACAGAACAGAAACAATGCAGGGAATGTAAGAACTTGGCCAGCTACTCAGTGAAGCTCTGAGATGGGACCAGCATGTTAGATAAGTTTAGAAGCTGGAACACAATTGCATAAAGTTTGAGAAACACTTTTAACAGATATAACAAGCCTTAATGACTGTATAGGTAGAACATGTTGAGTCTTGAATGATATGCATTGGAGGCACATACAATTAAACCACACACTATAAGAACGAATGTATGTGCAAAAGTTCCCAGCAGTAAAAAACGTTTGAAAATCCAGCATATATTTAACTGTTGCACATGATAGCTTCTACTGAAGATATTAGTTCTACCCATTACAGGCATGCAAACTGACATGCATACTAATATTCAGCACTGAACATTTTCAAAACTTTTAATTATTTTTATGCAGTAGTTTCTGCTATAAAGATAATTGTAGCCCTGGGATACAATAAGTTTTAAAACTGTACATATTTTAAAATATCTTGCATTACTGAATAGACAAGATCCCCCAGTTATTTTAAATCTTGAAACTGTATTAAATGCTACATTAGCATTTAATAACTCAAAGATATAGACTGCCACTCTTCTAATCATCTCACACACTTTATTCACTTTCACAATGAGTGCTTCAGGCCCTACTACAGTAAGCATTCTGCTTATCAGAGCTCTTGCTTCATTTTGCACCTGTCAGAGGTGTTACTGCCCACTACACCTGCCTCCCACAATCTTTCTCTCTCCTGTTTCCCTTCTCATTAACCAATCACTGCAGTTATGCTCTAGAACAGTGGTTCCCAATCTGGGGTATGTGTACCCCCAGGGGTACTTGCCAGGACCTTTAGAAAAAGAATTGAAAAATTGCAGAAAATGGCAGGTCTGTATTTAATGCCTTGCAGGGCTGGCAAGGCTGAAAGGAAGGCAGCTAAGCTAGCTGGCTGCAAAAGCCCCAGCTACTGCTAGTTTGTGGTCATCAATTTGTGTATTATGATATGTGGATCAGTAGTTGAAAACATATACATTTGAATTAACAGCAACTATATTAATTACAAAGATTTTGATAATATAAGGGTTACAATTTATGGAAATGGGCTGCCAAGGGGTACACAAGGGAAAAAATGTTGGGAACCACTGCTCTAGAATATAGAACTTTATGTTGATCACAGCTGAAGAAGCCTTAATTGTGAAGAAAGAGAAGACAAATGAAGGAGCAATCCTAACCCACTTCCCAGCACCGACATAAGGGCAATGCCACTCCGAGATAAGGAAAGAAACATTCCCTTACCTTGAGGAGGGCTCCATGACTGCCACCCAACTGCAGGATGCAACACACATCCCATTGGCACAGCTATGCCAGTACTGGAAAATTGGCTAGGATTTGGGATGAAGGGAGAGAGAGGCCATGGCACATGTAAACTCTGCTGCTTAAAAAAAGAAGGTAAGACAAAAACTTCCATATGGGGGAAATGTTAAATCAGCAGGGCACAGAAAGAAAAATCACCGGGGGCATAGAAGACGGCAAGAAGAAAATAAGAAAGCAGAAAAAAATAAGTGGGCAATTGTGTTTCGAGTTTAGATTATGTTTTGCAAGTTATGCTGTTGTCGTCGTCCCCCACACATATACCATTGCAGACTACTGTGATAACATTTATTAGAGAAGAAAAAATTCTGCAATATTCTGTGTCTAGGGCATCCAAGCAAATTTATATTATGCTTCTTGCAGTGAAATTCTATGCTTGTTTACTCAGAAGTAATTCCCACTTTGATCACTAGGATTCAGTCCCAGGTAAGTGTGTTGAAGATTACAGCATTGGTTTATGACCTCTATTACCTATTAAGCGGAGAAAATATTTTAATTGTTTTTAAAATCCTGGAATACTAAATTTAAGTTGACATAGGATTTAACAGCAAGTGAAATTTATAATATTCAATGCCAACATTAATGGAATCAGAACTGAAAATAACCTCAGACAACATTTATCTCATTCATTTGCCTCCTTTGTGTTTTGACTTTTTCTGAGGATCTTTTTTTTTCCTTTTTGGTTGACAAATAAGGAGAGTGGCTGGTGTAACAGTTCCTCCTGCTAACCTATGCTTTTAATTATCAACTCACTGTATCTCCCCCCCCCCCACACACACACACAGAGGTACAAAAAGGTTGGGACTTTTTTTGGTGGACTAGGATTCAAAAGACACTTGTGTGTGCACAAGGTAATTCCACACACACACAATAAATGTGTGTTGCAACTGCCCTTCCCAACAACACTTTTTGTGCCCTGTGTAATGCTGCTGGAGAGGATCCTCTTCTGGATGATTTTTCAGGCAATGTGAACAGGATCAGGGAGCTGAAAAGCCTTTGTACATGCTAATTGTGTACCTTTTGTGTTTATCCGAAAGCTTACTTAAAACATTCCTGTATACTATACTTAATACCCAAGATTGACTTTATCCTACTTCATCAGTAAATAATGAGGCGCAACAACTGGCTCAGATTTAAAATTGAAAACACCACTAGACTAATGGAGGGGACTAGTGGAGAAATGGAAAGGAGGTGGGTAGCAAAAGTAAGAGCTTGAGCCCCCCACCAAAATATCATTTTCTGTAAAAGTTTTATCATCCCACACAGAGAAAAAATGCAGAATTTGTAGTTATTGCAATCCATCAGTCCCATCAGTTCAACTTAGCTCAAAATAAAACAATTTAGGGTACAATCCAAACTTCATGTTAGGTTGGCGCAATTCCTTTGCACCAGCCTAGGAGGGTCGTAGATGTGCCGTAAAGCATGCTTGCGCTTCCTCAGGAGGATGTTGTGCCAGTGCACGGAGGTGAGCTGGAGCACAGAGGCTACATTCAGCCTCTGCAGCAGCTTCCCCCAAGTAAGTTGCATTGGCTGAGCTTGGCCAACGCAGGGGTCCGGGGAGGGTGGGGAGGAGGCGGGACAGAGGTGTTCCGGGGCAGGGGGAGGGTGGGGAGCAGGAGGAGGAGCTGGATCCGGCTGTTATGCTGGATCTCAACCCCCTATTTCCAAGCAGCGCGGAGCAGCTGCAAGCCGCTCTGCTATCCTTGAACCTGTGCCACCTGCTGAGGTGGTGCAAGTCTGAGGAGACCCATAAGGGCTGCAGTGGCTTACCCTGGGGTAAGGGGAAGAATTTCCCCTTTCCCATTATTTGCTATGAAGTAAGGGGAAGAATTTCCCCTTACCTCTGGCTGAGCCACTTTGGCACTCTATCCCGTGCTGGATACAGAGCAAGCCTCCTGGCCTGCCTGACCCAGTGCAAGATAGGATTGCACTGTAAAGGAAAATTAAAAGCTAATGGAGAAAAAGGAAAGTAAATAACATCATTTCTTTGAAAGGGCCAGAATATATCTTCCCTTATTGCTTCCCATCGTTCTGCTTTCTTTGCTTGCCTTCCTTTGATCATCTCATTGGGTTAAATGCATTGTTTTTCTGCCCCTTTTTGCTTTACCCCATGTCTGGGTTTCTTTCACACCAAATATCTACTTCAGATCTTTAGGTAAACCTTTAGGAAATGCAAAAAAATGTCATGTGATGTCTTAAAGACTAATAAATTTATTGTGGCATAACCATATATGGACTCGAGCCCACTTTTATCAGATGCATGAAGTGTTCTCTTTAGTTGGCAGATATATATACAGTATATAAACACAAATGGGTGAGGAGGAACACAGTGGAGGAACACAGTGGAGCCGACAGGCCATGAAATACAGCGTGTGCGAGAGGGAGAGAGAGAGTGTGTGTGATTAGATTACCTCAGAATGTCAGATGCGAGAGAGGGCACCAGGATGCAGGTAACCTGATGTCTGTGTGCTCCCTGAGGCATCTGGTGGGTCACTATGAGATGTAGGAGCAAGGACTAGATGGGCTTTTGGCCTGATCCATTTGGGCTTTTCTTGTGTTTTTAGATACATGTATACAAAGGTTTGTATATGAAGTATTATAATAGTTTCCAAAAGAAAGACATGCTTACCAGTAGCACAATTCAACCTTACACTCAATGGTATTAGAAATATGGAGTTGAAAGGTTCTGAAGAGAAAGTACATGTAAGGGGGAGAGACTTTTGTACAGAGATTCCTAGGGCTTTACTTACGGTAAATTCCTAGGGTTCATTGTTGCTTAGAATTGCATATTGCTAAGGCACATGGATATCAGAGCTGAGTGGGAACTGATCCTTATGAAGCAAAGAAAGAGCTGCATTTGCTCCTGCTGCTGCTGCTATCTTTGGTCCCTGCCCCTGTACTAAGCTGACTCCTAAACCAGGGGTCTCCAAACTTTTTGGCCAGAGGGCCACATCAAATATCTGGCATGGTGTTGAGGGCTGGAAAAAAAATTTGAATATAAAATTTAAATAAATAAATTAGAGATGGAACTTACATGAGTGAATAAATGGCCCTCAGAATACCCTCCAGACACAACCAGAGCATAGCTCTGGTCATGTACAGTTGAGTGGGCCAGAGGCTTTCAGGGGACAAGAGAATAGGGGACAAGCCGGATAGAGGCTTGTCATGGGCCGCATCTGGCCCCCAGGCTGGGGTTTGGAGACCCCTGTCCTAAACAATGATGAAATTACTCTTATTTTTGCCTTTGTCATATCATTGCTTGACCAGAATTTATGAACTGCAATCACCACTCTAGAATGGTTCCTCTTCCCCAGCATCCTTACTGAGAGCACTTTTGGGATGGGAGGATATTTAGGATGCTTAGAGAAATTGCTGTGAATCTATTTAGGGTCTGGCAGTCAAAGCTGAAGGAGAAATAAAAGCCCAAGCAGCTAATATTAACCAAAATGGGCCTCGCTAAAAAATACTACTATGCTAAAAGTAAATATGCTATGCTAAAAGTGTGCCATGGCACACTGGTGTGCTGCGAATGGTCTGCAGGTGTGCTGTATGAGTTTGGGGGAGGCTTATTTATTAGTAGGGCCATTGAGGGAGGTGAACCCCCCCCCCCAACAACAGCATGGTGTGCCTTGTCAATTGTCAAAAAACTGATGGCATGCCTTGACAATTTTAGTACCTTGTCAATGCGCCGTGAGGCAAAAAAGGTTGAAAATAACTGATTTATCGAGTCTTAACAAAATGCAAATTTCTCAAAATCATAAGAAAATAGTAGACTGTCATATCAACTATTAGCTGTGAAACTCTATCAACATGAATTTTTTCTAATTAAAAAAAGAGTCTTCATTGAATTTTCAGGTCAACTTACCTGGCCAGGTGGAAGCGGCTGCACAGGGGGAATCTGTAAAGGTGCCAGTGATGTACTGGTAGCTGCCACCTGAGAAGTAGGGGTTTGATACTGGGGCAATAACTGAGGCGCCTGCTGTGCTGGGCAAATGGTCTGGCTGGCTAGAACTTGCTGTAGAGGAACTGGAGACGGAACAGATTGCTGCTACGGAAAAAAGGAATGCATGTCAGTCCCTCAACTGCATTGAGAGTAAACAGTAAGATGATTTATCTGTCAGAGGCACTATCCAGTAGGTACAGGAACAATTCTGGTAAGAAGTGTTTTTCCAGATACACTGACTGAGGTAGTATGAAAACCTGCAAACTTGGCTTGACCAGAGGTTATGATAGGTAGCAAGTGCTACAGAAAAACAAATGCCCAGTGTTCTAAAGAAGCCATGAATGGATACAGTGGGACTCTTTTTTGAATTCCTATTCAGAACTTACGTGGAACAGGTGGGCCATTATCTTTCCAGCAGCATTGGTAGAACCTAATCAGTGCAGTTGGCTTCTGGGGAATGCCATGTTGAATAACACACTACCCCAGAACACAGCATCATCCGAGCCAGTACCATTAAAACAAATGACAGCCATCAGGAAAAAATGAGTTCTGAAAGGCTCTATTGTTGCTCCCACAACCAGTTGCTCTGCTAACTAATAGCACAAGATAGGGAAATACATTTTTAAACCCTACAAATGAGTCTGAAAAGTAATTTGAATACACCAGATGAATGATAGGATGAATTCAAGATTTAATAATAAAAATGAATGGGTTCCAAAATGACCTGTACACACTAGTGTGCAGCATAGGCAATGTCTGTTTTATAATTCCACCTTTAATCTGTGAAATACCACCACCTGCACGCAGTCATGTCTGAGGAGGAGGAGGACAGAAGTGACAAATTGTGTGTGTGTGTGTGTGTGTGTGTGTGTGTGTGTGTGTGTGTGTGTGTGTGTGTGTGTGTGAGAGAGAGAGAGAGAGAGAGAGAGAGAGAGTCATTCTTGCCTATCACTATTGCTTCATCACTTTTGCTCACTGATTCATTTTTCCAGTACCCCACATCTGTGTTGGGTTTGGAGGACAGAGTTAGAGAGAAGCAAAAAAGGGAGTGATGGGATTTTGTGTAACTGTAATAAGTCATTTTACCTCTCCCTGTTGTTTAGATTAAATGGCATGCATATATAGCATCTTGCACTAAGCATTTGTACAGCTGCAAGGAAGACTTTCAGCATATTTGTTGTAATTCACAAGTAAACCTGAAATACAGGTTAAGAATGTGCCTATGGTCAATCCAGTATCATACCCCAAAGACAGAAAATGTACATTCTCACCTGCTGGCTGGCTATGATCGGCTGAGGTTGTCTCATTTGCATGGGGGCAGCTGAGGTGGGATGGCCAACAGGGAATGGAATTGCTGGTTCTTGATAATGTTGTGGATGCTGAGAGACAACACCAGGTGGAGCCTGAACTACTTGAAGTCCAGGCTAAAGGAAAAGGAAAAAAAAAAAAAGAATTACTTTTGTAGAATATTGTTTTTCTAAAACTCATGACTTTCAGAACTAGAGATGTAAAATTTCCAGAAACATTAAATTCACATGGTGAATTTTTTTTTTTCCCTGTTTGGAGAGCAAAATGAAATTTTGGGAAAAATTGAAAAATTAATTTCTTATTCCTAAACTTACTTTCCCAGTGTAAGAATATGAAGACACTCAAGGAAATGGAACTCATTCTTTTAGTACTGGAATACACTGGGAGGCTTTATTTTCTTCGAACAACAAATTTTTCTGTAACTAATTGGAGTGATGCATTTCTCATTTTTCAATTTTAAAATATGAAATGTGTGTATGATTTAGCACATAATTGTACTGTTTGATGTATTTATGAATTATAAATAAATATACTAAAGTGTTACTCAACAAAATGCACAGTTTAAGAGCAAAGCAAAATATATATTGGATTTTTGCCAATTGGGAAAATCAGGGTGAGGAATTGACAACTGACATTATCAACATTACAGAAAACAAAATAAGTTTTTATTAACTGGACATGAAATGATCATTTATCTATAATGAATGGTCTTTTATCTATAGCCCCCTTGGACGCCCTTCAGGGAGAAAGGCAAAATACAAATTGAGCTAATATTAATATTAATATTATTAATGTCACCATTATCCATTGCAAAACAAAACCCTGCAACTTTTGGTTTTTAGAGGTGACACTGGGATGACCACAAATCACCACAGTTGGGAGGGCTTCCCTGGGCCTCCTAATGCCTTATAAGGCATTAAAAGCATCACTTCTAGTTTCACAGAGAAACCAGAAGTCACTTTTTTTTCTTTTTTACTGTCAGATTCACTCTGAGCCCAGCAGAAGCTGCAGATGAATGTCTGCTGGGATAAATGTCTGCTTGGCTGAGAAGACCCTCCAGAAGTGAGGGGAGCGAGAGGAATTGTATCCTCACCCGGGGGTATTGCCTGGTATCTGCGGTTTCAGCTAACTGTGGGGGTCTGGGATGGAACACCCCTGGATACTGGGGCATACCTGTCTGTGAAAACAATCCATTATTGCAGTTCAATGGCACTTTCATGCTCAATTTCCTCTGGCGCTAGATTAATGACAAGACACCTCTGCTGCTCCTACCCCAAGATTTAATTGAACTGAAACAACACATTACCACGGCTATTACTCAGGTGGAACAGGCAACACTGGTGTGAGTATGGGCTGAATTGTATTATAGGATAGACATCTGCCGTGTCACAAAGGAAAGACACCTCCAACATATGCAAGGTTTCTGAAAGTCCAATCCTGTGGCCTTGTACCATGGGTCCTGGAACCCAGCTCCGGCACTAGGTTTCATAAAGCTGCCTAAAGTATGTTTACCACACTGGCGAGGAGGGAATGTTGGTGCTGGGCCAGCATCAGTGGATGCTGGGCCTCTGTGTCAGGAAGACGACTCCACAGTGCAGCTGGCAGTCTCACAGGAGGAGGGCAGGAGAAAGGCATGGAAGGCAGAACTATAGGGGGATAAGGGCAAAATGTGAGAGGGACCAGCCCAGGAGGGAGGTGGGACCGGTGGAGCCCTCCTCCACCAGATCAAAAGCTCTGGGTCAGACCTGCAAGCCTGACACAGAGCTCCTTGGGTCTGCACCAGCAAATTAGCTGGTGCAGGCTTGAAGAACCCCACTGCAGAGACTGAGACCTCCAATGGCTTCCCATTGCCTGCAGGATACAGTGGTTGCCATTTTGATGACACCAAACCAAAGATGACATGGACTGCAACAAGTTTCTTTGTTTTTATGTTAGCTTGTTCTTGATTTGACATGTATATTTCCAAAGAGCAGCTAAAACAAAGTTAAAATCATGTCTTTAAAAGCATTTCAATCATAATTTTAAAACTGAAAATACATCACAGGAGATATTGTCAATGTTTCCCAAGTTTTTGCAATTTTCCATTAGAAAGATTGAAAGAAGAGTGCCTTGAAAAATGTCAGTCTCATTTCTTTGCTGGTCCTTCACATCTCTAGTTTGAACAGACAAGCTCTGCTGGGAACAACTCAGAGGACCACTCATCTAATGACAACAATGTAGCTGTTCCAGAAATGAGGACATTGATTAACAGATTGAATGGACCCGCATTATACTAAAGAACAAAACAACCACCACCCAGGCTTTGATGCTGAAGGCCGGAATGTACAGAATAGCCTGAGAAAACAAATACAAGAGTTATGACCGTGAGGATAAGGAAAAGCAGTTGGAAGCCTCCAAGCTAGCCTGTGATCCTTCAGGCACTCACAATATAACTCACAAGCCTCTACAGGATGCTACAATAAATTTCTAGTATGCAGACACCCTGAGGTTAGGTTACCGCATGCAACTGCAGCAATTGTTTTCCTGGATAACACTGTACTTCTGTCATAACAGAGAATCCAAGTGCTTTTTTTGTTTATTTTTATTTATTTCTAATCTCCCTTTCAAATCCACTATGATCTTCAAAGCTTTTTCTCAAGAAAAATACAAACATACAAACTATACATACATAAAGTATTGCAATAAAATAACAAGCGGTAAAAATCAAACTTTCAAAGAGTAAACAGAAAACTTAGGAAGAACAAAGAAGTTTGGGCACTACAAAGCGGATGAAGAAAAAGATCAGCCTCATTCACAGTTATTGCTGGTTGAGGCAATAAAAGGTGCTTCAAAAAAAATGGTAAGTAAAAAAGTGGTACTTTGTACTACCAAAAAAACCTACTATTTTTTACTACTAAAAAGTACCAGTAAAAAGTGGTAAGATTATTTACTGCAATAATAGACTATATTGTGACCTTTTCTTCCCTAGATAATTAGAATGAGCCTAAAAAGGCAGGGAAAAAAGGTAGATAAAGCACTTATCCCCTAGAGTAGGGGTGTCAAACGTAAGGCCCACAGGCCAAATGCGGTCCCCAGAAGCAATTAATCAGCCCCCATTATAAGTGGGCTTTTCCAGCTTGATAATTGGGCTTTCTCATATCTTGAAAATATAGACAAGATTTGCACATTTTCTTTTCTGTCATTTGCAACTAATGAGTTTCTATGTGAGAACAAGTGCTTATGTCTGGCTACCATCTGCTTAATGACGTCACTTTCTGCTTAATGATGTCACTTCTGGCCCTCAGCAGGCATCATGAATACTAACTATGGCCCTCTGTATAAAACATGTTTGACACCCTTGCCCTAGATGCAGCTTGTTCAAATAAATCAGTTCCTGAGCTGATGGGTGCCAAATATATTTCCCCCAAGGCACTGCAACTTTAGAGGTTGGCTTCAGAGAAGTGTTCATTTAAATAACTTTCTTTAATCAATAGACCCCACTACCAGAACAGCTTACACACTTATAAGAAATTCATAGTAAGAATAACTATATGGGCGGGAGGGGGAAAGATGCATACAGGAACTATAACCTTAATTTGAGGAAAAGCAGGTAAATGACCAAAATGGGTTCTTTTCTACTGGAGAAACTGAATCAACTGCTAACAAATCTTTTTTTCAAAAACTAAACACATACATTCATTGATGAGTACTATGTTAGGAATGGAAACTATTAATAAGCTGATAGGTGTAAAGAATTTTTTTGTATTTTTAATGAAATAATTTAAAAAAAACTGGTTGAGCACTAGATTAATATTCAGTGCATGAGGTTGATAAAGAACAGCCCATTCAGAAAAGGAGGAATAAGTATGCCCCGCTATAGGGATAAAACACACTGAAAACAGCGCTGAGTGAAAAAGTGAGGCAGAAAGCCACATACTGTATCTATAAAATTATATTTGCAAGACTTGCTGGTTCTTTTCTATAGAGGAGGCTTACAGTACAATTCTATTCATGTTAAGTCCCACTGAGTTCAATGGGGAATTCTAGGTTGAATGTGTACAGGATTGCAGCCTTATTTAACATTATTGAAATAAGCTTTCAGTAAGCCATCTCATAATATATCTACTGAAGTAGGCTAATTAAGCAAAATTTAAAATCACACTACAATTCAGGAAAACTGTTGTGATGACTACAGATTAAGTATATATTTTGTAAATATTCTGTTTTAAAAACTATACATTATTATAATGATTGTTACATTCATAGTTTACCAAGGACATTAAAATCAGAGGAATAACAAGGATAGAGTTGGCTCTTACACACACTGCTACAAAGCTCAATCATTAGTCAATCAAAGCTGCAAAGTTTTATACAAAAAAGCAGCAAATTGAGACAAACCCACAATGTGGTATTTATATGGTGAATTATTGCAACACTGGATACAAATTCCAATGATTTTTTTGTTTCCACCTGGATTAAAAACATGATGTTGTCATGGAATTCATGGGACCATTCCAACTAAGTACAGTTTAGGTGTCGTTTCAGGCATTTGAAACAAGAGGGGAAAGTAGGGCAAGCGTAACTTTTCTAATGGATTGAGAGTCATTCCACGTTAAACAGGACAAATTCAACATTCTTGAAATTGCTCAGTCTTCTAATCAAACAAGGAAGCAATGAGGAATTGCACCTACCACATCACTGATATCTTTTTCACTAGCTAGGCTGCTCACATTGCTCTGTATTGCTTGAGTCAGCTGGTCCTTCTGTATCAAGGAAGTTTGATCTGGACTAAGCTTTTGACGGAACTGGGCACATTCAGGCACACTGGCTTGCTCAGAAATAAACTCTGAAAAAAGGGCTTTTTCTGTGACACTTTCCTTTCTCACCAGTACAGACTTGTGGTTAATTATGTACTGTAAAGATTCGTTTAATAAAGGGTGACCTAAACTATTGCCTCGAGGCTTAGTATCTTGATGAAGTGATTGAGATGAAGAGCTGTTCTCCAGATTATTACAGAGGAAGGAAGGTAAATGGATAGCACATTTAAGATGCATTAATATAGGCTTGTTCAGAACTTCTCTAGAGTGCAGCAGATGGGACAAACACTCCTGACAGGTGGGTTTAATAAGCATAAACTCAGCAGAACCTGAAGACTGCTGTACTCCTTGTAGCTGTGATTCACTTGATTCATTCTTCTCCTCCTGCAATCGTTTCAAGTTGGATCCCAGCAACTCTGCTGGAAGAGGCATTATACTTGGTGACAAAGACACTGCTGAATCACTATGGCGACGGCAGCTACAGGCAGTGCTGTGCATCACAGGTGACAAATACCTGTTAGTACAAGAGCTGTGTGTTCTGGTAGTCTCCGAAGAGGAACATACAAGGTCAGGTCTGTCATTGGAAAAACTGAAAAGTTTATGTTCAACTGCTTGCAGTTCTTCTTCCAGCAATAGTTCCATTAAGTTTTGCTGGCCAAGATTGTTGTAACAGGAACAAGAGAACAAGTGTGAATGCCTTGCCAAACACTGATTGTTAGGCTTTGGAGCTTCTACGACAGAAGTGCTTCTTCGCCTCTGTGAAATATTCAGTCCGTGGAAAGAGCTAGAAAGAGCAGCTGCTTGGCCTTTCACACAGCTGGAACAGATATCTGACCCCAAAGGTTCTTGAACAAATGGAGGAACAATAATACATGGCTATACAAACAGCAAGAAAACACAACAAATGAAATAATTCTTAAAACAAGTATGTGTAGAAATTTTAATGCAGTCACAGCAAAACTAAAAATCCATAATCCAAATGTGTGTATTCAGAGTACATTAGGTAAAAATATAATATAGGATAACACACATTTTATGAAACCACAATTAGTATAGACTAGGAAAACTAGAAGTCAGCACATACAATCTGGTATCAAAGGAGGATTATTTATTTTAGAAGGTTGTATATGAGGTTCCAGAAAATGATGAACATAAAAAAAAAACACAAACCACTGTACTTACCACAGAAGGCTGTTGGAAGGGTCCCAAGTGCTGAACACCATGGGGCAAATTCTGGCTTTCACTGAGAGGTGGGCTGTAAACCCTCTGAATAGCAGGAGGTATTGCATCGGGCATAGATGAGTAGATGACACTTTGCTGGCTGCTCTGGGAGTCTGAATACACAGTTGAACCCTGACCACTGTCAAAAGTGCTATCAGCTGGAAAGTGATTTAAAAAGCAATAATTAATAAAAGTACAATATCAACTGAAATATCAATATCAACTGAAATATCAATATCAATATAATCAAATATTATAAACATGATTTAATAGTGACAGATTTATATCACAGATTCCAAATTCAAAAGTTTGCACTATATGCCAGCCTATATGATGAGAAACGTGATGATGTGCAGATGCTCCCTTTCCTGAACATAAAATGACTATATTTGTGCAAAGACTGTTTCCTTCTCAACCAAAACTCATACAGTATTCCCATGCTCAACCAGATGTACTCACACTGAAGGTTTCCTGTTGAAGTTAGTTTTCAACACTATTGTAAACTCCACTTGCAGTGCTTGAATTATAACATCAAGTGAAGCCTTGCTAAGTGAGTGTTGCTGGAAAACCAAACTGGATTATAGTTCTTTTTCTTTCTTTTTTTAGCTCCCCTATTTGAAATTTTGATGGACAAACTGGGTGCAATTACAGCAGACCAGTGTGCTAGAATTGGGTTGCTGTCAAACACATATAAGCACAAAATGGAAAGTGATTTGAAGAGCAGAGTGGGAGAGGTTCATTCCTCTCCCCCTGAAATATCTTCTCCCTTGCTGTTTTTCTCCTGATGAGTACTCAGAGCAGAAGTAACCCTTGCTAAGAATACAACAATTTGGGGAAAGCCTTTTCTGGGGAAGAAAGTATAGACAAGGAAGAGTTTTGCATCCCTTTCCTACATACCCCTACTTCACTTTATATTGCTTTCACTTTGGGCTTTATAGGAATTCAGCACAATCTGCTTTTTAACAGATAGGCTGGGTCACCATAACACCTAGTTAAGATGTAATGTCACAGTGGTTTATTTATAGGTGCTATCCAAAGCTCTGTTCAAACTGAGACTGCCAATTCTTTCCTATGAAGAGCTTCTTTTCTATTAAGATTCAACCAGCTCTGAATGGAGCATGAGGTCTGTCACTCTGAGGTGTTTCAGCGTGGAGGGAGGGCGGACAGTGGGCAGGACCATGGGCAGGTGTCAGGAGATGGGGCTAGGACCTGGCAGTTGTGCCGGATTCTAACCCCATTCCTGGGCAGTGAGGAGCAGCTCCAGGCTGCTTGGTTCTGCTCGAATCTGCACCACTCTTTAGGTGGTGCAGATCTGAGTAGACCTATTGGGGCTGTAGCAACTTTCCTCAGGGTAAGGGGAAGTGTTTCCCCTTGCCCCGGGCGAAGTCACTTGCAGCCCAAAACTCGCACTAGATACAGTGCAGGCCAGCTGGCCTGCCTGTTCCAGCATAAGCTAGGATTGTGCTGCAAATGTGTTAATGTACTAAACTATTTTATAAATGTGCAAAAAATAATAATAAAAAAAGATGCTAAACAGACCTTCTGTTAGGAGCCAGAATCAAGTAGGCTTTATAAATATATTTGGTAATAGGATCTCAATCCCATTGTGTCCTCCCCCGCCCATGGCGATGCTGCGGCACCAAATTGGGGGGAGCAGTCCAAAGGTCTGCAGTGGGTCTGCAGTCTAGGAGGTCTCCTCTGGGTACTTTTAGCTATTACAGGTCTGCATGGAGCTGTGCCACAGAATCGGGACTCAGAAAGTAGGATTCAGCAACTACCACTGCTGCCAAACCCAACCCCTTCCTGGACTGATCTGCCCCTCCCCTCATTCCTCCAACCCTCCACTGCACCATCTTGCCTAGACCAGTGGGTGGCTCCAGATTTGCTGGAGTCAGTGGGAAGGCTCTTCCCACTGATCTTCCCACCAGCATGCAGCCGGAGCACCTTTTACAACTGGTGCTGTCTGCTTTACCAGTATAGGACTGGGTTGTAAATTGATAAAAGCTCATGCTGCAATTAATGTTCCTACTGTGTATTTAGAAAATAAAAAACCAATCTTTGTTTTGCTCATCTCTTATAGAAAGACTTAGGTTATTTAATAATGCAGGGACATTTATAGAGTAGGTAAATTTAATCTCATTATAAGAATTATTTTCAACCACAGAGGGAAAGAGTGTAACCATACAAAAGTAAAGCTGGAAGACAAGACTCAAATTTTTTTATGGCTCATCATGTTGTAGAGATGCTAAATTATTTAGCTACATTTCTGCCCACTTTGAATATCATAGGCAGCATAAAGGAAATTATTTATAGAGCTTTTAGAAACAAAAAGCACTATGTAAGCATCCAAATAGCATATGGTGGCAGCTGTGAGGAAAGCAAACTCCATGCCAGAGATCATTAGGAAACGGAAGGAGAATAAGGCTGTTAATCTTATAATATCCCTCTACAAGTCTGTGGCATGGCCACCTTCAGAATACTGTGTACAGTTAGAGTTGCCACAGCTCAAGAAGGATACTGCAGAGCTGGAAAAGCTGCAAAAGAGGACAACTAAGATGATCGGATGGCTAGAAAACCTTCTTAAGAGAAAAAGCTACAATGCTTGGGGGGTGTCGAGCATAAGGCAAAAGGCAATTAAGGGTGGGCAAGATTTATAGCCTAGTTCCAGCTGCGCTACCTGCCTTATGGCAGTTGCAAAACCAGCTCCAGCAGTGTGCAGAGTCACACACTGTTGGAGTGCCGGCAGGAAAGCCAGAGCCTACCCGCACACACAAGAGGAGCATCTTGAACCCACTGATGCAGGTAAGGTGGCAGGGAATGAGGAATGACTGGTAAGAAATCCTGGTGGAAAACAGGATGCTAGACTAGATGGCTCATAACTAGCCATAGATGGCTCATAACTAGCCATAACATAGCCATAACTAGATGGCTCATTTACTAGCATCTATGCATGCTAGACTAGATGAACATTTCACCTGATCCAGCAGGTCTTTGCTTATGTTGGTACAATACTAATATTGGAAAACACAGTAAGAGTTAGTGGGATTAGACAGCAACTTGTTTCTAGATACACACACGCATATTCAAAACTTGTGAACTGTTTCCCAGTTGATATGATACTATATGGCTAAAGGCACAATCCTAACTTGCGCTGCAGCAGGCAGGCTGACGGGCCTGAACTGCCTCCAGCGCAAGTCTGAAGCCAGAACTGGCGCAACTCAAGGCAAGGGAAAAGCTTTCCCCTTATCCCGTGTCACGCTGCACTGACCCAAAAGGGTCTACTCGGATCTGCGCCACCTCAGGAGGTGGCGCAAATCCAAGTAGAACAGAGCAGCCAGAGGCTGCTCCACGCTGCCCAAGAACGGGGTCAGGATCCGGCATAACCTCCCACTCTCCACCCACCCCAAAACGCCTCCTCCCTGCCATCTCCACATCCGTGCGTTGACTGACACAAACGTACCCTGCAGGACCTGGATCCGGTGTGGAGTGGCCAGCACAACTCCTTGAGCTGGCCTCTCCAACTCTAAAGTTGGCGTAAGCGTGACTTACAGCACATTTGCGACACCCCCAGGTCGGCACAAGTGACTTGTGCCGGCCTAACCTGAGGGTTAGGATTGCGCCATAAAAGTTCTACTTGCTTATCAAAGAGTATATCTAGCTCTGTAGGCAGCATCACCCTGCATTAGCCCCAACTTGGCTGCAGGGAACCCTCCAAGCCAGCTGTGGTACAACTGGCAGGAGAGTGAAGAGATACCAGGAGGTGCCAACAGCCAAGCAGCTGCTGGAAATCCTGGGACGGAAGAGCCAGAGAAGATGCAGGGAGGATAAAAGATCAGAAAAGTAAAGATGGGTGGGGCTGTGCGAGAAAAATGGATATGGAAGAAAGGAAGGGGGGAAAGTAGGAGCAGAAAAGTCCATAGAATGGAAGGAAGAACAGACCTGGAACAGGTAAGAGGGAAGACGGTGGAGAGAGAAACAATCTTGAATGGGTGGAGGAATAAGGAAAGGGGGAGAATGAAAAAGGCAAGGTTTTGGATGAAAGAGGGGAGTAGGACCATCGCCTCAGAAGGAAGGGGAGCTTCCTCAAGAATAAACCCCTTAGTTTTTGTTTTGTTTTTTGGCCAGAGACTTAATAGCTAGTGACCATAGGTAGAAGCTGAAGGGCCACCCCAGGGCTCCCAAGTTGAGAGGAAGCAGATTGCCACAGCTTCAAAGGAGCAGGGGACTTAGCACCTCTTCCCTCTTGTGCCTCCACAGAAGCTCCCTTTAAGTGGAAATCAGAAGAGCCTAGTAGCAAACCTTTACCTTATAAGCTTACTATTATAGACTTGACCTAGTTCCAACTGTGGGTGACATATTCCCTCCAAACAACCCTCTTTGAGAATAAACCCCATTGAAGAGCATCTTATTTATCATCTTGGCACCACTTACTCATTCTGGGGACATAGCTCAGTAAGCCATGTCCTACCCCACACTGTATTGTATATTAAATCGATTATAATATTGATTATTATATTTTTGTGAAAATAATGTAAGCTGCTTTGGGGTTCCTTAAGGGACAGAAAGGCAGGATCAAAGTCCCTGGAGAAATTATAAATGCAAGTCACAACTTGCACTATTGCAGTTTAAACTGCTCTGCCAGAGCAGGGTATAAGACTCAGAGGTGGCCTACTATTGATCCTCATTAAGTACATGAGTACATGTTTTATTCATTTGTTCCTGAATAAATGGAGCTCATGGAATCAGATAACATACACCAACCCTTTTTTTCCCTCCTCATAGCATTTCCAACATAATTTACTTGTGAAGATTTGTGCAGTACAAATTTGTTGGTACCATAACAGCCGGTCTCTATTGGATCTGAAATAGTTTTCACATACATTGATCACTACCTGTATGTTATGGACTCATGTACATACTTTTGCAACTAAAAGTTCTGTCAACATGCAACACACGTACGTGACTTACATGCAAGTGAAGTAACACTTGTGGGTAAATTCTGCTGAGAAATGTGCTGGTCAGCTTCAGGCTCTTCTGGTTCTGACAGGATGTGATGACCAGTGTGAGAAAGGTACGCAACTTGAACCTGTTGTGCTTGTGGGATCTTTGCTTTTTCTGCACTCTCAGAATCCCGTTGATCCTCCGATTGTAACAGGGGCCAAATCCTCTCTCTTCTCCACTGTATTAACGCTACTCTGTCACGTATTGACTTTGCAACTATTTTGACATCACTCTCATTAAAAAATCCAGCATCAACCTGAAAGAAAACCATAATAAATTTTCAAGCAGGAATCTACATACCAGGTGTGTGTATGCATACAGGTGTGCATTTATTAGATTCTTTTGGAAATATGTTTATTATGTGCTTGAAATTACATGTGTCACCTTTGTTTCTCAGAAAGCAAAGAGACAGTAGTAAAACCAATGCTGCATGCAGCAATATACATTTAGTTTTTCCACAAATAATAATTTGAGTTGAGTAGCTATAATTCCACTTAAACATATGAAAATTATCAAATTTATCTCTAAGATACTTGACCTTCAATGTAAGATTAATTGTTAGCAGTAGTCTGTCTTACCTAAACGTAACAGATTTTAACAAGTAGGGCATTTAAAGAAAAAATTAAAGCCATTGCCCACTTCCACCATATTTGGTATGCAAGCAGTTCACATAATCTCAGATGTCTGCTTCATAAATAGCCAGCACAAGACATTTCCAATTCACACTGCAGTTTCAGAAGGCAACCTTTCAAAAACAAAATCTCTCAGAGGTTGCCATACTTCAAATGAACCAGTAAGTCAGATGTGCATTAACAGTAGGTCCAAACATGATAATATCTAGTCTACATAGCTGAAGCATGTTTAATTTGAAATGTTTAAGAAATCAGCATGTTTTATGCCAGCCTGCATCTAGGAGCATTCTGTGTTAAGCGACCGGGGGGGGGGGGGGAGAGGATTAACAACTCAGTCCTTAGAAGATTCCATGGGTGTTACAGTAATATGATGCAAAAGATTCAATCAGATCACAAATTTTCTGAACATAATACCACCTTGCATGTTATTTGATTATCAACAATAAAATGTTATGTTCTTTCTTAGGCATATGGATAAATTCATTGAAGATATTATTTCAATAGGACACACACAAAAGCAATTCTTTTGAAATTACTATGTGAAACAAGGCAGAACATTAAGTAGTTTAGGAAAGGCAGAATATCCAGACCAATGGCTATTCATGTTGCTTCACGCATTAATTTTTTTCAGTACGGAAATTAATCTAATTCACGAGCCATTATATGCACTGGTTGCTCTGTACATGTACTTAAACCAGAAAAACACATTCATGTTCTCTTCCATGTATTATAATAGATATAGTTTTTTCTAACATTGAAATAAACCTATTTGTCAGGAAAAAATGCAGTCATCCCTTGATTTCCAAACACCCTGCAGATGACAAAATCCACAGATAATGAATTCTGCTTGACTAATTACTTAAAAAAAAGTTTTAAAGCATTCCTTATCTTAGCACTGCAAACTGTGCCTGCTGCAGGGCAGTCTCTGGCATTCCCTGAAGCTACTTCCAGGTCATACTGAGGCCTGTAATCTCTTCCCCTGGCACACCTCAGCAGGGCCTAGGAGAGGGGGGTAAAGGGGGTAATTTGTACCTGGGCCCAGGGTCAAAAGGGGAGCCCAGGAGCCAAAGGAGGGGACCCAGAAATTTCCTGAGTTCTTACAATTTCCTATCTACTCAGACTTGTTGCCCACACAGGATGCTACCCAACCATGTGGGTTGGTAGACATGGGCTCCAAAGACTTTTCCAGCTGTTTCTACCCTCCCACACCTCATTTTGCCCCTCCCTGCCCCTATTCTGCTTGCCCTTCACCACCGTCCCCCTTTGCAAAGGGGCCCAAAAGAAACTTTGTACCCCCAGATAAGATTCCTCTCAGAGGCCCTGTGCCTCAGAATGAATTGTGGAAGTGTTTCCCAAACACTTCTGCTATTCATTTTGAGGTACACCAGGGTCAAGGTAGGGGGTCACAGGTCTCAGTGCAACCCAGAAATGGCTGTGAAGTGCACCAGAAGCTGCCCTGCAGCTGGTGTGGTTTGCAGTTAAGCTGTTGTGTTTTTTTTAACTTTTAAAAAACATTTTTAAAAGGGACTGATTCTTTCTCTCTCTCTTTCCACATATAGCATGACCTGAAAGTGATTTCTGGGAGCTCCAGAGACTGTCCCTCACCATCCGTGGATACTCAAATTTGCAGAAGCCGAGACCACGGACGGTAAGGGACCAATGTAATGTGTCAAGCACTCAAACAGCCACATTCTCCTTAATCTGCCCTTTATCATGTGCCTCTTCTCAACCAGTTTTTGGAAAATTCAAGTTATTTGTGAACTTTGGAGTAGAGAAAAAAAATTCTCATAAGGTGATAAAATAAGATGATAAAAAAATAAGATGATGTATTCATCTTTTGACAATTCAGTGTATAAAACAGTTCAGCAACAAATATGACAAATTTTCTCTAAAGGATGTTTGATTAACAAGATTAGTGACAGGCTACACAGAACTATTTCTTTCTTTTTTTACTAAGAGTTAGGCACATCTCATCCTACTGCAAGCGCAGGGCCAGCTAGGCAGGTGGAGATCAGGGGTCTCAATGTGTGGATGAGACGGTGGTGTATGGAGGAGGGGTTTAGATTCGTTAGGCACTGGGGAACGTTTTGGGACAAGCGGGGCCTGTACAAGAGGGACGGGCTTCACTTGAACCAGAATGGAACCAGACTGCTGGCGCATAACATTGAAAAGGTGGCAGAGCAGCTTTTAAACTGATCCCTGGGAAAAACCCAACAGGAGCTGAGGGGCATCCGGTTTGGAACTCTTCATTCCTATGGGACAAGGATGGGGAGGTTAGAGAACAACAAGGTAAAGGCAGAGTAGGAGAAGAAATTGGGAATGGTAGCATGATGGGATGTGATAGACTGTTTGGCACAGTGAATGGATGCGGGGACAAAGGAGCTAATAAGCAGCCCACCCTGGGGCATTCCATGTACAAATGCTTTTATGCAAATGCCCGAAGTCTCCAAGCAAAAATGGGAGAACTGGAATGTCTGGTGACTAGGGAAAACATTGATATAGTGGGCATAACAGAAACCTGGTGGAATGTGGAAAATCAGTGGGATACCGCAATCCCAGGCTATAAACTCTACAGGAGGGACAGGGAGGGGGCTTGTTGGAGGTGGGGTGGCCGTTTACGTTAAGGAAGGGATAGAATCCAGCAAAGTAGAGATTGAAGGTGGGTCCGACTTCACCGTAGAATCTCTGTGGGTTAAATTACCAGGCCTCAGGAACGATGTAATACTGGGGGCGTACTATCATCCTGCAGACCAGAAACTGGAAGGGGACCTTGAAATGAGGAAAGAGATCAGGGAGATGACAAGGAGGGACAGGGTTGTAATCATGGGGGACTTCAATTATCCTCATATTGACTGGGTCAATTTGTGTTCTGGTCACGAGAAGGAGACCGGATCCCTTGACATGTTAAATGACTGTGCCTTAGAGCAACTAGTCATGGAGCCCACCAGAGGACAGGTGACTCTGGATTTAATATTGTGAGGTATTCAGGACCTGGTTAGGGATGTCAATGTTATGGAGCCATTGGGGAACAGTGATCATGCTGTGATCCGTTTCGACATCCATGTCGGGGGAATACCAGGCAAATCTCTCACAAAAACCCTTGACTTCCGACGAGCGGACTTCCCTCAAATGAGGAGGCTGGTTAGAAGGAGGTTGAAAGGGAAGGTAAAAAGAGTCCAATCTCTCCAGAGTGCATGGAGGCTGCTTAAAACAACAGTAACAGAGGCCCAGCGGAAGTGTATACCACAAAGGAAAAAGGGCTCCACTAAGTCCAGAAGGGTACCCACATGGCTAACCAGCCAAGTTAGAGAGGCCGTAAAGGGCAAGGAAGCTTCCTTCCGTAAATGGAAGTCTTGCCCTAATGAGGAGAAATGTAAGAAGGTGATACGGGAGGCCAAGAGAGACTATGAGGAACGCATGGCCAGCAGCATTAAGGGGAATAATAAAAATGTCTTCAAATATGTTAGAAGCAGGAAACCCGCCAGAGAAGCGCTTGGCCCTCTGGATGGTGAGGGAGGGAAAGGGGAGATAAAAGGAGACTTAGAGATGGCAGAGAAATTAAATGAGTTCTTTGCATCTGTGTTCAAGGCAGAAGACCTCGGGCAGATACCGCTACCTGAACAGCCCCTCCTGACCAAGGAATTAAGTCAGATAGAGGTTAAAAGAGGTTTCAGACCTCATTGATCAATTAAAGATCAATAAGTCATTGGGCCCTGATGGCATCCACCCAAGAGTTATTAAGGAATTAAAGAATGAAGTTGCTGCTCTCTTGACTAAAATATGCAACTTGTCCCTCAAAACGGCCACGGTGCCAGAGGATTGGAGGATAGCAAATGTCATACCAATCTTTAAAAAGGGAAAGAGGGGGAACCCGGGAAACTATAGGCCAGTCCGCCTAGCATCTATACAGGGTAAGATGGTGGAATGCCTCATCAAAGATAGAATCTCAAAACACATAGACCAGGGGTGCCCAAACCCCGGCCCTGGGGCCACCTGCAGCCCTCAAGGACTCCCAATGCAGTCCTCAGGAAGCCCCCAGTCTCCAGTGAGCCTCTAGCCCTCCGGAGATTTGCTGAAGCCCACGCTGGCCCAACGCAACTGCTCTCAGCATGAGGGCGACTGTTTGACCTCTTGTATGAGCTGTGGGATGAGGGCTCCCTCCACTGCTTGCTGTTTCACATCTGTGATGCAGTAGCGGCAGCAAAGGGAAGACAACCCTTGCTTTGTGCAAGGCCTTTTATAGGCCTTGAGCTATTGCAAGACCTTCATTCATTCGTATAAGCATCTTTAATATATTCATTTATGTAAATTTATTCAAATTTGAAATGTAAATTCTTTTTTTCCCTGGCCCCTGACACAGTGTCAGAGAGATGATGTGGCCCTCCTGTCAAAAACTTTGGACATCCCTGACATAGATGAACAAGCCTTGCTGAGGGAGAATCAGCATGGGTTCTGTAAGGGTAAGTCTTGCCTCATGAACCTTTTGGAATTCTTTGAAAAGGTCAACAGGCATGTGGACACGAGAGAACCCATGGACATTATATATCTGGACTTTCAGAAGGCGTTCGACACAGTCCCTCACCAAAGGCTACTGAAAAAAACTCCACAGTCAGGAAATTAGAGGGCAGGTCCTCTCCTGGACCGACACCTGACTGAAGACCAGGAACCAGAGAGTGGGTGTCAATGGGCAATTTTCACAATGGAGAGAGGTGAAAAGCGGTGTGCCCCAAGGACCTGTCCTGGGACCAGTGCTTTTCAACCTCTTCATAAATGACCTGGAGACAGGGGTGAGCAGTGAGGTGGCAAAACTTGCAAACGACACCAAACTTTTCCGAGTGGTGAAGACCAGACATGATTGTGAGGAGCTTCAGAAGGATCTCTCCAAACTGGCAGAATGGGCAGCAAAATGGCAGGTGCGTTTCAATGTAAGTAAGTGTAAAGTCATGCCCATTGGCGCAAAAAATCAAAACTTCACATATAGGCTCATGGGTTCTGAGCTTTCTGTGACAGATCAGGAGAGAGATCTTGGGGTGGTGGTGGACAGGTCGATGAAAGTGTCGACCCAATGTGCTGCGGCAGTAAAGAAGGCCAATTCTATGCTTGGAATCATTAGAAAAGGTATTAAGAATAAAACGGCTAATATTATAATGCCGCTGTACAGATCAATGGTAAGGCCACACCTGGAGTATTGCATCCAGTTCTGGTCGCCGCATCTCAGAAAGGACATAGTGGAAATGGAAAAGGTGCAAAAGATAGCGACTAAGATGATTACTGGGCTGGGGCACCTTCCTTATGAGGAAAGGTTACTGTGTTTGAGCCTCTTCAGCCTAGAAAAGAGATGCCTGAGGGGGGATATGATTGAGACGTACAAAATTATGCATGGGAAGGATAAAGTGGATAGAGAGATGCTCTTTAGACTCTCACATAACACCAGAACCAGGGGACATCCACTAAAATTGAGTGTTGGAAGGGTTAGGACAGACAAAAGAAAATATTTCTTTACTCAGTGTGTGGTTGGTCTGTGGAACTCCTTGCCGCAGGATGTGGTGACAGCATCTGGCCTGGATGCCTTTAAAAGGGAATTGGACAAGTTTCTGGAGGAAAAATCCATTATGGGATACAAGCCATGATTTGTATGTGCAACCTCCTGATTTTACAAATGGGCTATGTCAGAATGCCAATGCAAGGGAGGGCACCAGGATGCAGGTCTCTTGTTACCTGGTGTGCTCTCTGGGGCATTTGGTGGGCCGCTGAGAGATACACGAAGCTGGACTAGATGGGCCTATGGCCTGATCCAGTGGGGCTGTTCTTATGTTGTTATGTTCTTATAAGAGAAAAACAGGTTACACCAGATATGTAAACATAACTTGTGAGATCTGGTCATCCATCTGTTTTCATGTACCAATGTAAATGTACACCAAACCCTGAGAAACAGCTTTCAAATTTTAAAGAGATAGCATTTAAATGTTTATATGAACAACAGTACGGGAACATCAGTGTTACTGTCCAGATTCAGTGTAAATTTATTCCCCTGATTTATACTTTAGTTTTCTAAACTGTTGTGCTGAGTCTTTTGCATGGAATTTTACTTTACCAGATTTGCTCCTGGTGTCCTTTGAGGTTTTATGTAATACTTAAATATATAGGTTTTTTGTCAGGAGAAGTTTATTTTACCATTTCTTGTGCAACATCATCAGGAGTTTCCTTCTCCAGATCAAAAGTAAATTCAATGGCTCCGTTATCTTTGGGTTTTCCTTTCAGTTTCTTAGGATCTTCTACCCAGAGTCTTAAGGCAATAGAGGATTTCCTACCATCATCTTCTTCTGCAAGTTCCACTCTTACCCCAGTATCTTCAGCAAAAAAGGCATGGCTTAATAAATCTTTAATTTCATATCTGTAACAAAAACAGATTTACAAAAAACCATTAACATCAAGAGGTCTTCTTAGGTCAGCAACTACAAAAAGAGTTGGTCCACTCACAAGGCAGGAGAAGTAAACACTTTTGAGTGGCAAAGGGAGTGATACGTCAAATTGGCATGGGTGCTCTGTCTGCATTGTCCCGCCACCCAAACAGACACTTCACTCTGCTGCCATCCTAATCCTCTTGTACTTCTTTCCACAGGGGAAGGGAAGCAAGTAAGAAGAGAATCAAAGCAGTACCCAAACTCCTCATCCTTCAGCACTATTCCATGATCTTTCCCTCCCTCACCAACCTTCCCTCCCTTTCCTGCCTTCACACAAGAGAAAGGAAGCAAGCTGGCGAGAGAGTGCTGGAGAAGGGGGAAGTAGGGCAGCTACTAAGGCAGCCATGACGCTCTCCAGTTTGCTTCCCCTGTGAGAAGAACAGCAAGGCAAGTAAGGAGACTTGTGGTGGTGATGGCCCCACTACCTCATCTCCACCTGCCAAATTTCTTTCCAGGTCTATTTGTTTCTTAGCAAAGAGACCAGCAGAACTAAGCTTGTCTTGCTCTCTCTTCAGGCCCCCTTCTCCCAGCCTGTTTAGAAAAAGAGCAGGGAAGAGGATCAACAAGGACTGAGGAGGAAGTGATGGCAGTGAAGAAGAGTGAGGGAGGGGTATGGGGCACCTGCACACACACAAAAAGGAGAACCAGAAACTTTGGTACTGCTTCACATGCCTGCTTGGCTTAGGTCAGATCTGACTTTTTCTTTTAAAAATAAAAAATAAACACTGAAGGATACAATTTGCATATTCAAAGATATTTGCTTGAAGGGTAATTCAATTATTTCCAGACCTAACTCATTTTCCAGATGTACATGCAGAATTTTAGAAGGTAGCACTTAGGCTCCTCATAGTACAAGAAGAACTCTGCAAACCCAGATCACATGCCAACTTACAGCCCAATCCTATCCAATTTTCCAGTGCTGGTGCTGCTATGCCTATGGGGTATGCACTGCCTCCTGTGTTGGGGGTGCAGTCACAGAGGCCTCCTTAAGGTTTGGGAACATTTGTTCCCTTACCCTGGGACTGCATTGCGGTTGCACTGGTGCTGGAAAGTTGAATAGGATTGGGCTGTTAGTTCAGCATCTTGTTTTCAACAATGGCCAGTTAGATGTTTCTGGGAATCGTATGAGAGGATCATGAAGGTCACAGCCTAAACCCCCACTGCTTGCTCTACAGAAATTGTTTCATATTTCATGTAGCTTTCCCTGGTAATAAAAGTTGATAGGCCAGCCCTCTATGGATTGGTCTGATTCAGTGGTTCTCAAACTGTGGGTCGCAATCTGATTTTTGGTCGCAATCTGATTTTAACGCTGCCTGAGCACTGCCGAGCTTCCAGGTTGCCAAGCATTCACATTTTTTTTAAATGCGAAAAGCCAGCCTTTCAGATTTTAGAATGTCAACTATGAATCATGCCCATGTCACATATAATAAAGAAATTAAAACTGTAATCTGTTCTCCTAAAGAAAATATTTTAAGTTTTAAAGATTTTTGAACTCTTTAAAAAGATTTCAGTTTTTAAAACAACATTCCTGTAGGATTGCAATTGTGATTTTCACTGAATTCCCTTTTCCAGCTCCTATACCTCAATACATACTGTTCTAGAGAGTATTCCAACCATCAGAAACAACTTTTAGCAGAATGCAGTAGGAAAGAAGGGAGGTGGGGAAGACCTATTCAATGAGATCTTAGAATCCAAACCGATATATATGTTCCCTTTCACCACCAATTGCCAAATATCATTCTACTCTATTCTCACTTTGAGAACACGAAATATTTATACTATGGATAAGTTAACCCAAACCAGATGCTTCCCAGCTCCTGATAGTATCCCCCTAGAAGTCAAAATACTACATATTAACTTGTAAGTGTTAAATAACTTGAGTACTTGAAACAAACCTTTCTTCTTTATTTTTGCAAATACACTCTCCAATTATCTCTTTAATTTCAGGGTCAGTTACTTTATCAAAACTTGCTGGCTTGACACCCTGAAAGGAAAAGAAAAGCATCACAAACTTCTCTGAAATCCTTATCTAACAAGCCTATCAAAACAGATTTTAGTTCATTGGGACTTAATAGTAAGCTTGTTGATGATTGCAGTATAGTCTACTAATAAATGGTATTAACTGATATAATCAAGCTAAAAACATTAACTAATTTGGAAATTCATTGGTACAGGATATGGCCTTTGAGCTATAGCTCTAGATGTGGTTCAGTTAGCATAAAAGGTATCCATATGTGCTGATGCCTCTATATACTGCAATGCGTGGGGCATTTCTGTGACATCTTCAAAAATCAACATATATTTATACATCAAATGAACAAAAAGCAAAACATAAATTCATTATAAATTAATGGACATCATACCCAGCACAAGTTGAACAAATACCTGAAAGGGTACCAGAATTTCAGCCTCTTCCATTCATTCTCTTCGCATTTGTGCAACTCACATTCCCTCCCACTACTGCTGCTGCCTCCACCTCTTCCTCCTTACCACCACTGTCTCCACGTTATCTGGTCTCACTGGTCATTTGCTTTATTCTTTCTGAAGAAATTGGGTGGTCAGAGCCTGGGGAGAGACTGGAAAATGAAGTCTTCCTTGTCTCCTTTCTCCCACATTCTGACTGCCTAGCTTCTTTATGAAGAAAGAACCCGGGAGAGGATCAGTAGGACGGAGGACAAGGTAGAGTACAGCATCAATCCCTCTTCTGCTCATCTCACTCTCATTCCCACAAGGGAAGGGAAATGATTAGGAGGAAACTTTGACAGAGGTCCTACCTCCTCCAACACCACTACTGTGATCTGTTCTGCTTGTTTCCTTTCCCCTTTAAAGTGAGTGGGAGAGATATAGCACTTGCAGAGGAGGAAGAGAAAGCAATCGAGTGCTGCCACCACAGTGGTCCCTCCTAAGTGTTTTCCTAATCTCCCCACCACTTTCCTTCAGTTGTGGGAAGAAGAGGTATGTGAGCAGGGCAGAAACTGTGATGGTGGCATTACTGGCAAGGTGAACAGCCAGTTGGATGGTGGAGGTTGACAAACAGAGATGTGCGGGTGCAGAATGCCCCTCCTGTCAGCTGCTCATGGGTAAACTGATCATGATAGAATTATTTAGAATAAAGGTTCTATTTACAAATGCTAACTGCTAATTTTAAACTTCAGACACTTGAGAATGTTACTAACCCACTTTTTCTGGGGTCCAGTGTAGCTGTACAGCATAATTGGAGACTAGGGAGCAGAATCAGGCATAGTATTACTCTTCTCCCCATCCTATCGCCTCCCCATTCCATCCACCCCCTCGTCCCATTCCACCCTTCCATATCTCTCTCTCTGCATGGTCTTATCCTGAGCGGTGGGCATCTGGTGTCTGCTGCCGCATGGGACCCAGCCACTTGCCACTTGCAGTGGTGCTCAGGCTCTCCAGTATGTCTCACTTGTGACAGGCAGAAAGCACATCTGTCTGTCCGACTCTGTAACAGTCCGACTCTGTAACATTACTGCCTTAGTAACCTGGACATTGTCTGTCTCTTTCAGTAGTTCCTCTGCTGGTATCCCCTTTGCCAGACACTGCTGCTGATCAGTTTGTTCCATGGGGGCCATCTGGATGCATAATGGATGATGCCTGCCTAACTGGGATAAGTCAACTGCCAGAACAAACCCACAACTCTCGACCAGAGAGCAGGCAGACCCACTTCTGGATAACAAATATTTGCCTAAACAGTTCTGATAATCAGGTTCGAGTACATCATGCAATTTGCATATCATATTACATATCTTTTTACTATATAGTCTGACTTTAACAAGTACTTCTTCATCAAAACAACATACAATTCTACACTCCAATTTTGGAGCATTATATTTTCCACTGTGGACTTAGAACACAGTTAATTGAAGCTTT
This sequence comes from Tiliqua scincoides, assembly GCF_035046505.1. Taxonomy (NCBI): domain Eukaryota; kingdom Metazoa; phylum Chordata; class Lepidosauria; order Squamata; family Scincidae; genus Tiliqua; species Tiliqua scincoides. The sequence continues at coordinate 216,316,491 of NC_089822.1, forward strand.
GAAAGCATACTTTGTTTCATGCAGATTTAATCGCTTAATGAAAGAGATCTATTCTAGGGTACAAAGAGCATTAACAGAAATTTGGCATAAGTGTAACTAATAATATTGACAAAATGTACCCAACAAAGCAAAGAATTTGTCATATGGAAGAGAAATACTAATAATAACAATTAGACTATGGATCATACTGGGTATTATACAGCAGAATAGTCTGCTAGTTTGAAAAAAAATCAGCTGTAGGAGTCTGCAAATGTTATTGGCTAAGGGGAGGTGAAGAATCTGTTGTTTACCTTTCCTCCTTGGTCTTTTTCTGATTATAGTTTTGCAATCCTATACATACTTACTAGGGAGTAAGTTCCACAGTGGTGCTTACTTAGTGGGATTTACAACTGAGTAACCATGTTTAGGATTGTGCTATGGATACACTTTTCCAAAGGTGCTTTCTATCAGTTGGGAAACAATTGAACAATCTACTGTACTACGGCAACGTTTCCAAAATTGGGGTGGGCACAAATTGAAGCAAAGAATTATTTCAGTATAGACTGAGCTATATATAACATAGTTCTAAACAACACACATTAATTCTGTACTTCCCAACAATGTGTGAACTTGCCTTCAGGCAGATTTCAGTTTTATGCTGAACAGAAAACACAAGTTTCACATGACCAATTTCTATCATCAGCTTATATTGAACTTTAAGTACCCTATCAGACAGCACAGTCTCGAAATTTACATTCACCCTGTCAGTATGCCGATGATACCAGGTTCTTCCTCACTTTTTTATCTGATCCTGAATAAGCAGTGGAGACCCTGAACCCACGACAGGCAGCTGTTTGGGACTAGATGGGAAAGAATAAGTTGAAATTGAATCTTGGCAAGCCAGAGGTGCTGTCAATAGTCTGTCCACTGATCTGGGAGATGTTGTTCAGCTGTCCTTGACAAGGCTGCAAACCCCTTAAAAGGCAGGTTCAGAGTCTGGGAGTGTCCTTGAGCTGGGCTTCCCCTGGATGCCATCATCATCATGCCTTGATGACAAGAAATACTTTTTAGCATGTTTGACTTATTTGACTTCTGTGGCCTGTCCTGGAGAGATCTAACCTAGCTACAACTGCCTGCACTTTGGCCATTTCCCAGCTGGAAGACCATAGTGTGTTCTATACAAGACTATACAAGAAAAGTGTTTAGAAATTTCAGCTGGTGCAAAATATAGTGGCCAGGTTGTTCATAGGGGTGTTTGGTGAGATCACAACACCCCAAGTCTTTTTGTGGATTGCAATGATCACCAATTTATTTGGAGACTTAATTCAAGAAGCTGCTAATGATTGCCAAGCCGCTAAACGGTTTGGGACCTGGATACTTTAAGGGTCACCTCCCTCCATATGCTGGGCTTCAAACACTTCCTGGAAGGCACTTCCCAGTCACGTCCCGGAGGTCCCTGAGCCCATCTAGCTGTGGGGTCAGCACCCACATTGCGTCAAATTCATGAGTGCCAAACCCATGGATAAGGAGGGCCCACTGCATTCAGACTTTCCAAACAAGATTGTTGTATTTGAATTATATACCTTTTATATTATAGTGCTTATATTTAAGTGCTTAAACAATTAATAAACATAACACAAGTTAAAAAAGAAAATTACCATATTAAAACATCACTTACACAGGTTACTTTCCTGTAAATTTGAGCAGCATTCTGGCATTCTGAATATGGATATTCTGAGGTAGCCATTTCCAACATACACATTCCAAAAGCATATACATCCACTGATTCATCATAGTGCTCTTCATACATTTCTGGAGCCATAAATTCTGGAGTACCTGAACAGAACAAGAAAGACTTTGGTATGGAAAACTGACTTGGGACAGTATATCCAATCAACCTACTGAGCACATTTCTGCTTTCCTGTTCAGAAATACCTGGACAGATAGATGCTGCTATTATTATTATTATTATTATTAGTAGTAGTAGTAGTAGTAGTAGTAGTAGTAGTAGTAGTAGTAGTAGTAGTATCCACATCAAAATGGCAATACAGCCAATAATGATCGTATACACACAAAAAACACAACATTTATCAGCTGGTAACAACAACAACAGTATTTATATACCGTTTTTCAACAAGGGTTCACAAAGCAGTTTACAGAGAAAAATCAAATAACTAATGGCTCCCTGTCCCCAAAGGGCTCACAATCTAAAAAGATGCAAAAGAACACCAGCAGACAGCCACTAGGAAAAAAGAAACTGCTGGGGTGAGGAGGGCCAGTTACTCTCCCCCTGCTAAATTAAAGAGAAGCACCCACTTGAAAAAGTGCCTCTTACCCAGTTAGCAGGGGTTAGAAATTTGCTAGAAAGGCAAATTTGAATGAGAATGTTTTGTTTTGTGCATGAATCTGAAAATAAAAGCTTGTATTTAGCAGATAGGTGGGGCATATGGGGTGGTTCCGGAGAGGACTGGGATGGAGACTGGGCCAGGTCAGGGGCAGGATGACCAGATACAATGGAGGACAGAGTGATGTACCTTTAACCTTGTATAGGAGCAGGAATTTTGGCAAGTGCAGCTTTTTAAATCCTTCCATGTTGCGCTGCACCTGCCAAAATTCCATTTTCTATACAATGGTTAAAGGTACAGGCACTTGGTCTCCATTGTATCTTGTCACCCTTGTCAGGAGTGGATCACAGTGGCAGCTGCACCCACAAGTTCCAATGCCCCCAGCCTGGTCCCAACATGCCCCCCAGTACTACTGGCTTTATGTCTGCTAAATAGCTGACAAGCATCCAAGTAAGTTTTTTGGGACCCAGGGCCCAGCGGAGCAAGCAAGTAAAAATGTATTCACTTATGTCTCCACCACTGCCTGGGCCCCCGGCAGTCTGCAGAATGCAGTAGAGGCTGTTTTGGCACCTCTGTGCCAAGTCGGCCATGGATAGGATTGGGCCATAAATGCTGCATTTCAGCATAAGCTTCAGTGGACTACAATCCACTTCATTAGATTCATCATTCATCTGCATTCATCAGTGAACTACAAAGTCCACAAACACTTATGATGAAATAAACTGGTTAGTTCTTAAGATGTTGCTGTTTTAAAACAAGCTGTACACTAAAACTGTTTTATCAAACCCAAGCCTAATACTACAGTTATTAAACCATGTTGGTTTTCTATAACAGCATATTGCAACTTAAGTGTGTCCTGATTCTGTGAGGCAGCATCACTCCCATTCTGCTCTTCCCCGTCATGGTAAGTGATCCCAAGGATTACAAAATTTGTATACTACTTCCTGGCAGAAATTCTAGTTAATGTGAAAAGTATAAAGAAGATTTCAATTATTGCCTGAAAACCTAGAGGTGGCAACTTCTGAACACAGGTCATTTACAATTCCCTCTCAATTTTTCTTTTTATACAAAAGACACAAAAGACACAAAGGGAATAGAAATCATGACAGTACTGAACAAAATCCATTCATATTGTTAACTAGGGCTTAGTAATTCAGACACAGTTTTGTCAAATGGGAAATTACAGAACAATTTCTTCTCTCTTAGAGGTTTGCAACTCATCAACAATAGTGAAGTGTCCAGATGAATGCAACACAAAGCCTTGCCAAATTGTATAACGTGGGCATCAAGTATATCTAGCACATGGAAAGATCTGGGTAAGTGAGAATATATTGATGAGTTGCTTTGGCTAATGACAGAGTGAACTGAAGAGGCTGTGGTTCTAACTTCCATTTAAAAAGGCACAGGTCTGCACACTCACAAAATGAAGGATTCCTATATAACAAATACTTTCTCACAAGACTGGGAATATTTTCCCACAAGAATGAGAATTTTCCTGTTTCCTCCTTTCTAAAGTAGGTGGGAAATGGTCAGAAAATAGCAATTTCTTCAGAAAAGAATACATTAAGTCAGCAGTTCTCAAACTTCTTGGGAATAAAACTCCTGGGGTAAGTCTTGGCAGGAGAGGGGAAGGCAGCAACGTGATCCCCAGGATCGTGCCACTGCCAGGGTCCAAGAAGGGGGTTTTTACTTATAGAAGGATGCAGCAGTCTCCAGGAGGTGTGAGGAGCTCCATGGAGCCCTTGACAGGGTTTCCCAAGTCTTAGAATAATAAAAAGAAGTTATTGGAAACCGGTTTCGTAAACACCCCCGGTAGTGGCACGACCCCGGGCACTGTGTTGCTGCCTTTTCCCTTTCCCTACCCCTTAAGTGGCCAGAGGCTGAGGCTCTTATCCTGGGATGCTGTGACGCCCCTGTTTGAGAACCTCAGCATTAAATTATATTTCTAGAAAGGAGAATATAGCAAGGAACTTTATCCCCTTTTTCTTGCATAGATATGCTTTGCTTTGACCAACATTATTTTGTAGTAATTAACTTATCATACCAATTCATACATTTTAGGTAATTCACCTTAAGTTGTGTTTAGATTCATGCATTAGCCTGTGAGAGGACCACACAGGTGAGCCAAAAGCAATCAGGCAGCTTACCAGGGAGTAAGTAAAAATATTGTTACTTATCTCCTGCAGACTGTCCAATGGTTGGAACAGCTACAATAACAACATACAACAAACCTTTATTAGGCATATAGTGTTGGAACAGCTACATGCTATAACATGGCAGGGGATACGATTGGGCAATGAGCACAATCCTACGATAATGTTAGGGAAAAGCCAGTGTTTAAATTGTTACTATTGTTACTACAGTGCTTAAATTGTTACTCAAAGACAAAATGCATTCATCCTGTCTCTTCCTGTTCCACTCACAGCACCACAACGGAGTACAGGATTCAGATTAATTCTACAGCTAATCAGAGCACCCCCCCCTCCACAGCAATATACACCCTCATGGGATGTCAATAATTCAGATAGGGTATATGGTATGAGGTTATATCTCTATTTTGCAAACTTAGAGCACATTAGGGGCTTGAGTAGTAGAAACTTGGAAATTTGAACCAAAAAAAGGAGAACTTTGCACAGGCAACCTGCCTCAGAAGTGTATTGCTAACACTTGTCTTCTTATAATCACTCAGGATTTCAGAGGCAGATACTAACAGTCCACTCCAACAACCATTGCAACTGGAGGTGATAAAACAAAGCACTCCACACAGACCAGCAAAGGGGGGAATAGCTGCTGCAAAGGTCTCCCATATATCCCTCCCTCACAATAAATACTGATAAAGTAATTGTAGCTGGCTTCAGACACAGCATGGGACCATAGTTTGTTTTGGTAACACATGGATTTTCATTATATCTGAATCTGAGGCCACCAACAAACAACGGTTTTGGGCCTACAAATCAGGATCTGAAACCACAGTTTGAAGTGCATCTGCAAACTACAATTTGTGCTAACTATAGCTTCACACTGAATTCACAGATCATCGAAAAATCACAGATCGTTGCTCTGTTTCAAGAAGCTGCTGCAGCAGGATTTACATATGAGACCTACTGAAAGGGAAATCTGAGATCTAGGGTGGCATCAGAGGTCAACCAGTTTGGACACCGGCCAAGGGCCCATGTTCCTCATTTCTGCTTGTCTGAGCAAATCCCCAAATACTGGGAGGATTACCCAGCAAATTACCACCAAGTACTGGTGGTAATAGTAACAGCCATCCAATGCACCATCAGGAGTGTGCAGAGACGTAAGGAGGCTCAGCATACAGCTTTGCCCCAGGACCCCGACAGACTTGTGCTGTCACTGCCTGTACCTAGCCAGAGAATATTTACTGATGTCTTATCCACGTTATAATGATTTCTAGATTTAAAACACAACAACCAGAATTACATTACTTGCAAAACATGACAAAGGAGATGGCAATAAAAAGAGCTTACCTATGACACTTTTGGCAAATGAAGCTCTTTTGAGAGTTGCCAGACCCAAGTCTCCTATCTTCACAGAACCAGTTGGTCCAGTTATAAAAATATTGTCACATTTTAAGTCTCTGTGAATAATTGGTGGAGTTCTAGTGTGTAGGAAGTGGAGACCCTTTAAAATTTGCCGACACCAGCTACGAAGCACTTTTGGTTTCATCACTTTAAATCTCTTCAAGTACCTGAAGCACAAATGTAATCAGACTGAATAAAACTTGATACTACATTCAGAATTTTAAGCAACAACAGTTCAACATTTGTTCAAATACACCATGGAGATTGTATACCATAGTTTAATTTAGGGTACGTTAATATTTTTAAAAGTCTACTTTGAGGTACAGGATGTATTTGATACAACGAACGATCAATACCAAAGCAATTATCCCATCTTCATAGGGCTACCTGTCCACATAGAATTCCATGTGTATATTTGAGGCTCTGTGCACATTATGGCCATATTTGATTCAGAAAAATTATCATTTTGACAGAAAACTTTTGATCTTATTTTTGAAAAATGGGGCGTTTCCGTTTACCTGTGAATTCCCCTTCTCTATTATTCCAAGGCGGGTCAGACAACTGCCGGGAAGTTTGTCTTTTTGGTAGCCTGGCAGTCATGTGCAAAACTAACACCAAAGGGGGGGGCTCCCTTCTGATCCCCCAACTGGGCTGAGAAGCTAATAGCCCCAGCCACAGCAACATGAACAAAAAACATGTTGTTTCTCAAGCAACTCAGGACAATAGAATGTAAGAATAACCCACAGGACCCAAAATACCTAAACTCATGATCCAAAGCAGTGGGCTCTTCCAGCTCAATGCTGAAAGGCTGTGTTTGTTCTAATCCAGCCACAGTGGGTAGCCTGACCCACTCTGGAATCATTTTCCCAGTCTTCTTCACAGCAGAGTTGCCATGATAGCCTCTGAGTAGTCCAAGTCCTGCAGATACTCCTGCTCAACCTTCACACAGTGAGGTGCAGGCCTGGTTGCTGCTGCTGATGAACTGGGCCCTGTAGTAGTAGGGCCTTTTGAAGTGGCAGTCAGCATGGTGGTTGGGATAACATCAAGAAATTTATGCAGACAGGAGACTCGAATCTCCCTGGAAACCATCTGTTGGACCTTGGCTAACTGTAATCTGGTCATAAACTGCACTAAGAAAGACGAGGTCCCAGACAATCTATGCCCTTTGAATTGTATGGGATGAATGGAAGATAACCCCTGCTGCCTGAGGTGCACCCCTGTTCCTTTCCTCAGTGTCACTTCAAGGAGAGGGGAAAAGATCATTCCTCCTCTAGAGGCCATGCCTTCCACTTACAACTTCAAATTTTCTGTTTCTTCACAAGAAGGGGGGGGGGAATTGACTCACCACCTCAGCACCACTTGGATGGTTGCCATCCCCTGACTATCTGGGATTGGGGAAGGCAGGAGGCTGGTGGTGAGTGGTTCAGAAAAGTGCAAGAATGCTGGCATCCCACTACTGTTGGAAGGGAGGTGGGGTGCCCAAGCCTTTGGCACCAATTCCACATGACTTTCTTTTTAAAAATCACAATCTTCAGGTGCTGCACTTTCTTGCAGCCACTGAGCACCTGCCATTGTTCACAGTTGCTGGTCTTCCTCACCATTGAAGGGAATGGGGAAAGAAGTCACATTGGAGAAGTTCAAAGACCTAAAATGGCATTTTTTTAACTCTTTCCTAGGATGCTTCCTTAGTAAAGGCATGGAACCTACAAGTGGGGGTCCAGGTTAAAGCCCTTCCCAAAACATATCCATGAGAAACTCACCCACCACCCCAGCTAAAATGGGGGAAGGAAAAAAAGGTTGCTTTTGCTGCACAAGTCAAGCAAAACCATGTTTCCAGCTAGCTGAGCAGGTAAGAAAACCCCTCTTCTTGGTGTTAATTCTGCACATGAGCCTATCTGGTTCCCAGCAGTCCAGACTGACTCATCCCAGAACCACCACATTTTTTGTTAGAATACTGAGAAATTCCAAACCACAATTTTATAGGCTTGTTCAATAAACCAAATATTGAATAATTAAGAAGTAGTGCTGTACCTTTGTAATATGCAGTAATTTGTTCTTATTTTAATGCAATGAAGCAAAAAATAGAGTATATTCTCATGGGCAGTGAAAAGTTTGTTCTGTTTTTGCCATCAAGCTTAACAAGACTGTTAGTACCATAAACTGTTTAATTAATAGGATACAGATTAATAAAACATGTCAGAATGATTTGTAGTGAGCTAAATACTTCTTTCCTCCCCTGTCATCAGTAGAAGATTGTTTTATTGTGGCTTAATAACAAACTGCATGAAAGATGAACTCAAATTCAAAGAGTTGTGTGCATGACAGAAAGGGGAGCGGAAACAAGGACAGAATTGCAAGTGGTTACATAACAAAATAACAGACTAAAAAACAAGGGCAACGCAATTCAGCCTTCAGCTAAATTCAATTCAAAAGGCAGACAGACGCACACACTATTATGGTAGAGAAGGACTTCAGTTCATAACGAGACCCTTCTCAGATGAAGCAAGTAATTTTTTTAAAATACATTCTCTGGGTAATGGAATTTACTATTTTTTTTAACACTTACGTTTTTAGGGTTCCAGAGGTCATCAGTTCTGTAACCAGCACAATACACTTCTTTCCTTTTAAACAGGATTCCCAAAAGTCATAAAACCTAACAATGTTAGGGTGCTGAAGACCTTTCAACATTTCTGCTTCCTCTTTGAATCTCTGCCTTTCCACTTTCGTCAACTTTCTGTCCTGTAATTCAAAAGATGGTGCTTGTTAGTAACTGAATTGAAAATTCTTCAGGTTAGATTCAAAGATTCTAGAGCACCAGCAGAAAGCACTTATGCTCATGAAGGGAAAAGTAGATGGACCACCAGTTTGGCACCATCCACATTACATCAATTTATATTTTTAGTTTGCTCTTCTTCCAAGGAGCTCAGAACTGTACAAAATTGTCTGCCCTTCCATTTTATCTTTAAAGCAACCCTGTGAAGTAGGCTATGCTAAGAGAGCATGACTCGCCCAAAATCATCCAATGAGAGCACCAAGGTCAGCCAAGATCAGGGCTGAGTGAGCATCTGAACCCAGGTACCTTCAATATTAGGCTGACATTCTCCTACAGCCCCTTTTGCCATGCCTCCCATAAAAGTCATCCTGGAGGCTCTGCTAATCCTCTGGAGCTGGTTTTTGAAAGTGCAGAAGAATAAAGATGGGAGCAAAAAGCAACACATGCACACACCCTACACGTGGAAGTACTTTCTGCTTATATGGTGAATCTTTAGATCTAAATCAGGGGTGCCCAAACCCTGGCCCTGTGGCCACTTGCGGCCCTCGAGGACTCCCAATGCGGCCCTCAGGGAGCCCCCAGTTTTCAACGAGCCTCTGGCCCTCCGGAGATTTGCTGGAGTCCACACTGGCCCGACGCAACTGCTCTCAGCGTGAGGGTGACTATTTGACCTCTTGCATGAGCTGTGGGATGAGGGCTCCCTCCACTGCTTGCTGTTTCACATCTGTGATGCAGTAGAGGCAGCAAAGGAAAGGCCAGCCTTGCTTTGTGTAAGGCCTTTTATAGGCCTTGAGCTATTGCAAGACCTTCATTCATTCATTTAAGTTCATCTTTAATATATACATTTGTGTAAACATATGTAAATTTATTCAAATTTTAAATGTAAATTAATTCCTTTTTTTCCCCGCCCCCCGACACAATGTCGGAGAGATTATGTGGCCCTCCTTCCAAAAACTTTGGACACCCCTGATCTAAATCATCATTGCCATTTAAACAGAGGTTAGTGCAAATAGTATTTATGTAATGTTAACCATGATTACATCCTCTGGTTTAATGTAAGACCAAAGAGCTTAATAATATAAATCAGAAGGTTTGTCAAAAAAAATACTTTGGTCCTAATATTATCCTAAGTACCAAAGCATAGCTGCACCTAAAACTAAATTCAAAAGGCAAAGATTTGCATCATAATGAAACTAGTATCTGATTATTAGAATGTTCTGCAATTTTATATGCAGTGTAATAATAAACTGTTTAGCAAAAACAAAGGAATTTACTCCCAAGACACTAACTTCATAAGAGTCTATTTTCAATAAGTTAAAACTGTCACTGCTGTTCTAGGCCAGTTCTTTCTCTATCTTTTCTTACAACTTGCCAAGTCCCAGGGCTCTGCACTCTATCCCCACTGAAAGCACATTAACCTGGCATGTATCAGCAGTGCTTCAACTCTCTGTGCTCTAATAGTAGATTCTTCTTTTGACAACTGCTGTTACATCATGCTTCTCTCCATCTTATGAACATAAGAAAATCCCTGCTGGATCAGGCCAAAGGCCCATCTAGTCCAGCTTCCTGTATCTCATAGTGGCCACCCAGATGCCTCAAGAAGCAATAAAGACAACAAGATAACCATGTCCTGGTACCACTCCCTTGCAGGTGGCAGTCAAAGATAGGCAACCTCTAAAACTTGGAGGTTTCATGGCTCGTAACCTGTAATATATTTTTTCTTCCATAAATCTGTCCAATCCTCTTTTAAAGCCAGGTGCCATCATAACATCCTGCCACAAGGAGTTCTACATATAAATTATGTGCTGGGTAAAGAAATATTTCCTTTTTTCTCTTCTAAGTCTCCTGTCAGTCAATTTTAGTGATTGTTCCTGTTTCTGGTGTTGTGCGAGAGGGAAAAGAACTACTCTCTCTCCACCCCATGCATAATTGTCTCACAGCCAAATCCAATTGCGCTGCTCTGCTGGCAGAACTAGTGTTCTACCATTGCAGACTACCTTATGGCAGTTGCCAAGTTTACACTGGTACTGCATGAAGGCATGCGCTGCCAGAGTGCCCTCAGGAAGGCTGGAGCCTTCCTGCGTGTACCAGCAGATCACCCAGGACCTGCCAATGCAGGTATGGTGGCAGGGAAGACGGGATTGGGGAGAGGGTGGAACGGGTCAGGGGAGGGTGAAATGAGGTGGGGGACAGGGAGGGTGGGGAGGTGATGGAGTGGGGTTGTACTGGATACAGGAAGGGGGTGGCAATGGCAGCTGCCAAATCCAAGCCTCCTTTCCAAGCCCAAGCCCATGATGTGGGACCCGAAGGACTTGCACCAGCAATAGAACCCCTGCCCGCAGAAGCTTACCCCAAGGTAAGGGAACATGTGTGTGCCCCCCCCCATGTCTTTCTGGACTGAAGAGCACCAAACATTGTAGTCTTTCCTCATAAAGGAGGAGCCCTAGCTCACTAATCATTTTGGTTACTCTTTTCTGTACCTTTTCCAGTGTCGTCATATCCTTTTTCTTCTCCCTATCATACACGCTTCCATGTATTGTCTTCCCTCTATAAATCAATTGTTACCTTTTACACATCTTCAGCTTCCCCATATGCAGACTGCACTGGAGGTTCAGGGTTTCAAAAGAAACCGAAGTTACAAACTATGGCATTTACAGATACAGGTTGGACATCCCTTATCTGAAGTGCTCGGGACCAGAAGTGTTTTGGATTTTTCTGTATTTCAGAATACTTGCATATGTGGATGGGGCCAAAGTCTAAACACAAAATTCATTTATGTTTCATATACCCCTACACACATAGCCTGAAGGTAATTTCATATGTTTTAAATAATTTTGTGCATGAAACAAGGTGTGTGATATTATTTCTTGATGCAAAAACATGAAAAAGGTCATGTTGGCACTGAAAAAGTTCCATATTTTAGAATTGTCTGTGTTTCAAAATTACAGATAAGGAGTCCTGAGCCGTGGCACAGTAGGGGGGGGGGCGGGAAGGAGGCGTTCTGGGGAGGCTGGCGGGTGGTGGAGAGAGGGCGGGGAGAGGTGTGCCAGGGCACAGGCTGGAGGTGTGCTGGGGAAGGGAGGGAGGCGGGTCCGTGGAGCTCTGCTCCGCAGGATCCAAGGCACTCATGTGGGGCTCCATGCCCTACATGAGTGCCTTTACCATACGGCTGACCTTTTGGTCAGTGGTACAGTGAGTAGCCCCATTGTGGAGCTGCTTACCTTACCTAGGAGAAGTTTACATCTATTCATTGCTCGTCAAGTTCATTTTGTAATACATGTGTGATGAATGCCCTGTTCCCACCCTATTTTTTGCCTTACTTTTGGACACTTCTAATCCCCAACAAGTTTTTTGCTGGTTCACCAGCTTAAAAGCTGCTAGGACCTGCAGTATCCTTTGTTATTTGTTTAAAAACACCATTCCCAGACAGCCACGTGCTGGGTGTGGATCGGTCCTTCCCTGGTCAAATCCTTCTGGTGAGACTTGCATGAGCCTACTGGTTGGATAGCCAAACCTGTTTGCCCAGACAAAAAGATGGAGAGCTTTCTGAACTGCTTTTTAGAGCTTTGTAACTGCTTTGTGAACTTTTTTGTTGAGAAGCAGTATATAAATACAGTCGTGCGCCACTTAAAGACGGGGTTTGGGACCGCGATCCCTGCCATCAAGCAGCACTTGACACAATGTGGACCCTCCACAAGGAAGGGGATGCTCAGTTTCCCTGCCCTTCAGAGGGTTGTCTGAGCCTCCCAGAGACAGCGCACATCCGAGTGCTGTCTCTGCATTCAGAGGGTGGGGGTGTGCGCCCAACGTGTGACCACATGTGGTCGTCCGATATGCGATCCCAGCTTAAGCCGGTACGTCGCAAAGGGGCACAAACCTATAAAGGTGTCCCTCAGATCCACAGGAAAAGTGTTCCAGGCCCCTCCTGCAGAGACAGAAACCACAGATATGGGGGAATTCTGTCTCCATGGGTGCCCTGCCCCCCACAGCTCCCATTAACATCATTCAGATGTTTTCCACTGTCAGAAATGTTTTCCTTTTACAGGGCTATAAACATGTAAGTTTACTGTGACGTGCAAGCAGGATGAAGGCAGCCTGAATGCTTGAAGAGACTAGACCAAACAGGAAGCAGGAAGTTAACTGCTTCCTGTTAAGGTTCAATCTAGTCTCTTCAAGCATTCAGGCTGCCTGCAACCTGCCTGCATGTTGCTATAAGCTTGTATGCTTATAGCATCCTGTAAAAGAAACATTTTAGCTTGGTGCCAGCAGTAAACACCTAAAGGAAAGTTAATGGGTGTGGTGGGTGTGAAGAACTGTGATACTTGGAGGGGGGCCGCCTATACTGTTAATAATAATAAGAGGTCAGGTGTGTTCCTCTCTTCCAATCAGGTAACCTGATGATATCATCAACTCTACCTTGATGAAGATGAAGCTTAGGGACGCTTGTATGTGTTTTTGCCAGGTTTACTGTGAAGTCCAATGCTAGTTTGCAGCAGGCATAACCACTTACTCTCAAGTAAGTCCAGGAACTGAGAATCCTGCGACAATGTAAATAGATAGCAATAGGTATCTAGCTAGATACCTAGGGAATAAACTTTGTACTGCAAACTTCATTTGTTAGGTATAGGTTGGGCTTTATGTGTTTTGCTCTCAAATGGTTTCCTGGCTGCCTCTGCTGGGCATCACTAGGTGTTCTTCTGCTGCTCTTCAGCAGGTGTTCTTCAGAAGGTGTTCTTCTTCTGCCCACTTCTGCTGGGCATCACTAGGGCCCTTGGACTCGGCACACATCCCCACACAAGCAGACTCAAGTCTGTCTGTATCTGGGTACGCTTGCTTACATTTTTTGCGACGTGGAAGGCCTCATGAAGTCATCATTCAGACCTGGCAAGTAGCAGAGAAGTTCCAGGCAGGAGGCAGGGAAAGATTAATGTTTTGCTTTTGCAAGAAATAGGAGGTAGGAGCAGGCTCTCTTGCCCATCTCTGAAAAAAACTGATGATCATTGGATAAAAGATAGGCAGTCTGATATTTTCTTTGGCTGAGGTAGGGCAGAAGGAGGAGCCCAAGAGAGTTCTTGCCTTCGGATTGGCTAAAGAAGCCTAGGGAAGGGGAGGAGGTAGTTCATAATGATCATACTTTCCAAATGCATGGCTCCGTTGTTACTTGGGAGGAGGGAGTGCCTCATTGAACAACTAGAGCAAATGGGACTACTTCTGAGTAGAGTTGCAAAGGATTGGGTCATCCTGGCAAGCCTCCTAGCTACTGCATATGACCCTCCTCCCTCTTGCAGCTTCTGTCCCCGCTCCCATGCAAACTGTCCCACCTTGTTTACAGCAGGGGAGTGGTTAAAGAGAACTCTGACACACACACATACACCCCCCAGCAGCAGCCCTGTTTTTCCCCACGGCTGGGTTTTTAAAGGGAACAACTCATGATCTGAGCCTTCTTGAGTTGCAAAAATGCTCCAGGTAGTTTGAAAAGTATCCCCGTTAGGACTCGTTTTTGAGTTGTGGGGGGCAGATGCATGTGACCTGACTCAAGTCAAGCCATGCTGCACTTGTCCGTTCCTGCTAAATAGCACCCATTTAGTTTGGTTGAAATTCATTCCAAAACGAATGCACAGTCTTACTATACTGTATTTCAGTATGTGTTAGTGAAGTCCAGGTTTGTCTGAGTTGGTGTGATGGGTAGAGGATGTTTACAACGTCTTCTCAGGAAATTTGTGGTCAGAACATTTTCAGCCTATTTCTGTGACAAAGGGCAGAACTGTCAGTTTGGCCAGGACAAAACCTTCACATGGGCACTACAGGGCATGAAGAGCATCAAGGAGTGAAAAGAAACAAAGGGAAAGGGAGTCCTGAGACAAAGTGCATGAAAGAAGAGTATGAAGTAGGCAATACCTTGAGAAGTAGAAATTAAAAGGTACGTATAGGAGCAAAAGAGGCTTGAGGAAATGTGGAGCTCAGGCCTATGGAACTCGGGCCAAAAGAGAAAGGTACTCTGGAGTGCCAGAGGGTTCTGGAGAAACCTCACAGTGCTTAAGGTTGAGATGGCCTTTTGCCAGTTGCGGCTCATAACTGGCACTGCAGTATCGTGACCTGGCAATTCTAAGGGGGTAACTGAGGCCATGAAACGAAGCAGCAGCCAGGGCAGAAGCAGAAGTTCACCTACTGATTTGCAGTAACCAGACAATTAATTCTCTGGCTGCAGGCTCCTAATTCTTCCTTTATCCATAATAAATGGACCCTGTTAAATAACCATCAATCAAGTCTGAGTCAAATCTGACAGCTGTCCAAATCAGTAACTTGGTTTTTATTAAGTTACATATTACAATCTCAGTTTAAAAGGCACAAAATCTGATGTAGCAGACACAGACCTGTTCAGAGACCTCAACATATTTCTATAACAAGTCCCAGATTCAGTCTTTAATATTTCCAGTTAGGGATCTTGGACAGAGTCACAGAAGTTCTCCACTTGAGACTCTGGATATTGGGTTCAACAGCTGCTCATCAAAGTTGACAGCACCTACACTGGTGGGTCATTATAAGAAACCCATTAATATTACAACACCTCATCCTAGAGATTTCTTCAGCTAACCATTCAGGTTATACTTCCTGATCAGTATTTGACTAGCATCACTTATCTTCAATAAAGATCTTATTAGGAGATTTGACTGCATAAAATATATTTTATGATCTTTGACAAATCAGTGAAAAGCATTAAAAGAAAAACCTTATTATCGTAGCATTAATATCTTTTCTTCTTTCTTCTTCTTTTTCTACTCAGAATGCCAATACAAAAATATACACACATACAGTGAATTTTCCTGGCCTTCAGGTTCACCAGAGAATATGGGCACAGTGATTTCAAAGGATCTCCCTGGCTCCTGCAGTGCAAAATACTCATAAACTAATGATTCTTCACATCACTGAAAATGTGTTACCAATATATATGATCAAGAGTTTCTGGAGATTGCAAGCCCATGCTGAACCTTGGTACATGCCATAATTCTGCTGAGAGGCAGGAGAAGCTGAATGTCTGTTCAGTTCTCAAAGACTACTGAGCAAGAAAGCATTTCAGATTTTTCAATTTGACAGTCCAAGATTCTACTGTACGGTGCAGAGATTTCTGTAGGATTCCTCAAGCGGAACTGGAACAGCAACTTGAACAAGCGTTGCCTAGAGAAACCGTGGCACTCTCTTCAATCAGGGCAGCTGTTTCCTTCTTGGAGGGCATCTCTCTGGAAGCTGGACTGCTGCAGTTTATGCTCAGACCATCATTACTTGTGACAGGATCTCATCAACCACAGTGATTGCAGTCAGTAACAAGGCACATGTTCTGCGCAACATATAGATTCTGACAATGCCAAAAAGACTAATGTGCACCTGGTAAGAGTCCTTCCAGGCCTTTGTTTCCTTAGTTTCTTTTTAATTTAACTAATTGCTTAGTTTCTTTTTGAAACATGCTTAGAACATACGATTCCCCAACTTCTCTTCAAGTCAGTGCAAGGTAAGGCTTAAATCAGCGATCGCCAAACTGTGGCCTGGGAACCATATCTGCTCCGCCACAAGATTTTATCTGGCCTGCAGCAACTTGTCTTTTTTGTCAGAGCATTTGCTAATGTTTGACACTTTTACTCATCACATCATTTCTCAGTTTAAGCGTGGCATTATTTCTTTGCAATGGTCATATTTCTCTTTTGTTCAAAAAGATCCAAGTAAAACATATTCATTCATTTAAATTTCATTTATTCATTTATAAAATTTTGCACCCTATAAACCCTAACCCTATAAACTGTAAAAATAAAAAATTGCACCCTATATAACTTCTTTTCCTCCAAATAAACAATGTTATTTCAGTATACATGAACATAATTTTTCCTGAGTGTTTGCACACAATGTACACAAACATTACCAGTTCATAAAGAGACACTAACATGTCAAGGGATCACAGAAACATCTTAGAAGTGTATAGGAGGGAGGACAAATGAAATGTTGCTTCAGACTGTTGTAACCCAGTCTCAGAATGTATATTTATTTATATATTGTTTCTGGCCAAATGCCCTTGCAAGTTTCATATTCAGACTGTGTAAACACCCCAAGGTGAACAAAAAACTGAAAGCACAGTGGTCGAAGCACAAGCCTTTTTAAGAGGCTTAATGGTTCAGCTCCTATACGACACAAAACTACTCCACTTAGTTGTGGTTTTCCACTGACAGATGCACTAAAAAGTACAGCCTAAACAACCACATAGAAGAACCCTTCTTCACCACAAATAATAACCTTTCTGTTATGTATTCACAAACCTGCATCTCGCAAATACTACACATAAACAACAATGTCATACACTACAAATACCAGGATGTTTCAATATTAAATTTACAGCCCAATAAATTTTATGCTTCGCTTAGACAAAATAAAAGCCATAATTAACATCCTTCAGTACAAGAGGCTACTTCTTTAGTCACTGACCCATGAATGAAATGGCTAGGGAGTTGACAGAACTGGCCATCTGCAACTCCAAGCCCCCCAAATTCAGCAATTAAATAAAGACTGTAAAATGTGCCTGCTTAAGCTAATTTGGCTCAACTCAGTTGCAGTTCTAACATCTCTTCTATGTAGCATTTCATCCAGAATCTTATTAGATGATTAATAAGTTGCCCAGAATTCGCTCCAATGAACTGATTAAAATAGAACAGATGGGCAAAGGGATAAACCCATTTCAAAATCATTCTAGACAGTAGCAATAGCAACAGCAACATACAGCTGCTATTTTGTTTCACAAGTGACTTTAGCCTCAGTAAATTCTTACAAAGACTCTTATGTTCCCCAAGATAATAAATTTCAAGCACACCTTCTTTCAAAGTACTTGATCATGGAGTGTAGGATTCAGCTCTACATACATGCCCTTTTATTGTACAGCAGCTCTAAATCCAAAAGAAGTTATCATTTATCTATTTTAAAACATCTGTATCCAGCTTTTCACTACAACCAGAGGTGTCCAAGATAACAATACAAACTAGACAAACCAGATAAATCAATCAATCAATACAATACTAAAATAACAAAATTAGAACAAAACAACTAGACCAGTGGTTCCCAAACTGTGAGCTGGGACCCACTGGTGGGTCACAACGTGATTTTTAGTGGGTGGCCACAGGGTGATTGAAAGATCAGATAACTAGTTGCCTCAAGCCCAGAAGCTATTCAAAAATCAGATACCATAGCTGATAACTGCCCTGCAGCAAGTTGAGCTCCTGCAGTTTGCAAGCATGTGCAAATATAGGGAGATAAATGTGTGAGGGTTTTTCTCTCTGGTCATTATTACTTATAGAAAGAAATATTTTATTTATTTATATCTCCTTTTGTAAAAGTCTGGTAAATCCAGGTGGGTCCTGATAAAGTGTCATTTTAAAAAGTGGGTCCTGGTGCTAAAAAGTTTGGGAACCACTGAACTAGACAAACCAGATAAAATAAATAGACAAATCAATACAACACACACAAAAAGAAAAGTAGCAGCACGTGCAAGCAAATTAAACAAAGGAAGATAACAAAAGCAGCACAGAAAAATGTTGGAACAAAAATGTTTACAAACATTGCAAGAAATGAGGGGACAAGTCTGACATCCCAGCATAGGGATACAATGGAGGACACAAAGCCTATAACTTTAACCATCGTATAGAACAGAGTATTGGCAGGTGCAGCTCAGCATGAAAGGGTTCAAAAAGCTGCACCAGCCAAAACTCCCTCATCTAGACAAGGGTTAAAAGGTATATGCTCTGTGACCTCCATTGTATCTAGTCAGGGCCTCGGAGAGGAATTTTATCAGGGGGTACAGAGTTTCCTTTGGGCCTCTTCCCAAAGAGGGAGGGGTGAAACAGAATGGGGGTGGCAATGGGGGCAAAACAGGCAAGGGGAAAGTGACACCAGCTGGAATAGTCTTTGGAGTCCAGGTCTACTAGTCTGCCCAATGCAGAGCTCAGGTCTACCTACCTGTCTGGTGCTGGCAGGTAGATACAGTAATACGGAAAACCAAACATACTCCTACGTCTCTCTAAAATCTTTCAAATATAGAAAATCATTGCAGGAGGTTAGTACCATTGTATTGTTAGTACCATTGTATTTATGCTCACACTAGAATGGAAAGTGTCCTGTGTACACCAAAACTTACTTCTACAGTAGCTACAGTCCTGCAGCTGTGTTGCTGAGCTCCTTCATGGTTTACAAATCCACAAACCAAAGAGCTACTGTAGCAGGTCAGTTTCCTCTCAGATGTGACACTGTTAAGGAATGTATGCAATCCTGGGCCTGGTGTGTATGGCAGTAATCGTGGCCATGTGCCCACGGTACTGCCCCCAGCATCCTGCGTGGGCAGTGAGATTGGAGAATGTAAGATGACAGGAAATTTCCTTGGGCTCCTGGGCCCCCTTCCTGACCTTGGGCCCAGGTACAAATTACCCCCTTTACCCCCCTCTCCTAGGCCCTGTATCTAGTCACACTAAACATAGGGAGTTTCAAAGTCTTGGAGCTGTTGTGGGAAAGGCCTTTTCCTATGCCATCAACCATAAGAAGAGCTCCAGTGGAACAGGCCAAAGGCCCATCTAGTCCAACTTCCTGTATCTCATAGTGGCCCACCAAATGCTTCAGGGAGCACATAAGACAGCAAGACACAACCTGTGTCCTGGTGCCAAACCTCTGATTATGGTTACTCATCTTCAACTTTATTCTTAGGCCCATCCCACACTTCTTACTGAATCTCACAATGCAACTAAGGGCTCAATCCTAACCAACTTTCCAGCACCTAGGTAAGGGCTGTGAAACTCTGAGGTAAGGAAACAAATATTATCTTACCTTGAGGAGGCCTCTGTAACTGCCCCCCAACTGCAGGATGCAGCACATGCCCCACTGACACAGCTATGCCACTGCTGGAAAGTTGGTTAGGATTGCACTCTAAGGCTGCAAACCTATATACATTTACATGTAAGTCTCATTGAACAAAATGGAACTTCCTTCTGAGTAGGCATATATAGGATTGCACTGTGAGATTGTGGAGGATGTTTAGCAAGAACTAGATTAGGGTGTCAAATTTGTTTCATACGGTAAGGTGAATAGCATTCATGGCACTTGCTGAGGGTCTGAAGTGACATAATTAAACAGGAAGTTACATCAGTAAACAGGTGACACAGAAATAAGCCAATTTTTTTCATCTAGTAACTCATTAGCTGCAAATGACAGAAGATAAAACATGCAAATTTTGATAATACTTTCAATATGTGGAAAAGCCTACCTGTCACATGATGAGACATCATTTCATAGCCCAGCAGCTAAGAGATGCTTTGCAAAGTGTTGCCTCATCAGAAGCAGTGTGACTGAAAGGGCAGCCCATGTGATAATTGGGATCTCCCAGCATGTCAGTAGCATTTCATTTCTCACTCTTTCACTCCTCTTCCCCCTGTACCATTCCGTGCCTTCTGAGGCCTCCTTCTGTCTCTCCCATCCAATACATCAGCAGAAGCAGCACTGATGAAAGAATGGCATTGGGAGAACTCAATTACCAAGTGGCCTGTCTTATCAGCAGCAACGTGACTGTAGAAACTGTGATAACTGGGCTCTCCCAGCATCACCCTTTCAGCAGCATTGCTTCTGCCAAAGCGTCATTTCACAGCTCAGCAGCTGATAATGGTGCTGGGAGAGCCCAATTATCATGCCGACCAGATAAAGAGTTTCCACGGCTGTATCCAGCCTGGAAGCCTTAGGTTTGACACCTAGATTGCACTAGGTGCACTAAACTAGATCGCACACATGGTAGGCCAGTCAATGCTGACTTCTGACATCAGAAGTGCACTTTCCTCAGCAGTCAATCTTCATGAAGTGATAAATTCATTATGAAATCAAGTGAAACAATTCAGCTTCATTTTCCTTCCCTAATAAAGAGGCAGACAGGCCTTTTAACTCTTTTCAGTTTGGGATTTGTCTTTACTGGAACATGAAATCTTGGCTGAAAGATGAATCACATTATCATTTTTAAAATAAATGAAAGATGTTAATACATCAATACAAACAGCCAATGACTCCAAAATAAACTTTAAACTCGTTCAACAGTGTGGCAGGAGAACAGTGGGGGGGGGGGGGAGAGACAGACAGCAGCGGACCTAGCACAGGGCAAATGCCCCATGTGTTGAGCCTGCATGATACTAGGATGGTGCAGGTAGCCTTACTGAGCTCCCTATGCGGTTGGAAACTCTACTTCTGGTTTTCTGGAAGTACAGTTTAAGACTGCAGAGAAGCCTCAGAAGGCTTCCCCAGTCAGTCTTAGAGTTGTGTGAGGTTCTGTCACGTTTTGAAGGTAGGGAGCAGCTTCGCACGGGGGGGAAGGCGGCATAGCACATCGGAGGCATTGTGGACCTTTGCGCAGGGGTCAGCGAGGGCTAAGTCCACCACTGAGGGGAGGGGAATCACTTCAATAAGATGAAACAAGAGAGTTTAGATTTTTTTTTTTAAAAAGGGGAAGTAATAAAAGAATGCAATGTAAATGTTACAGAGTCTTTGGGGAACAGTGACTATACTGTGATCCATTTCACCATGCATGTCGGGGGAAGAGTACCAAGCAAAATTGACACAAAAACCCTTGACTTCTGAAGAGTGTGCTCCCCTCAAATGAGAAGGCTAGTTAGAAAGAAGATGAAAGGAAAGGTAAAAAGAGTCCAATCTCTCCAGAGTGCATGGAGGTCGTTTAAAACAACAGTAATAGAGGCCCAGTGGAAGTGTATACTGCAAAGGAAGAAGGGCTCAGCTAAGTCCAGGACGGGTGGCTAACAAGCATGGCTAAGGAGAAAAGTTAGAGAGGCCGTAAAGGGCAAGGAAGCTTCCTTTCATAAATGGAAGTCTTGCCCTAATGAGGAGAATAAAAAGGAACATAAACTGTGGCAAAAGAAATGTAAGAAGGTGATACAGGAGGCCAAGAGAGACTATGAGGAACACATGGCCAACAGCATTAAGGGGGATAATAAAAGCTTCTTCAAATATGTTAAAAGCAGGAAACCAACCAGAGAAGTGGTTAGCCCTCTGGATGGTAGGGAGGGAAAGGGGAGATAAAAGGTTCTGGTGCTGAGAGTGTAAAGAGCATCTCTCTATCCACTTTATCCTTCCTGTGCATAACTTTGTATGTCTGAATCATGTCCCCCCTCAGGCGCCTCTTTTTTAGGCTGAAGAGGCCCAAACGCTGTAGCCTTTCCTCATAAGGAAGGTGGCCCAGCCCAGCAATCATCTTAGTCGCTCTCTTTTGCACCTTTTCCATTTCCACTATGTCCTTTCTGAGATGTGGCGACCAGAACTTGACACAATACTCCAGGTGTGGCCTTACCATTGATCTGTACAACGGCATTATAATATTAGCCGTTTTGTTCTCAATACCTTTTCTAATGATCCCAAGCATAGAATTGGCCTTCTTTACTGCCACCACACATTGGGTCAACACTTTCATCGACCTGTCCACCACTACCCCAAGATCTCTCTCCTGATCTGTCACAGAAAGCTCAGAACCCATCAGCCTATATGCGAAGTTTTGATTTTTTTTGCCCCAATGTGCATGACCAGAACTGGAGGCAATACTCCAGGTGTGGCCTTACCACAGTTACTGCCGATGACTTGGGCACTGACTCGGCACTGATTCCCCAGGCATGTCTGTGTTTGGGTGTGCTTACATTTTTTGGTGTGTGAAAAACCTTGTGGAACCATCATTCAACCGGGCGAGTAGCAGAGAAGTTCTAGCCAGGAGGCAGGGAAGGGTTAATGTTTTGCTTTTTCATTTGGGGGGGGAGAGGCAGTCTCTGATAGGAACTGATGAAAGATGGGTGGTCTGATATTTTCTTTAAATAAGATAGGGCAGAAGGAGGAGCCCAAGGGTGTTCTTGCCTTAGAATTGGCTGGAGAAGAGAGAAAAGAGGCGCCTGAGGGGTGACATGATTGAGACATACAAAATTATGCAGGGGATGGACAGAGTGGATAGAGAGATGCTCTTTACACTCTCACATAACACCAGAACCAGGGGACATCCACTAAAATTGAGTGTTGGGAGAGTTAGAACAGACAAAAGAAAATATTTCTTTACACAGCATGTGGTTAGTCTGTGGAACTCCTTGCCACAGGATGTGGTGATGGCGCCTGGCCTGGATGCATTTAAAAGGGGATTGGACAAGTTTCTGGAAGAAAAATCCATTACAGGGTACAAGCCATGAAGTGTATGCGCAACCTCCTGATTTTAGAAATGGGTTACGTCAGAAAGCCAGATGCAAGGGAGGGCACCAGGATGAGGTCTCTTGTTATCTGGTGTGCTCCCTGGGGCATTTGGTGGGCCGCTGTGAGATACAGGAAGCTGGACTAGATGGGCCTACGGCCTGATCCAGTGGGGCTACTCTTATGTTCTTATGTTCTTAAATTCACATGGTTGGCTGGTAATGGCATTTGGAACAAAGGACAAAATCTGCTGCAGGAACATGTCTCAGAATCTTTTTGATGGCTGAACTTGTACAAGAGCTTCTAGGGACTTAGAAGTATCCAAAAATACAGAAAAATAGGCAAACAATGGAGGAAAAAAACAAAAGCATTAATCATACCAACATAAAAAGAAAGGCATTGATATACACTGCATATTTCATGTATCTTGATATTTATGTATTCTGATAAAACTATCCCCAACTATATACTGGGTTACTGCTTTTAGAACCTTGTGCATAAGAAGTTCCATTAATACAAGGTGAAGCCAAAGTTATAAGCAAACTGTTTTTAATAAAAACAGTTGGGCACAGGATGGTAAAAAAAGATAAGAACATTTTTATCTGGGAGAGACTTTATATGCAAGCTGAAAAACTTCACATACCACAGAACCTGCTGTTCACTTTGTTCTCTTCTGAGACATGTGCAAAGTATTGCCCAAATACAACTGTATCGTGTGTTTACTATATTGGAGACAACAGACTAATGGCATATACAAGGAAACAACTAATCCTTGCTGTCAACATTTATTTATGAATTGAAATTCCCCTAAGAGAAACAGAAGACAACAATAGAGCAAAATGCTCTACCTTCTGTTACAGTGAATCTTGACCAGAGGTCATTTCATCTGGGTTATACCGGTATAATGCAAGCTATCAAACAATTTATACTATTCATTAGGACATTTCTGAAGCATACAGTATTATTCAAAGTAACAATACTTCTGCCAAGCCAGTTTCTTGATTCATCAGTTCACTGTGAGACGTGCAACTGATAAACTACAATCATTTTTGCACATGTGAAGAAGTTCTAATGAAAATTATGGAAATAAATTGGTGGTTTCCTAATTACAATAGCCACTCACAGATTGTATTTACTGTATTTTTTCCTGCTTTTACCCCCATTTGGGGACCAGGGTCCCAACATTTTTGCTTTGTAAAAATTTGTGTAATAAAAACCAGTTTCTTCATGACCAGTTGGAAAAGGGAAATGGCTATAAAAACCTACTGAGGCCAGATGGGCATGCCAATAATGGTTAACATATAATGATACTGAAATGTGTAAGAGATTGTTTTGACAAATCTTACTGATTCTATACAACTATCATGCTATATGATGAAGTCAAATACATTACGCCAAAAAATATTCTGCAGGGCTCCTCAAGTATCTGCAGTAGTAAAAGACTCAACTGAAAGCCATTTCCAGTTTTTGGACAACAAGAAGTGATTTTCAATTTTTTTTTACACTATTTCAAAGGCTTAGGGAGCCTTGCAGAAGCATCTGCAGGGCTCCCCATACCCGCCCCCCAGGTCGGCACTCCATCTGATAAGTTGGAAAAAACCCTTCCCCAGCAGAAGCACGATCCTGGGGATTGTGTTTCTGCTTTCCCCCCTCCCCAGCCTAAGAGGCCAGTGCTAATGCTTCCCAGGCTGGTGAGTTTGACCCAACCGTTTGGGAACCACTGCTATATGAACTTTCCTGGGAAGAAAACTCATTGAATATAGGACTTTCTTCTGAGTAGACATGCATAGCATTGCACTGTTATTCAGCCAATAATGCCATATACTAATTTTTTCAGTTCTATCCAAAAAACAACAGGCAGTCCTTATAAGACATTATCTGACATACGTAGCTTTACTCCAAAAGGACTGACAACTTGTCCTATATATATTTGAACATCGACATCTGACTCAAATACAGATATTCAATCAACTCCAATCCTTTTTCTTAGCATTAAATTTTTCAATAATGTTTTCCCCGTGCTTTTTTCTTGAGCATGACTAGGTTCTCCCTGTTTGCTTGGAACTGTTCTCTATATGGGGAGGCAGAGATAACACTCAGTGCAGTAGCAGGAAACCTGGGAGGACTCCCGGGGAAACTGATAAATAGATGTGTTTTCCAGGGGACCTCAATAATGAGGAACTCTTTGTTGCCAAGAAGAAGGAACGAAGGCTGAGAGTGTGAATTGGGACTATCCCTAGAGACGGCAGTTTCAGAGATATTCCGATTTTGCTCTATGCTGGATCACACCGCATCCCAGTAGCCATCTTGGAGAGATTCGGATAGTTAGTGACTCCCCTCCCCCACGGCCCACTAGATACAACATGAGAGTGAACAAAGGTTTTAAACAGCTTGGAACTGGATTTAGACCTGTCGTTGCAAGAGGCTTGAAGCTGGATTCAGGACTGAGTATTTAAAGAGATATTGTAACTTGATTTGACAGTGTTATTGACTTGGATTGGACTACTGATCAACCCTTTTTGGATATAAGACTTGGATGACTCGGATTATAAAACTTGGGGATTAGCCTTATAAGAAGGTGAAGCAAGAAAATAAGACTTGGTGGGTTTTTTTTAACTGCTATAACAATTCTGAGACAGAGCTTGTAAAGACACATTGATTTGAATTGATATTGGTATTGATTTGAATTGGATTATCCATTTTTTGGATATTAAATGTGGGAATTAGCCTTACAAGAAGGTGGAGCAAGATATCCTTTTTGGGGCTGTTCTTATCTTCTTATGTTCTTAAAGTTCCAAGCATGACGAAACCAGAAATTCCACTTCCGGTTTAATCGTGCTTGGAACTTTCACTGTTTAGAATCTGCAGGGAGCCCTGAAAGCACTCCATAGGGCTCCCCACACCCCCTGGACCCTGGGAGCACATATGGTTTATTCAAAAATAGCCCCCCTCTCCCCGCAGGGCCGCGATCCTGGGGATCACTTTGCTGCTTTCCCCCTGCCTGCACCCCTTAAAGGGAATGGGGCATCTTTACATAGGCTGGTGGGTTGTGACCCACCAGTTTGAGAACCACTGGTCTAGATGAAATAGCAAAAGGGGGATCGCAGAGGTGGAGAGAGGATCTTCCAAAACTCTTGTAGGCAGATAAAGTATCCGCCTCCCACTTTAGCCGGAAGGCAATACACCCCATTATGCCTCCACCTGGGCAGACCTCCCCACCACCCCATTCTTAGTACATAGGTTTTGAACTGGTCTTCAAAAGCCAATGCAGCAGCCCTGAACCAGATGCCCCCTGATTTTTTTTTTTTTAAAAGACAAGAAAGACAGAAGCACAATGACATTTTAAACATCACATGTAGCTGGGCACTAATCAACCACTTGCTTAAAAACTTACTAATTCAAAGTGCAACAGTGAAATCATAAAATGTAACCACATCCATTTAAATTTAGTTGCAATTCATTAAGATGCCAATACCATTTGTTCATGCAAAATTTAAATTAGTTGAACTCACTTCAACCCACTTGCAGTAATATTTATACAACTGTCATGAAGCCTGCACTAGACAGATTTAGAACATGACATTTTGTAAACATATTCATAGAGAAGATGAACTAGTATTATAAAGGAGGTTTGGGGGGTTTTTTCCCCCATCTTAAACCAGCTCAGTTGAAAAGTAAAATGTTTAGAAATAATTAAAGATGCAAATTTTAGTTAAAAAAATAAGCACAATAGAGCCATTTAGGGTTTTATAAGTAATTGGAAAGAGAATGTGAGAATATTCACACTGAGACATGATGCATAAACCTCAAGAAACATTCAGGACCAGAAAAAGTGGAAGAAGAACATGGCTATTATTTCTACATTTTATTAAACTAGGAAAACTATCATGCATGATTAAAGTTATTTTAATACTACTTAAAGTATCAAGTGAGAACTTTAACATGACAACTCTCCTTTCTGGAAGGAGTTTATTTTAGGTCTTTATGGCCAATTCTGATTAAGTAGACTGTTAAATGATATTGTACAAAATGCTCACCCAGACTAGATTTTAGAGACTGAATTGTGGGAGACCCACATATAGGACACTGAAAAAGGATAGGACTCAAAAGGGTCCCTACAGATGCTGAGTCCTGAAGAATGCAGAAACATCCTGCTTTAAAAAAAAAATCTGACTCCCACAAAACCCAAACCAGCAAGAACCAAGAGCTATACTAGCATACTTTCCTCTTGATACCAACAGATGATGGTAGCAGAAAGCAACGTGCAAGACTGCACACTGAGTTAAATATAAGAAGTGATCCTTACAAACAAACAAACACAGAAAGGTCTTAGACTGGAGGCTGATGCCTAAAGGAGTAGGGTAGGCACTGAAGAGTAAGAACACCCAACCCCCAAGCACATTCTCAGAAGCTAATTCTTCTCTTCCCCCCCCCCCCCCGTTCTTTAAACTGTGTGACGATGGTTCCGCTGCTCAGTCTAGGGCAGGGGTATCCAAACTTTTTGGCAGAAAGGGCACATAATCTCTCAGACACTGTGTTGGAAGCCAGGAAAAAAAGAATTAATTTACATTTCAAATTTGAATAAATTTACATAAATGAATATATTAGAGATAGAACTTATATGAATGAATGAAGGTCTCGCAATAGCTCAAGGCCTTTAAAAGGCCTTGCGCAAAGCTCGTCCGGCCTTTCCTTCGCTGCCACTGCTGCTTGACAGATGTGAACCAGCAAGCAGCAGAGAGAAAACTTGGCCTGCAGCTTGCGCAAGAGATCAAACAGTTGGCCCTTGCGCTGAGAACAGTTGCACTGGACCAGTGCAGGCTCCAGCAAGTCTCCAGAGGGCCAGAAGCTCATTGAAGACAGGGAGCTCCCCCACTGGGGGTCCCCAAAGGCCACAAATGGCCACCAGACCAGGGTTTGGGCACCCCTGGTTTAGGGGATGGACTTGGTTTTTGAAAATGATCCCATCATACCTCTTAGCCCTGCTTTCCCTCCCTCTAACAATGTTTGAAGGACAAAGTAAATTGGATACACACCCAAATATACATCCAAGTGCTCTATCCTTTTGTCCTGTGTAGTTTCCCCTCATGTATCCCCCCCCCCCCCCGTTTAACTTCCTGGAAGAAAAAGTACAGTGTGTCTACATCTGTCTTTCTGCCCCCATGGGGCTAATAGTAGGGAGTCGTTGGGAAGGAAAGTGTTAACCCCTTTGCAATTGCCCCTATCAAATTATCTCCAGATTACCTACAGGCTGTTTTGAAGTTTAAAAAGCAACAGCACTGTGGGAATTCCTGATCACAGGTCTTCACCTGCACTTCTAGCCCAGACATGCAATAGAAGATTTCCTAAGCAAAACTCAAGAACTGGATCCTGAACTAGTATCTAGGATGAGGTGCAGAGCATGCCAGCAGTTTGAAATATGTTCCGGGATGACTCCCAAAATCAACAGCTGGTGCAGCCATATTGCTAATGAAACAAGCTCATAATGTGTCTTTCACCTGACTTGCAAGGATTTTACCAAACTCTCACAGGGCTACACCAGATTTTGCAGATGAAAAAATGAACCTTGCATAAGTGGCTGGTGGTGACCTAAAATCCAGAGGGAACACTAGCATTTTAAATAGGGATCTAAACTCTGAACCTTGACCTTTTTAGTATCATCATAATGAAATCCACCTGTCTTATGTGATTGTTTATGATTTGTAAGTCAAACAGCAGAACATCAACTACACCCTTATTTGGCTTAACTCCACCATCTGCCTTCACAGATAGAAAGACAATTAAAGCTGAAGCTGACAGCAAGTTGCTCCCTAGAGAAATATAGTGTGGGAATGACTTGTACATTTGTTAAATACTGCCATGCTCATTCTCTGATTACACAAGCACAAGCCCATTTTTGGTTAAAGAAACACTGTCAAGATTCAATAGCCTAAGTTTGTCCTATCTTGACATGTGAGCATAATGCAGAGCCCCTCATGTGGAACTGGCACTTTACCAAACAAATGTTCTTAAAATAAAAAGCACTAAGGGGAAAAAAAATCAGCGTTGGCTTGAAAGGTGGAAACTCAGAGGATGCAGAGTGGGCCTCTTCTCCTATATTAGATCTGTGAGGGTGTTTCATATTGAGGATATTTTTTGATGCTGTGTGGTGATTTTGAAAGTTAAATGTATCTACAATTGTTCTCATATAAGTCATATAACATGCAGTGGAAAGCCAGTAACATCATAGAGACCGTGCTAGAAGGTCAATTTTTTAAAAATTCTTTTTAAACCTGAAAAATATTCAGATATGCAGTTTCCCCCACATGCCTTCTGAACTGGTATAGCCCTCCCCAAAATGGTTCTACCACATGCTTATTCTGAACACTTGCTTCTGCTC
Source organism: Tiliqua scincoides (assembly GCF_035046505.1). Taxonomy (NCBI): domain Eukaryota; kingdom Metazoa; phylum Chordata; class Lepidosauria; order Squamata; family Scincidae; genus Tiliqua; species Tiliqua scincoides. Next base: position 216,345,741 of record NC_089822.1, read on the forward strand.
AGAAGAACATGAACACAAGAGATGGCAATACTTCTGCCTTAGATGGAGCTGTGCCACAGGAAAATAGGATGTGAGATGAAGGGGCTGCTAAATGGACTTATTCAAGAAAGGCAAAGGAAGGATTTTGCCTACAACACTGTTGATAAATGCAATGTCTGCTCCCTACTTTGTAACATTTTTATTTTTACTCATTCTGAATCTTTGTGGTGAAATAATTCAGGTCATGCTCTACTCATAGAGGGGGGCCCACAACCAGCCCCATAAGCTGCCCCGCTAATGGAAGCAGGCTGGGAATCCTCCGCCAGAATTACAAAGCAAAACTCAAAGGGCTGTCCAGCTTTGGGTCAGAAATGCAATCCAGCTTCCACAACCCCTTTCCCAAGGCTTGACAATAGTGGCATGGACAATACGTTGCTTGGAGTCACTGATGGCTGCTATCTCTTCACCTAACTGACTATCCCAAGATCAGACCATGAGGCATTAGAACCCACTGCAGTACATGACTAACCACATAATCCTATGAGGGTTTACTCAGAAGCAAATACCATTCTATTCAGTGGGGCTGACTCCCAGGAAAGTGCATATAGGATTGCAGCCTGAATTGACTATATCCATTAATTAATAAACTGTGACCCCCCCCCCAACTGACTCAAAATACCTTGTATCAGGTGTTTACTGGGGGGTATGCTGCCAAAACCAACTGTGGAAGAACAACGCTGGAAGAGAGGCATGCTTTTCTCTCCCTTGTGGACTTCTCAGGCAGTGGATGTGTTACTTAGAGTCATCATCTTCAACCTTTTTTCATACCACTACTCCAATGCATAAAGTATAAGACGGGGGACCCCACCTCCCAGGACCCTATCCCCACCCCCATAAAACCCTCCCATCATTGTAGCCAAATATTCTTATTAGAGAAAGCAGAAAAAGTTGCCATGAAGCCTGGCACTAGTGAAAGCTATTTTAGCACAAGTGCTAAGAACCTTAGCAGGATTGGGACACAGTCTCCAGGTACTTGAAGGGGTACACCAGATGCTTCCCCCTTTACTTGGTAGTGCTCTAGTCCAGGGATCTTAACCTTTTTCATTCCCATAAGATGCTGCAACCCCACAACTGAGGATTCGCAACCTTATTGGAGTCCCAACCCCAAGAATGAAGAACACTAGCTTAGGAAACAGGACACTGGACTAAATAGGCCTTTGCCAGCACTTTTCATATGCTATGACGGGGCAACACTACCTTCACATGTATTCGAGCACTCTTTACTTTATTACTTGATACAAACAGTTTCCAGCGTTCAATTACGGTGAACCCTGAAAACAACAAACTCATTTGAAAAATTACTTACAATTAATTAATGGTTCAGGACAAAAACCATCAGGGCAATCAACTCAGCTGTTTCAGCAACCTTAGATTTGAACACTCCACAAGAATTTGTCCCTGCCTGAAGGTGAAACTTAAGCTCAGCCAAATCATTTGGCAGAAAAGAACAATTGGAAGACAGTGTATGAAAACAGGTTTTGTTTTTCAGTTGGCTACTAAAGACAATATTTTGCTGTTGCTCTGCATGATTACCACTCTGAATTAGAAAAGCACTGCATTAAGGAGTGACAGGTTTTAATCCTTTATTTGACAGAGATTCAGTATTGTGATTATTGCTTGCACACTGTGAATTTATATCTTATCGTCCTTCCACAGTAAGAATATTTTTATTTAAAGCAAGGTATTACCACTGACATAAAAAGTCAGTGTTTTAATTCAAAAGATTCTATATTGTTTTAAAACCACACATTCCTCTTTGGCATTGATCATTAAATTTTATATACTGGCCACAGTAGCAAAAAAAACGTATTAATTATCTCTGCTTGGAAATGTTCTGAATTTAAAGCTTCGCAATAACCTTTACAATACATTCCCTATACAGGTGTATGTTTTGTTTTTTTTGTTTTTAGATGTTAGCAATGTCAAAGAATGACTTGATGAACTTGATTACCATACTGAAGAAAAATTGTATAACATTATTTCATATACAATGTAATATACAGGCAGGTCTTCTTTCTTTGCAGATTTGGGACCCATGAATTTTACCCACCTCAGGTTCCAAACACATGGCTGAGGATCCACTAAGTCTCCTGGATGTGACTGGAACCTTGTTCCAATTATGTCTGGAAACCTTTGTGAGGGCCGCAGAGGACATATGCTGGTTTTCAATGAAAATCAGAAGTGCCCTTTAAAAAGCTAAGGGGGGCTTTCTGCGGCCCACAAAGGCAGCACACAATCTCCCTAGGGCCCAGAACACCCTCTGGATGCTACCAGAGCAGAGCTCCAGTTGTGTTCAGAGGTCTGGGTGCTCCAACTCACAGATTTCATTATCTGCAGTTTTTGGCATCCGGGAACAGTTCCGGGAACAGAAGCCCCAGAGATGCTTCAAAAAAATTTTTTTTCTACTATCAAATCTACTATGGATTTTAGTAATTCCTATTAGAAGAAAATCTGTATCCCTAAATAGTCCCACACTGTTAAGTGAGCATTAACTATACCTTTAACTAAAAACTGATTGGTTTCAATGGTTGAACGAGCTTAAAATATCACAAAATTAAAAAAGTTGCCAAGCAACAAATTATTCTTGGTGGTAACTTAACTCCTCACACTATCCATCTACTCTCTTTCAGCTTGATTTTCTTGTATGTAAAATGGTCATGCTCTTCTGAATTGTTACCCTGTCCTCCACTGTTTGTATTTGTGTCCTTGAACCAATAGCATGCAAAGGTATTCTTGCAAGTTTGATGAACGGGTAAGGGATTCTCATTCTTTGTGCAGAATTAAGGAACAATGAAGGATGTTGTTACTTTGCAGATTTTTATTTTGTGAGTTTATAAATGTGAACATTGTAACCCATATTCTTACTAAACCAATACATTTTGTTTAATTAATACACAGTAAAGTCTTTTGTAGTTGTCTTTCATACATAGTAGTCTTTCATATTTTTGAAAGACTAACATCCCAATACTATTGAAATCCCCCCTGCTGATAGTTATACCACCAGAGCACATATGTAAGTATACAAATCTGTACATATATACAGTACACATATATAAAACTGCAGATGTAAACCAACAGAACACATAAAGGGATGCACCAATTAGAAATTGAATGGTAAACTAGTATTCTGCGCTAAGACAGCAAAGCGCACAATAAACGTCATAGTGGATAACATTCAGACCAAAACTTCTGTGAATGCAAGTTCCCTCCGAGAAGAATATTCCTCTCACACAAGTTCCGCTTGCTCAAGGACCCCTTGAGAGAATAAAATACTTCTGTAATCAGTGGGAACTTGTGTTCTCAAACGCATTCCTCCGGTGCCACCCAATATGATTAACAACCACAGACTTTATCAAACAGTACAGTTAAAACAAGGAGAATCTGGAGATCATCTCTTTTCATAGATTACTTCTTCAAAAAAAAAAAAAATTCCACAAACTTGATGGCTAATCCTCCTGTTCTTTAATAGTATGTATTCTGAGAGCAGTTTGTTTCCCAGTCACATCCAGGAGTTTTTCTGAGGCTTTTTCTTTACAATTCATAAGTTGTAAAGAGTGAAGGGGTTTCATGAGGATTCCATGGCTCCCAGTTTGGGAACCACTGCTGTAACAGTTCAGGCAACAAGATGTCAAATCATGTCAAACATAGCTTTTATGACTTGTTGAGTGCATTCTGGGCAGCTGAACTCAGTCCCAAAATACACAATGCTCTATTGCCCAGGTAGAAAGCTTAAGCTGTGTTCTCCATTTTCTATATTTTGCAAAGTGTAGGCACTGATTCAAACATGGGTCACCAGAGAATTGCAATGCCAGGTTGTAATTAGAGCTATTTGCTGCTTCATGACAGACCATAAAAGCTTGCAAGTGTGTCCGGGAGACCAGATGGGCTTTCAATCAATGCTCTAGTTGCTGGCCTCTACTGACACTAAAATACTGCCTTTGTGTAACTGTAATCAAAGATGTGGTTCACATGAAAAGGCCTCTCCAAAGTCATTGACCTACAGTTGTTACTAATATGCAACCAACTATGCAATCATTCTAGCAAAGATACTGGATGCTGACAGAAGAAGACTCTCTTTTGCCATTTGAACTCCCGCTTGTATTGGCTGTAGCTTTTCAGCACCCAGACCCACTTTTTAAAATGACATTGTATTGGACCCCCTTCGCTTTACAAAACTTTTAAAAAGGAGGGGTTTCACCTTACCAGCTGCTCAAGCCTCTGTTTTCATCCTTTTACTGTGTTGGGGGCACATTCTGGAGCATTTGTTGTGTTCCGTGTTCATTAGATTGGGACTATCCTGGTGACCTTCACCTGGCCTTCAATAGGAGCTAAAACACTTTTGCCTCTTCATGAGTAAACACACATATGTGGCTCAATTTCACTTTCTATAGGGGTCAGTACATTTTCCTTTGGCAGGGGGAAATCCTTCTTAAGTGTTCTTTGGGGCCTGCATTCATCAGATCAGAGTCATCTGATGGTGATGTATTCCTCTTGACCTGCCCATCGAAGGAGACAGAAGCATGGTCACCTATTCATGAGGAAACATGCATGTGCAGCTCAGTTTCACTTTCCATAGGGCTCAATATCTTTTCCTTGTCAGCTTGGGGGAGGGGACTTCCTTCTCAAGTGCTTTTTGGAGACCTGTGTTCATGTGATCGGGACCATTCTGGTGGTATTGTGTTCCCTTCAAGGTGGCAAGAGGACACATTTGTCCTACTTGTGGACTCACTACTTGTGAGTAAACATATATGTGTGGCTCTGTTTCACTTTCCATAGGGTTCAATACATTTTCCTTGTTAACTAACAGCTTGTCAGTTTCATGACCTAAAAACAATCACATTGTGACCCTTTTTTTTGAGAAACATGGAATTAAGGAGATTCTGAAACAGTAAGCCAGAATGAGTCCTGATCTGGGCGAGTCAAAAAAAAAAAAGTATACAGTGTCTGCTACTAGCAAACGTAACAGAACTATTCAAACTAGAAATGTGTACTTGTTTCATGAACCACCTCAAGTTCCTGAAACTTGAATCAGGCCCATTCAGTTCAGTGTTCATTTATTACAAAACAAATGCTGACAGGTCCCAAATAAGCCAACTAGCATATATGCTGTTTGGTTCCCAATTATTTTTGTGAAGAAAGATGGGGCTGGAAGGGCTTACCTTGTAGCAAGATAAGAGTGGCAGCTGTGTTTTTCTAAATTGCTTTTAAATTGTAAAGGGAGCAATGCAGTTTCTCCTGGTGGCCGCCTTCTGGAGGGCACAAACCCCCAAGGCAACCCCAGACCAGTCCACTACAGGTTGTTTGTCATGGCTTATTTCTGTGCAAAACAGATTCTACTCAATCTTTACTTCGATTTACTAGAGTTCACGGGGGAAGTTTAGTTGCTCCAGCTGTTGAGGTGTTTGCCAAAAAAATAATTCCTCAAATAACCTATGGGGCTGAGGTCTGGGGATATACAAAGTCCCCTATTTTGGAATTGGCCAGAATTCTTTTATACGATCTCTTTTATCTTTTCCCCGTGCAATGCCAATTGTATATTTAAGAGCTGAGGTGGGATTGATTTCAATTGAAGCTAGCTGTCATATTGCACTCATTAGGTACTGGTTAAAATTGAACTCCATGAATGACTCCCACCTTCCAAAGAAATGTTTTTTAGAACAACTTCAAAATCCTGCACAAGAGTCTTGGGCAAATTCAGTTAGACCTATAGTGGATGAATATGGACTCAATGTAGAGTCCCTTCCTACTCTTATTACTAATGAAATCAAGAAGTTGCTCAAAGAAAAAATTAGCCTTTATTCTAAGAGGATGGATTTATGTATTATTTCCCAAATGTCATCTGCATTTTTGTTTCATGTTTATAAAACATCTTTTGGTTTGGAAAATTTTATAAATTTAACTGCTGCTCCGATACGAAAAGCATTTACGGCCCTTCGCTTTCAATGTATGCCATCGGCCTGGTTGGAGGGGAAATATAATAATACCCCCTTTTATCAAAGAGTTTGTCTATGTGGACTAGGGGTTATTGATGATATCTTTCACTATTTATTTAATTGTCCCTTGTATGAACATCCTAGGAATCAATTTCTTGCTGGTATACTTAGATTATTGCATGATAGACCCTTGCCTGCTCAGCTATGCAGTTTGCTTGCGGGTACAGATGTTACTATCACCTATCAAGCAGCAAAGTTTGCCAAAGCCGCCACCCAAAAAACCTACCATGCTTGCAACTGTTTTGGCACCACCTATTCTGGCTATCCTGGAGTCTGCTAAGAAAGTTTTTTCTAGCTCACAATGTAACCCCTTTGCTATACTCAAAGATAACAGGAGGGATAACGCATTCTTAGAGCGCATCTTCCCTGGAACAATTGTGCTTCTCGGCACCTTCCATGTCTAAAATGAAAGGAAGAAAGAGGCTGAGACTACTTTGCCATGCTGAATCAGAGGGTTAGGCCTTAGCACAGTGATGCTGATGTTTTTCTACCCGTCTTCTTTTGAGGGCGCAATCCTAACCCCTTACGTCAGTACCTTCCAGCACTGGCATAGCGGTGCCAATGGGACATGTGCTGCATCCTGCAGTTGGGCGTCCCTCAAGGAGGCCTCCTCAAAGTAAGGGAATGTTTGTTCCCTTACCTCGGAGCTTCATTGCCCTTATGTCAGTGCTGGAAAGGATTGCGCCCAGCGCTGGGTTAGGATTGCGCCCAGATTAATACAGTCAGTAAAGTAGGGAGTAAAGAAGCTCAAGAAAATAAATCAGTTATATAACTATGGCCAATATCCTAACCAATTTTCCAGCACTGGCATAGTGATGCCAATGGGATGTGTGTTGCATCCTGCAGTTGGGTGGTACTCACTTTGAGGCCTCCTCAAAGTTAGGGAATGCTTGTTCCCTTACCTCATTGCCCTTATGCTGTATTGCCCTTATGTTGGTGCTGGAAAGAGGGTTAGGTTTTTGCCCTATGTCTCCAATCTAGCAATCTGAAGCCACTGAAAAATCCTGCTTTCTTAGTAGTAGGTATAGATGAACAAGGAAAATTAACTGGATAAGGTGTAATAATTTGATGGCTCAAATCACCCTCCTGTATTCTCTGTATCTCCTGCCTGCTTTCCTATCACTTAACAATAAACTGCATATGCCAAAGTTTTCACAACTTCTAGAAGTGCAGAAAGCCCTGTCCTCCTTTCCAAAGGGTCCTTTTAATTTAGGACTATCACTTGAGAGTTAAAATGGAAAGTTAACGTTAAAATTCAGGTTTGAATTTGGATTAATTTGATTTTTATGAGGGGGAAAAAGCCTGGCTGTTGTAGAGAAAAAAGTGGGAGTACAAATACTCTCACTCAACAACCATGTGAAAATGTACTAGAAAGACTTTGCCTTCAACCAGTCACTGTTCAAGTTCAATACAATCTCTGAATTGGGAAGAGCCACAATGAAAACAGTGTCAACATTTAATTTAAGACTTCTTTTCCTATGTAAGCAGCAGCCAACTATGGCATGTTCACATTCCATATTAGAAAAATGCACAATGGACTACATTCTATTTTTGACATTTCACCCTCCTACATATCTCCCACTTTATTTTGTTTAGCAACTCACATAGTTATCCCATAATTCCCTATGGCACCATTCATAAGGCACTTTAACAACATCAGTTGAATTTATCACCTTCATGATATCCAAACCTAACTTGATGGCAAAAATAAAGAGAATAAACGAGGGACATGTCCAATCCAAAATAGTTTCACAATATCCCATTGCTGCTTTCTTAAAGAATCCTTATAAGTGTACTATTAAATATGTCCAATCAATATTTCATTAAAGCAAGAGGTAAATGTGGATTTTATTTTAGCACTGTGGCCCAGAGCTGATGACTAGTTTATATTAGTACAAAGAAGAGAGCATTGATTTTCACCATTTGAAGGAGGAAAAGCATTTACAAAAATAAAGCAGACTTTTAATTGTCAATGTCGACACATTTGAGTATGTGCATGTATTTTTATATATATCTATCTATCTCTCTATCATACTGTTGCTTTCTAAACAGCCATATATTACAAAACTGGCTTTTAAAGAGCAAACAAAGCAAAGATAGTCTTACCTTAGCAAACAACTAAGCAGCCAACTAATCTTGTAGAGAAACTAATTTTCATTAATTTATGGAATACAAGCATTCCCCCCTCCCCCCCCCAAGGTCTCTGCTGGTCCCATTATCTGCAGTTTCACTTATCCATGGTTCTCAAATTCCCCCACTGCACTCACAGTTCACCTCTGAACATGAAATATAGAAAATGTATATAATATTGGAGCTTAGATGCCTCTCAGGTCTCCGCCCCCCTCATCCCCATCCCATAAGAGCAGCTGACATCAAAGGGGGATGGAAATGACAGTCTGTCCTTTTAGAGGGACACAAAGAGACAGGAGAAATAAAGCTGATCAGGGAAGTTTATTATTAAGGATACTTCATAAGGGGAGAAAGTGAGGGGGTGTTCAGTACAAATCCATATTCAGTCACACATTCAGCACCTACTCCCTCAGGTTGATTTATATCAATACTTGCCGGGCTATGGGGCCAACCCCTAAATAGTCCTCTCCCTGCAGCCTGACATATATCCCTGCTAGTACCTGAAAGGGCCTGGTACCAGATCAGTGGCTTGCCAAAAGGGTAATCTCATGCCCCATGCATGTTGTTTACAGTAGGAAAAAGGCTTCAGTTGGTTTTCATCACAGAACTGTAAATAGTTTAGTGAACGTAATGGAGGTCTGCAATTCGGATTGGAACTGTGTCAGAGGCAAAGTTTTGTTGCTACCTAGTTTCACCAAGTTTCATGAATGCTTCTTAGGAGGAATCCTATGGTAAGCCTAGATAACTTAATTAAAAGCCAGGACATTACCTTGTTGACAAAGGTCCATATGGTCAAAGCTATGGTTTTCCCAGTAGTAATGTATGGCTGTGAGAGCTGGACCATAAGGAGGGCTGTACAGCAAAGATTAGACGCTTTTGAATTATGGTGTTGGAGAAGACTTCTGAGAGTCCCCTGGACTGCAAGGAGATCTAATCAGTCAATCCTATAAGAAGTCAACCCTGACAGTTCATTGGAAGGACTGAAGGATACTGAAGCTGAAGCCTAAATAATGAGATGAAGCCTTGAAGATGAAGCCTTGAGATGAAGCTCAAGGAGATCTAATCAGTCAATCCTATAAGAAGTCAACCCTGACAGTTCATTGGAAGGACTGAAGGATACTGAAGCTGAAGCCTAAATAATGAGATGAAGTCTTGAGATGAAGCCTTGAAGATGAAGCTAAGTCATCTCAAGAGAAGGGAGGACTCTTTAGAAAATACCCTGATGCTGGGGAAAATTGAAGGCAAAAAGAGAAAGGGATGACAGAGGATGAGATGGTTAGATAGTGTCACCAAGGCAATGAACAGGAATTTGGACAAACTCTAGAAGTTAGTGGTAGGCAGGGAGGCCCAGCATGCTGTGGTCCATGAGATCACAAAGAGTCAGACATGACTTAACAAAGTTTCACCATAATTTGTATAGCCCTCTTTACAAATTGCTTTGCATTCTTTGTTTTTTACATTGATCTTTACATTGCTTTGTTTTTTACCATGCGCTTGTAAAGCAATGCATGCTGTATTCTTGAGCCTTATAGCTTCCATATATATGGAATTTAAGCTTGCTACGTATCAATGTGTAATAGCATGGTCATTAAAGAGTTAAACCATAGACCCTTCTATTATAAAATGTAGCTAGACTCCACCCTGAGACCTCTCGGTCTTGTTCCTAATAGTTTCTAACTTACTTTTGTTCTACCCTACAATAAAGAAGCACGCAAGGGCTGTATAATCTGGAGTGCCATCCCGTGCTGATGCTGTAGCTGCCAGTTCAGCCATGGCACTCTTAAAAAAAGATAACAAAGTGCCTTACTCTGCTCCTCATGTGAAGGAGTCCCTTCATTCATATTGTCCCCATAAATAAAGGCAGAGGTCCAAGGAGCACAAGGAGCAAGGTAAGAAGTACATGGCATATAATTCATCTGCGGGATCCATTGGCACAAGGTGTGGGGACGGCCATTAGTTTAGATGACTTTAAATGGGGATTGGACAAATTCAAGGAAGCAGAGTCTATCAATGGCTTGTAATCATGATGGCTATGTGCTACTTCCAGCGCCAGTATGCTTCTGAATACCATCTGCAGGGGGAGCAATGGTGGGAGAAAAGTATGCCTTCTTTCCTGCTCATGAGTTTGGTTTTGAAGAGGCAGCTGGTGGGCCACTGAAAGATAAAGAATGCAAGACTAGACAGGTTTTTGACTGATCTAGCAGAGTTTTTCTTATGCAATGTGTACTTTATTCCTAAAGATACCAAACATAGTTAATTTGTATGTTCTTGCACAGAACCCTTTTCATGTTCTCAAAGCAGTAAATAAAGTTTAGGTTTGCTTAAGAAAGCAAATATATGTTTCAGTTTCCCTCTACATCCTCACAAAATTGCAAAGGGGAAACCATGGATATCTTTCCATGGTTTCAGCACTTCCATAATTTTTTCTATATCTAGTTAGGCTAATGTTTAACTCTACCCACTGAAAGGAAAGGAACTGATAAGGAAGTCCAAGCTTCCTCCTGTGCTTAACGGATTTGGCACCATTTCCATGCACCACTGCAGGAAGTTTTAAGAGAGACTAGCACAGAGAATTCCTCAGCAACCAACCCTGAGGACTGAGCCACCTGCTCCTTCTCCAAATGCATTGATGCTGTCCAGATTTCAATCTGCACATTATTCACCTTGCATCTGTTCCCTGTCATTAAGGTTTTCAATCCAAATCATTTCATTAAAAAAAAAGAAAAAAAGAAACTGTCCACAGCTTTTAGTATATTGCTGAAGCTGAGTCTTTCATATACTGTACTTGTAAATTACATCAACAGAATTAAAGGTTGCAAAAATACTGATTTCAATATCACCATCTTGTTAAATAATCACAGACTAGCTGAATATGACCCCAAGGAAGAGGCACTTTGCAGTTGACAAAATCCTCTCTCTTTTTGCAGAATGCCACTAATCTTCCAAATCTGTGAAGTAGATTGCTGCTTAAAGCAGCAGTCTTCAGTCCCGTTGGCTGCTTCCCAATCCTTAAAGAAGGCAGAGTGCAGAAGACCTGACAAACTCAAAAATACAAAAATCCTCTCAGAGAAATTTGCTCATGATTCATTCTGATTATGACTAGCGAGTCCATCACCAGTGAGCGATTAATGATGGCTGAAACTAAGACCTGGCCTTGTTGAGAGCACATGAGGCAGCTTTCAGGCTGAAGCGAATGAATGAATGAATGAAATAGTACAAACTATCACTAGAAATGTAACCTTAAAGCCTATAACTTAATCACAACATGCTATTAAGGCTATTTTTGATTTCATTAATATTTTAAAAAGTGCTATATACCCATCAATTCATTATCCAGCCTGCATCAGTCAGAAGAATAAGCGAGGAGCTCAGTAGAACACAATTACTTTGCATTCAGAAGGTACCAGGTAAGACAGCTGGAAATTCAGATCTGAAACTTTGGAGATCCACTGCCAGTCTGCACTGGCAATATGATTTTCTCCCCATCCCTTAAAGGAGCAAGGACAAGTGCTTTCAGACTGGTGAATTATGAATGAATGAATTACAGGTCATCCCTTGTTATCCACTAGGGTTCCGTACTAGAACCCCTCATGGATATAAAAATCTGTGGATTAAAAAAAAAAACAGTGGAAAAATAGATTTAATGACCTGTTTCCAGGTTTCTTGCCCCTCCATTGCTCCTACTGGAATAAGGTTGTGCCTGAACATCCTCAGGGGTTTGATTCTGGGACTCCCTGCTGATACCATAAAATGTGTTAAATAAAAGCTGTTTAAAAAAATTAAAAAGTGCATCCCTTTACAACTGTGGTTTAAAACAGCTTTTCTTACGTTGTAGAGAGGGAGTCAGAAATGCATAGGACCGCCTGCCTTTGCCTGCTCAGCTGAAGGTTGTAATGATTGTTTGCATGACTGTCACTCTACAACAGTATGAAAAACAATTTTTTAAACTGTGATTTTAAAGGGATGGATTTTTACATCTTCTCCAGGGATCAGCACATTCCTTCTCATTTGCAGTGGCCATTTGTGTTGAGTCAAATCTGTGTATAACAAGGTTGTAACTTTAGTTTTTTTTTCCTCCATCTTAAATCTCCCACCAATCAGTTTCACTGAGTGATCCTGGTTCTGTGAGAGAGGAATAATAACTTTTCTCTAGCCACTTTTTCCATACTATGCATAGCTATAGAAGTCTCAGTCATGTCTCCAACTCAATTGCCTTTTCCATCCAAAGCTGAAAAGGAACTTTTCCTTCCTTCACTGCATAAGGAAGGTGTTCCATCTCTCTGATCATTTTGGTTGCCTTTCCAAATGTGGCCACCACAGGTTTATATAGCGACAATATAATGTTTGCAGTCTTATTTTCAAGCCTTTTCCCAATTATTCCAGCATGGAATTTGTCTTCTTCACAGCTGTCATACATATTTTCATTGAGCTATACATTGTGGCTATATCATTGAGCTATACATCTTTCTTGGTTCATCACTGAGAACTCAGACCCCATCACTGTACAGGTATGTGTCACTTAATGATGGGGATATGTTCTCCAATCCCTGTTGCTATGCAAGTAGGTTGTTAAGTGAATATTCAGCAATCTTTGGAGTGCCTTTGGAGTGTAAAGAGACATTCCCTGCCAGACTCTCGCTGGCTGAGCAGCCTAGCAGAGACTGATTGCATTAAGAACCCCTTTGCCAATTGCCTCATTAAGAGCCTCTTTGACCAGCCGTCATTGTATATGCAGGTGGTACATTGTTAGGCAATAGGTCATTAAGCGACATGCACCTGTATGTGTGAAGCTAGTGAAAAAACATGAAATGTGAAATATATATGTGAAAAAAGTGTGCATCATCTTACACTAATTAGCACTGAACGTCTTCTGCAATTTGGTTGCCTATTCGCTCAGTCTAAAGCTTTTGGGGCTCATGACAAAAAGTGTTGGTTTCAACCATCTTGAATAGTTTGTTGACATCTGCAAACTTGGTGATTTATGCCACTGATCGACTGGTTAAAACCACTGCAACTTTTTTTTCATTTTTGAAAACAGTTGACAGGAGGACCCCTGAAATACTCCATAGGGGTGGGCTGGCCTCACGAGACCCTTTGTAGCTGGAGTTCTGGTTCACATGCTGTTGTGGTTCAGAAAGAAATAAGTGCTGTTCCAGTTTTAAGATCAGGGTTCATTTCCCTTCTTGCGATTAAGGCATCCATTAGAGTGGGGCACACACAAGTTATTTAACACTACATCTCAGAAAATCCTATTAGGAAAAAGTTAGTGTTTTGACCTTCCTCCATGTTGTTTTCCAAAACCTGGCCAGCATCAGTTTAAGCCTCTTATGGAATTAGTTTACTTTGATAAAAGAATAATCTCATTATTTTAAAGACAGGCATATTTAACCAAACTATGTATAACTAGTCAAAGTATGTATGACTTTCCATCATAAAACAAATACGGACAACTATCAGACTAGGGGCTGATCAAAAAAAGACAGCTTGATATTTGATTCTGTCCTTATTCTTGTAGGCACCTTGAAAAGTGTTTTATATCCTACTGTAGCAAACACAACTGAACAGCAAACGGAACCTTTACTGAGACTGAGATTACTTTCTTCAGTTGTGGCTTTCACAGCAATAGCTTTCAAATAAGCCTTCCATTACTTGGTTAAGATCAAGATATTTTACTTGCACAACTAAAGCAGCTGATACATTACCATGTTAGTTCACAGCCATGGCATCACTACAGGGTGCAGACCACACTGGGTATCATCCTCAAGGGCGATACCACACCACCCAAGTCTCTGTTTGGCAATCTTTGGCCTGCTCCAGGTACAGATGCCTTGCCAATTATGCATTCATTGCTTGCAACTGAGAACATGAAGATTTCAGGTCGAAGATAACTGAATGGATGTGATTACATCATTATGTCATTCCCAAATTTCTGGAACACCATTCTCCAGGTAAACACAGCATCGGGTGGTACCCACCCCAGGGAGACCTCTGGTTCACAGCATATACCAATATACTCTTCATGCATTTGCCAACCATTACTAAAATGGTTATGATTAAACATGCTTATTTACAACTAATTATAGTTTTTGTACTAAATTAAATACATCTCAGTATCTAAAAGATACACTGTAATGATATTTGAGCAATTAAATAGCTGTGTTTCAAGCAGCATTTTCTCTGAGGTTCAGAATGCTCATGTTATGGACTTTTAAGTGGCATGTACAGAAGTATGTCATATTGGCCTCAATGGGGCTTACTTCTGACTAAACGTGCACAGGATCTCGCTGTTAGAAACCTAGAATTTATTATATTTCTTTCTTTCAAGGAGTTCAGAGTGTCGTAATTTGAAAAAGTAACAAGAACAACATAAACAGGTCTCTGTGGTCAAGTCTTTATTCTTAAATAAATGAGAGGTTTTTTTTCTCTGTATAACATAAGGGAAGCCAGCATGATCTTTTTTTAAACAGGCAACAGACCATGATCATCTACCAAGGGGAAAAAAAACACCTCACCATTTTCAAGATACACACAGAAACGTTCCAACTCTTCTAAATAAAGAGGATGGAAATGCCAGCCAAGGAATGAGAGCACAGCTCTGTCCTTTTACAATCATGGTTTTGAACATGCCCTTAAGATTGCATAACTCAACTATACACAAAATCCTCTCTGCTTAGAGGTTGCTAGCTATTTGCTCCTTTCAAACAAATAGTTGGAAATATATTCTGACATGATGAGTTCAAGCCAAGATATACACTCATAACAGTCCTACTTTTGTTTCAACTGCATTGCCTTAGTCAAAAGAAATCTACAGACCACTTCCTACATTACATTTCTTAAGGTATATACAACATATTTTTCACAAAACTATAATATCCTCACACAAATGCATTATTTCCAGCCATGCATATGAAACACAAACATACACAGGCAACAGAACCACGATCATGCACTCCTTCACCCATTTCTACTTTGTCTTAGCAGCATGGAACTAGCTTCCCTATTATTATTAACAGTATTTATATACTGCATTTCAACAAAATTCACAAAGTGGTTTACAGAGAAAAATCAAATAACTAATGACTCCCTGTCCCAAAAGGGCTCACAATCTAAAAAGATGCAAAAGAACACCAGCAGACAGCCACTGGAACAGACACCGCTGGGGTGAGAAGGGCCAGTTACTCTCTCCCTGCTAAACAAAAGAGGAGCACCCACTTGAAAAAGTGCCTCTTACCCAGTTAGCCAGGATTATCCCTATAACCTTTTCTCATTCAGCTCACATAACACACGTGTACTGGAATGACATGAACAAAGTCAATGACATAGTCCCTACTCACTTTATCACCATAAAATGGTTGTCAACCTTCAGTCTGGAAAGACTATGGTATAAGCCCACAGCACCCGGTATTCCCTGGCAGTCTCCCATCCAAGTACTAACCAGGCCTGACCTTGCTTAGCTTCCAAGATCAGGCAAGATTGGGCATGTGCAGGGTAACAGTTGCTGTCACTTATCACCAGAAGGGAGAATGATATTTGTGTGAGAAGGTACTATGGTATTAGCTTTACTTATGAGATCACATGTGTTGCGAGATCACAGAGAATCAGGTACACAGCAACAACAACAATGCTGGCTAGTGATCACCTGTCCCTGTTGTCCATGTATTACAGAGGCCTTAGATGTGGGAGGGTCTTATCGCTTTGCCCTTAGTAGAGAGATCTTACTTCTCAGACATGCTGGGCACAGCAAGATAACTGGAGGAATGAGAGGGGTCAGTCTTTTCTTTTTAGCTTTGGAGAGACTGGTAGCTCTCGATTTACATAGTCTTAATTTGTGCATTTTCCAAATTGTGTGATTTGTAAATTAAGACCAGAAGCCTAATTTACACTGGCAATTGTTGAAATACAGGGGCCCTCTTGTGTCCGCAGATCTCATATCCGCTATGGATGTGGGGACCCCCCACTCCCCCTGCACACTGTCCAAAGGCAAGGGGAGCTATGCTCCCCTCACCTCCAGAGGCTCTTCTAATCCCCAGAGACTGTGCATGTCCACCCGCAGGCTCTGCAGGCCTCAGAATAGTCATTAGAGCAAAAAACAAAATGGTACTTTCTTTTTTTGTAAAATGAGAAGTGACGTTTTTATGCCTTTAACAGGCATTATGAGGGGTGGGGAAGCCATGGAGGGCTGTTTTAATGGAAAAAACCTAAAATAGCATTTTTTCCAGCCTAAATAACCATTCTAACAGCCACAGAGACTGTGGATAGTCACACACATCATCTGTGGGGCTCAGAAGAGACTCCGGAGGGCAAAGGGCATCCTGCATATCCAAGATTTCAGGTATCTGCAGGGGTTCCAGAACAGAACACCCGCAGATACCAGGGAACACCTGTATAGTAGCCCTTCCATATTTGCAGGTCCCATATCTGTGGTTTCAAAAATATGCAGCTTAAAGTTATTTGAAAAAAGAAATTCCAGAAAGTTCTTCCTTCTTCCTGGCGTGCCAGTGCTGCCTTTTGAAGTTCACTGAGTGACTGCAGGTTCTGATTCACCTCAATCATAACATTCAGCAGCACCATGTCATCCAACAGCACTTTAATAGCCAACCCACAATGCTTCCCTCTCCACCTCTTGTAGACCTTCACCCAACAGCCCCCTCCACCCAGTGGTGTAGCTAGCAAGGGGCAGTCCACCCCAGGTACCAGCCTTGGGGGGGGGGTGAGACCACAAATGACCCAACATTGCTAACATCACAGAGGTTACGAATAACCCCATTATGTTATATACCGTTGGATACAGAATGTCCAGCAGAATGCAATGGAAAAAAACAGAGTAAAATATCTCCTTTCCATCAAACGGTATGGCCAAAAACCAGAAACCAAAAAATGCATGGAGCCCTATGGAAAGTGAAACCGAGCTATATTGCGTGCTTACTCATGAGTAGGCAAACGTGCCTTAGTCCTTTGAAAAGGGCAGGCTGAGAGGAATCCAATGACGCCAGAATGGTTCCTATCCAATGAAAGCATCCCCCAAAAAACAACCAAGGTGGAAGTCCCTCTCTCCAAGCGGACAAAAGTATCAAGCCCTATAGAAAGGGGAAGTAAGCCACACGGTTTCGTTTACTCACAAGTAAGCAAATGTGCCTTGGCTCCTGGTCAAGTCAGGCAAAGGGGAATGCAAGGCTAGCTGCACTGTCCCAATCTGATGAAAGTGGAGCTCAACAAACATTCCAGAAGGCAGCCCCCCCCCCCCCAGAATAAAACAGAGGCTTCAGCTGGTAAGATCAATTTTTTTTGTTTTTAGACTTGTAAAGCCAGGTGGGTCCTGATAGTGATATGCCTGAATATAACAATTTACACTGAACTGGGCATGGACCTAGCTGAAAATCCCATTGATATATTTTTTTGGAGGGAGGGGTGTTATTACAAGCAGGCTACAGAGAAAATTCACTTGGTGAAACAGGACTGGTTTCCCCTTATTTAATTATTTGTTTTTCTCTAATTAAATTTATAATTATTATATTTTGCTTGATGATGTCACTTCCAGCCATGACATCACTTCCGGTGGGTCCCAGACAGATTGTCATTCTAAAAAGTGGGTCCCAGTGTTAAAAATTTGAGAACCACTGCCTTAACTCAAAACAGGCCGATGAGACATCCTCGGGGGGGGGGGGGATGATACCCTAGTGACCAAAATTTGGAAATCATGGCTTTTAGGAGTAATGCCATCATGTTATATACTATTTGATGCAGAATATCATCCATTGCTTGTGGGGAAATATTCACTGCATTTTTCTGGCCATTATTATTCATTTCATGTCATGGCTATTACTATCTCAGTCTCACCCACCTCACAGGGTTGTTGTGAGGACAAAACAAGGAAGGAACCATGTACACCACCCTGAGCTGCTTAGAGGAAGGGTGGTATAAAAATAATAATTAATAATAACACAGGCCTACAAAATTAAGGGTCAGAAAAGTTCCCAAACTTTATGGTGGTTTGATATGAATTTGGGGTGCCGATTCAAAAAAAAAAATGCCATCCGTTTTGCCCTATCACGTCTAGTTTTGGAGATATACTATAGCCTTGTCAGTGAATGGTTCAAGCATCTTCCTCATGAGGAAGCCATGGCGTAGGAACAAGAGTTCCTGGCACCTCCCTAAAGAGCCACGCCACACAGTCTGAATAACAGTGCCCTAAGATTTCCATTGCCTATCCCTAGCCCAAGCATTTTATGGAAGATTCTTTGCAATTAAAAGTTTACATGCATTGTTTTTCCTCAGTGGTTCTAGACTATGAGAAATTAACAGTTGTAAATATCCACAAGTACCCAATTGTGTCTTTCCAAAAAATAGGCATTCTGGCCCTCTCCATTTCTAGAAAGAATGAGAACGTTTTGAATATTTAGAGCTCAGTCCTATTCAACTTTCCAGCTCCAATACAGCTGCAATGCAGCCCAAAGGTAAGGCCTCTGTGACTGCCCTCTCACCACAGGCTGCAGTGCAGATTCCCTTGGCAATGCTGTATCAGTCCTGGAAAGCTGGATAGGACTAGGCCCTCCAAGTGGTTTGTGACTATTACTATAATTACTGTAACCACTTGGGACCCAATCCAATCTAACTTACCAGTGCTGATACCAGGGTACTGTAGTGGTTTGGGAGGTGGACTTAGACCTGGAAGATCCAGGTTCAAATCCCACCTCAGCCGTGAAGCTTGGACCAGTTGCTCAGCCTCACCTACCTCACAGGGTTGTTGTGAGGACAAAAGGAAGGGAGCAGCTGTGTATACCACGCTGAGCTCTTTGGAGAAAGGGCAGTATAAAAATGTGAATAAATAAATACAGCAGCAATGGAGCCCCAAGGTAAAGGAACAAACATTCCCTTACCTTGAGGAGGCCTCCATGACTGTTCCCCCATTGCAGGATGCAGCGGCTGCATCAGTGCTGAAAAGTTGGATAGGATTAGGACCTTAGGACCTTAGGCTACCACATAATTTGTAAATAGAAGCAAACGACATTAGTTAGAATATTCTAAGCATGACTCCAAATGGGACTCAGGAACTACGGGATAAAATATCTTATAAAATATGCGGTTTATAAAAATGCTGCATCCAGAAGGAAAGTGATTCTCCACCCCAAAAAATAGATGGAAGTATGCAATGGAACTCTCCAAAATCCTTATTAGAATCAAATACTGATTTACCAATAAGTAAAGATGAGGTGGCCAAGCATGCAATGAGACGTAATTATTTAGTATAGTAAAATCCCAAGCAGCCAGTGAGGCCTGCAAAGAATCTCTGCAACCTAGTTCACTGGCCAACAGAATAGTAGATGCAATTCAAATCAAGTAAGTGCAAAGCAATGCTTCATAGGACAATCCACCTCTCTCAATACTTTACATATATAACCACATCAAAATGGGATTAAAAATGACTGGAACACCTATCAAAAATTATCATGGAACAACAGGAAGTTTAGTGTGTTATGGCAGTATAATAGCACAATTCTAGACATGTCTACTCAGAAGTAAGTTTCAATGAATTCACTGGTACTTACACACAAGAAAGTGCCTACATGATTGCAGTCTTAACAATATCTGAATGATTTGGAATGGAAATGAACACTTGATAGGTATTACATAATTCTATGATGGGACTACATTTAGTTTCATTTACGACCAGATTTAATTTTGGCCACCTTGTTTCAAATACCTGAAACAAGGTGGCCAAAATGAAATCAAAACATACAGAAAGGGCAACCATAATGATCAGGAAGACTGTATTATTATTATTTTTACACAAAAAAGTCTTAAGATGGGGTTCTCTTGTTTTATGAAAAGTGATTGGAGGGCAAGACATGAAAGTTATGAATAACATGAAGGTAGTGAACAGAGAGAAGGTATTTTTCTTAACACTATAAAACCTTGTGTCACCCAATGAATTAGACTAGCAGTAGATTACAATATTTTTAAGACCACTGCATACAATTTTTTTTAAACAGTTGGTTTTATAAAACAAATGAATCCATAATTAACTTTGGCCAGACTGCATTAAAGCATTCAAAATTGTAACTAGAATACTTAACTTTGAAACTGATAGCATCATCCTATGCATGTCTACTCAGAAGTAAGTCCAGTGGGGCTTACTCCCAGGAAAGTGGGTGGGTATAGGATTGCAGCCCAAATTAGATATATACCATTCCTTTCCCTGCTGTTACCAACTCTGCTCTTATTCCCCAGCTTCTCACAATACCTCAGCATTACTGCAGCTGGCTCCATTTTCATTTACCCAATTCTAATGATGCAGCACATCACATTTTTGGCTCTGCAGGCATCTGTAAACTGAGACAGTATAATTCAGGACTAGAGTAGAATTTTTTTTGTTTTAAGGCTCTTTCTTATCTGAGAAATACAGTCTTGCCAACACTGCATTTATAATTTAATATTACAAATCTGCTGCATGACAGGCTGCAGAAGATAGCATACAATACGTGATTCAGAAGATATAGATCCAGTCATCACCCTGCCACATTGAAATGAAAGACAGGCATTACTGGTTGTCTGCAAACTTTGCAAAGGTATTTGAAGACATCTATTCTATCCTATTCATAGCCATTGTTCCCAGGCATCATGAAAACTTAATTCAGCATTACTGCAAATATTGGCTGCACAAATCAAAAGGCAAAAACCTGGATCATGACCATTCATACAATCACATCTAAATACACAATGCCAAAAAGTATCTATGCAACAGAACTCAGACAAGCGTAAAGTAGACCATTTTCACACATGTATGTGTACACATTAAAGAAGAGGTAGCTCTATTGTGAACAAAGCGACTACAAAAATACCCCTTACAAATCCAACACAGGGCTAAACTACATGCATGATGCAAGACACATTACTGATATCCTTTAATTTTGCTTAATAAACAAGAGCCAGACTGAGGGCTTTGAAACTAGGAGCATGGGGAGGGCTGAGTGGTGAGGTGTGTTTAACCCAATGCCCTCTGCTGCAGCCTGGATCCATACACCCTGCAGATGGGGGGGGGGGGGGAGAGAAACCTTCAGTTGCCACCAAATCTATAATGAGCAACTTCTAAACTTAAAAGGAGATTTCACTGCTTTGTTCAGAGGAACATAATTTAGCTCCACATAATTTAGTTTATATGGAGCCAAAAGTTAACAATTCACATTGATAAAAGTTTCATGTTCCCACAGACTAAGGCCCAAATCCTATTCAACTTTCCAGTGCTGGTGAAGCCAGCAGGATGGGGCATGTGCTGCATACTGTGGTAGGTGGACAATCACAGAGGCCTCCTCCAGGTAAGGAACTGTTTGTTTCTTTTCCTTGAGACTACATTGCTGCAGTACTGGGGCTGGAAAGTTGAATAGGATGGGCCCATACAGTTAACCCTCTGCAAAATATCACTTCATTCTAAATATTTTTAGAAGCCTGGCAATTAATCTGGGGCTGAAATCCTATGGACATTTGTCAGGAATAATACCCATTGACACCCAGGGAGTTATTTTCCACGTACAGTACTGCACGGTTTATGCAACATTTTCTACAATTAAAATAAGACCGAACACTGTAAACACAAGGAAAATTTCAGCAAAACCATAAAAAACACTTTTTAAAGTTTTAGTAATGCTGCTGTAACAGTAATGCTGTTAGTTTAAAAAAAAACAAATTCACAGTTTTGCTGTAATTTACTGCTACATTTCTCTGAAAATGTAGATTTTGCTGGACAAAGCTGCTGCTGCTGGACAAAGCCATTGGGAGCAAGGCAGCATGCCTCCCAAACCAGGGTGCTATCTAGCCCTTCAGAAGCCCTCCTGATTTTTTTTTCTGAGCATATGCATACAGGGCAGCACCTTTCCCCCAGGACAGGTAAAGCCCAGGAGTGAATGGGTTAAACCTAGAAGGAGTGCCTATGCATATGATGAGGGAGAAGGGCCAGACCAATGAAAACACAGGGCTATAGTTAGCCCCAGCAGGATAAGCTACTGAGACACTATTACAAGGAGGCTTTTATAGATGACACACGCACTTTGTCCTTAGGTGGTAGGGCGCAGAGGCAAGGACCGGAAGCACAAGCCGGGAAGCACAAGCCGGGGAGGCAGCTTACCTGAAGTTCGCACCAAGCCACTTCAACCCACGTCTCGGTGTCCAGTCCCTTGTAGACCGTTTTGAAAGACCCCCTTCCCAGCTCAATATCAAACTTCAGAAAGCGGCCGTCGGGGGAGGTGGCCACAGCTTTCATGTCGGCCTCCTCTTCCTCCTCCTCCAGCTCCTCTTTCTTAGACTTGCTCTGATCCTTGGCAGCCTCCACGGCCTCCTTCTTCTCAGCATCCTTGACGCTCTCCTTTCGCTCGCCACCTGCCCCGAGGCTCTCCGGGGCTGCCGCTGCCCCCTCGGCCTGCCCAGGGGGCTCTTCCCCTACCCGGTTCTCCTCTGCTATCCTCTGCCCTGCCTTGGCCCTCTCCGCAATGATCTTGCGGGTCTTGGAGAAGAGGATGATCTTCTGCTGCTGCAGTAGCTGCTCCGGGGGCTCGAAGGGGGGCTCCTCCTGGTCGGAATCCACCACGCTTCTCCGCAGGAAGCGCTGGTGCACCGCCTTGGGATCCTTGGCATAAGGCACGCGGGGGAGAGGCGCTGGGGGCGCGGCTCGGGCTCCTCTGGGCACTGCAGCAGGGTCCATGCCTCCGCTGCCCGCTCTATCCATATTCATGCCCTTTGCGCCTGCAGGAGCAGCGCCGGCCGCCGCCACCGCTTGGAGACCGGCAGGTTCTGCTGCACTCCCAGCTGGAAACTCTCCGCCGCCGCCTCCCCCCCGCGGAGGGGCCGATCTGGCATCGCCCCCAGTTTCCATTACAGCTGAGCCTTCAGCTGCCGCCGCTGGACAAGACGGTGACGGTGGTGCCGGTGCCGGTCCTTGGGAGTCATCACGGTCCGGCCTCCTGCGGGAGCTCGCCCGAGTCACCTGCCAGGCAGAACGACAAACAAGAGGCTCGTCAGCCCAGCGCGCTGGGGAAAGGCAGCGGCGGGGATCGCCTGCAGGAGGGGCGCCGCCCCCCTCCCCAGCACCAGCTACAGATCCCCCAAACTCAGCACTGGGGCTACAATCCTGTCCTCACTTTCCTGGGAGTAAGCCCCCTGGACTATAATAAAGCTTACTACTGAGTAAACACGCCTAGGATTGGGCTCTCAGTCCCTCCTGGACTCCTCCTCAGAAGGATGTAAGTGGGGGGTGAGAGGAGGGATCAAATCAAAGGCCTTTCCCCACGAGAGTCAATGATCGAGGGTGGGGACCCCTTTTCTGGGGTCCCAGCTCCTTGGGAAGGAACTACAGCGAGGGATCCCCTCCGGGGAAGTGAGGCGGCTGCCTCCACCTGCAGAGGGGGAGGGGCGCCCACAGGTGCTCCCCCAGAATGCTCTATAAACTGCACAGCCCGAATCAAAGGCGCGCCACTCCCCCTCCCCACCTCCCTTCCTCGCACTGTGATCCCATCTCCCGGGTGCCCAAAACACGAGCCGGCCCCAAAGCGCGCATCTCCCGTCCCTTTAAAGAGCAGCGCCTTCCCTCCAGCATCCCCGCCCCTCCTGCTATTCCAGTCTCCTTTTGCAGCCCCCGTCTCTTCAACGGGGTGCACTGGGGCCCCAGGCAGTCTCTCCCCCCTTCTGCGCGCCCTTAAAGACCCCCCCACGCGCGCCCTCCTTTTTCCTCGCCCCACTCGCAAGCCCTCTGGGCTTCCGCCTCCCCCGCCCCCTTTGCCCACTTCAGTCATACTGCAGCTCCTCAATGGAAAGCCATATTGAGGCTGGAAAATGGGAGGTGGGCTGGAAGCGAGGGCGGAGAGCGCTCCACCAGCCTGGGCCCCACTCGGCTTCCCCACGGCCCTGGGCGCATGAAGGAGAAGCGGGGAATGCCGCCCCTCCACGCGCCTTCGCCGGCCCACCGATAAGCCCCGCTTAGGTAACAGGAGCCCGATCCTGTGCATGCCTACTCACAAGGAAGCCCCACTGTCTTCAGTGGGGCTTACTCCCATGCAAGGCTGCAGCCTGAGAGCCCAATTCTATGCATGTCTACTCAAAAGTAAGCTCCATTCTAGTCAAGGGGGCTTACTCCCAAGTAAGTGTGGATAGGACTGCAGCCCGAGAGCCCAGTCCTATGCATGTCTACTCGTAGCCAATGGGGCTTTCTCGCAGGAAAGGGTGCACAGGATGGCAGCCTGCCTGAGGGAGGCGCGGGGCTGCGTCGCTCCTACAGCAGAGGCTGCCGAGCGCCCCGGAGCGTTCATCGTGTGCCCAACGCAACAGCCCCCAGGGTGGCGACCGAGAGCGGCGGGCGCAGGTGCTCCAGCTGCACGCACAATGGAGCGGCCTCACCTGCAGCCAGCGAAGGGGGAAGGCAGTCGAGGCCCCCCCTTCACCCCAGACCGTGACTTACGCGGAGGAGAGGGGCCACCCATCTTCACAGCCACAGCAGGAGGTTGGGGGCGGGCGGGTGGCAGAGCGGAGGGTCAGCGAGTCCGTCTCCAAGCATGAAGCTCCCTCCCCCACCCTCAAAGGCTGGGCTCTGCTGCAGCGGCGGCGGCGGCGGCGGCACCCTCCTCCCCCCCACAGTCTCTGCGTCTAGCCTCCTCCGTCAGCCCCTCGGGCGCTCTTCAGCAAGCAGCGCTCCTGGTCCGGGCGCTCTCCTCCCAGGCAGAGCAGGGCACCCCCGGCAAGGCTCTGGCCGGCGCATCAATGGTCCACCGGGAGCGCGCGCCTTCCTCCTGCCCAGCCCCTCCGCTTGCAGGGAGCCGCAGTCGCCGCCGCCTCGCAGCCAAGCCCCTTCCCCAGAGCCGCCCTCGTTGCCGCTGCCTCGACGCTTTTGTCAATGGAAATAGCTCTCTGATGAGCGTCCCATTATACTGACGGGCCGGGAGCCCTGGGCATCTCCAAGCAGCCAATGGGAAGGGCTGGGAGGAGGTGGCCCCCTGCTAGATCCGCCCCGCATCGCTGGGGAACGAGGAGAGCGAGCAGCTGAGCCCTCCAGGGCCAAGCGTGCGCCCCAGCCCTGCGCATGCCCTCTCGGAAAGCCGCAGCCTGCGCTGACCCTTGCTCTCCCGTGGGCTGAAGCGGAGCCTGGGCTGACATCAGCGGGAGGACGGCGGTGGGAGCATCGCAGGGGGCGTGCTGACGCTGCGGGGGGAGAGGCAGAGGGGAGCTACCTGCCCAAAGCAGGTGGAGGAGGGGGGCGAACACGTGCGAGGAAGCTGCTCTGCCCTTCCTGGAGGCGGCGGCGACCTGCTGTGCGCTTGCCGCTGTCTGATGCAAGCCTGCGCCGCCTCACCTCCAGGGACTTGGTCGGGCGGAGACTTCTTTGCAGTGTTCTCGCTGGAGCCTTTTCCTCCTAATAAATCTTTGAAAACCACCTGCAGCTTCCCCGGATCTTCCCCTCCCCCCTTTTCACCTGCGCTTGATGTGCTGAACGTGGCGTGGAAAATTAATAGGGCGTAGAGGAAAAACCCGGGATCCTGGTCTCAGGCGTCTCGCCTCTTGCACCGCGGGAGAGATCTGACGAGGGCGGTGTTTCTCAAACTGTGGGTCAGGAGCTACTAAGTGGGTCGCAAACCAATTTCAGGCAGGTCCCCATTCATTTCAATATCTTATTTTTAATTTATTAGACTTGATGCTGCTATGGTGTGTGACTGTGTTTGGGGAAATTACAGATCTGTACTTTTAACAAGCTATATTTTTTTTTAACAATGATAGTCAATGGGACTTGCTCCTGGATAAGTGTGGGTAGGATTGCCTCAGACACAGACAGGTTTTTCACATGCCCGATCTCGTCTGATCTTGGAAGCTAAGCAGGGTCAGGCCTGGTTAGTACTTGGATGGGAGACCGGCTGGGAATACTGGGTGCTGTAGGCTTATACCATAGTCTTTCGAGACTGAAGGTTGCCAACCAGGATTGCAGCCTGGGGTTGTTAAATTTTCCTGCTTGATGATGTCATTTCCAGTTATGACACAACTTCTGGTGGGTCCTGACAGATTCTCATTCTGAAAAGTGGGTCCTGCTGCTAAATGTGTGAGAATCACTGGACAAGGGTTTTTACCCCAGGAAGATTTGCTTGTCCTCATTGTTCATTGCAGCATTTAATGTTGATGAATAAAAATGGAGGCCACCAAAACCCCTTTGCTTTATTGTATGAATAAATACAATATTCAACTGGTGTATGAATGACAACACATGAATCATAAACAAAGCATCTATCCATAGTTGGCCATGCACTGCTGGGACCTTTGAAATATGGTCCAGCTAGAATCAGTGTAGAGAGACAGGGCAAAATCTACAACCCACATATTCTAGAGAAGTTCCATTTAAGCTAATATGATTTACAGCAGTGGTTCTCAAACTTTTTATCACCGGGACACGCTTTCTAGAATGACAATCTGTCCTGACCCATCAGAAGTGATGTCATGGCCTGAAGTGACATCATCAAGCAGGGAAATTTCTAACACCCCTCATATGACAAGATCAAATTCCCCCCAAATCCCAAAGGCTTTAATCCTATCCACATACCACTTACCTATCCACAATGGGGAGTAAACCCCATTGACTATCATTGTTAAAAGCATGTACAGTACATAGTAGCCTGTTAAAAGTACAGATCTGTAACATTTTTCCAACTGCTGTCAAATACCATGGCAGCATCAAGTCTAATATATTAAAAATAAAATAGACATGGAAATGAATGGGGACCTACCTAAAATTGGCTCATGACCCACCAGGTGTGTCCCAACCCACAGTTTGAGTAATGCTGATTTACAGTATTATGGTCAGAAGCTAATCCACAAAGCATCTATCCATAGTTGGCCATGCACTGCTGGGACCTTTGAAATATGGTCCAGCTAGAATCAGTGTAGAGAGACAGGGCAAAATCTACAACCCACATATTCTAGAGAAGTTCCATTTAAGCTAATATGATTTACAGCAGTGGTTCTCAAACTTTTTATCACCGGGACACGCTTTCTAGAATGACAATCTGTCCTGACCCATCAGAAGTGATGTCATGGCCTGAAGTGACATCATCAAGCAGGGAAATTTCTAACACCCCTCATATGACAAGATCAAATTCCCCCCAAATCCCAAAGGCTTTAATCCTATCCACATACCACTTACCTATCCACAATGGGGAGTAAACCCCATTGACTATCATTGTTAAAAGCATGTACAGTACATAGTAGCCTGTTAAAAGTACAGATCTGTAACATTTTTCCAACTGCTGTCAAATACCATGGCAGCATCAAGTCTAATATATTAAAAATAAAATAGACATGGAAATGAATGGGGACCTACCTAAAATTGGCTCATGACCCACCAGGTGTGTCCCAACCCACAGTTTGAGTAATGCTGATTTACAGTATTATGGTCAGAAGCTAAATATCCACACATTCCAGAATAAGCCTCTTTTGCCTTTGATGTGCCCCATGAGTGGACTGAGAGTCCAAATCTTCATTCACCTATTGAATCTTGGGATGGAGGCGATGAAATTGTACCTTCCAGCCTTGCTTGAATGTAACAAAACAGGAAACAGTAACAATCTATTGAGCAATTTTTTTCTGCAGGAGAGGAAGGTCCTTCCCTAGCAACCGTAGCTAGTTTTAAGAAAATACAACTTCTTTTTTTTTAAAAAAAAAAATTGAAATGGAACCAATCTGATGGCTATTTTAATCTGCATGAAAATTTTGGTGATTTAATATTCATGATGATCAATTCAGAATGGATGCACTCAAATTTCTTATTGACCACACTTGTGACCTATGATTTAATAAGAACTTGTTTGGAATGTTCCAAAATTGTAGCTTGTTTTAGGTGAGAGAGAGAGAGAGAAAGAGAGAGATGTTGGCAACCTTCAGTCTCAAGAGACTATGGTATCACGCTCTGAAAGGTGGTTTTGGAACATCGTCTAGTGTGGCTGAAAAGGCCAATTCGGGAGTGAGAAGAAATGCTTATTAGAGATATACTGAAGACTGCAATCAGCTTATTCATAAACCGTTCTAATCGATTTCATGTAATAGTTACTACATCTGTATGCCTGCATATTTGCATGCTACTCCATTAAGGTTACCTTTACTGTACATTTAGAGCCATTCTGTGCGTACAGAAAAGTATCCACTGAATGTGGAGAAAGAAGAGCTAAGCAGCAGAGGTTGTAGAACATACAAAGAGTTTTGTAGCTTGTTAAAGACTACCACTGCCCCAATCCCACTGGAGACTTATGGCAGTGTATCTAGCAACCCCTTGCAACAGCACAAATGTTGCACTGCCATCATGCACTACAGAGCAGAAATGACAGGAGACTCCATGTGTGTTCCAGAACCACCTGGACGCTCCACTAGTGCAGGTGAGATTCAGGGATGGTCCTTCCAGGAGGTGGTTCAAGGGTGGAAGGGGATGGATCTTGGCAATAGTTGTGCACACTGGATCCTATACCCCTTTCCTGGCCTGGATTCTCTGCCTCTCCTCAAGACTTCCACAAGCAAAATAGCTGGCATATATTTGAGGAGACCCACTGTTAATTGGGTAGCCTACCAGCAGGTAAGTTTAAAACATTTCTTTATATTTTTTTTAAGTGTGTGTGTGTGCGTAATATTTTAAAAATATTTTACTTACGTCGCGCTGGACATCTGATCACCCCACCATATCATACAGTGTGCACTCTGTCAGTGGTGCTACATGCTGTGGACTAGCAGGGGAAAGGATTGTGCTGCAGCATATTTTTTTGGTCTGCAATTTTTGTGGACTACTTCCTCAGATGCAAGATTGCAAGAGCCATTTGAAGAACCTGTGATCTTGCAAAAAAAAAAATTCCTCTCAAATGCCCTCTTTCTCTTGAAATGGGGTGGCTGTGAGGGTTTCTGGGTGAGCATATTTGAATAACATCAGTGGGCAAAGAAGACAATCCCTTTTCTCATCTAGAACCTATTGGCTTGTTTACCACTGTTCTCTCAAGTGACATGAACATACAGAACCAACTTGCACTGTTGCCTACCAGCCAAGTGGCGCTCACCTCAGTTTAATTGCTTGGAGGGCCCCTGGGGTATGATTGCCATGTGTAAGCTTGAAGGAACAATTATCGTCATCATCAGTAATATACATGAAAAACCACTATGGGCCATTTTCTGTCTAAATGCCTGGAGTCTCTTCCCTTTTCCAAGAGAAGTATACAAAAACAGACAAGAGAGATTGTATTACATTAATTTATTAAAAAGTATATGGACACTTGACACCTTGCAATTATGATATCTCTGTGGTCTGACTGTGAGAGGAAAGGGAAGAGCAGAGGCAATGAGTGCATCTGGACCAGGGAAATGAGCCAGCCTGCATGTGCATACATGCAAACAGGATAGACATGGAATGATGGAGAAGAATGATGGGGCCGTGGAACGAGGATTTGTTGGAAGGAGGTCCAGTGACACTCAGATGACACTCATTTTCTCAGACAGCAAAGAAAAAGACACATTTTGTTAATTATACAAGGAGTCTTTCAATTTCAAAATTTTAATCACTGCCAAATTAAGGGCAACCAAGGTTGCCCTTGGACAACCTTCCTCCAGATGACAGCTCCCCACCCCCCTTCATCACTGAGTCCTAGTCACACACACACACACACACACACACACCAGAAATGGACTGTCCAGATGGAAATTCTGTTCATTACTGAAAGACTTGCTTCTCCCTTGACTGCACCTCCATACACATTCCCACCATTGGATGGGCATCTCTCTAATTAAAGTTACAGACTTAACATCCTGAGCCTATGTAAGCCACTCCTGCTTTAAGTAGCTTATTTTAATTCCTTTCAGTTGTATTCAGGCTTTTGATTTTGCTCACATTTGTTGTTATGAGGATGTTGTTTTTTCAGATTTTGACTATCATAGATGGAAAGAGGTAAAACGTGTTTAAATTCTTACAAACTGACATTTGGAAGACATGAACTTTTTCGTATTCTTTGTATGCCTGAATTATTTCCTTTTTCTCTTTTGGAAAGCTCTGTGCAGAGTGGAAGTTCCTGTGTGGCTGCTGGCAGTTCTGTGTCTGAACAGCCCAGGAGGCCTATTCTCTTGAATGTAACCCTCTAAAAAGTGCTTTTCTGTTTCAGAAGCCATTCGCTTTTAAACTTCTGATTTTGAAGTTCTGTGTGCATATTTCTGTTTTCTACAGATAATAGAAAAGCTGTTATATAAGATGCTAAAAATAATTAAACAGTAATATTACTTCTTGCTAAAATCAATTTCAGTCTGATGGATGAATCATAGAACTTTACATGTATAACTTTTCCTCTGAAGATCTTGCATATATTGTTACATACTATAGGACAGGGTGGCCAAACTTGCTTCATGTAAGAGCCACATATGATAAACTCCAGATGTTTTAGAGCCACAGGAGAGATGTTTGAGAGCCACAATATTTAAGAAGCATATAAATTCTTAAATACGCTTGCATATAACACTCCCAGTTATGTGTTATATGCTGTATGTAGAGCTTCTGGCTTAACACACCAGACACCTTAAAGGTGGATTTGATTCATGGTTCAACCTTTTTCACTTGCATATCCCTTGGCAGCCCAATTCCATAAATTGTATCCTTCCTATTAGCAAAATGTTTGTAATTAGTAAGACAAGCCCTCATCTCCTCCATATGAAAGCTGAGACTTCATGTATTCATCACATATTTTCTCTTTTTATCTGTTTGAATAACAGAAGACTCTGCCTTTGCACTGTTTTGCTCCAGACGTGTGCTGAGAAATTCTGGGTGATTGATCACTTTCCTTATTATGTTTCAGCTTTTTTACTGTGCTGGTTTTCAATCACTGGTTCATACATGAATTGATGACCAAAAGCTAGCTATTGGTGGGGCTTTCACAGCCAACTAGCTACCTCCCTTCTGGAGCATGGCCTGCTTTTTTCTGCCATTATTCCATTATTTTTCAAGTACCCCTAAAGGTCCTGTTGAGTGTCCCTGGGAGTACATGAATACCAGGTTGGGAACCACTGGTATGTTGTTTACAGTGTTGTTTACAGTGTTTACTCTGATGATGTT
Organism: Tiliqua scincoides; assembly: GCF_035046505.1. Classification (NCBI taxonomy): domain Eukaryota; kingdom Metazoa; phylum Chordata; class Lepidosauria; order Squamata; family Scincidae; genus Tiliqua; species Tiliqua scincoides. The sequence goes on from NC_089822.1 coordinate 216,376,989, forward strand.
TACAAAAAGGTGGTGAAGACCAGAATTTAAAAAAGAATAAAAATATATCTTATGATCTTTTACTGTATTTTTAATAAATTAGAGACTACAGTTCTTAGGTGACAATTAGTGGTAGGTTATTTTTCAGGATCTGGCCTCGGGTAAAATCAGACAAAACTATAGTCGGACACCCCCCTAAGTTTAACCCCCGACTTATCCGAGGGTCATAGAAAATTCCATGATTTTCTGGCTCAAAACTTGCCTTCAACTTATCTGTGGGGTCGACTTATAGGCGAGTGTCTGCTGTGTATTGCCTCGCTTTCATGACAGGGGTGCATACTCATGGCAGTAGCTGCATTAAGTAAGCACTGCATTTGATTGGAGTCAGTTACTAGACATTGCAATGCAAACAGACGGAAACTGAGGGTTTCCAATCCCATGTTTTCTTCTTAATGATCAGGTAGATGGCATTTGCCATCAGGCAGGAGGAAGAAGCAGCAGGCAGGAGGGAGTACTTAACCCTTCTCCCACCACTTCTACAAATTCCACAAATATACCTCCAACATTGTTGATTATTTTCCCCAGCCTATCTCTGAAAATGAAAGTAAGCCTGACTTGGGAAAGGGGGGTGCCCTCAGGGGTTTATTTGCAGAGATAATCTGGGGTTTGGAAGGATCCTCTTGGCTCTTGCCTGCCGATTCTCCTCCCCAAGTGTTTCCAATCCCTGCATTAACTTATCCACAAGGTGGGTTTAGGAACACATGCGATGTAGTTTCAACCTGGGTCAATGCAATTCTGGCACTTAAGGGATGTTGCAATACAGAAGCACTATCCAGTAGTTTGCATGGGTTATGGGGAGAGGCTCTGACAGTTTAATCCATCTTGATTTTTCTAATTTTTCTTAGAAATGTTTAACACAAGGAAGCACTGTTTTGTCTCATTCTGATATTGGATTATTCAAGTCCTACTAGTTACCTGCTCCGCAGTAATCTCTCTGCTGATTTATTCATGCTCACTTCAAAATCAGTTTTTAATCCCAAATTTAAAAAAATCAGTCTGTGGCTGTTCAGCTGCCATGTAAAAGTAGATGAATATTCATCCCTGGTTGTGCATCCCAGACACAATCTGTGGGTTCAAAACCACAAAATCATGGTGGTGGGGGCTTTCATAGGGAGAATTTCTTGAAAAGCCACACCCCCTAAAGCCACTTCTTCCAGCTCAATATGAGGTAGGGCTCTGACAGTAGCGAACCTGCCCTCGAGGCACCCTGGGGCAAAGGTCTTTGATGGCACCTTCCTGCGTGAAGCTGCCCCCCATTCACCTGCAGTGCAATGGAGCCTTATGTGGCTCCAGGACCAACTGGGGAAGCCTTCTGAGGTTTCCCCATGGCCTTAAACTGTATTTCCGGTACAGTTTCCAACTTCGTCAGGAGCCTCAGAAATCTTCCCGTGCAGTCCTAGAGACATGCATACAGGGCATTTGCCCTGTTTGCTTAATGGTAGGTTTGCTGCTGCCCCAGAGGCTGCTTATTTATAAATGCCAAGGGGTGTGTCTATCATGGTGTATGGGCAGCAGTGCTCCCCCCAAGCAGCAGCTGTTTTAACCCATGGTGCACATAGCCTTATCTGCCCTGTCAGTATCACAAACCACCAAAAATTGGGTCGTGGCCCACTGGTGGGTCATGAACCCACAGTTTGGGAACCACTGCAGTAATTTTATTGCTACATTTATGTGCATACTGCCAGCGGCATATCTCTGTCATGTACTACCTCAAGGCACACCTTGAGCTGCCGCCCTCTCCACCTGACCTGATCCAGAAGTTGGAATCTGGTGTTGGTTTCAGTTGCATTCTGGCATCTTACTCTTGACTCCCATACATACGTCCTGTCTTAGGCCCTGGTTTTCTCCCATGGCCTAATCCCTGGTTATGATGATGGTGCTTGCCCTTTCTTCCTGCTGCCACAACCTGTTAGCTCCTTGTTCTGTCTATGTATTGGGAATGCCAGCAGACATTCTGAGGCTTTTCATTCTTGAGAAAGTGTATCTCGTGAGTAGACACATTTGTTTCTGTCCAATGTGACAAGTTTCTAGATGCTCCCACCCACTTGCCTGTCTCTTGGGCCTGAAAGGTTATTGTTCGGTTCCATCTGCAGCTTCTGATGAGTTCTACCAAATCTCATAAGATTTTTCAAGAGCTGGGCACCTGCTGTAGCTGCAGGGAAATAAGTTTGCTTAATCATCCTCAAGAATGGGCTATAACAGCGGTACCCAAACTGGTGGGTCATGACCCACCAGCCTGGGAAGCATTGGCTATGCCCCTTTAAGGGGTGGAGAGGGGGAGGAAGGCAGTGATACTGCTGGGCAGAAGGAGGGGTTACTCACCTGCAGGTCCAGCTGGCCTCTGTACCCCCGGAAGCCTGCTGAACCTGCTAGTTGAGTAAAGCCCCCCTTTTCTGTCTCAGCAGTGGCATGATCCTGGGGATCATGTCACTGCTGCAGCTCCACCCCCACAAAGGCTCAAATAGTTCCCTCCTCCCATGGAGGACTTTGGGAACCGCTGGGCTATAACATATATTAACCTCAAGAATGTGCTATAATATATATTAACTTCAGTTTTCTCTTCATGGTAATGGGCTTGCAGTCCAGGAAGGCCCAGCCCACACTCCACTGCCACCTGAAATGGAGAGGTTGAACCTTTTCTCCACACCTAGGGATTAATTTCCAGGGGATCATTTCAAAGCCAGTCTCCTACTTGCACCAGAAGCAAAATAAAATTCTGTTTATGGAGAGCTTTGCTGTTTGATTCTGTGGACGTGTAAAACAGCCCTGTGTTTCCAGGAAAGGTCAGGATCCTAGAGACCTTCCAGAGTAGAATGAGCAGGTCCTATTTCTCTCCAGCTTTTGGATCTCTCTGTTCCTGTGCAAGCTGTTATTCATGGACCAGAAGCTCTTGCTTAAGACTGTTCCACTGCAGGGTGCAAAAGATTTCTTTATTTAGAAAATTTGTATATTGTCTTTCCCTGGACTAAGACCTGGATTTCCAGAACATTCCCTTGTGCCCACCCTGGAAACAAGAGACTAGATACAGAAAATGGATTAAAACTTGGGCTGCACTTTATTTACTAATTTTCTCAGAAACCTGTAGATCCCACTCCTAGAGCAAGGCAGCATTTGTGTTGCAATGACTGCCTCTGCTTCTTTGGGTGAGCAAATTGGGGTCCAAGCTGAAGGATGGCTTCTGCCTCCTCACTGTCCTTCAGATTTAGCCCAAGTCACCACTCCCCTCACTTTAATCTTCTCTGTGCTTTCAGCTATGCACCACTGTCTGTTCCTACACTAACCTGCCCTTGTGATCAAGAGACTACACTAGTTAGTGGCACCGCCTCCTAATATTAGCCAATTAAAAAACCCTTTCAGTGTCACAGTGTAGAGTAGGCAAAAAACCATCCCCCTGTAGGCCAATTCAGGTGGATGGAAAAAATTCCTACTCGGCCCCAGATGGCAGCTGGCTAATCCCACACTGTCACCTGGGCAGGTAGGCAGGTGCCAAGATGCTGTCAATGGAGGGGGGGGAGTAATTTTTATTAGCATAGCATCCAACCCCTCCCCCCATTGGCCTGAAGCAGCATAAAGCTACAGAGTGGTTCAGTGTGGGGATGTATCCCTCCTCTAGGGTCAGACTTTGCTCAGTCCCCAGCGCCATCGGCAGTGCCAGGGGATAGAACAGCATTGGGCCCCCACCTCCATGATGTCCTGGACCACTCTGGGATGGAAAGCTGGTAGCAGCCCAGCGGACAAGTGGTGCTGTCTACCCTTATTCACAGAAGTGGCTGTTTTTCAAGTTGAAAGCAAGAAAGATTGCTACCACCCAGATAACACCCCCAGCCCTCCTTTGAAAACTGCCAGCAGTTTTGCCAGTTCTCAAGGACTGCTTTTGGTTTCTGAGGGCTGCCCAAAACCAGAAACAGCCCCCCCCCCAAATGCTGGCTGCAAAGAAATCAACTCTTTGATTTCTTCCCAGCTTTATGAGGGATGCATCTTTACCAGAGATGCATCTTTCACTGCTTCCAACTGCAGTGATAAAAACACATTTATTGTAAGTGGTTTCCTTACAGTTACTGCCACAATCATTCTTGCTTTGCTCCTCTCTGTCTGGTTCTCCATTATTGGTATGTTTCTTCTTGGACCTTCTTGGTTTCTTCCTGGACCTTTCCTGCTTCAAAATAAATGCTGAGCAGTGCTGTCTCTCTTCCCCATCTCCTATGTTGCGTTCCTTTCTCCTGGGTTGGACTAAGACAGGGATTCTCAAACTCGGGTGTCGCAACACCTCAGCCTGATGGACCTGGACTCTGCCCCCTTAAGGGGTGGGGGCGGGGAGGCAGTGATGCGATCCCCAGGATCACATCACTAAGGGGGTTGCAGGGACTGTTACGTGAAAATCCCCTTTTTCCCTTCCAAGTTGTGTTTTTATATCTAGTTATGTATTTTGGACTAAAATGCAGGCCTAAAACTTTTCTTTCAGGCCACAAAAGGAGTCAAATCTTAAGCTCACTCATCTCTCATGTTGATTGTCAGTCTGGGAAGACTCATTTTCTCCAGAGACACTGGAAATGTCTTTATTGTTTAAGTCAATCACTGAATATGCAAACACCTTAAAGGAGGAGGACTTTGGCAGCAAAGTCTACCACCTATTGTTAACTAAATTACAGCCATTAAGCCACCTCCAGCCTCAAATCCTGTAGCAACTCCCCCTCCCCCAGAGCCAAGTTTTGCTGATAACTGAGTTCTGGACTCTTCCACCTTTTCTTTACATACTCCACGTGTACCATTGTGTGTTACTGAGCATGCCCACAGCTCTGGGATACTTCCGGTCAGTTTAGATCAACTTCCAGGTCCAAGACAAATCTTATAAGAGAGAACTCAGAGCACATGCGGTCTCTCTCTGACTGCCCACCGGCCGGAGTGGCCAGACTCTTCCTCCAACTCTCCCCCCCCGACAGGTAAATATATCGTTGCGTCTAAACTCCCCCCCCTTCTTCCCTACCTATTCCTCCCTGCTCCCCCATCTTTAGTCAGCAACTGGGTTTAGCAGATTAAGGAACCCCTATAATACCTCCCTACTTCCTGTCCATTTCTGATTCTTTTTCGGATGCACCCAAAATACACAGCACACGCATCCACTACTAGTTAGGTACACCAGACCAGTACTAGAAATCTATACTTATCGATTCTCCATGTGTATTATGTTTTACCTTTGTGTATTTTTGCAATAAAAATATAATCCTTTGATTGAAAGTTACCTTCCTCCCAATCTCCTCATTAAGCTAAACAAGGGATTTCTTTGCTCTACGCTGTCTTGTATCCAGCCTATGGTCCCAAAAGTTTCCAGAAGGCTAATATAAATAATTCCCCTAAACAAAACAGCCTTTTTGGTAACAGGACTACAGCGGAGCTTTCACTTTCTAAGCTTCAGGGAGCACTGCGGACAGTCACGCAGAGCTCCCCGCACCCTCAGGAGGCTGCAGCAGGCTCTGGTAAGTAAATGCCAGTCCCTGCAGCCCCCATAGCAATGCAATCCTGGGAATCGCATTACTGCCTTCCTCCCACCCCCGCTACCTTCCCCGCTCCCACGCAGGCACTTACTGCAGTCCTCAAACTCCCAGAGAGTTTGAGAACTGCAGGACTAAGATTTCTTGGCACCTGATGCGGTGAGCTGCAGCGGCAATCTGCTGCCGCCAGCTGCTGCCACCTGCGCCAGTTGCTGCACCAAGCTGCTGCCAGCTGTTGCCACTGCTGCAAGCTGCTGCCAGCGGCTGTAGAAAACTCTTGCCAGCTGTTCTCAGCCGCTACCACTGCCCGAAGCTGCTGGCAGCTGCTGCTTCTGCCACAAGATGCTGCCAGTTGCATCCACAAGCTGCTGCCAGTCGCTGCCACAGCTGCTGCCACAGCTGCCGCTGCTGCCAACTACTGCAAGCTGCTGCACCAAGCTGCTGCCAGTCACTGCCAGCCACAGCCAGCTGATGCTCCAAGCTCTTGCCAATCACTGCCACAAGCTGCTGCCAGCAGCTGCCAGTCACTGCCCCAAGCTGCTGCCAGCCACTGCCAGCTGCTGCCCCAAACTTCTGCCAGAAGCACCTGCAAGCTGTTGCCAGCCACTGTCACAAGCTGCTGCCAGCAGCTGCCAGCAGCTGCCCCAAGCTGCTGCCAGCCACTGCCAGCTGCTGCGCCAAACTTCTGCCAGAAGCACCTGCAAGCTGTTGCCAGACACTGTCACAAGCTGCTGCCAGCATCTGCCAGCCACTGCCCCAAGCTGCTGCTAGCCACTGCCAGCTGCTGTGCCAAACTTCTGCCAGAAGCACCTGCAAGCTGTTGCCAGCCACTGCCCCAAGCTGCTGCTAGCCACTGCCAGCTGCTGCGCCAAACTTCTGCCAGAAGCACCTGCAAGCTGTTGCCAGCCACTGCCCCAAGCTGCTGCCAGCCACTGCCAGCTGCTGCCCCAAACGTCTGCCAGAAGCACATGCAAGCTGTTGCCAGCCACTGCCCCAAGCTGCTGCTAGCCACTGCCAGCTGCTGCGCCAAACTTCTGCCAGAAGCACCTGCAAGCTGTTGCCAGCCACTGCCCCAAGCTGCTGCCAGCCACTGCCAGCTGCTGCGCCAAACTTCTGCCAGAAGCACCTGCAAGCTGTTGCCAGCCACTGTCACAAGCTGCTGCCAGCCACTGCCAGCTGCTGCCCCAAACATCTGCCAGAAGCACCTGCAAGCTGTTGCCAGTCACTGTCACAAGCTGCTGCCAACAGCTGCCAGCCACTGCCCCAAGCTGCTGCCAGCCACTGCCAGCTGCTGCCCCAAACGTCTGCCAGAAGCACCTGCAAGCTGTTGCCAGCCACTGTCCCAAGCTGCTGCCAGCCACTGCCAGCTGCTGCGCCAAACTTCTGCCAGAAGCACCTGCAAGCTGTTGCCAGTCACTGTCACAAGCTGCTGCCAACAGCTGCCAGCCACTGCCAGCTGCTGCACCAAACTTCTGCCAGAAGCACCTGCAGCCTATTGCCAGCCACTGTCACAAGCTGCTGCTAGCCACTGCCAGCTGCTGCCCCAAACGTCTGCCAGAAGCACCTGCAAGCTGTTGCCAGCCACTGTCCCAAGCTGCTGCCAGTCACTGCCAGCTGCTGCCCCAAACTTCTGCCAGAAGCACCTGCAAGCTGTTGCCAGCCACTCCACCAAGCTGCTGCCAGTCAATGCCAGCTGCTGCCCCAAACTTCTGCCAGAAGCACCTGCGGCCTATTGCCAGCAACTGTCACAAGCTGCTGCCAACAGCTGCCAGCCGCTGCTGCCAGCCACTGCCAGCTGCTGCCCCAAACGTCTGCCAGAAGCACCTGCAAGCTGTTGCCAGCCACTGTCCCAAGCTGCTGCCAGCCACTGCCAGCTGCTGCGCCAAACTTCTGCCAGAAGCACCTGCAAGCTGTTGCCAGTCACTGTCACAAGCTGCTGCCAACAGCTGCCAGCCACTGCCAGCTGCTGCACCAAACTTCTGCCAGAAGCACCTGCAGCCTATTGCCAGCCACTGTCACAAGCTGCTGCTAGCCACTGCCAGCTGCTGCCCCAAACGTCTGCCAGAAGCACCTGCAAGCTGTTGCCAGCCACTGTCCCAAGCTGCTGCCAGCCACTGCCAGCTGCTGCCCCAAACTACTGCCAGAAGCACCTGCGGCCTATTGCCAGCAACTGTCACAAGCTGCTGCCAGCAGCTGCCAGCCGATGTCCCAAGCTGCTGCCAGTCACTGCCAGCTGCTGCCCCAAACTTCTGCCAGAAGCACCTGCAAGCTGTTGCCAGCCACTGCCCCAAGCTGCTGCCAGCCACTGCCAGCTGCTGCGCCAAACTTCTGCCAGAAGCACCTGCAAGCTGTTGCCAGTCACTGTCACAAGCTGCTGCCAACAGCTGCCAGCCACTGCCCGCTGCTGCACCAAACTTCTGCCAGAAGCACCTGCAGCCTATTGCCAGCCACTGTCACAAGCTGCTGCTAGCCACTGCCAGCTGCTGCCCCAAACTTCTGCCAGAAGCACCTGCAATATGTTGCCAGACACTGTCACAAGCTGCTGCCAGCAGCTGCCAGCCACTGTCCCAAGCTGCTGCCAGCCACTGCCAGCTGCTGCGCCAAACTTCTGCCAGAAGCACCTGCAAGCTGTTGCCAGCCACTGCCCCAAGCTGCTGCCAGCCACTGCCAGCTGCTGCCCCAAACTTCTGCCAGAAGCACCTGCAATATGTTGCCAGACACTGTCACAAGCTGCTGCTAGCAGCTGCCAGCCACTGCCCCAAGCTGCTGCCAGTCACTGCCAGCTGCTGCCCCAAACTTCTGCCAGAAGCACCTGCAGCCTATTGCCAGCCACTGTCACAAGCTGGTTGCCAGCAGCTCCCAGCCACTCCCCCAAGCTGCTGCCAGCCACTGCCAGCTGCTGCACCAAACTTCTGCCAGTCACTGCCAGCTGCTCTGCCAAACTTCTGCCAGAAGCACCTGCAAGGTGTTGCCAGCCACTGTCACAAGCTGCTGCCAGCAGCTGCCAGCCACTGCCCCAAGCTTCTGCCAGCCACTGCCAGCTGCTGCCCCAAACTTTTGCCAGAAGCACCTGCAAGCTGTTGCCAGTCACTGTCCCAAGCTGCTGCCAGCCACTGCCAGCTGCTGCCCCAAACTTCTGCCAGAAGCACCTGCAAGCTGTTGCCAGTCACTGCCCCAAGCTGCTGCCAGTCACTGCCAGCTGCTGCCCCAAACTTCTGCCAGAAGGACCTGCAGCCTATTGCCAGCCACTGTCACAAGCTGGTTGCCAGCAGCTCCCAGCCACTCCCCCAAGCTGCTGCCAGCCACTGCCAGACGCTGCGCCAAACTTCTGCCAGTCACTGCCAGCTGCTCCGCCAAACTTCTGCCAGAAGCACCTGCAAGGTGTTGCCAGCCACTGTCACAAGCTGCTGCCAGCAGCTGCCAGCCAATGCCCCAAGCTTCTTCCAGCCACTGCCAGCTGCTGCCCCAAACATCTGCCAGAAGCACCTGCAAGCTGTTGCCAGCCACTGTCACAAGCTGCTGCCAGCAGCTGCCAGCCACTGCCCCAAGGTGCTGCCAGCCACTGCCAGCTGTTGCGCCAAACTTCTGCCAGAAGGACCTGCAGCCTATTGCCAGCCACTGTCACAAGCTGTTGCCAGCAGCTGCCAGCCACTGCCCCAAGCTGCTGCGAGCCACTGCCAGCTGCTGCCCCAAACTTCTGCCAGTCACTGTCAGCTGTTCCGCCAAACTTCTGCCAGAAGCACCTGCAAGGTGTTGCCAGCCACTGTCACAAGCTGCTGCCAGCAGCTGCCAGCCACTGCCCCAAGCTTCTGCCAGCCACTGCCAGCTGCTGCCCCAAACTTCTGCCAGAAGCATCTGCAAGCTGTTGCCAGCCACTGCCAGAAGCTGCTGCCAGCAGCTGCCAGCCACTGTCCCAAGCTGCTGCCAGCCACTGCCAGCTGCTGCGCCAAACGTCTGGCAGAAGCACCTGCAAGCTGTTGCCAGCCACTGCCCCAAGCTACTGCCAGCTGCTGTGCCAAACAGCTGCTGTGCCTGCAAACTGTTGCCAGCCACTGTCACAACCTGCTGCCAGCTTATGCCATAAGCTGCTGCCAGTCACTGCCAGCTGCTGCGCCAAACTTTTGCCAGAAGCACCTGCAAGCTGTTGCCAGCCACTGTCACAAGCTACTGCCAGTAGCTGCCAGCCACTGCCCCAAGGTGCTGCCAGCCACTGCCAGCTGCTGCCCCAAACTTCTGCCAGAAGGACCTGCAAGCTGTTGCCAGCCACTGTCACGAGCTGCTGCCAGCAGCTGCCAGCCACTGCCCCAAGCTGCTGCCAGCCACTGCCAGCTGCTGCCCCAAACGTCTGCCAGAAGCATCTGCAAGCTGTTGCCAGCCACTGCCAGAAGCTGCTGCCAGCAGCTGCCAGCCACGGTCCCAAGCTGCTGCCAGCCACTGCCAGCTGCTGTTCCAAACGTCTGGCAGAAGCACCTGCAAGCTGTTGCCAGCCACTGTCACAAGCTGCTGCCAGTAGCTGCTAGCCACTCCCCCAAGCTGCTGCCAGCCACTGCCAGCTGCTGCCCCAAATTTCTGCCAGAAGCACCTGTAAGTTATTGCCAGCCACTGCCCCAAGCTGCTGTCAGCCACTGCCAGCTGCTGTGCCAAACAGCTGCTGTGCCTGCAAGCTGTTGCCAGCCACTTTCACAACCTGCTGCCAGCTTATGCCATAAGCTGCTGCCAGCTGCATCTGCAAGCTGCTGCCAGTCCCGTCACAGGTGCTGCCAAAAGCTGCTGCTGCTGCCAACTGCTGCCAGCTGCTGCTGCAAGCTGCTTGCAGCAGCTGCCAGCTGATGCTCCAAGCTTCTGCCAGCTACTGCCGGCTGCTGCCCCAAACTTATGCCAGCCACTGCCACTGCCAGCTGAACCCGCAAATTGCTGCTAGCAACTGCCAGCCACTGCTCCAAGCTGCTGCCAGCCACTGCCAGCTGCTGCCCCAAATTTCTGCCAGAAGCACCTGCAAGCTGTTGCCAGCCAGTGTCACAAGCTGCTGCCAGCAGCTATCAGCCACTCCCCCAAGCTGCTGCCAGCCACTGCCAGCTGCTGCGCCAAACTTCTGCCAGTCACTGCCAGCTGCTCCGCCAAACTTCTGCCAGAAGCACCTGCAAGGTGTTGCCAGCCACTGTCACAAGCTGCTGCCAGCAGCTGCCAGCCACTGCCCCAAGCTTCTGCCAGCCACTGCCAGCTGCTGCCCCAAACTTCTGCCAGAAGCACCTGCAAGCTGTTGCCAGTCACTGTCCCAAGCTGCTGCCAGTCACTGCCAGCTGCTGCGCCAAACTTCTGCCAGAAGCACCTGCAAGCTGTTGCCAGTCACTGCCCCAAGCTGCTGCCAGTCACTGCCAGCTGCTGCGCCAAGCTTCTGCCAGAAGCACCTGCAAGCTGTTGCCAGCCACTGTCACAAGCTGCTGCCAGCTGCTGCCAGCTGCTGCCCCAAACTTCTGCCAGAAGGACCTGCAGCCTTTTGCTAGCCACTGTCACAAGCTGCTGCCAGCTGCTGCCAGCCACTGCCAGCTGCTGCCCCAAACTTCTGCCAGTCACTGTCAGCTGTTCCGCCAAACTTCTGCCAGAAGCACCTGCAAGGTGTTGCCAGCCACTGTCACAAGCTGCTGCCAGCAGCTGCCAGCCACTGCCCCAAGCTTCTGCCAGCCACTGCCAGCTGCTGCCCCAAACTGTTGCCAGCCACTGCCAGAAGCTGCTGCCTGCAGCTGCCAGCCACTGTCCCAAGCTGCTGCCAGCCACTGCCAGCTGCTGCGCCAAACGTCTGGCAGAAGCACCTGCAAGCTGTTGCCAGCCACTGCCCCAAGCTGCTGCCAGCCACTGCCAGCTGCTGTGCCAAACAGCTGCTGTGCCTGCAAGCTGTTGCCAGCTACTGTCACAACCTGCTGCCAGCTTATGCCATAAGCTGCTGCCAGTCACTGCCAGCTGCTGCGCCAAACTTTTGCCAGAAGCACCTGCAAGCTGTTGCCAGCCACTGTCACAAGCTGCTGCCAGTAGCTGCCAGCCACTGCCCCAAGGTGCTGCCAGCCACTGCCAGCTGCTGCTCCAAACTTCTGCCAGAAGGACCTTCAGCCTATTGCCAGCCACTGTCACAAGCTGCTGCCAGCAGCTGCCAGCCACTGCCCCAAGCTGCTGCCAGACACTGCCAGCTGCTGCCCCAAACGTCTGCCAGAAGCATCTGCAAGCTGTTGCCAGCCACTGTCACAAGCTGCTGCCAGCAGCTGCCAGCCACTGCCCCAAGCTGCTGCCAGACACTGCCAGCTGCTGCCCCAAACATCTGGCAGAAGCACCTGCAAGCTGTTGCCAGTCACTGCCAGAAGCTGCTACCAGTAGCTGCTAGCCACTCCCCCAAGCTGCTGCCAGCCACTGCCAGCTGCTGCCCCAAATTTCTGCCCGAAGCACCTGTAAGTTATTGCCAGCCACTGCCCCAAGCTGCTGCCAGCCACTGCCAGCTGCTGTGCCAAACAGCTGCTGTGCCTGCAAGCTGTTGCTAGCCACTGTCACAACCTGCTGCCAGCTTATGCCATAAGCTGCTGCCAGCTGCATCTGCAAGCTGCTGCCAGTCCCGTCACAGGTGCTGCCAAAAGCTGCTGCTGCTGCCAACTGCTGCCAGCTGCTGCTGCAAGCTGCTTGCAGCAGCTGCTAGCTGATGCTCCAAGCTTCTGCCAGCTACTGCCGGCTGCTGCCCCAAACTTATGCCAGCCACTGCCACTGCCAGCTGAACCCGCAAATTGCTGCCAGCAACTGCCAGCCACTGCTCCAAGCTGCTGCCAGCCACTGCCAGCTGCTGCCCCAAATTTCTGCCAGAAGCACCTGCAAGCTGTTGCCAGCCACTGTCACAAGCTGCTGCCAGCAGCTACCAGCCGCTGCCCCAAGCTGCTGCCAGCCACTGCCAGCTGCTGCCCCAAACTTCTGCCAGAAGCACATGCAAGCTGGTGCCAGTCACTGTCCCAAGCTGCTGCCAGTCACTGCCAGCTGCTGCGCCAAACTTCTGCCAGAAGCACCTGCAAGCTGTTGCCAGTCACTGCCCCAAGCTGCTGCCAGTCACTGCCAGCTGCTGCGCCAAGCTTCTGCCAGAAGCACCTGCAAGCTGTTGCCAGCCACTGTCACAAGCTGCTGCCAGCTGCTGCCAGCTGCTGCCCCAAACTTCTGCCAGAAGGACCTGCAGCCTTTTGCCAGCCACTGTCACAAGCTGCTGCCAGCTGCTGCCAGCCACTGCCAGCTGCTGCCCCAAACTTCTGCCAGTCACTGTCAGCTGTTCCGCCAAACTTCTGCCAGAAGCACCTGCAAGGTGTTGCCAGCCACTGTCACAAGCTGCTGCCAGCAGCTGCCAGCCACTGCCCCAAGCTTCTGCCAGCCACTGCCAGCTGCTGCCCCAAACTGTTGCCAGCCACTGCCAGAAGCTGCTGCCTGCAGCTGCCAGCCACTGTCCCAAGCTGCTGCCAGCCACTGCCAGCTGCTGCGCCAAACGTCTGGCAGAAGCACCTGCAAGCTGTTGCCAGCCACTGCCCCAAGCTGCTGCCAGCCACTGCCAGCTGCTGTGCCAAACAGCTGCTGTGCCTGCAAGCTGTTGCCAGCTACTGTCACAACCTGCTGCCAGCCACTGCCCCAAGCTGCTGCCAGCCACTGCCAGCTGCTGCCCCAAACGTCTGCCAGAAGCACCTGCAAGCTGTTGCCAGCCACTGTCCCAAGCTGCTGCCAGCCACTGCCAGCTGCTGCGCCAAACTTCTGCCAGAAGCACCTGCAAGCTGTTGCCAGTCACTGTCACAAGCTGCTGCCAACAGCTGCCAGCCACTGCCAGCTGCTGCACCAAACTTCTGCCAGAAGCACCTGCAGCCTATTGCCAGCCACTGTCACAAGCTGCTGCTAGCCACTGCCAGCTGCTGCCCCAAACGTCTGCCAGAAGCACCTGCAAGCTGTTGCCAGCCACTGTCCCAAGCTGCTGCCAGTCACTGCCAGCTGCTGCCCCAAACTTCTGCCAGAAGCACCTGCAAGCTGTTGCCAGCCACTCCACCAAGCTGCTGCCAGTCAATGCCAGCTGCTGCCCCAAACTTCTGCCAGAAGCACCTGCAGCCTATTGCCAGCAACTGTCACAAGCTGCTGCCAGCAGCTGCCAGCCACTGTCCCAAGCTGCTGCCAGCCACTGCCAGCTGCTGCCCCAAACTACTGCCAGAAGCACCTGCGGCCTATTGCCAGCAACTGTCACAAGCTGCTGCCAGCAGCTGCCAGCCGATGTCCCAAGCTGCTGCCAGTCACTGCCAGCTGCTGCCCCAAACTTCTGCCAGAAGCACCTGCAAGCTGTTGCCAGCCACTGCCCCAAGCTGCTGCCAGCCACTGCCAGCTGCTGCGCCAAACTTCTGCCAGAAGCACCTGCAAGCTGTTGCCAGTCACTGTCACAAGCTGCTGCCAACAGCTGCCAGCCACTGCCCGCTGCTGCACCAAACTTCTGCCAGAAGCACCTGCAGCCTATTGCCAGCCACTGTCACAAGCTGCTGCTAGCCACTGCCAGCTGCTGCCCCAAACTTCTGCCAGAAGCACCTGCAATATGTTGCCAGACACTGTCACAAGCTGCTGCCAGCAGCTGCCAGCCACTGTCCCAAGCTGCTGCCAGCCACTGCCAGCTGCTGCGCCAAACTTCTGCCAGAAGCACCTGCAAGCTGTTGCCAGCCACTGCCCCAAGCTGCTGCCAGCCACTGCCAGCTGCTGCCCCAAACTTCTGCCAGAAGCACCTGCAATATGTTGCCAGACACTGTCACAAGCTGCTGCTAGCAGCTGCCAGCCACTGCCCCAAGCTGCTGCCAGTCACTGCCAGCTGCTGCCCCAAACTTCTGCCAGAAGCACCTGCAGCCTATTGCCAGCCACTGTCACAAGCTGGTTGCCAGCAGCTCCCAGCCACTCCCCCAAGCTGCTGCCAGCCACTGCCAGCTGCTGCACCAAACTTCTGCCAGTCACTGCCAGCTGCTCTGCCAAACTTCTGCCAGAAGCACCTGCAAGGTGTTGCCAGCCACTGTCACAAGCTGCTGCCAGCAGCTGCCAGCCACTGCCCCAAGCTTCTGCCAGCCACTGCCAGCTGCTGCCCCAAACTTTTGCCAGAAGCACCTGCAAGCTGTTGCCAGTCACTGTCCCAAGCTGCTGCCAGCCACTGCCAGCTGCTGCCCCAAACTTCTGCCAGAAGCACCTGCAAGCTGTTGCCAGTCACTGCCCCAAGCTGCTGCCAGTCACTGCCAGCTGCTGCCCCAAACTTCTGCCAGAAGGACCTGCAGCCTATTGCCAGCCACTGTCACAAGCTGGTTGCCAGCAGCTCCCAGCCACTCCCCCAAGCTGCTGCCAGCCACTGCCAGACGCTGCGCCAAACTTCTGCCAGTCACTGCCAGCTGCTCCGCCAAACTTCTGCCAGAAGCACCTGCAAGGTGTTGCCAGCCACTGTCACAAGCTGCTGCCAGCAGCTGCCAGCCAATGCCCCAAGCTTCTTCCAGCCACTGCCAGCTGTTGCGCCAAACTTCTGCCAGAAGGACCTGCAGCCTATTGCCAGCCACTGTCACAAGCTGTTGCCAGCAGCTGCCAGCCACTGCCCCAAGCTGCTGCGAGCCACTGCCAGCTGCTGCCCCAAACTTCTGCCAGTCACTGTCAGCTGTTCCGCCAAACTTCTGCCAGAAGCACCTGCAAGGTGTTGCCAGCCACTGTCACAAGCTGCTGCCAGCAGCTGCCAGCCACTGCCCCAAGCTTCTGCCAGCCACTGCCAGCTGCTGCCCCAAACTTCTGCCAGAAGCATCTGCAAGCTGTTGCCAGCCACTGCCAGAAGCTGCTGCCAGCAGCTGCCAGCCACTGTCCCAAGCTGCTGCCAGCCACTGCCAGCTGCTGCGCCAAACGTCTGGCAGAAGCACCTGCAAGCTGTTGCCAGCCACTGCCCCAAGCTACTGCCAGCTGCTGTGCCAAACAGCTGCTGTGCCTGCAAACTGTTGCCAGCCACTGTCACAACCTGCTGCCAGCTTATGCCATAAGCTGCTGCCAGTCACTGCCAGCTGCTGCGCCAAACTTTTGCCAGAAGCACCTGCAAGCTGTTGCCAGCCACTGTCACAAGCTACTGCCAGTAGCTGCCAGCCACTGCCCCAAGGTGCTGCCAGCCACTGCCAGCTGCTGCCCCAAACTTCTGCCAGAAGGACCTGCAAGCTGTTGCCAGCCACTGTCACGAGCTGCTGCCAGCAGCTGCCAGCCACTGCCCCAAGCTGCTGCCAGCCACTGCCAGCTGCTGCCCCAAACGTCTGCCAGAAGCATCTGCAAGCTGTTGCCAGCCACTGCCAGAAGCTGCTGCCAGCAGCTGCCAGCCACGGTCCCAAGCTGCTGCCAGCCACTGCCAGCTGCTGTTCCAAACGTCTGGCAGAAGCACCTGCAAGCTGTTGCCAGCCACTGTCACAAGCTGCTGCCAGTAGCTGCTAGCCACTCCCCCAAGCTGCTGCCAGCCACTGCCAGCTGCTGCCCCAAATTTCTGCCAGAAGCACCTGTAAGTTATTGCCAGCCACTGCCCCAAGCTGCTGTCAGCCACTGCCAGCTGCTGTGCCAAACAGCTGCTGTGCCTGCAAGCTGTTGCCAGCCACTTTCACAACCTGCTGCCAGCTTATGCCATAAGCTGCTGCCAGCTGCATCTGCAAGCTGCTGCCAGTCCCGTCACAGGTGCTGCCAAAAGCTGCTGCTGCTGCCAACTGCTGCCAGCTGCTGCTGCAAGCTGCTTGCAGCAGCTGCCAGCTGATGCTCCAAGCTTCTGCCAGCTACTGCCGGCTGCTGCCCCAAACTTATGCCAGCCACTGCCACTGCCAGCTGAACCCGCAAATTGCTGCTAGCAACTGCCAGCCACTGCTCCAAGCTGCTGCCAGCCACTGCCAGCTGCTGCCCCAAATTTCTGCCAGAAGCACCTGCAAGCTGTTGCCAGCCAGTGTCACAAGCTGCTGCCAGCAGCTATCAGCCACTCCCCCAAGCTGCTGCCAGCCACTGCCAGCTGCTGCGCCAAACTTCTGCCAGTCACTGCCAGCTGCTCCGCCAAACTTCTGCCAGAAGCACCTGCAAGGTGTTGCCAGCCACTGTCACAAGCTGCTGCCAGCAGCTGCCAGCCACTGCCCCAAGCTTCTGCCAGCCACTGCCAGCTGCTGCCCCAAACTTCTGCCAGAAGCACCTGCAAGCTGTTGCCAGTCACTGTCCCAAGCTGCTGCCAGTCACTGCCAGCTGCTGCGCCAAACTTCTGCCAGAAGCACCTGCAAGCTGTTGCCAGTCACTGCCCCAAGCTGCTGCCAGTCACTGCCAGCTGCTGCGCCAAGCTTCTGCCAGAAGCACCTGCAAGCTGTTGCCAGCCACTGTCACAAGCTGCTGCCAGCTGCTGCCAGCTGCTGCCCCAAACTTCTGCCAGAAGGACCTGCAGCCTTTTGCCAGCCACTGTCACAAGCTGCTGCCAGCTGCTGCCAGCCACTGCCAGCTGCTGCCCCAAACTTCTGCCAGTCACTGTCAGCTGTTCCGCCAAACTTCTGCCAGAAGCACCTGCAAGGTGTTGCCAGCCACTGTCACAAGCTGCTGCCAGCAGCTGCCAGCCACTGCCCCAAGCTTCTGCCAGCCACTGCCAGCTGCTGCCCCAAACTGTTGCCAGCCACTGCCAGAAGCTGCTGCCTGCAGCTGCCAGCCACTGTCCCAAGCTGCTGCCAGCCACTGCCAGCTGCTGCGCCAAACGTCTGGCAGAAGCACCTGCAAGCTGTTGCCAGCCACTGCCCCAAGCTGCTGCCAGCCACTGCCAGCTGCTGTGCCAAACAGCTGCTGTGCCTGCAAGCTGTTGCCAGCTACTGTCACAACCTGCTGCCAGCTTATGCCATAAGCTGCTGCCAGTCACTGCCAGCTGCTGCGCCAAACTTTTGCCAGAAGCACCTGCAAGCTGTTGCCAGCCACTGTCACAAGCTGCTGCCAGTAGCTGCCAGCCACTGCCCCAAGGTGCTGCCAGCCACTGCCAGCTGCTGCTCCAAACTTCTGCCAGAAGGACCTTCAGCCTATTGCCAGCCACTGCCCCAAGCTGCTGCCAGCCACTGCCAGCTGCTGCCCCAAACGTCTGCCAGAAGCATCTGCAAGCTGTTGCCAGCCACTGCCAGAAGCTGCTGCCAGCAGCTGCCAGCCACTGTCCCAAGCTGCTGCCAGCCACTGCCAGCTGCTGCGCCAAACGTCTGGCAGAAGCACCTGCAAGCTGTTGCCAGTCACTGCCAGAAGCTGCTACCAGTAGCTGCTAGCCACTCCCCCAAGCTGCTGCCAGCCACTGCCAGCTGCTGCCCCAAATTTCTGCCCGAAGCACCTGTAAGTTATTGCCAGCCACTGCCCCAAGCTGCTGCCAGCCACTGCCAGCTGCTGTGCCAAACAGCTGCTGTGCCTGCAAGCTGTTGCTAGCCACTGTCACAACCTGCTGCCAGCTTATGCCATAAGCTGCTGCCAGCTGCATCTGCAAGCTGCTGCCAGTCCCGTCACAGGTGCTGCCAAAAGCTGCTGCTGCTGCCAACTGCTGCCAGCTGCTGCTGCAAGCTGCTTGCAGCAGCTGCTAGCTGATGCTCCAAGCTTCTGCCAGCTACTGCCGGCTGCTGCCCCAAACTTATGCCAGCCACTGCCACTGCCAGCTGAACCCGCAAATTGCTGCCAGCAACTGCCAGCCACTGCTCCAAGCTGCTGCCAGCCACTGCCAGCTGCTGCCCCAAATTTCTGCCAGAAGCACCTGCAAGCTGTTGCCAGCCACTGTCACAAGCTGCTGCCAGCAGCTACCAGCCGCTGCCCCAAGCTGCTGCCAGCCACTGCCAGCTGCTGCCCCAAACTTCTGCCAGAAGCACATGCAAGCTGGTGCCAGTCACTGTCCCAAGCTGCTGCCAGTCACTGCCAGCTGCTGCGCCAAACTTCTGCCAGAAGCACCTGCAAGCTGTTGCCAGTCACTGCCCCAAGCTGCTGCCAGTCACTGCCAGCTGCTGTGCCAAGCTTCTGCCAGAAGCACCTGCAAGCTGTTGCCAGCCACTGTCACAAGCTGCTGCCAGCTGCTGCCAGCTGCTGCCCCAAACTTCTGCCAGAAGGACCTGCAGCCTTTTGCCAGCCACTGTCACAAGCTGCTGCCAGCTGCTGCCAGCCACTGCCAGCTGCTGCCCCAAACTTCTGCCAGTCACTGTCAGCTGTTCCGCCAAACTTCTGCCAGAAGCACCTGCAAGGTGTTGCCAGCCACTGTCACAAGCTGCTGCCAGCAGCTGCCAGCCACTGCCCCAAGCTTCTGCCAGCCACTGCCAGCTGCTGCCCCAAACTGTTGCCAGCCACTGCCAGAAGCTGCTGCCTGCAGCTGCCAGCCACTGTCCCAAGCTGCTGCCAGCCACTGCCAGCTGCTGCGCCAAACGTCTGGCAGAAGCACCTGCAAGCTGTTGCCAGCCACTGCCCCAAGCTGCTGCCAGCCACTGCCAGCTGCTGTGCCAAACAGCTGCTGTGCCTGCAAGCTGTTGCCAGCTACTGTCACAACCTGCTGCCAGCTTATGCCATAAGCTGCTGCCAGTCACTGCCAGCTGCTGCGCCAAACTTTTGCCAGAAGCACCTGCAAGCTGTTGCCAGCCACTGTCACAAGCTGCTGCCAGTAGCTGCCAGCCACTGCCCCAAGGTGCTGCCAGCCACTGCCAGCTGCTGCTCCAAACTTCTGCCAGAAGGACCTTCAGCCTATTGCCAGCCACTGTCACAAGCTGCTGCCAGCAGCTGCCAGCCACTGCCCCAAGCTGCTGCCAGACACTGCCAGCTGCTGCCCCAAACGTCTGCCAGAAGCATCTGCAAGCTGTTGCCAGCCACTGTCACAAGCTGCTGCCAGCAGCTGCCAGCCACTGCCCCAAGCTGCTGCCAGACACTGCCAGCTGCTGCCCCAAACATCTGGCAGAAGCACCTGCAAGCTGTTGCCAGTCACTGCCAGAAGCTGCTACCAGTAGCTGCTAGCCACTCCCCCAAGCTGCTGCCAGCCACTGCCAGCTGCTGCCCCAAATTTCTGCCCGAAGCACCTGTAAGTTATTGCCAGCCACTGCCCCAAGCTGCTGCCAGCCACTGCCAGCTGCTGTGCCAAACAGCTGCTGTGCCTGCAAGCTGTTGCTAGCCACTGTCACAACCTGCTGCCAGCTTATGCCATAAGCTGCTGCCAGCTGCATCTGCAAGCTGCTGCCAGTCCCGTCACAGGTGCTGCCAAAAGCTGCTGCTGCTGCCAACTGCTGCCAGCTGCTGCTGCAAGCTGCTTGCAGCAGCTGCTAGCTGATGCTCCAAGCTTCTGCCAGCTACTGCCGGCTGCTGCCCCAAACTTATGCCAGCCACTGCCACTGCCAGCTGAACCCGCAAATTGCTGCCAGCAACTGCCAGCCACTGCTCCAAGCTGCTGCCAGCCACTGCCAGCTGCTGCCCCAAATTTCTGCCAGAAGCACCTGCAAGCTGTTGCCAGCCACTGTCACAAGCTGCTGCCAGCAGCTACCAGCCGCTGCCCCAAGCTGCTGCCAGTCACTGCCAGCTGCTGCCCCAAACTTCTGCCAGAAGCACATGCAAGCTGGTGCCAGCCGCTGCCCCAAGCTGCTGCCAGCCACTGCCAGCTGCTGTGGCAAACTTCTGCCAGAAGCACCTGCAAGCTATTGCCCCAAGCTGCCACTGCCCCAAGCTGGTGCCGGCCATTGCCAGCCACAGCCAACTGATGCTCCAAGCTGATCGCGTTGCTGCCTCCCCCCATCCACACCGCCTTCCCCGCTCCCAAGCAAGCACTTACTGCGGTTCTCAAACTCCCAGAGAGTTTGAGAACCGGAGGATTAAGACTTCTTGGCATCTGATGCGGTGTGCTGCAGCGGCAATCTGCTGCCGCCAGCTGCTGCCACCTGCTGCCAGCTGCTGCCACCTGTTGCCACTGCTGCCAGCTGCTGCCAGCGGCTGTAACAAGCTGCTGCCAGCTGCGTGCTGCCACTGTCCCAAGCTGCTGGCAGCTGCCTCTTCTGCCATAAGTTGCTGCCAGCCGCATCTGCAAGCTGCTGCCAGTCATAGCCACTGCCACAAGCTGCTGCTGCTGCCAGCTGCTGCCCCAAGCTGCTGCCAGCCACTTCCAGCCAGTTGCTGCTGCCAGTGGTTGCCAGCCGCTACCACATACTGCTGCCAGCAACTGCCCCAAGTTGCTGCCATCTGCTGCCCAAAGCTTCTGCCAGTCACTGCCGTAAGCTGTTGACAGTCGCTGCTGCTAGCTGCTGCCACCAGTCACTGCTGCCAGCTGCACCCGCAAGCTGCTGCCAGCTGCTGCCAGCCACTGCTGCTGCCATAAGCTGCTGCCAGCCACATCCGCAAGCTGCTGCCAATCGCTGCCACAGCCACTGCCACAAGCTGCTGCCAACTACTGCCTCAAGGTGCTGCCAGCCACTGCCAGCCAGCTGCTGCTGCCAGCCACTACCACAAACTGCTGTCAGCAACTGCCCCAAGTTGCTGCCATCCGCTGCCCAAAGCTGCTGCCAGCCACTGCTGCCAGCTGCTGCCCCAAGCTACTGCCCCAAGCTTCTGCTGCCAGCCACTGCTAGCCACTGCCAGCCGCTTGCCTCTGCTGCAAGCTGCTGGTGCCTCTGCCACCATTTGGGAAGAGAGAATGATTTCAGGGGAGAGGCTTTCCCATTGGGGGCCACTTGCTGCCTTTGGGTGGGAGTGACAGGTATTTGTTTGCATCAGCACGAAGAAGAGCTCCGCTTCAAACCTGTTCTTTGAAACAGCAAGTCTCCTGAACACCTCTGCATCTTCACAGTGCACTCCAGGGGAGCAGTTCCAGGGAATTTGGGGCTTTTTTCTATCAAAGCTGGTGGAATAATGTTAACGAATCCTCAGAGGCCAGCTGGGGCAGGCATGCTGGGCGCCTTGAGGGCAGGATGGCTCTCATTCACAGGGACATGAGTTTTGGAAGTTATTCATTAGAGCCTGTGGAGGCATCCTGGGCTCTGCTGTCTTAGGTGTGGCTGTGTTTCAGTTGCTGAGGCCTGAGGACATTGATAGGCAAGTACTTGGATGGAGTGGGCAGAAGGAGGGTGGGTGTCTAAAGGATAGAGGTGTTGGCGGATGGATAGGACGTTCTTGGATAGCCTGATTGAAGACAGGACGCTTCTGAGGCTGCAGAAGGAGGCAGGAGCGTCTTCTTCTCTTTACTGATCAGGGCTGCTGCCTGGGGGTCCTCTGTGTGGCAGCAAGAGCTGGGTGCCAGGTGTTTCTGTTGCCTACCTCCTCCCAGGCAATGGCTTCTATTGGGAGGAAGAAGAGACCCGGCCACGCTGATAAGACCCTAGTTCTCAAAAATCACAGACGTGGGGAATATTTTTGGCTCTCTCGATGGCAGCCACTTCCTTCACCCTGAAAGAAGGGGACAAGGCTGCAGCAGGGGGGGGGGAAGCCCAGCACTAGTTAACCTGCAGTCTAAACTCCAGGTTCAGACAAACATCCACAGCTGTGGTTGATCAAGCCAGGCTGCTTCCGTCACCTCAGCTGGCACATGAGAGAGCAAGTGGCCTCAGTGATCTTTCTGGTCACATTCACAACCCTGCGTCTGCCGTATCCACTGACTCCATCCATTGTCTCTCACTGCCACCTGCCGAGCACCTGGGCAGCAAGACCGTTATGTGTGGCAGTTCCTTCCGTCCGTCCCTGTACTTCTTTGGTTCTTTCCAGGCATCCTTCTGAGAGGTCTTCGCTCAGATAGAGGCAGACAAGGCAAACATGGCAGGAACACCTTTGCAAGTCTCCAGAGCCCCCTCCTCCAAAAGGCAGGGCTGCCCTTGAAGCTTCTCATCACTTGAAGAAGTGGGGAGGCATGTCAAAAATGGGGGAGAAGCCCCTGTCTCCAGCATTGAGCCTCCTCATCTGGTAGGATCCTGATGATGCCCAGAAAGGAAAGGGCCAGTTGTTCTCCACAAAGCCTTTAAACGAAGAATAACATTTTGAAGTACCTGCCCCAGCAAGAATGACACATCAGAGATATATTCCCCCCTCTCTCTCTCAGTGATGGGAAATTGATCTCAAAGGCAGAGCAAACCATCCAGCCTCTCGCTCTCTCAGGAAACCTCTGCCCAACTGACAGTTAGGCTGACAGTTGGTAATGTCACTGAGAGTGATGTCACAAAGAGAACACCTTCCAGCAAAGACAAGCAGGGCAAGAAAAGCCCTTTTAGGGACTGACCAGTGACCCTGCTTCTCCAGCATTTTGCTGCTTCTGCCAGATGTCTCCAGGAATCTCACAAGTGGAGCCTGAAGACTCCCTGCAGTTCAGTAACTGGTGCTTCAGGGCCAGCTTTAAACCAATTGGACCAATTGGGCCCCATGTCTGAGGAGGCCCTGGTTCAGACTAATCTACCCTCGTCTTGTAAAATGGACACCACACAGTTCAACAGACATTTTGATCTTTTTTATAAACAAAAATTAAAATTAATATTTTTGCTAAATCATTTCACAGTAACTAAAACAAGTGACTTTGTAATGACGTACTTTTCAAAGGTAATCTGCATATTTTGTTTCTTTACTTGTAGGCTTACATGTTTGCAATTTTTATATCAAAATGTGCTTAGATCCATTTAGTCCATTAAGTCACATGAAATTTTTCAGCTGCACCATTTGATCGCTTTCCATTCTACCATAGAGATGTAAACATAAATTTTATGTATATCTCTAAGATTTTGCAGACCTTGCCTGTGAACATGGGGCCTCACAAAACATTTTTCCTATTAGGCCCTAAGGCTGGCCCTGCAGTGCTCAGAGATATAATGCCCCTAAACTTGGATGTCCCTTTCAGCTGTGATCAATAATTTTGACTCCCGATAAACTTGAATAGCCATGAATTTGTCTCATCATCTTTTAAAGCCTTCTCAGCTCATGGCCATCACTGCACCATGTGGCACTGAATTTCATGTTGTGTGAGGAAAGCCTTCCATTTGCCTACCTTGAATCGACTGCCCTACAATTACATAGCATGACAAGGATATTCTGATGTAGAAGAGGTAGAGAAACCTCACTCTCCACTTTCTTCACATTAGGCATGCTTTGATCAGCCTCAGTCATATCACCCTTTATCTCTACTAAGCCTCCGAGCAACCATGCTGAGACTGGCTGTGGTGGCTGCAGCCAGTCTCAACATGGTTCCACAAATGAGGGGGGCAGGACTGCGGAGGGTGTGTGTGTGGAATTGCTGCCCCCCCATGGAGTACTGCCTGGAGTCCTGTAACCCTCCCAGCTATGCAACAGCATACCACTATTCTGCAAGTAGTACTTTGTACTATAGAAGGACCACTGAAGGGGAGGAGGATTGGTGGCAGGAGATTCCTACATGTGGAACTGAGTGTACAGGAGAGAGTAAGCGCTAGAAGAGAAGCCATTTATTTATTTATTTATTTATTTATTTATTTGATTCCTCCTTCCAAGAATCATTTGTCTGCCGTACTTCTGCCCTGGAGCCAAATCTTTTCTTTTTTTGACACTTAAATCAGGATTGCTACAGAAACAAAAGTTGGCTTGCAAGACTGGGAAAAGTTTTGAAATTTCAGTAGTTTTTGCACGAAACCACTTGATGGATGCCCAGATATGCTATGTCGGCCACAGCGTTCTGAAATCCAAATGTCATTTCTCTATCAGCATCTGCTGCAGCAGCCTACAGCTGTTGTGTAGGCCCATGTCATCTTCCCTATGCGGACACTTCTGTCAGTAGAAAGCTACAGCCAAGAGCTTAAAACCGTCTTTTACATAGAATAAATCTGTCAAGCTATGAAGTAATCTTATCTAGACAATGCCACTGTTGCTTTGGAAATCTCTATTGGAGAGGTACTGTGAGTAGCTTAGGTGTGAAGTCCCTCGCATGCTGATCAGAGGTGGTCCTGGGTTTTCCCGTCCCCAGGGCCACCTCTGCCTTCGCTGCCCTCTCGCTCCTGACCTGGAAGTAATTGTGGTGATGCCATTGCCACCACAATTGCTTCCATGTGGCTGCCTCCTCCATTCCCCCATTGGAAAAAAGGAGGAAGAGAGAAGACAGCCCAGGCCCTGACAGAGCCTTCCATGCCACTTGTAAGCAGCACAAAGGGCTCCATCTGAGTGCTTTGGGACTGCCGGAAGTGGTGCCCTTGACAGGCGAGTGCCGCTTCCAGGAGGCAGGTGGCACTCACCTCCTGGGCACCACTTCCAGTGGGCCCCAAAGTGCTCCAATGGAGCCCTTTGTGCTGCTTACAAGCAGTGCGGAAGGCTCCGTTGGGGCCTGAAAAGTGACACGCATCTTCTCCAAAATTGGAGAAGGCATTGCTTTGCTTCTAAGCCACTCTGAAGGGCACCCCCTTCCCTCCCCTTCCCTTAAAGGGGAAGAGAGGGGACGTCCCTCTGACGTGGCTGGGAACTGCGCCGAGAATGGCTGCAGGAGCGCAATCACTCTCAGCACAGTCCTCCGCTGATCTAAGCAACACCCTCCTCCTCCACTGGGGGGAAGGGGAACAGTCCTCAGAGTGGTGGGAAGGGGTGTGTGTCTCCTTCAATTTCAGAGGAGATGTGCACCACTCCTCTGGCTCCAACAGAATGTTTCGTGCCACTTCCAAGCAGAACAAAAGTCTCCATTGGACTGCTTTAGCACTGCTGGAAGCGATGCTCAGGACAGACAAACATCACTTCCAGGAGGCGTAGGGTGCTCACCTCCTGGGCGCTGCTTCCAGTGGCCCGAAAGCACTCCTGTAGCTTGTAAGCAGTGCAAAATGCTCCATTGGAGCTGGAAAAGTGGCGTGTGTCTCCTCCAAAATCAGAGGAGGCGAGCGCCATTTCCCACCACCCTTAGGGCCACCCCTCCCCTCTTGTTAAAGGGGAGGAGAAGGGGGCAGGGTGACCCTCAGGGTGGTGCGGAACCACACTGACAGTGGCCGTGCTCCTGCAGCCACTGTCAGTGCAGTTCTTGGGGTACTAGGGGTGCTGGGCAGGTCACAGTGGTGCTCCTCAGCACAGGCCCTGTGATATTTGCCCCACTTGCCCCCCTCTAGGTATGCCACTGTGCTTTGATAATTTAATTCAAGGGATATTTCTATTTTTAATCTGGAGGTCATCTTCATTTTTCTGTGTTCCACAGCTAACTTTTAACCAGCTCTGATCAGTCATCAGTTAACAGATGTTCAACACCCTCTAAGGCAGTTTCTTGGACATATGCCTCTGTGGATCAGAGTAAAATCTCCTAAAATAGAAACAGCCACTGCAAAATCTATCTCTGATGTCTGTATGAAACCAGTAAAGGTTAAATCCTGTTAGGGGACAGTATGCTTATTAGAGACTAGTAAACCATTTAATAGTTGAGTGACCATGGCTACAAATCATATGCAAATAGCTTCACAACAGTCTCACAGAAGTAGGTAGGATGGTTTCAAAAGACTGTGGTTTAAATAGTAACAATCTAAAAACAATAGATAGCTCAACTCTTATAGAAATTGGCTGTCTGTTAATGAATTATTTGTGGATTCTCTTGACTCAGAGCCACATGTGGATTCTATGATGTATATAAAGGATGTAAGAACCTGCTGTATAGGGCGAGCCACACTATCAGTAATTTATCCAGCCTAGTACTAGCTACCCGAAGAGATTGTAGTTCTCTGTGGTCAGGGTTTTTTTTGAGTCCTGATACCAAGGATCTATTTTAAGAGATGTTAGGGATGAAACGTAGGGCTTTTTATATATTCAAAGCACACATGTTCATTGACTTACAGTCAGTGGCATAGCTAATGATCGTGTAGCCTGGTACCGAGCTCAAAATGATGCCCCAGAGGTGATGTCACAACCAGAAATGATGTCACACCTGGGCTATTAAAAAAGTGAAAATTGGTCCTGGAGGCCAAATTTAGGCTTTTAGGCAGGAAGCTGAAAGCCAGGACCTCAAAGGTAGCATTCTCTGAAGTGCTACCTGTTCCACGCGCAGGGCCAGCTAGGCAGGCGGAGATCAGGGGTCTCAATGCGTGGATGAGACGGTGGTGTAGGGAGGAGGGGTTTAGATTCGTTAGGCACTGGGGAACGTTTTGGGACAAGCGGGGCCTGTACAAGAGGGACGGGCTCCATTTGAACCAGAATGGAACCAGACTGCTGGCGCATAACATTAAAAAGGTGGCAGAGCAGCTTTTAAACTGATCCCTGGGGGAAGGCCGACAGGAGCCGAGGGGCATCCGGTTCGGGACTCCTCATCCCTATGGGATGAGGATGGGGAGGTTAGAGAACAACAAGACAAAGGCAGGGTAGGAGAAGAAATTGGGAAAGGTAGGGAGATGGGATGTGATAGACGGTTTGGCACAATGAGAGGATGCAGGGACAAAGGAGCGAATAAGCAGCCCATCCTGGGGCATTCCATGTATAAATGCTTTTATGCGAATGCCCGAAGTCTACGAGCAAAGGTGGGAGAACTGGAATGTCTGGTGACAAGGGAAAATATTGACATAATGGGCATAACGGAAACCTGGTGGAATGCGGAGAATCAGTGGGATACCGCAATCCCGGGCTATAAACTCTACAGGAGGGACAGGCAGGGGCGTGTTGGAGGTGGGGTGGCCCTTTATGTTAAGGAAGGGATAGAATCCAGCAAAGTAGAGATTGAAGGTGGGTCCGACTCCACCATAGAATCTCTGTGGGTTAAATTACCAGGCTTGTGCAGTGATGTAATACTGGGGGCGTGCTATCGTCCTCCAGACCAGAAATCTGATGGGGACCTTGAAATGAGGAAACAGATCAGGGAGGTGACAAGGAAGGACAGGGTTGTAATCATGGGGGACTTCAATTATCCTCATATTGACTGGGTCAATTTGTGTTCTGGTCACGATAAGGAAACCGGATTTCTTGACGTGCTGAATGACTGTGGCTTAGATCAGCTAGTCACGGAGCCCACCAGAGGACAGGTGACTCTGGATTTAATTTTGTGCGGTACGCAAGACCTGGTTAGAGATGTAAACGTTACTGAGCCGTTGGGGAACAGCGATCATGCTGCGATCCGTTTTGACGTGCACGTTGGGGGAAGAATACCAGGCAAATCTCTAACAAAAACCCTTGACTTCCGACGGGCGGACTTCCCTCAAACGAGGAGGCTGGTTAGAAGGAGGTTGAAAGGGAGGGTAAAAAGAGTCCAGTCTCTCCAGAATGCATGGAGGCTGCTTAAAACAACAGTAATAGAGGCCCAGCAGAGGTGTATACCGCAAAGAAAGAAGGGTTCCACTAAATCCAGGAGAGTGCCCGCATGGCTAACCAGCCAAGTTAGAGAGGCTGTGAAGGGCAAGGAAGCTTCCTTCCGTAAATGGAAGTCTTGCCCTAATGAAGAGAATAAAAAGGAACATAAACTGTGGCAAAAGAAATGTAAGAAGGTGATAGGGGAGGCCAAGCGAGACTATGAGGAACGCATGGCCGGCAACATTAAGGGGAATAATAAAAGCTTCTTCAAATATGTTAGAAGCAGGAAACCCGCCAGAGAAGCGGTTGGCCCTCTGGATGGTGAGGGAGGGAAAGGGGAGATAAAAGGAGACTTAGAGATGGCAGAGAAATTAAATGAGTTCTTTGCATCTGTCTTCACGGCAGAAGACCTCGGGCAGATACCGCTACCCGAACGGCCCCTCCTAACCGAGGAGTTAAGTCAGATAGAGGTTAAAAGAGAAGATGTTTCAGACCTCATTGATAAATTAAAGATCAATAAGTCACCGGGCCCTGATGGCATACACCCGAGGGTTATTAAGGAATTGAAGAATGAAGTTGCAGATCTCTTGACTAAGGTATGCAACTTGTCCCTCAAAACGGCCACGGTGCCAGAAGATTGGAGGATAGCAAATGTCACGCCTATTTTTAAAAAGGGAAAGAGGGGGGACCCGGGAAACTATAGGCCGGTCAGCCTAACATCCATACCGGGTAAGATGGTGGAATGCCTCATCAAAGATAGGATCTCAAAACACATAGACGAACAGGCCTTGCTGAGGGAGAGTCAGCATGGCTTCTGTAAGGGTAAGTCTTGCCTCACGAACCTTATAGAATTCTTTGAAAAGGTCAACAGGCATGTGGATGCGGGAGAACCCGTGGACATTATATATCTGGACTTTCAGAAGGCGTTTGACACGGTCCCTCACCAAAGGCTACTGAAAAAACTCCACAGTCAGGGAATTAGAGGACAGGTCCTCTCGTGGATTGAGAACTGGTTGGAGGCCAGGAAGCAGAGAGTGGGTGTCAATGGGCAATTTTCACAATGGAGAGAGGTGAAAAGCGGTGTGCCCCAAGGATCTGTCCTGGGACCGGTGCTTTTCAACCTCTTCATAAATGACCTGGAGACAGGGTTGAGCAGTGAAGTGGCTAAGTTTGCAGATGACACCAAACTTTTCCGAGTGGTAAAGACCAGAGGTGATTGTGAGGAGCTCCAGAAGGATCTCTCCAGACTGGCAGAATGGGCAGCAAAATGGCAGATGTGCTTCAATGTCAGTAAGTGTAAAGTCATGCACATTGGGGCAAAAAATCAAAACTTTAGATATAGGCTGATGGGTTCTGAGCTGTCTGTGACAGATCAGGAGAGAGATCTTGGGGTGGTGGTGGACAGGTCGATGAAAGTGTCGACCCAATGTGCGGCGGCAGTGAAGAAGGCCAATTCTATGCTTGGGATCATTAGGAAGGGTATTGAGAACAAAACGGTTAGTATTATAATGCCGTTGTACAAATCGATGGTAAGGCCACACCTGGAGTATTGTGTCCAGTTCTGGTCGCCACATCTCAAAAAAGACATAGTGGAAATGGAAAAGGTGCAAAAGAGAGCGACTAAGATGATTACGGGGCTGGGGCACCTTCCTTATGAGGAAAGGCTACGGCGTTTGGGCCTCTTCAGCCTAGAAAAGAGACGCTTGAGGGGGGACATGATTGAGACATACAAAATTATGCAGGGGATGGACAGAGTGGATAGGGAGATGCTCTTTACACTCTCACATAATACCAGAACCAGGGGACATCCACTAAAATTGAGCGTTGGGCGGGTTAGGACAGACAAAAGAAAATATTTCTTTACTCAGCGCGTGGTCGGTCTGTGGAACTCCTTGCCACAGGATGTGGTGCTGGCGTCTAGCCTAGACGCCTTTAAAAGGGGATTGGACGAGTTTCTGGAGGAAAAATCCATTATGGGGTACAAGCCATGATGTGTATGCGCAACCTCCTGATTTTAGGAATGGGTTAAGTCAGAATGCCAGATGTAGGGGAGAGCACCAGGATGAGGTCTCTTGTTATCTGGTGTGCTCCCTGGGGCATTTGGTGGGCCGCTGTGAGATACAGGAAGCTGGACTAGATGGGCCTATGGCCTGATCCAGTGGGGCTGTTCTTATGTTCTTATGTTCTTATGGGGGGAAAATCTGCTTCCTCCTCCCAGAAGCTCACCACCCACTTGCTCTGCCACCGTTCCCCAGCCAGTGGCATAGCTAAGGCATCTATCTGCTACCTGGGGTCAAAGATTTTGTAGCCTCCCCACATCAAAATCAAATTTAATTAAGTAACTAAAAAGTGTGCCCATTATTGGTTAGAGACACTGTGCTGGGGTGAAGAGGGACAGTTATTCTCCCCCTGCAAATTATAAGAGGAAGAAGTGCCTCTTTACCCAGTTAGCAGGGGTAACTGTATTATGACATGGAAATGAGAGGTAACATGGAAATGAGAGTTGACTCATATTAACACCTTATTGGTTCCATGCTAAATCATAATAACATCTCATTGGCTCTCAGAACAATCAGTCTCATAGGTCAGTTTTGAGTTAAGAAAATTCATTTTCTGTTCCATAAGGCAGTTGTGTTTTACTTTTCTGGTTAATTGGCCATAACTTGTGATTGAGTACAGATATTCCAATGAGGTTTGTTTCATTGCATTCTGCATTAAATTACCTTTCCAATGATATATGGTTGGAAACCTTCAGTCTCGAAAGACTATGGTATAAGCCTACAGCACCCGGCATTCCCTGGTGGTCTCCCATCCAAGTACTGCCCAGGCCTGACCCTGCTTAGCTTCCAAGATCAGACGAGATTGGGCATGTGCAGGGTAACAGCATGTTAGTATTATTCATACAGACCAATTTTTTCACAATTTTGGCCACAAGTGTCAAGCTCAGATTGTTGTTCCCCTAAAGTTTGTTGCCCAGGGCAACCGCTACCCCCTGCACTTCCTTAGCTACGCCACTGCTTACAGTCCTCCCCAAAGGCATCTCAATTTACTTCCACAGATTATTTATAATTTTATTCTAAAGCAATTTTTTAACAAGAGTTGGTCAGATACAATCCTACTGAAGAAGTACACCAGTGGAACACAGGTTTTGTCAGCGTAAGTAATTGCAAATGTTGGTATGAGCAAGCTGGGTGCTGCCACAAGTTACCAGCTCTGTGCACCAACAGAAGCCAGCTGCCAGCTGGAGGAGGTAGGCCAGCAATGAGGAGTTGGCAGCAAGCAGGTAGGGAGCTAAATGGGGCAGAGGATAGATGGAACAGGATGGTGATTGGGTGCTAAGGAAGGCGGATGAGGCTGAGGAGGGCGGCAGGGTACACATCATAAGAACATAAGAACAGCCCCACTGGATCAGGCCATAGTCCCATCTAGTCCAGCTTCCTGTATCTCACAGCGGCCCACCAAATGCCCCAGGGAGCACAGCAGCACACCAGGGAGCACATCAGATTTTGACCTGCTTCCTGGTCCTGATCTGCCTGCATAGATGCTCAAACTTGCTCCAGTGATTGAGGTTGTGCAGGTTCAAGTTGATCCATGGTGGCTGAGGCTGAGGCTGAGGTTGATCGCTGAGGCTTACCCTAAGATGGTGGGATAAGTATTCCTTTACCCTGAGGAGATCTCCAGCATCCAAATTTCCTCCATGGGATGCAGCGGAAGTTGTGCCAGCACTACTGCATTGCTGTGTGGTGATTTGATACAATTGGGGCTGTTAGCTGTTCTTTGGCTTTTCCATAGGTAGCACCTGTTCTAGTCACCTAGAACAAATTCTGTAGGCTCCTGCAGAAATGGAATGAATGGGAAGCACCTGGTCATTCTTGTGCATGTGAGACCCTCCCCCCTACATCTGTGGCAAGTCTCTAGACTGCAGCAATTGACTCCAGTCAAGCACATAGTGAAGACCATCAAAGTCCCCTGAGCTTTAACTGTGTGCTGGGCTGATTAATACTGATTATATTACATAAAAGATTTAACATGAACTTCAAGATATTCCATAGCTTTTAAATTTCATTTACAAATAAATAAACTGCCCTCATAGAAATAGGAACAAGATACTAGATGTATCTTATTTATACACAACAAATCATAAGTATGCATCACAAATTTTCCTTTTTGGATTTTCTTTGGTGAATGAGAAATAGCCTTTGAAAAATATGTTTCTGGAACT
The DNA here is from genome assembly GCF_035046505.1 of Tiliqua scincoides. Taxonomy (NCBI): domain Eukaryota; kingdom Metazoa; phylum Chordata; class Lepidosauria; order Squamata; family Scincidae; genus Tiliqua; species Tiliqua scincoides. The sequence continues at coordinate 216,408,942 of NC_089822.1, forward strand.
GGACACTTAGTATTCTGCTCAGTGGCAAAGCACGTGCTTGGCTGAACAGTAAGACTTGGGTTCAATTGCTGGAATTGCCAAATAGAAGGCTCTGAAGAAGCAAGGTTCAGAAACTTCAGGCTGAGAACTGATACCAGATGAAATAGCCATAGTGGGGGACTAGATATGATGTGATTCAATATAAGGCAGCCTAGTAGACATAAGTGATGCAACATTTGTCTTTCCTTATGGCCAGTTTCATAAAATAGAAATATTTGGCATTTTTAAATATCCACAAAAGGGTTTCAAAACTGTAAATGAAACACTAGCATTCCATCTGCTCCACAGCACTTCAACAATCCCAACAAAGATCTCAGTGAAAGTAATTTGGTAGAATCTCAAGTACAAACCCTTCATTTCTTCACTCCACACTCTACATATTTGATGAGAATAATGCAGTAGAAATGCTAATCTATTGCCACAAGAAACAAAGAGTCATGTAATACCTTAAAGAGTAATGGGCTAATCCTATCCTTGGAATGCGATGGTGGATCTTGTGATCCACCATCACGTTGTGCAGGGGTCATCACCTAAGCTGCTCCACCAACGGCGCAGACACGAGTAAGTCCCACACTGGCAGTGGAAGGCAGCAGAACTGTCTGAGCAGCATCTTTGCCCAGCATGGTACATTTGATCAGCATGGGGAGGTCTGGCTTAGTGGGTTGTGAAAGGGGGCCTAGTGCCTGAAAGGTGACAGCAATCTACCACTTCTTTATACAAGCCCTCACTGGATCCCATTATTTCATACAACTATAGGCCAGTGTCTAACCTTCCCCCCCCCCATTTTGGGCAAAGTGATTTGTGGTGTCTCAGCTCCACAGAGTCCTGGAAGAGATGGACTCAGTCCACTGGTGCTCTGTCTGGACCATAGGATTGTGCCATAAATTAGTTATGCTGTTTAAAATTATTTGAACTTACAGCACAATTAGTCTCATTGCCTTCAAGGTGACTCCCTAATAAATGCATTTAGGATTGCAGCTTTACAGCCCAATCCTATTAGTGCCATCTGTCTGTAGAAGGCCCACTCCGTCAGTGCTGTGGCTACAGTAACAACTTGCACAGCAGGGCCACCAGCACAAAAACGGGGGACCACATGCCACTGGAGCATCCAGTCATCACCAAAGAAGGTGAGTTTATCTGGGGTGGGCTGTGGGTGGGAAGGAAGAGGATTAGGGTGTTAAGAGGGAGGATCAGGATGGGAAGGGGGCATTTTCAATGGTGGTAGTGCATGCCAAAATTGTAACCTCCCTACCTGGGCCTCAATCCCTTAATCCAGATCCATGCAGACTTGCACCAGCAATAGGGCTGACATCAGTGGTGTTGCTAGAGGGGTGTGGGCCACACTGGGTGACATGCACAGGGGAGGTGACAGCATTAGTGATCAAAGTAACTAAAATTGCAGTTGTAGGAATAATATCATCATGTTATATACCACTCAATGTGTATTTTACAGCAGAAAGCAATAAAAAAACTGCATTGAAATATCTGTGTTCTATCAAAAGGTATAGCCAAAAAACCAGCAGGGCGGAGTGATGGTACATCACCACACCCACCATCCGGGTCCTTGCCCCTCCCACTGCATGGGAGGAGGTCCATTATGGGGTGATGTGCTGGCCTCCAGCACTGGGTGATGCAAACTCTAGTGATGCCATTGGCTGGCATAGATCCAAATAGACGTAGTGGGATACCGCAAAAGTGGGATACGTAGTGGAATCAGTGGGATACCGCAATCCCAGGCTATAAACTCTACAGGAGGGACAGGCAGGGGCGTGTTGGAGGTGGGGTGGCCCTTTTTGTTAAGGAAGGGATAGAATCCAGCAAAGTAGAGATTGAAGGTGGGTCCGACTCCACCGTAGAATCTCTGTGGGTTAAATTACCAGGCTTGTGCAGTGATGTAATATTGGGGGCGTGCTATCGTCCTCCAGACCAGAAATCTGATGGGGACCTTGAAATGAGGAAACAGATCAGGGAGGTGACAAGGAAGGACAGGGTTGTAATCATGGGGGACTTCAATTATCCTCATATTGACTGGGTCAATTTGTGTTCTGGTCACGATAAGGAAACCGGATTTCTTGACGTGCTAAATGACTGTGGCTTAGATCAGCTACTCACGGAGCCCACCAGAGGACAGGTGACTCTGGATTTAATTTTGTGCGGTACGCAGGACCTGGTTAGAGATGTAAACGTTACTGAGCCATTGGGGAACAGTGATCATGCTGCGATCCGTTTTGACGTGCACGTTGGGGGAAGAATACCAGGCAAATCTCTAACAAAAACCCTTGACTTCCGATGAGCGGACTTCCCTCAAATGAGGAGGCTGGTTAGAAGGAGGTTGAAAGGGAGGGTAAAAAGAGTCCAATCTCTCCAGAGTGCATGGAGGTTGCTTAAAACAACAGTAATAGAGGCCCAGCAGAGGTGTATACCGCAAAGAAAGAAGGGTTCCACTAAATCCAGGAGGGTGCCCGCATGGCTAACCAGCCAAGTTAGAGAGGCTGTGTAGGGCAAGGAAGCTTCCTTCCGTAAATGGAAGTCTTGCCCTAATGAGGAGAATAAAAAGGAACATAAACTGTGGCAAAAGAAATGTAAGAAGGTGATAGGGGAGGCCAAGCGAGACTATGAGGAACGCATGGCCGGCAACATTAAGGGGAATAATAAAAGCTTCTTCAAATATGTTAGAAGCAGGAAACCCGCCAGAGAAGCGGTTGGCCCTCTGGATGGTGAGGGAGGGAAAGGGGAGATAAAAGGAGACTTAGAGATGGCAGAGAAATTAAATGAGTTCTTTGCATCTGTCTTCACGGCAGAAGACCTCGGGCAGATACCGCTGCCCGAACGGCCCCTCCTAACCGAGGAGTTAAGTCAGATAGAGGTTAAAAGAGAAGATGTTTCAGATCTCATTGATAAATTAAAGACCAATAAGTCACTGGGCCCTGATGGCATCCACCCAAGGGTTATTAAGGAATTGAAGAATGAAGTTGCAGACCTCTTGACTAAGGTATGCAACTTGTCCCTCAAAATGGCCATGGTGCCAGAAGATTGGAGGATAGCAAATGTCATGCCTATTTTTAAAAAGGGAAAGAGGGGGGACCCGGGAAACTATAGGCCGGTCAGCCTAACATCCATACCGGGTAAGATGGTGGAATGCCTCATCAAAGATAGGATCTCAAAACACATAGACGAACAGGCCTTGCTGAGGGAGAGTCAGCATGGCTTCTGTAAGGGTAAGTCTTGCCTCACGAACCTTATAGAATTCTTTGAAAAGGTCAACAGGCAAGTGGATGCGGGAGAACCCGTGGACATTATATATCTGGACTTTCAGAAGGCGTTTGACACGGTCCCTCACCAAAGGCTACTGAAAAAACTCCACAGTCAGGGAATTAGAGGACAGGTCCTCTCATGGATTGAGAACTGGTTGGAGGCCAGGAAGCAGAGAGTGGGTGTCAATGGGCAATTTTCACAATGGAGAGAGGTGAAAAGTGGTATGCCCCAAGGATCTGTCCTGGGACCGGTGCTTTTCAACCTCTTTATAAATGACCTGGAGACAGGGTTGAGCAGTGAAGTGGCTAAGTTTGCAGACGACACCAAACTTTTCCGAGTGGTAAAGACCAGAAGTGATTGTGAGGAGCTCCAGAAGGATCTCTCCAGACTGGCAGAATGGGCAGCAAAATGGCAGATGCGCTTCAATGGCAGTAAGTGTAAAGTCATGCACATTGGGGCAAAAAATCAAAACTTTAGATATAGGCTGATGGGTTCTGAGCTTTCTGTGACAGATCAGGAGAGAGATCTTGGGGTGGTGGTGGACAGGTCGATGAAAGTGTCGACCCAATGTGCGGCGGCAGTGAAGAAGGCCAATTCTATTCTTGGGATCATTAGGAAGGGTATTGAGAACAAAACGGCTAGTATTATAATGCCGTTGTACAAATCGATGGTAAGGCCACACCTGGAGTATTGTGTCCAGTTCTGGTCGCCGCATCTCAAAAAAGACATAGTGGAAATGGAAAAGGTGCAAAAGAGAGCGACTAAGGTGATTACGGGGCTGGGGCACCTTCCTTATGAGGAAAGGCTACGGCGTTTGGGCCTCTTCAGCCTAGAAAAGAGACGCTTGAGGGGGGACATGATTGAGACATACAAAATTATGCAGGGGATGGACAGAGTGGATAGGGAGATGCTCTTTACACTCTCACATAATACCAGAACCAGGGGACATCCACTAAAACTGAGTGTTGGGCGGGTTAGGACAGACAGAAGAAAATATTTCTTTACTCAGCGTGTGGTCGGTCTGTGGAACTCCTTGCCACAGGATGTGGTGCTGGCGTCTACCCTAGGCGCCTTTAAAAGGGGATTGGACAAGTTTCTGGAGGAAAAATCCATTATGGGGTACAAGCCATGATGTGTATGCGCAACCTCCTGATTTTAGAAATGGGTTATGTCAGAATGCCAGATGCAGGGGAGGGCACTAGGATGAGGTCTCTTGTTATCTGGTGTGCTCCCTGGGGCATTTGGTGGGCCGCTGTGAGATACAGGAAGCTGGACTAGATGGGCCTATGGCCTGATCCAGTGGGGCTGTTCTTACATTCTTATGTTCTTAAGTGGGCCAGCATGTTCCTTTATCCCAAAGAGGTCTTCAGATGCTGAAACTCCCTCACAGTATACAGTGGGTGCTACATTGGCTCTACTGCACTGCTGCTCAGGGAGTTGCTATGGATTGGGCTGTTAGTTTGCTTATTTTTACAAAACTTAACTTAGGGCCCAATCCTATCCAACTTTCCATGGCCAATGCAGCCACAATGCAGCTCCAACGAGACTTACGGGACTGCCCCGTCACCCCAGGATGCAGTGCACACTCCATTAGCATGGGCGCATCAGGGTTGGAAAGCTGGATAGGAATTTGCCCTTAGATCATTCTTACCAGTGCTAAAATCAGTGATACCTTTCCCTGGGTTCCGAGATGGCAGATCTTGTGCTATTGAACACTAGAAATTTTTTTTTTAGAAAGGCTAACCAAAAAATGTTGCAAGGTAACAGAACAGATAACATGAACACTGCATGAAATATCAAACTCTCTCATTGGCTATCACCTCCTTAGAGACCCAAATAAGGGTCTTTTCTTTTGGTTGCACTAAGAAAAACATCTGGAAGTTGCAGGTTTTTTCTCATGAGAGAACTATCTGAGAAACTTCAACTTTTTTTATTTTTTCTCATATATCAGTGGACTGACCAGACAAAATTACTATGAAGCAATGATAAACCCATAATAAAAGGCAATGTATTAGGTTAAGATTTTAATCACTGAGGAGGACAATGCAAGTTGTTTTTCTTACACAGATATATTACTGGCCTAAATAAGTGGGAAATGACAAGTTCTGTACCTCAGGAAACTAAAGTCATTTTAATATTCTGAAGTGTAACAAATGTCCAGATACATTATTTTAAATGCAGTATAAAGTTTCCATCACAATATGTGCTCCCTATTTGCAGTGTGTATACACATTTTTATAATTTATTGATCATGCCAATATTTTATGAAAACTTTATTTTGAAGATATAGTCAATTTGTTTTATAACCATGTGTTTACTGGGAAGTAAGCCCCACTGTTTTCAATTGACCTGACTTCCAGGTGACTACTCATAGGACAGCAGCACTATCTGGGGAATATCAGGGAGGCAAATGTTTTGGGGCACCACCCAGCAGGGTGTGCCACTGCAACCCCCTCTCCCACTCTTTCTTTCTTTCTTTCTTTCTTTCTTTCTTTCTTTCTTTCTTTCTTTCTTTCTTTCTTTCTTTCTTTCTTTTCTGCCTGTTTTGCCCCCTTTGCCACCCCACCACTCTGTTTCACCCAGGGCCATAGCTAGGGGGGGCCAGGGGGGTTTTGCCCCCCCCGAGCCAGCAGTTTCCCCCTCCCCCGGCATTTTTCCCACACTTGTCATGTAAATGTGGTTGAATGTCCCCCAATTTAGCTCCTGTTCCTTGAGAGCTCAGCCCCTCCCTGCAGGCAGCCTCCTCCAATCAGCTCAGGCTGCTGATGCTTAGCAACTCACCTTACGGGCCAATCATAGCGACCTACTGATAGTCACAGGACACCAGAGAGCTGGGAATGAAAAAGCCTGGAGGGAATGTGCTCAGTGCCTTCAATCACCTTCCTGGGAGCTGAGTGGCTGTGCAGGCACTTTGCAGAAACCTGGAGGCTGCTGCTGAGTGACTGGCATCATTTGGGGGTGAGCAGGCAGGAGGTTTGGATGGGCCATTTCTGCTGTTTGGGTCTGGAAGGGCCTTTCTCTTTGGGGGGGGGGAGAGAAAAGCATGGCTCTGGCATCTGAGATTTTGGATGGACCTTTTTTGCTGTTTGGGTCTGGTAGGACCTTTCTCTTTGGGGGGGAGAGAAAAGCATGGCTCTGGCACCTGAGATTTTGGATGGACCATTTTTGCTGTTTGGGTCTGGTAGGGCCTTTCCCATTTGGGGGGGAGAGAAAATGTCTCACTCAAGAATGGCTAATTTAGTATACCTAACTTTTGAGCTAAAGAGAACCATAAATTTAAGTGTGAAAAAGGTTCTAAGAAGAGTCAATTCTCAGATAGGAGAATTCAGCTCTACTAGGTAGTTTCAAATCTTCTGTACCTTGCTTTGTAAAAGTAATGAATAATGTAAAAAACTAATGTTCCATGGCGTTGGTATATTTTACTTCAATATCTTTCCTCTTGCTTTTAGGTAAAGTAAATTTACTTTTGTCATCAGCAAATGAAAGTCTTTCAATACAAGTAAATGCTACCTGTATCATAGTGATACATTTTACTTTTGCTGTGTTGCAAGTCTGTGTATTGCACTGGTGTCCAAAATGAAAGGACAAGTTGCATGTTATTTCTATGTAGACAAATAGATTTTACATTGCATATAGAGATGCATTTATTCTATGCAGATCATTGTTAGATTGCTTTACAGATAATGAATGCATCTTTAAAAAAAAAACAACCCAAAATATTTCCTTCTAACAAAATTTGGGTTAGTTATGGGTCTTTGATGTTTCTCCATACTTATCCTTCATTTTGCACACCAGTATAGATACCTGACATAATTGCCCCCCCCCTGAAAAAATGGTTGCCCCCCCACCTCTAGAATCCTGGCTACAGGCCTGGTTTCACCCCTCCGCCTTTGGGAAGGGGACCAAGAGAAACTCTGTACCCCCTGATAAAATTCCTCTCAGAGGCCCAGTCCCACAGACCAGCCTTGGATAAGATTGGGCCACTAATGAGGTTATGGCTGGCAAAACCTTTGAATTTTCCAGACGTGAACGGGCCCCCATTGTCAGAAATTATTGTGTCTGGCATTCCATGGATGTCAAACAGTTAACTGAGAGCTGTTATGGCAACAGACACACTTAGAGCTGGAACCATAGATTCTTCAAGCCACTTCGAGAACAAATCTACAATAATGAGGAAAGGCTTACCACCAAACATAACTTCTGGCTAGTGCCTCCATCTTAACCTGGATATGCTATGAATAAACTGTATGTAGAGTTCTGAAGATGATTTGACATTCATTCACCTTTTGGAGTTTCCACACAACTGGTCCACAGCAGACACCCTCTATGTGCTAACAGCTCACACTAATGAGATGAAAATGGTCTATATTTGTGAGTCAGATTCTCAGTTGCTAGTTCCTCTGCACCCAGTTGAGAATGTATGCCACAATGAAATTCTGACCCCCTGATCAACCTGAAGAGGAGGTGCAGGCATAGATTCCAACACACAAAAAACCTTTGATGGTAAGGGAATGACACAGGGCCAGATCCTATCCAACTTTCCAGCACTGATGCAGACATACCAATGAGGCATGGTGCTGCATCCTGGGGGGGGGGGGGAAGCCATGGAGGCCTCCTCCAGATAAAAGGAATGTTTGTTCCCTTTCCTCAGGGCTGCATTGTGGCTACACCAGCTTTGGAAAGTTGGATAGGATTGGGCCCATAATCAAGTGTTCCCAGTGGCAGGCAACTTATAGCCCAATCCTCACTTGCAGTGGAACAGGCAGGCTGGCAGGCCTGTGCTATATCCAGTGCCAGTTTCGGGCTGGCTGAGGCTTGGCCTGAGTCAAGGGGAATAAATTCCCCTCACCCCGGGGAGAACCACAGTGGCCACAATGGGTCTACTTGGATCTACACCACCTGAAAAATTCCATGCTGCCTGGGAACAGGGCTAGAATCCGGCATAAGTGCTGGATCCTGGCCCCACCTCCCACTCCCCACCCGCCCAACCACAGGCCTGCCCACCCTAAAAGACCTCCTTCTCACCCTCCCCACGGCCCCTAGACCCCGTGCCAGCCCAGCTCAGCCATCACAAACTTACCCATCTCAGTCAGCTCTCAGGCTGAATTTGGCCTCTGCAGGCCGGCACATGTCCCTACGCCAGCCCAGCCGACTCTCAGGGGTGCAAAGGCGCTTTATGGCCAGCACAAGGGACTACCGGGCTTGGGGTTTGAATCACACATTAAATGGAATTTCTACACCATAGAAGGAAAACATCTGGAAGTGTTCTATATATAGAACAATTCTGTAAAGACGCATGGGTTCTAGAGGCCTATGTAAACCACCTTTACTATCTAATGAGAAATCTGATGATGAGAAAGGCAGTATATTAATACAGAAATAAATAAATAAATGTGAATGGTTCAGGTTCTGCAGAACCTGTCTTGGTCAATACACTTTGCATGAAACTGTATTGCAGTTTCATTGATGGCATTTCTTATGAATCTAAAATGAGCTCATGCATTTCATAGAACAAACATCAACAGAAGCTTTCTCAGTCCGGTTTCCATTTGGCCTAGAGGTATAAGGCTGAAAGAAAAAACAGGAGGGACCGAAGGAGTTTCTGGGAAAGACTAAAGACTATTATTACATGACAATGACACGTGAAGGCTGCTGCTTGCATTGGCAAGAGAACCCCAGAGAGCAAACACAATAGGAACAGAAGTCACATTCCAAGTTTTTCCTCTTATGGAACTAATCTGCCCACTGGCATCTGGTCTTATAACACTGTGCAGGCAAATCAGCTCTGACTGTTCCGTCATTCTTTTGAAAAGGGACGGGCTCATTAATGGTTACCCAAGTGACCAAGTGACTCTCAAACTCTAAGTAGTGCAATCCCTTTAAATGGGGGAAAGGGTTTACCTGTCTGAGGGCCCGATCCTGAACAGTGCATGCCAGCTTACCACCAGCAGGCACTATCGCAAACGTGCCAGGCAAGCTCTGGTGGTAGCCCAGTGCTGGCTGGTGCTGGGCTAGCACCAGGAGACCACCAGAGCTTCACCGCTCAGGAGGTTGCACAGACCACCAAGCAGCGGAGAGGTAAGTATGGGTATGTGAGGAGGAAGGGAGGAGGCATTCTGAGGAGGGGGAGAAGGGTGGAGGGTGGGGAGGAGGCATGCCGGGGAAGGGAGGCAGGTGGGACCTGTGGAGCAAAGCTCCACCGGATCCAGAGCGTCTGTGTTGGGCTTGCTGCCCAACACGGAGGCTCTTGATTCACTACTGACCTTTGTGGGGCTACTCACTTTACCCAGGGGAAGGGGATGAAAGTCCTCTTCTCCCGAGGAGCCAACGGCGGCTACCTGGGGCACGCAGGATGCGGCATCAGTCATTTTTGGCACTGTGATTCTCCACTTCTCCATTCTCAGTTATGGAATTTAGCCCCTGTGAGGTAAGAAACCTGGACTAGGTCTATCATGAAGCTTTTGCTTCAGGCAGCAGATTTGGATGTGATCTTAAAGGTCAGTAAATTGGCATTTATTAAAAAAGACATACTTTGTTATTGTGGAGGAAGTGCTAGGAGGGTATATTTTTTTTATTTCTTGCCTTAGGCATCAAAATGATTTGTACCAAAATTACTGGTAGCAAAGGAAAGAGTACTTAAGCCATGTGAAAATTAATCCTGATAAGGTGTTAATTAAACTCTGTGAAATATTCTTTGGCCTACAATAATAGAGCAAAGTCTTATTGTTTACCTTCCTCTCAGCTATTGGCAACAGGCAGATATAAGGAAGTGGCTTCTTGTCAACCTAATAATCTTGGCCCAGGACTACCTATGCTGATGGAAACTAGGCCTGCGGCAAAAGTACATCTCAACCTTGCTGCATGAGATCTTTTTAACTGGCGAGGCCAGTTACTGAACTAGATCCCACATGCAATACAAAGCATATGATCTCCTATGAAAAGTTCTGGCCCTTCCTTACTGTGGATCAATTAGCAGTTAGGGAACTGAGACAGTGACGTCACTAGGAGGGTGCGGGGGGTGTGGGCCGCACCGGATGACACGCACAGGGGGGTGATGCACACTGGGGGGTGACACGCTAAAATTGCCGTGGTTAGGAGTAACTCCATCATATTATATACCATTGGATGCAGAACTTCGAGTGGAATGCAATGCAAAAAACCAGAGTGAAATATCTCCTTTCTATCAAAAGTTATGGCCAAAAAACAGGAGTACAAAAAAAAATGCATGGATCCCTATGGAAAGTGAAAGTGAGCTGTATCGTGCACTTACTTGCGAGTAGGCGAACTTGCCTTAGGCTGTCGGAAAGGGCAGGCTGAGAGGAATCCAACAACACCAGAATGGTCCTGATCCAATGAATGCAGCACCCAAAAACACCTGCGAAGGAAGTCCTTCCCTTCAAGCAGATGAATGTATTGAGCCCTATGGAAAGTGAAACTAAACTTCACGATCCTGTTTACTCGCAAGTAGGCAAGCGTGCCTTGGCTGGTGCGGAAGATCAGGTGAAGGAGAGTGCAAAGCAACCAGAATGGTCCTGATCCTATGCACCTGCAGCTAAACAAGTGCTCCAGAAGGCAGCCCCCCCCCCCCCCACTAAAAAGGATCAAATCAGAGGCTTCAGCTGATAAGGTGAACCTTTTTGAGACTTGAAAAGTCAGGTGGATCCTGACAGTGATCTGGTTTAAACAGAAGTTTTTAAATTGTACTGGACACTGGGTAGGGCTGAAAACGTTACTGATTTTGAAGGGGGGTGTTATTGCAGGCAGGCTACAAAGGAAACTCACTTGGTGGAACAGGGCTGACTTCTGCTTATTTAATTATTTGTTTTACTTTAATTATTTATACCTATTTTAATTTGCCTGATGATGTCACTTCCACCATGACATCACTTCTGGCGAGTCTTGGACAGACTGTCATTCTAAAAAGTGGGTCCCAGTGCTAAAAGTTTGAGAACTGCTGCAATAAGGTGTTAATGACACCTGGGGGGGGGGGGGGTGTGACACCACTAGTGACCAAAATCACTAAAATCATAATTTGGAAGAATACCATCATGTTATATATCAATCAATGCGTAATTTCACACAGAATGTGTTCTATCTTAGGATAGGGTTCTATCTTAGGATAGGGTGTTCTTATCCTTAGGATAAGGATTGGCACAGGTAGATGAGAGTACAAGGAAGGGGTCCAAGCACTCCAAGACCCAGAAGACTTCCTGAAGAGACCAAGTGTTTAAGCCCATCTGGGATCCAGTGCCTGGGAGGTTTCAAAAGTTTCATAACCAATGGGAACTGCACATGCATTGAAACTTGCACCTACCAATGGCCTCAATAAAGTTACTTTTGCTCCTTTCCTGAATCAGCAAAAACAGGAAGTTATCAATCACCCGGGAAGCCATAAAATGTGACTGGTGGCCTGCATTTGGTTTCATTGGTTCCCACGTGTTTGGGTTATAAGGAAATGTTCTTTGTCAGCTACCAAATGTACAGTCAAAATGAAGTAGGACATGCCAACAAACCCTATTTTATTGTACACCAAACATTTATTGTACACCAGCTGGGGGTCTGGCTGGCTGAGGGGTGGAGTCTGCAAGCTTGTCCACCTGCTTGCCTGATTGCTTTCCTCCTCCCTTCCCTGGCAGGTACTTACATCAGTGCTGGGCTCGCCAGAGGCGCGAGCCTTTGGCGCGAGCCAAAGGGCAAGAGCCAAAGGGCTCTTGGCCTGTGGCTCTTGGCCTGTGGCTCGTGCCCGGAAGATCTGCTGCCATCTTGAACAGGGTCCAATCAACAGTCGTCGGAGATTCTCCCCTCTTGTTTGAGGCTGGGGAGAGTGGAGCAATAGTTATTTTAACAGCCGAGGATCTGCCTGCAGGCCAGGCTCAGAAGGTGGGCCTCGCCACGTCTGTTCTCTCGGGAGGGAGCTCAGGGGAAGGGAAGGGTGCCACTATCAAGAGTGTGACGGGCCAGGGGAGATATGGTGGTGGGGGTCGGACAGGCCGTTACAGGAGAAGGAGAGTTCATCGTAGGCAGATTATCTCCCCTTCTGGTCCTTCCCCCAATTCTCGGGTACTTGGTGGTCCTGGCGGTGAGTCCCTGGATCTGAAGCTGCTGCTTTTGAATGCCAGGTCGGTGAATAACAAGACCTGTATCATCCGGGATGTGATCCTGGATGAGAAAGCCGACCTGGTATGCATTACAGAGACCTGGTTGGACGGGGAGGGAGGCGTTAGTCTCTCTGAACTGTGTCCGCCAGGTTTCCAGGTGTTGCAGCAGCCAAGACTGCAGGGACGGGGAGGGGGAGTTGCAATGGTCTATCGTGAGTCCATCTCCCTTACCAGGTGCCTTGTCCAGCAGTCTCCTGGGTTCAAGTGCTTGCATGTTGTATTGAGAGGGCCGGACAGGATTGGGATTCTGTTGGTGTACCGCCCGCCCTGCTGCCCAACAGTCTCCCTGCCTGAGCTGACTGGGGTGATCTCGGGGGTGGCATTGAAGGCCCCCCGCCTGTTAGTGCTGGGGGACTTCAATGTTCATGCTGAGGCCCCTGTGGCAGGTGCAGCTCAGGATTTCATGGCTGCCATGACAACCATGGGCCTGTCCCAGAAGATCTGGGCCCCGACACATACAGCAGGACACGTGTTGGACCTAGTGTTTACAGCTGGGCATGGGGGCAATGATCTGGAGGTAGAGGAGATCAACGTCACTCCGTTGTCATGGACAGATCACTTCCTGGTAGGGTTTAGGCTTGTTGCGACTTCCTACCTCCGCAGAGGCGGGGGACCGTTTTCTATGGTCCGCCCCGGAGGCTAATGGATCCTGAAGGCTTCCTGAGGGCCCTGGGGGACTTTCCCACTGCCAAGACTGGCGCCTCATCTGTGACCCTGGTCGACCTCTGGAATGGGGAAATGTCCAGGGCTGTGGATGAGATTGCTCCGGAGCGACCTCTGCCACACTGCAGACTCGGAGTGGCTCCTTGGTTTACTGAGGAGCTGCGAATGATGAAGCGGCAGGGCAGGCGTCTAGAGCGACGGTGGCAAAAAACTCGTGATGAATCCGATCGGACACGGAGTAGAGCTCATTATAGAGCCTACTCCGTGGCGGTGGTAGCAGCGAAGAGATTGTTCTTCTCTGCTACCATTGCGTCTGCTGATAGCCGTCCGGCAGAGCTGTTCCGTGTGGTGCGGGGCCTCCTTCATCAGGCCCCTTCGGTAGTCCAGGAGGAATACACGGTCAGCCGCTGTGACGTGCTTGCCCAACACTTTGCAGATAAAATCGATCGTATTCGTCGCGACTTGGATGCCACATTGACAATGTCTGATGATGTCCCCTTGGCAACTGCTTGTCCAGTATTGTGGGATTCTTTTCAGCTTGTGCAGCCTGAGGATGTGGACAGACTCCTTTGGAGTGTGAGGCCGTCTGCCTGTTTGACCCTTGCCCAGCTTGGCTGATTAGAGAGGCCCGGGGGGGACTGGCTGAGTGGACGGGGAGGGTGGTCAACTCTTCTTTGATGTTAACTTTGCCGCTCGCCTTGAAGCGGGCGGTGGTTCGCCCCCTCCTGAAGAAGCCCTCCCTGGATTCCACTGTGTTGAATAACTATCGGCCAGTCTCCAACATCCCATTTCTGGGCAAGGTAATTGAGCGGGTGGTGGCGGCCCAACTCCAGAGGGTCTTGGATGAAGCGGATTATCTGGATCCTTTTCAATCTGGTTTCAGGCCGGGCTTTGGGACGGAAACTGCCTTGGTCGCCTTGGTGGATGACCTACGCCGGGGACTGGACAGGGGGAGTGCGTCCCTGTTGGTCCTGCTGGACCTCTCGGCAGCTTTCGATACCATCGACCATGGTATCCTTCTGGGCCGATTGGCCGAGTTGGGAGGCACTGTTTTGCGGTGGTTCCGCTCCTACTTGGAGGGTCGGTCCCAGATGGTGGTGCTGGGGGATGCCTGTTCGACACCCTGGCCCTTGAGGTGCGGGGTGCCGCAGGGTTCAGTTTTGTCCCCCATGCTATTTAATATCTACATGAAACCGCTGGGAGAGGTCATCCGGGGGTTTGGAGTGAGCACCCAGCTCTATCTCTCCTTTCCTCCAGACTGGCGGTTGAGGTCCTGGAGCGCTGTCTGGAAGCAGTGAGGATCTGGATGGGGGCTAACAAGCTGAAATTAAATCTGGATAAGACAGAGGCTCTCCTGGTTCGGAAATCCTCGATGCAGGTGCTGGATTATCGACTTGCTCTGAATGGGGTTGCACTCCCTCTGAAGGAGCAGGTTCGCAGCTTGGGGGTCCTCCTGGACTCGCAGCTGCTCCTGGATTCCCAGGTGGCGGCTGTGGCTAGGGGGGCCTTTGCTCAGCTTCGGCTGGTGCGCCAGCTGCAACCGTACTTGGATCATGCAGACCTGGCCACGGTGATCCATGCCACGGTGACATCGAGGTTAGATTACTGTAACGCGCTCTATGTGGGGCTGCCCCTGAAGACGGTTCGGAAACTACAATTAGTACAGAATGCAGCGGCTCGTGTGGTCACCGGAGCCAGGCGGTTTGACTCTGTCAGCCCGCTTCTCCGGGGGTTACATTGGCTGCCCATTCGTTTCCGGGCCCAATTCAAGGTGCTGGTTTTGACCTTTAAAGCCCTATACTGCTCTGGGCCAGGATATCTTAGAGACCGCCTACTCCCGTAGAATCCGGCTCGTCCTCTCAGGTCATCAGAGAAGGCCTTTTTGCACGTGCCACCACCCAAGGAGGTCCGGGGGGCGGCTGCAAGAAATAGGGCCTTCTCGGTAGTGGCACCAACATTATGGAACTCCCTTCCCCTTGACTTGAGAATGGCTCCCTCTCTTGAGAGTTTTCGGCGAGGCCTGAAAACACTGTTGTTTAAACAAGCCTTCTGATTTCTGGCCTTCTTAACTTTTTTTATACATCTTTTAGTTTTACAGGCTTGATTCCTCGGTGATCTGCTCTTTTACTCTTTTAATCTGACTACTGTTTTTATGGCCTCTGTAGTGTGTTTTTAAATGTTTTTATCTGCTTGTATTAATGTTTTTAAAATCTGTTTTTTTAATATGTTGTTAGCTGCCCTGGGTCCCGTTAGGGAGAAGGGCGGGATAAAAATAAAGTTTTATTATTATTATTATTATTATTATTATTATTATTATTATTATTATTTAGGTAACATCCATATATTGGTTCAGCTGCATATATTGATTCAATAATACCGAGTCATTATTAAGATCAAAGGGTGCAATCCTGACCCGGGCTTGAGCAAGTGCAAGTCCCTTGTGCTGATCCAGGAAGGTCACAAATGTGCCATAAGGCACATTTGCACCTTTTCAGGAGGAAGCTGGGTTGGTGCTCTGAGAAACGCTGGCCTGCAGAGGCTGACAGAAGCCTCCGCACTGGCTTCCTCCCAGTGCCTTGTGGCAGCTTGGATGTGCTGATGCAAGGACAAAAGGTAGGCTGAGGAGGCATTCCTGGGCAGGGGGAGGGCAGGCGGTAGGCAGCACTGGGGACTCCAAGCTGATCCGCTCTCCTCGAACTTGCACCACCTCAAGAGGTGGCCCAAGTCCGAGGAGACCCATAGGCACCAGCGGCCCTTACCCAGAGGTAAGGGGAGATGTTTCCCTTTGGCTCTGGCTGAGCCGCTTGTGGCCGCAATCCTGAGCAGGATACAGCGCAAGCCTCTTGGCCTGCCTGTTCCAGCGCAGGATAGGAAGACTGACACAAAACAGTCAGTCGAACAAGTCCATCTTACTGTGAGTAGTTCTAATAGAGGTGCTTTTGTATGCAAGGCAGAATCTGTACCCTTGAGCCCCATGAATGCAGCTGTGAGAGCAAAGGTTTTAAATTTCCTGGCTTTTTAATATAACTGCTCAATTGATATGCAGAAGCATTCAGTTTCCCCACCTTGAATACCCTTGCTAAATAAGGAAAATATTGGTTGAAGTGGAAGTCCATTTGATGGTGTCGCTCAATGGCAGTCACATCTTTCATTACATGAAATGCTTGAATGTGGTTTATTCAATGACATGTTCTTGGCTGCTATTGCAAAGTCCATTAAGTGTAGTGGAATGTGCAGAATTCTAAAATCATAAGAGAGCTGAACTGTGCTTGAAAGCCCACATGTACCACTGGAACATCCTCATGTCTTTGTAGAAGATCCTTAGAGTCTGTTAACACTGTCTGAGAAATGCCAGTTTCTAAATTAAAACAAAAAAATAATCCCAGAAGATTATACAAAACTGGAAAGGAAAAAAATTATGTAGCCCTTGTTGCAAATTTTTATATGCTGTTTTATTCCCTTGCACAATTAATGATGGTAGCTCAGCAAGCCTGTGTGTTTTGAAAGATGTCACTGTGAAAGAGGCAGTTGTCTGTAGGGAAAACTTTTAGAAGCTCTAAGCCCACTCAGTAGTTTCTGAGAACACGGAGTCCCCAAGCAGAGGCAATTTGTTCACTTTGCTCCTTAATTGCTTTCTTTTCTGACTTCAAGACAGTACCGTATTCAATCAGTTCCCTCTTCCTTCTCAGTTTTATGAAGTGAAGATAGGTGGTATTTTTTCTCCTTCAAATGGGAACAAAAAGCACTGCTTTCCGAACTTCTTGAGAATTGGATTGGTTGGATAGAAGACGGTCTTTCCTAGTCCCTCAAGTGCTATCTAATTTTGGCAAGCCTGGAAAAAAAAACACCTCATATAGCTTATCTAGGAGGCAATCGCAGTAACAGTATCTGGACATCACTGGCCCCAATCTACTCAGTTAGAGGAACGCACAGCCCAATCCTGAGCTGCCCAGCATGTGGAGCTGCTGCGGCACCAAAATGGCTGTTACAGTATCCAGCACACAACCAGGCAGCCACCAGCAGCTCCTTGGGGGAAGAATAAGGGTAGCAGCTCCACAATGGGGCTACTTGATTCTACAGCAGCTCTGGAGCTGTCACAGAATCAGAGAGTCCTGTGTCAGACCACACAGTCCCACACGGCGCTCAATGTGGTGGAGCATAGCTCCACTTATCCTGCCCCTCCCTCAATGCTCCCTCCCCGGCCACGCCCCCTCCCCACCCTCTGCCTGCCTCCCCCACCCCGGAACACCTCCTTCCCGCCTCCTCCCACACCCCCACTCACCTCTACGCCATGAGGCAGTCCAGGCAACCACTGGGCAGCAGAACATCGGCCCAGTGCCAGCCCGCACTGGGACAGCTACAGCACTGAGCCCATGATAGGCAAGCGTGCCTTACAGCACATTTGTGACTGCACACCAGTGGTGAGCCCAAGTAGACCTCCAGCCTGCTCCTCACCAGAGCAGGATACAGCATAGACACTTAGGCCCCACTGCACCCCCACTATAAGAAGCACTACGTGGCTGGTGAATAAGAACTCCAGGGTTTGATCTCATAGTTAGATTTGTCCTTGGTTCCTGTTCCCGATGACCTATAGTGGGTGGGTAGCTCATGGATAAAAACAGAAGAATTCATTTATTCAGCTTCCCATCTAATCACTAATATTTGCACAAGGGTCCTGTGTTTCTTCATGTCAAAGTCTTTCTTTGTTTTCTTTTCTAGCTGTCAATTAAAGATAAATGACACAATATCTATTCATTTCAGCCTGAGCAGGACTGAAAGGTATGCTGGCTAACTTGCTAACTTTCATTCTCCATCACGACATCTGATATGCAGACAAAAGAGACCAGAAAAGGGTGCTCTACAGTCTTTGGGGGAATGAATACATTCCTCCTGGAGCTGAAGAAGATCTGACTTTTGAGTGGCAGAATTTCAACAATAGAATGCCACCAAACATCTTTAAGCATCCTTGATTAAAAGAGTCAGGATATTCTTCCTGTCAATGGGCAAAAGATATAAGCCTCTCAATACTGTCTCCAATATCTATAGTTTCTTTGAGTGATCTGTAAGCAAGGATTTGGTCTTAATTTAATAGCATTCTACAACAAACAGCTACATCCATGACACAGGCTTTTCTGCAACTGTTCCTTCACAATGCATTGTTTTACTCTGCGAAGATTCACACAAAGAAAAAAAAAGGAAAATCAACACATAAAGTACATTTATCACTGTAAGAGCCATCTGTTTTTTAAAGCCTTTCTGCCAATGAACATTTATGCAGCACTTTGGAGTACTCAAATGGTTGCATGTAAACTATTTTAGTAACGCTTTGAACAGTTCTGTAAAGTAGCTTCATTTTATTATTACCATATTGCAGATGGGGTTCAGTGATAGTCATTTATCCAGTCAATTCATGACTGAGGTGACAGATGAACCAGGGACTTCCCAGCTCATACTCTAAACCAGGGGTGTCCAAACCTTTTGGCAGGAGGGCCACATCATCTCTTTGACACTGTCAGGGGCTGAGAAAAAAAGAGAATTAATTTACATTTAAAATTTGAATAAATTTACATAAATGAACATATTAGAGATGGAACTTACATGAATGAATGAACGTCTTCCAACAGCTCTATAAACTTGCACAAAGCAAGGCTGGCCTTTCCTTTGCTGCCACTGCATGAAGCAGCAAGCAATGGAGGGAGAGCCCTCATCCCACAGTTCATGTGAGAGGTTGTTTTGCCAGATTCCAAGGCCAAGCTCTGCCTAGAGAATTATGCCCACTTTCAGCTAATCAGCTCCCCTTCTTTCCCCCAAAATGACCCTTGTTCTGCCCTGCAGTACTGCTGGACCCCACCACTAGGGTAGCTAGCCTGCTTAACCTGCAGAGGTCTTCGTTCCTCCCATCTCCTGCCAGCAGCTCCTCCCACCACTACAACAGCAAGTTGGTCCTCTGTAGGCCTTGGGCATGGCAGCCAAACACCAATCTCAGTGTCTCCCAGCAGTCGCCAAAGTCCATTCACCAATCAGACTATTAGCAGCCTCCAATCCTCAAGCTTTCCTCCTTCTACTACCCACACCCAACTCTCCCTTCATCAGGTGCTTTTATGCCTGAGGGCCCTATTGCCTTCAAGTGACTGCAGCTGTGCAGCACACTCTCTGCTGAATGTCTAGACCTTATCCTTAAAGGGGCCACTGCTGACACCACATCCTACCTCCTCACCAGATCTTCCATAATACAGAAGTAGAACAGTTACCCTCATGCTGAAAGCACTTGCTTTGCACCAGAGCAGGCTCCAGCAAGTCTCTGGAAGGCCAGAGGATCACTGGAGACTGGGGCCTCCCCACAGGCCAGATTGGGAGTCCCCAAGGGCCGCAAAGGGCCCTTGGGCCGGGGTTTGGGCACCCCTACTCTAAATCACTACAGCATACTACTCCAACTCTTGAGATGTGCTCTGATCCAGCATTAGGACACAGTTAAGAACATAAAAACCTAAGAAGAGCCCCACAGGATCATGCCCAGGGCCCATCAGCTTCCTGTATCTTACACTGGCCCACCAGATGCCTCAAGGAGCACACAACAGGAGACCTACATCCTGGTGCTCTCCCTTGCATCTGGCAAAGTTGTCCTATATTGAATCAGACCATTTGTCCATCCAGCTCAGTATTGTCTCCCCGAACTGACAGCTATCTAGCATTTTAGATGGAATTCATTTCCAGGTCTACCTAAATATCCAGGGTATTGAAATTTGGACCATTTTCATGCAAAGCATGTGCACTTCCACTAAGCTACCGACTTTATTTCTGAGGATTCTTATACCAGTCCTGCTTGATCTGCCTGCTTTTTGATGTGCACATGGAAGAACAAAGGTTCCATTAACTGTGCTGTTTCTTGTACCATCATTGTTGGAGTTCATACAGCTACATGGCAAGAAACATGATTTGGGGTGGCTCAGTCACTTCAGCGTAGTCCAAGTGGCACTGACCCTGGTGGGTGGTGGGCTTTATTTCCTAGTTAGAAAGGAGAAAATGGTTTATGAACAAAGTTAAATGGTGGTAACATAATTAGAGCAAATAACACTAGGGTTCTAGTTCTACACTATACTGCTGGCATTATTGATTGGATATAGACAGAGTTGGAATTAATCAACCAAAAGACCCAGAAAATTATGACCATGCTTCCCTTCCTACAGCCTAGAAGTGATGTTGATAGACATTACCTACCAAGAAAATCAGGTGGAAGAGGTCTTTTACAAGCTAAACAAACAGTTGATGAAGAAAAACTAGCACCGAATGATTATATCAAGAAGAGCAAAGAAGGATTGCTGGGCAAAGTGTCTGAAAGTGTCTCCTGGATTGACACCTGGTTGAAGACCAGGAAACAGAGAGTGGGTGTCAAAGGGCAATTTTCACAATGGAGAGAGGTGAAAAGCGGTGTGCCCCAAGGATCTGTCCTGGGACTGGTGCTTTTCAACCTCTTCATAAATGACCTGCAGACAGGGGTGAGCTGTGAGGTGGCTAAGTTTGCAGATGACACCAAACTTTTCCGAGTGGTGAAGACCAGAAGTGATTGTGAGGAGCTCCAGAAGCATCTCTCCAAACTGGCAGAATGGGCAGCAAAATGGCAGATGCGTTTCAATGTAAGTAAGTGTAAAGTCATGCACATTGGGGCAAAAAATCAAAACTTCACGTATAGGCTGATGGGTTCTGAGCTGTCTGTGACAGATCAGGAGAGAGATCTTGGGGTAGTGGTGGACAGGTCGATGAAAGTGTTGACCCAATGTGCAGCAGCGGTAAAGAAGGCCAATTCTATGCTTGGGATCATTAGGAAAGGTATTGAGAACAAAACGGCTAATATTATAATGCCGTCGTACAAATCTATGGTAAGGCCACACCTGGAGTATTGCGTCTAGTTCTGGTCGCCACATCTCAAAAAGGATATAGTGGAAATGGAAAAGGTGCAAAAGAGAGCGACTAAAAGGATTACTGGGCTGGGGCGCCTTCCTTATGAGGAAAGGCTACAGCTTTTGGGCCTCTTCAGTCTAGAAAGGAGACGCCTGAGGGAGGACATGATTGAGAAATACAAAATTGTGCATGGGAAGGATAAAGTGGATAGAGAGATGCTCTTTACACTCTCACATAACACCAGAATCAGGGGACATCCACTAAAATTGAGTGTTGGGAGGGTTAGGACAGACAAAATAAAATATTTCTTTACTCAGCATGTGGTTGGTCTGTGGAACTCCTTGCCGCAGGATGTAGTGACGGCATCTGGCCTGGATGCCTTTAAAAGGGGATTCGACAAGTTTCAGGAGGAAAAATCCATTACGGGTTACAAGTCATGATGTGTATGTGCAACCTCCTGATTTTAGAAATGGTCTATATCAGATGCAAGGGAGTGCACCAGGATGCAGGTCTCTTGTTATCTGGTGTGCTCCCTGGGGCATTTGGTGGGCCGCTGTGAGATAGAGGAAGCTGGACTAGATGGGCTTATGGCCTGATCCGGTGGGGCTGTTCTTATGTTCTTATGTAAAGTAACCTATTGAAAGTGACAGAAAGTAAAGAAGTTGACAAAAAGATTGAGGTTCAAAAAAGCTGAGGTTTCAAACACACCTAGAAAACGGGAAAAGAAAACAACTTCATGGGCAATATTTGAAAGACATTGATAATAAACATGAACCCTTGAAGAAAGAAACGGAAGGTCTCATTCTAGCTGCACAGGAAGAGGCACGCAACAAATAATATTAAAGATTCAGAAGACCAGTGACAACAGCAAGATGTAAGATGAAAGACGAAACAGTTGACCATCTGGTTAGTGCCTGTAGTAAGATTATCTAAATTGACTATAAAGAATGTTATGACAGTGTTGCAGCTATGGTACATTGGAAACTTTGCAAACAATACAATTTACCTGCACATTGAAATTTCTAGGATCATAAACCTGATAAAATTACTGAGAACAACCAAGCAAAGATCCTTTGGGACTTCAGGTTACAGACAGATAAATATCTATAACACAATACACCAGATATAACAGTAGTTAAGAAAAGCAACATGAGACTGGCCTGGGTCACACTCAGCAGGCATTGACTGAATACCAAGGATGGGAAGGTTCAATGCGTCTTGATTCGAGTTGAGTCTAGAGTCTCCACCCCATGACTTGACTCGAAAAAGAGTCATAACGGGGGCACTTTCCGAGTTGCTGAGTCACCCTATAGTGACTCTTAAGGACTTGAGTTGAGTCGCTGTCCCCCCCTTTAAAAAGCCCCCTGTTGAAAAAAAGAGGCTGCTGTCAAAGGGTGTGTGTGTGTGTGAGAGAGAGAGAGAGAGAGAGAGTTCTCTTTAAACACACCCCCTTGGGCTCCTCCTTCTTCCTGCCCTCTCTCAGCCAAATAAAATACCAAACCTCCTATCCTGCATCCACTGATCATGGGTTCCTACCTTCCTATCACAGATGGGGAAAAGAGCTTTCTCCCACCTCCCTCTCCCTCCCTAGGTTTCTGCAGTCAATTGTATTGCAAGAACCCCCTTAGGCTCCTCCTCCTGCCCTCTCTCAGCCAAAGAAAATACCAAACCTCATATTCCTACGTCCAATGATAATCTGTTCCTTCCTTCTTATCAGAGATGAGCAAAAGAGCTTTCTCCCGCCTCCCCCCCCCCCCGATGCATTAACCCAGGGCTTTTCAAACTGGGGCATCGCGACACCCCAGCCTGTGGGCCCTGGCCTCTGCCCCCTTAAGGGGCGGGGGCAACCTGGAGGCAGAGAGGAGGCAGCGGCATGATCCCCAGGATTGCGCCACTCAGGGGACTGCAGGGACTTGGGTGCACTTACCCAAGCCTTCTGCAGCCTCCCCAGGGTACAGGGAGCCCAGTGCAAACCTTTGTTAGGGCTCCCCGCAGCAGTGAAAGTGATGCGATTGCACTCCACTTCCGCTTTAGTGGAGGCGGGGCGCAATCGCTCCGCTTTTACATTCACTGCTGTGGGGAGTCCTAACAAAGGTTTGCACTGGGCTCCCCGTACCCTGGGGAGGCTGCAGGAGGCTTGGGTAAGTGTTCCCAACCCCCTGAAGCCCCCTGAGCAGCGCGATCCTGGCAATCGTGCCACTGCCTTCCACCCACCCCTGCTGCCTCCCCCCCCCCCGCCCCTGCCAGCACTTACAGCAGCTCAAACTCTCCTGGAGAGTTTGAAAACCACTGCATTAACCCTTCCCTTTCTCAGGCTGGAACATCCCTGCTGCTCACCTGGTATGAACAATGGCCCCACGAGGTCTTTCACACAGCGAAAACAGTAAGCAAGCACAGACAGACTCGAGTCTGCACGTATAGGGACGAGTGCCAACTCAAGGGGTCCTGACTCTAGTGTTTTTCTGAGTCTTCCATGCGCACAACTCACAAGTCAATGAGTCAGTGAAAAATGCACATTTTGTGACTCGAGTCCGAGTCATCCGAGTCAAGTTCCCAACACTGCCCAATACCACATACACAAGTGCGCAGAGAGAGAGAGAGAGAGAGAGAGAGAGAGAGAGAGAGAGAGAGAGAGAGAGAGAGAGAGAGAGAGAGAGTCCTACTATGCTATTATACACTTTTTTCAAGGCAAAGAAGCGCTGGACTCCTCATGGGAGCTGAGTGGGTTTCACAAGCCCTATTCTGACCAGGCCACCTGGAAGTTCCTGAAAAGTCTATATATTTTCTATAGGGAGATAGGCAGACAAGCCAGATGTCTATTAGATTCCAAGGGAGTGTTCTCAAAGGAAAATCTGGTCTCTGAAATGACTCTTCTATAATCATATAGCTGCTTTAAATTAGTTCATCTTCTTAGAACAAACAAGTGTTAAGTAATCTTCCACATTCAGGCTGAATTTGGCAAGCATCAGATGTCTTTTTATTTATTATGAACTGTTTGTGGTAATATTCTATTTTTTCCCTTGTTTTTATACAGTAATTTGCTTGTAAAGCACCCAGAGCAGAATGTGAAAGTCTCTTGGGGGGAGGTGGTAACTAAATACTGTACGAGTTGAGATACAATGGGATCAAATTAAGAACCTGGCAGCCTGATCCTATGTGGCTGCCAAGCAAGAATGCAGGGGCACCGGCACAATGTCAGGCAGATCCTATGGTCTGTCATGGTGGGGAGGCTCATGGGGAGGTAGAAGTGTAGTATTTACAGGCTTGTTCCAGCTGCCACGTAGCTCCCTATGGGACTCTGCTGAGCTACACTGTTACTAGCATAGCGCTTTGAAGCCATTAGGGACATATCCAGCTGAAGAAGGGGCTTCAGAATCCCTCACCCACAGACTCTGCCTTGTCCAACCCTGTTCTCCACCCTGTTACAGCCTCTTGGCCGGTGGGGTTGCAGCACTGGCCAGTCTGTACCCCCTTAACAGTGGCATGTGGCTTTCCAGCTGCTGCACTCGTGCCTATGTAGCACTTGCTGGTGAAAGGGCTTGTGTGCTGTGCACTAGGGTGTTTGGTGGTACGCTGGTTTTTCCCCCTGGTTAGGCTTGGGCCTTAAGAACACAAGAACCTTTACACAATAATAATAATAATAACAACAGGTATTTATATACCGCCTTTCTTGGTCTTTATTCAAGACGGTTTACATAGGCAGGCTTTTATCTAAATCCCTTATTAAATAGGGATTTTTACAATTGAAATAAGGTTCTTTCTTTCAAGAACCACTACATTCAAGGTGTTTCATTCCGATCTGGCTTCACATTCTGGCCTCCATCCTCCCACGCTCAGAGCAGATGGAAATAGCTCGGCTTCAGCTTCTCAGCTGCTTCAAGGTGGCCTCGAACTGGCGATCTTGTGGATGCTATCTTCAGGCAGACGGAGGCTCTACCGTCTAGACCAGACCTCCTGCCCAGCCTTTACAAGAACAGCCTTTACACAAGACCTGAACACAAGAACACAAGAACAGCCCCACTGGATCAGGCCATAGACCCATCTAGTACAGCTTCCTGTATCTCACAGCGGCCCACCAAATTTCTTTGAAATTTGAATTTCTTTTTTAATTTCTTTACACTCCTTGAATTTCTTTATGTTCGGCCTTGGATTTCTTTACACTCGTATACCAACGTATCTGAAAGTAAAACCCACTGAATACAGTGGGATTTATTTCTGAGTAGACACATAGGATTGTGCAGATAATGTTTTTACTTCTTATACAAAGCATAACGGATATACAGAGTGCAGACCATTCTTCTACAGGCAGACCTCACAGGAAATACTGTGTTCAAATCTGAACATCACATTTTCAGAAGGACATTAAAAAGTTGAAATGGGTTCAGAGGAAGGCAACTCAGAGCCCATCCTAGCCATATCTACTCAAAGGTAAATCCCATTGTAATCAATGAGGCTTACTCCTCGGTAAGTTGGATAGGATTGCAGTCTCAGATGGGGAGGAATCTGCAAACCAAGATCTATGAGGAATGGTTAAAAGAGCTCTATATGTTTAACCGTGAGAGAAAGAAAAGGTGAAACAGGATAGCCGTCTCTCGTATCTGAAGGGCTGTCATGTAGAAAAAATGAACTTCGGGCCTGATCCTGAGCCCTGCATGCTTACAGCACGTTTGCAAGCCCTTACTGTGGGCCCAATGCTGGAGCTAGCCCAGTTCGAGTTCGTGCTGGGCCAGCTCCAGACTGCTGGGCAGCAAAGAGGTGAGTGGGGGCATGGGGGAGGCAGAAGAAGGCATTCCAGAGTGGGGGGAGGTGGGGGAGAGCAGGCAGAAGGTGGGGAGGGGGCGCGACAGGGGGAGGGGGCAGGGCAGGAGAGTGCGGGACCAGCGGAGCTCAACTCCACTGGATCCTGAGCCCCATGTCAGGCTGCGCAGCCCGACACAGCAGCACCATGTGCAGGGCTGCTGAAGATTGGGCTGCCGCTCTCTAGCAGCACAATTCTGATTACTCAGAAGTAAGTCCCACTTGTTTCAGTTGGGCTTACTCCCAGGTAAATGTGGATAGTATTGCAGCCTATGGCTTCTGAGGGCAGAACTAGAATCAGTGGGTTGAAACTAAAGGGGAAACTGTTGAGGCTGGACATTAAGAAGAATTTCCTAACTATAAGAGCTGTCCAGCTCCGGAATCGTTTGCCTTATGCTGTAACAGTTGCCTACCCTATGGAGGGATTAGATGAGATGGTCCCTACCAAGTTCAGCACTCTGTGATTGTATCAAGGTGACTTTATTTGTTTAGCTAGCTTCACCCATGAAACATGACACTTTATATAAAATGATAAGCAAGGTGGAAGGAATAAGAATAGATAGTTAATCGGCTGAAAGAAGAGCACAAAGGTAATACTGAAGCACAAGTCCAAGTAACTGCAAGGACAGATTAATGGAATTCTAATACAGGATTCCATAAGCAAAAATAAAATCAGCACGGAAAATATCATGAAACAAATTAATTTAGGAACCCATGGATTTAGCTAGAGATGCAGAAAGTCTGTCTTAAAATGTCTGTCTTAAACTTGTCTTGGGCTAAATTCTGTATAGGATCCCATGATTTGTCTTTTTTTATTTTTCATGAACATAATTAATTAGAAATTGAGGTGATTTATCCACTTTATCTTGAGGTGATTTACCCACTTAATCTATCCACCGGGTAGATGGGACTGTCAGCCTTGGAAGGCAGCTCATCTGAGAAAAGGAAAACTCTGATCCCAAACCTCCACTGCCTTGTGGCTACATCCAGTTATGGAAAAGGCTTCAGGAGTCAACCTCGAGGCAAAATCCGGAGCCGGAGTCCCTGAGGCAGTTCATGGCTGAACACAGTCACGTTCTGGCAAGTCCTGTGACGCCGCTGGAACCAACCATATTGGCTTCTGCTTTTCCATTGGACCATTTCAGTGACGTGGAGAGGAGGGATTTGCTGCATGGGTTACAGTCTATCCTCCATATCTATTTTACCTAGGCTTTGCGCACTGGAGAGGCCACTCTGTTCCAGAACCACCATTCAGAGCGCGATACCATAGTCTTCAGAGACTGAAGGATGCCAACATATCCACTTAAGGGAATTGACCTTTCCATTCCTTCCCTAACGTACACAGCCAAGCTGTTGGAAATCTGTCAGATTTTCCAATGTGATAAGTCTCCAGATTTGTGTGAAATGAAGCCATCAATACTAATCATGGATAGGACCTCTGGGTTTCAGAGGAAAAAAAGGAAACTTATCACAGTATACTGAATGAAAGATCAATGGTTTGTGCATACATCATCCTCAGACAGTCCAGGCTGCAGTCATTGATTATTTCAAATGATGTACTCAAAATTTGTCATCCACAGGGTATGCAAGTGGCTGCTTTCCAGAAAGGACAGAGAAAAGGAGGTTGCCTACCCCTCCTTGCTCCCTATGAAAGGGTAGGAGTGAG